>NC_137233.1:21999681-22615514 GCF_949987685.1 Ammodytes marinus
GGGATGACTCCCTGCCTTTAACTCTGTCCCTGTGTGTCTGTGCAGAGTTCCTGGTGCAGTTTGAGGAGGACCACTGGGAACCGGGCCGCTGGCAGAACCTGTCCTCTTACCCTGGAGACCTGAACTCAGTCATCCTGCAGCTGGCCCCCTTCGTCCACTACCAGTTCAGAGTGATCTCCATCAACACAGTGGGGCAGAGTGAGCCCAGCAAGCCCTCCCCTCGCTACAAGACCAGTGGAGCTGGTGAGGAGGGAACAACACACTCTCACCTTCTCATCACACGTGTCTGTTATAAGATGAACAATCAAGTCAACATGTTTTTCCATATCCATGTAGGGTAACACTGTACAATAACGGTACATTCATTCACTGTTAGTAATGCTTAGTTAGTGCCAAATAAGTATTAACAAAGCTTTAATTAACCGTTAATAACTGCTAAGTTAATGCTTAAATATAATTAACTGAACAATTAACAGTTAGTTAATGCCTAATAAGCATTAACTAACTGAAAATGTGTGGGTTTTTAAGACTTGCTCTGAACCTTTAGTCACATTGCTGTACGAGTCCTTTAGAGTGAGCAGCAGAGCACATATTGCAGAAAGCTTCAGCTCATAAATCTATATGTGCTGCAGACGCTTTAGGTTTGTTTGAGTGAATGTGGTTTGACGTACGTGCGTTGTTGTTCTGTTCCAACCAGCCCCAGATGCCATCCCCAGAGGTCTGAGAGGATGGGGCTCCAAGAAGGACAATATGGAGATCTCTTGGGAGGTAAGGCATGAACAAATGCAGTGACTGTAACACATTATACATTGTTGGCAAAACTGTAGTCCTGTATTGTTATTGTTGAAATTTGAAAATCAAATCTTATCTGAAGGTAGTTCAGTAAAATCATTATAAAATTAAATAAAAAATCTAAAAGTCACTCTAGAATAGAGCTCAGAGAAAAGGCACGGTAAATAACATTTGGGAAAAAAGGACTGATTTCTAATACATTATCTAAACATGACTCAGAAATATGCCTTACTATGCAACTCTGCCTGCTCACATTTTAATGGGATGTTAATCTCAGAAATTATTTTCCAATAATACCAATAATTGATGAGACTGACTTGACATAAAATGTATTGTTGAACTGGAAAAACAACACTTGCTCCACTGCAAACACTTGCTCCACTGCAAACACTTTACAAACAGACACTCAAAGCACTGGACAAAAAGCCACTAAGATATCACCACTGTAACATAATTCAAAGACACAATCTCATGACCTTTGAAAGTTTTGTATTTTTTGCGGATGTATGTTTAGTGTATAAAATAATGAAAGATTTGGCTGCTCCTCCATTAAAGGAGTTTGTGTCACTGCGCACAGACAATAGGGTAACTAGAACGTCTAACAGAGGGGACTGTGTAGTACAGCACAGGTCCACTGAGTTTGGCATGTCTGTATTTTCAGTGAGAGCCACTAAATCTTGGAACTCAATACCAATTGAGATAAGAGAGTGGAACACCTTTGCTGGTTTTAAAAGTAAAATGAAATCATGGCTGAAATCAACCCAAGCATGCACCCATCATCCATAGATTGTTTTCTTAATGTTGTGATGTCCTGTTGTCTTGGTGTCTTACTGTTGTGATGTTGTTGTTGTGGTGTCTTAATGTTGTGATTTTAATGTCGTATTGTGTTATGTTTTACTGTTGTGAAATTGTGTGTTATTGTTTTTATACTTAGGTTTCCCTTTTTGACAGAGATGTATTACTCTGTTTCCTGTCCAGGGACTACAGATGAAAATTAGCTTATAGCTAAATCTGGTACTGCTTATGTGCTGTGCATTGTCCCTGTTAAATAAACAAATAAATAAATAAATAAATAAACTGAAATACATTCCTCCAGTACAACTGTGTGTGTCTGTGTGTGTGTGTGTGTGTGTGTGTGTGTGTGTGTGTGTGTGTGTGTGTGTGTGTGTGTGTGTAACTCCTATGTTATGCCATTACAGGTGTTGATTGTATTGTTTCCCATCTGTGACAGTGATCTTTCTGTTTTTTTCAGCCTCTGCTTGATCTGGAGAGAAATGGTCCCAACCTGCAATACAAGGTGTGGTGGAGACAGAAGGATGTGGAGGAGGAGTGGAACAATGTGACCACCATGGAGTCCAAATATGTGGTCCAAAACACACAAACCTTTGTGTCTTATGAGATGAAAATCCAGGCCAAGAATGACTTTGGAACAGGACCTGAGTCCAATGTGGTTGTGGGATACTCTGGAGAGGACAGTAAGTACATGCACACCAGGTATATTTCAGGACTAAGTCAAATAAAAAAGAGTATTTATTAAAAGAACATGTAGAATATAAAATAAAATAAAGAGTATGCGATTTGGAACGCAGCCTAAGCCCGTGTCATTGAAAGCCAATACAAACATTGATTTTTGGACTAAGATTGATAGATATTGAGGTTTGATTCTATTTATTATTTATTTCGATTCTGGCTGTACAAAGCTACGTTCCTCACAATGTCATCAATGAGTCATTTTACGTTGATGTTGAGCGATCAGTGCAATCAGTGAAGTGTGCAACAAGGACACTTCTGTGAGAATGACCCCCGAAGCCTGTTTGACTATTCACACATACACTGTTGTTCTTCTTCCCCGTGTCCAGAGCCCACCCACGCTCCCACTGACCTGAGAGTAGCAAAGGTGGACAGCACCAAAGCCAACCTCCACTGGAAAGCCGTGGACAGGAGCTCTATCCAGGGAGAGCTCAAGGAGTACAGAGTGAGACCGCTGTCTTTTTATAATGACAACACACTTCAGAGTTGGACGAAAAAAAACCCTCCTTAAAGGTGCTCTATGTAGTTTTAGGGGGAGGGGGCTTTGCTAGCATTTGCAGAGCCTGAAGTTAGTTTACAAAACGTATTTTCTCTACATGACATTCTCAGTAATGAGTAATTTAATCATCATAATTAAAACAAAGATTAAATTATTTTAAGGCACCTGTAGCCGAACGTTAGAGTAGAATATCTTTGTGAACAACACTGTGGGCCCTGCTGCTGTAAACAACAACAACAACAGTGAAACAGTTACTTTTCAAGACACTTTCTAACTTCAAACAGTGTTCCAGGGATCCAATTTTCCTGTGAGAAAATATATATATATAATATAAATATAATATATCTTAGAAAAATGCCACTTCTCGGACACAGCTAAAGTTACATAGTGCACCTTTAAATACCTTCTCAGTTTTTCAATCTCTCTCTTGTTTTAATGTCCTCCTCTTCACTTCCTAACCCATGAAACCCCATTTCTCACCACTAGCTGTACTACTGGCGTGAGTCCAGTCTGGTCCCAGGTCTGCTGGTCAGTAAGGAGAAGAAGACCAAAGGGTTCTACAGCGTGGCGTCCGAGCCCTCTGGCATGCTCAGTGACCTGGTGCCCTACTCTAAATACAACATGTTCATGGTGGTGGCCAACAGCCGCTTCGAGGGCCCACCCAGTAACACAGTGGAGTTCACCACCAAGGAGGGAGGTGAGCATACCAACACATTACATCCAGAACACACTCACACATCTCAATGGATTTATACTAAAGTGTTCTGAGCCAATGGTAGCGGATTCACCAGTGTCATATGGGATTCTGACCCAAACACACTTTTTATTTAATTTAAATTTTTTTAAAGATATTTTTTGGCATTTTTATGCTTTATTGATAGTGTAGAGACAGAGTTGAAATGGGGCAGAGAGGGGAGTGACATGCAGAGAATGACCGCGGGCTGGAATCGAACCCGGGTCCACTGCTGGCCGAGGCCCATGGGGGGGACGCCCTACCAACTGAGCTAAGGGTGCCCCCACACTTTTTATTTTGAAGAAGAAATACAAAGGTGTCCATGACAGAACACATGCAATTCTAAAATGACGTTTTTGAATCCAGTATGTGGGTACTTTTTGCTGCCGCCTTTGTCATCCTTGATACTGGAGCCAAGACAAATCCAGATTTAAGGCAAAAGGCTGTAGTGGAAGATTGGGATAGAATAACCAAGTGTTAACGAAGGCACTGTCTTGTAATGGCCCATATTATGGCCACGAGGAAAGCAGCTTGAGAAGAATACATCTAATTTGGTCTTCTTTCTTTCTCTGAAATCTGAGATGCCTTTCTTTTTTATTCTCTATACATGTTTTTTTATGTGTGTTTAGTACAATAATGTATATTTTGTGTGATTGTGTTTGTAGTGCCGGATGTTCCAAAGATGTTCAGGATTAACCGTAGAGGTTTTGACGCAATCCACCTGGAATGGGACAAACCCCAGGAGCCCAACGGCATCTTGATTGGATACCAGTTAAAATACTTTACAGGTCAGCTTCTACATTTCGTGTGTGTGTGTGTGTGTGTGTGTGTGTGTGTGTGTGTGTGTGTGTGTGTGTTTGTTTGTGAATCCTTTTTAGTTCTTCTACTGAGCAGTGATTTGCTAATCAGTATGTCTTAGGATTTCTGTGTTTGCTTTGTTTCATGGCTGTTATCACTTGGAATGCTACTTTGTGCAGGCTTGAACCAAACCACTTTATCGTCATTGTCTTAACCCCTTATTTGGGAGTTACAATGAAGGTACACTCTAAGGCAGCGCTACAAATCGCAATTTTTTTATCATAACATTGGGCCTTAATCTTGCGTCCTGCTTTTATATCCGTCTTATCCCTGGTTGTTTTCTGACGGGGGCGCCGTTGATGTGACGTCACTTCCGGTGCGCACTGGATTGTGGGTCAGAATCAGCCAAATAGCATGCTGATTTCAACAAAAGAAATTTCGGACGGATGTAGTAGTAGACATACGGGTATTTTTAAGCATACTAAATCCAACCACAAGAATTGGGACATCCTAAAACTTTTTTCTGCCATACTAAATAGCAGAAAGTATGGGGATTGGAATGCAGGGCAAATGCCTGTTCTGTAACCAGCCACGTCATTGCAAAAGTTTAGTAGGTCAAAGAAGCAGGATTTAATGGATGTCCTTGAAGGTGAAGGTTTAAGGTAACAACTATTCTGTCTACAGATGATTTGGTAAATGATTGTGATAACAAACTCAACCAATCAGTGTTTTTCCCATCTCATACTCCTGTTGACGGTGTGTAGTCAACGACTCCAAATCAGGGCGTGTGCAGCTGGAGACCTTCCGTCCTAATGTGACAGAGTTTAGGCTGCGCCTGCCGGACAGATCCACACACTACAGATTCTTCCTGTCTGCACTCACCCAGATGGGAACAGGGGAGGTTGTTGCTGTGGAGTCCCCACACTTCGCCAATGAAGGTGATTGTTTCAACATTTTACCATTTGCTTTAACTAAAAAATGTTAATGTTATTCATTGCTTCCAGAAATATTCTCGTTGAGGATTTAAAATCTTCTGAAATGCAAACACGTTCATGGGAACAGACGATTACAATGCACCCAGTATACTAAAGTGATTATTTGATTTCAATGGCAAATTAGGTACTCTTAGTATTAGTAATTAGTATTTAATAGCTGTCCACCATTTTTCTTACAGGATGTTTTAGCTACTTTTAAGAAATAAGGATAAGGCAACAATATACTGTATATTTTTTTAATGTTAAAAAAATACCTTGAAAAGATACAATTGATTATTACTTCCTGTTTAATGTCGGTCAAAAATACAGTTCAAAAAATGACTGTTCCTTTTGTTTTTAATGAAACAATATCCCCGTTTCCACCGAAAAGTCCCAGGGACTTCTAGTTCCAGGAACTCCTCTTCCAGGATCCTGTGTGTTGTCTGTGTTTCCACCGGGGTCTGAAGTCCCGGGAAGGTTATACATATCAGGCCGATGACGTATGGAGAAGCAGTGACAGTATCTTCACTGCATGTCATTTTATGATACATTTAATTAATGTTGAGTTTCTAAGGAATCAGTGTGCCTGATTGCACATAATCGGGGGATCAACAGATAATTTCTTTATCAATTTTTGCATAGAAAAGCGCACGTCTGATGGAAAAAAAGAAAAAGAGGAGACTGGTGAGCTGATTAGTGTTGCTAAAGATTATTTCTCTGTACAACCAACCACGCAGAGGACCGCAGCTGTCCGGCGAAAAAAAAAGAATAAAAAATACAAGGCTAAACTCCTGAGCTGAAGAGTTGCATCGCTGCCGTTTTAAATCAACGCAAATGGATTCAATCCAATCCAGGAAATGAGATGATGGCAGAAGCGGAGTTTTAAACATGGCGGTTGAAACGATTGCGAGCAGGCAACTTGACCAATCAGAACTCTTCAGCACTGCAGTCCCGCCCCAAAAGATTCCTGAACCATTCTAAAATACCATCCCCGAGCAGGATCTTTTTCTGGGTTAATCAAGGTTCCAGGAAGTATGGTTTAGACCCTGGTTACTGCGGTGGAAACACACAGAGTTCCTGCAAAGGTTCTTAGTTCCTGGAACTAGTTCCTGCGGTGGAAACGCGGCTAATATATATGTGAGTTCTTTTTAAATGTTTGTGTCTTTAGGGTAAGGTAGAGTGACACAGACAGATACGACCATAGGAGAATGCTAGCCTTCCGTTCCTTTCACACACTTCACTACACCAATCAACCTTGAATTGACCTATGGCTTACCTAAAATATATAATCAATTAGCTGTAAGATTCTGGTTTCGTGAATCACTGGAACCTGTGTGTGTGTGTGTGTGTGTGTGTGTGTGTGTGTGTGTGTGTGTGTGTGTGTGTGTGTGTGTGTGTGTGTGTGTGTGTGTGTGTGTGAGAGAGAGAGAGAGAGAGATAGAGGTTGTAGGCCTGTAGCAACACAGGCCTCTTTGTGAGGGAATCAGAGAAACAGCTGCTCTTTATCTGATGAATGACACTATTAGCACACCAACATTGTGACACACACTCCTTCCCGCGCTCCTCTTTTTAAACAAAAGCTTAACCTACAATTAGAAAACCTTAAGGTAAGTGTTGTCTAGCCGTGTTGAACCAACCTTTTAGACACTCCTGTCCGTTTCTTGTTGTCCTTCTCTGTCTTTTTCTCACATGTCCTCCTGTCTTCCCTTCTCTTTTCATTGGCAGAAAACGTCACTGATGCTACAGGTCTAGGTACTGGGGAATGAAGCACAGTGTGTCTGCCTGTGGCCTTCCCTCACCCCCATATCCTCCATATGTATCCCTTTATCTGTTTGTCCTAACACAAAGCAGCAGCGCAGTCCACCTTCATTGTCTTGTCCAGTAAAATGCAGTTCTAGCGCCCCCCTGCAGGACACATCGGCAGGATAGGGAGAGGGAGTATCTAAACTACGCAGAACTCCTTTGGGCTTGGATATTACAACCTTGTATGGTGGAGGGAGGGCTTCCAGTGCTCGTATTAAATAAAACATGGATTTCCTTCATTAAGTTGTAATTTGCATAGTCAGTCAATTATCATTACTTGAACCCTTAACACACATCACATATACAAGACATTTGTGTGGCACATCTATGGCCAGATATTTCACATGATCAAGCAGGTCCGCATAGAGTTGAATCTATGAAAGTGGCTTTATAAATTTGTTATCGTTGGCAATAAAAGCTTGAGGACAAAGTCTGCACTCCAAATCCTGCTATCGCCACATAGAGTTTCAATGCTTTTAAAGGTGCTGTAAGCGGAATGGTTCTTTTAGCTAACTTCCTGTCAGTTACTGCAGTTAGCAGTCCCCTCGCTCGTCCCTACGTCACCACATTAATGCACTGCGGTCTTCAAGCAGCGAGTTATCTAGCATCATCTCAGATCCATACGTTTATTTTTGTATATGATTAATCCATTGCTTGGAATTTAAGATGAGTTTAAACTCATCTTAAAATGTCAAAGATGATGATACATGCCTGTTATAACATATCTAGTGAATACAGAATGTTTTTCTAGCTCTTTTTTTAGCAACTGTCAAAACCCTTAATGATTAAATTTATAAAGTTATAAAACAGACAAAAAACTCTCAAGCTGTTAGTGCAGTCCTCTGTTTTTGCCTCTGGACTGAACTGCTGTCTTTGCTGTTTATTTCTCTTTCTTTTTTCCTCCACCTGTGTGCCTCTCCTCATCCCTCCATCTCTCCTCTGTGTATCAAGCCGATCTTGTATGGCTGTGTGTGGTCGATGACAGTAGAATCCCAGTCAACACGCTCCTGTCATCATTGGCTTTACAAACCGTTAGTTCCCTTAATGATTCCCACGTTCAGTCGACTGAATACACAGCCAGGTTCATTGAACATTATACACATATCAGAGACTTATTGCACACATGATCAATATTTGGTCTAATAACTATTCTACTAGACGCTTCTTGACGATCAGGACCCATTGCTGCTGTAGAACGATAACTCACAGTATCACTGCTGCCTCCTGCTGTCAGTCTTGTGTATTGCTCCAGTCATTGTCACTGGATTCAAAAGTCATGATGATGCTGCTGTTTCTGGAGTGTGTGTGTGTGTGTGTGTGTGTGTGTGTGTGTGTGTGTGTGTGTGTGTGTGTGTGTGTGTGTGTGTGTGTGTGTGTGTGTGTGTGTGTGTGATGGGTGGAGCTGCACGGCAACATCACAATGTCAAGAAAGAGGGGAAACATTTTGATGATTGATGCCACTAGATGAGTGTGCTGCTGGGGGCTGTACAATGGGGCAGTCAGCTTGCACACTCATATCACTCATATATATGCTAAGCTTTTTCAAAAGTCATGTCACACTCTTGCCACCTGTATCCATTGCTTGTGTTCACTTGGTCAGTACTACAGTGTATACAGTATACTGGGGATTACAGGTAAGGTGACTTGAAAGCGTGGGCCTGAAACTGGGCTGCAATGGACCCCGACCATGCCCCATGTTTCTATCATCACATATTTACTTTGTATTTCCTTTGCATGGTAGTTAAGAGGCCATGCTGGGTGGGCATCCTGCCTGATATATAAGCAAAGCATGCTGTCTGGCTGGGGTTTGCTGTGGTGGTGGTTTAAAAGGGAAATGTCTGGGGTTTGGGGCATCAGTACTAGGACCCCTCCCTGGCTGGTGATGACCTCAACTTCAAGGTACGATGAGAATGGGATCTTTAGAAAAGGATTTTGCTGCTTTTGTCATGGTGTCACAAAATCAACATTTGTCAATACCTGCTTTTGAGGAATATATCTTTCTCTCTAAAAACCAGTTTGTTTAATAGAAGACGTCAAACTCGTTCAATAAATCATTTTATAATGTTGTATACTAGGAGCCATTCAAGATATAGATACAATTATAGTTACCATCTAACAGAATGATAAGTAAGCAGACTAAAAACCCAGAACAATAATTGATTGTCATCTTTCAGTTCCTGGCAGTTTCCAATACTCTGACTTTATTAACACATAGGTTGGTTCTGAAGAGGAATAGGTCTGGTACCAAGCCCCTAGCTCACGACTACTGCAACAACTGCTCTGACATGTCTAGCAAGCCCTTCAAATAACCGAAATCTACATTTCAGAAAAGAATATAACACAGATAATGAGCTTAGCTTGAAATGCTTAATGATTTAAAAAAGAAGGAGTAACAACAGTTAGGCTGCTTATAAAGACTGCCAATGCAATTTCTACCGTAATGACAGACACAAAATGAGATTTAACACTGTGCTGTATTTTCACCTCAGTGATATATCTGTGAAAGAGATGTGGAGGAGGGCTGTGCATTTATTAAATGAGTAACCTTAGCTCAATACCAGAGAGGAACAATGCTTAAAGTGGCTTTTCAGAAATCACCCTCCATAAAGAAACAGATTGTAAACCTAATTTAAGTCAGTTTGAAGTCTTTTTACGTAATATGCAACTATTTTTATACGGTTGAGAAATACTCTCCATTATAAGTTAATAGTCGTTTACGTCTAGAACCAGTAGAGAGACCCTTTGAATGCAGCAACAATACTGTAATAATTATGACATTAAAATCAGGGACCTAATTATATATATTAGTATTTTTCCAAACCTTAGCTCTTAAACTAAAATGCCTACTCATTTGCATCTTCTCCAAATACACACACACACACACACACACACACACACACACACACACACACACACACACACACACACACACACACACACACACACACACATACACACACACACACACACACACACACACACACACGTCATGTTGTAATATCTGCATTTATCCTCTGGGTGGCAGTGGCATCCAAGTCTCTTCAGAACAACCATGAAGTGTGTGTGTGTGTGTGTGGGGGAGGGGGGGTCGCAACAGGGATGAAGTCAGCCTCACTGACAGTGTGCTATGCAGAGTGCTAAGTTGGGACTTCCTTGTGTGTGTGTGTGTGTGCGTGTGTGTGTTAGCGCTTTGCTGTTGTGTTTAACCCTGTGTTCTCTCCCCCCTCCTCCTCTGTAGTTGAGCAAACCGACGGCTCGTTGGGCTCAGCTTTCTCTCCTACTCCTCCGCCTCTCGCTCCTTCTCCTACTACCATCGCTCCTACCACCATTAGTACCTCTACGTCTTCCACTGAGACAACTCCCACTTCTACTACTACTCCTACTCCTACTACTACTGCTTCATCAACTACAACCCAGGCCTCCACCACAGCTCCAGTACTGCGCACCACCAAGCGCACTGAACACAATGTGTTGGGTACATGCTGTGGTCCCATTGGGCTTTTTTTAATACAGTATTTCATAGAGTTGTTGTTGTTGACCATGAATGGCACTTCATGGATATCAAAAGACAATTGCCTTCTCCCTCCTGACGAAACAGGAAAAGTACATCAGGGGCTGCATTCTGATAGACTGTGCTGTACCTACTGTACAAACAGTGGGGGAATTACTTCAGAGTATTGGGATGTAGCCAGCAACTAAAGTCCTGGTCGGGAAGTGAGAATCCAAACTTTTTTTGGTTAAAATGGATGTTGATACATTTGTTCAAGTTCTCAGATGAGTACTATTGATCTGAGTTATTGTTTTGATTGAACATTGTGAAATTGGCTGAGTACAGGATGTTCCTTGGTTGGAGTCTACTCAAAACCAAAAGTAAGTCATTTCCTTGTGGATGATTGCTGTTGTCTACGAACACATTGAATTTGCTTCTGGCTTTGGGTGGACCATGATTGGGATCAGAAGGATCATTCTTGTAAGAAGCCTCCTTAAGTGCTAGCACTGTGAATGGGTGTAAGTGGTTGATGTAACTGTGCCCTCTCTGCCCTTGCCCCTGACCTGTGCCCCTTTACCCCTGACCCCCCTGTGTGTAGTGGCCTCTGGGCTGGAGATCTGGAATCTGACGGTGGAGCCTAACAGTAACTACGCTATCGTCAGCTGGCGACACAACTTCTCGGCCGGCAGCAGCGAGTTTGTGCTAGAGTTCACACTGGACAGTAAGAACCCAGACCAAGCCCAGCTTGAGCTAGATCTAAAGCTCAGAGTCAAACAACCAGAGATGTGATATATTCATGGTGATACTAAGTTCAAAGAGTAGCGTCCCATCTCCCTGGCCACACATATGTGTGTGATTTAAGCCTGTTGTTGACAAACAAAGACTAGATTAGTTTGTCTTTTCAAAGAAACCTTAGCTTATCTAAGGTGTTACATGTTGGGGATTATTATAATAGACGTTTGACATTTTGACAACAGCAGCCTTGCACACTTTCTTAAAATGCACTGGTACGAATACTGTTTGGTTTAATCTTTATTTGAAGAAATCCCCATTATGTAGTTGTATGGCTTAACTTTATAGTTTCCCTTCTGCCAAAGAATGAAATGAACTCCTGTTAGCATTGACATTTTGATTGCGATTACAATACCATTTACTGACGTATGTTCTTGTCTTACTGAATCCCAGAAAGAAACTTAATGGAGAACTCAAATGGATAACTATTTGTTGAAAAGACAAGCAAGTAACAAAATAATAATCAGACGTTTGAACAAAGCAAGACTAGAGCATTCAGGTCAACAGTCATGAAGAAGACAGGGAACACGAGGACATGGTGTTGTGTTTTTAGATAGAACAGAACATATGTGCAGAGCAGCAGCAGCTTGTACTTCTATCAGCCTTTCTATTGAGGTTGTGATATTTGCGCCTAACAGCTGATGTCTCACTTTGAACTTTGTTTAAAAAGCAGAAGGTAAAACATAGCACAGTCTCTGTGTCTGTCTTTCTCTCTGGCACTCTTTCTTTCTCTCCTTTGTCTTGATATGTTCATCATTATCACAACTCACCATGGCTTCTCTCTAACACGCTGCCTGGCTTTGAATGGCTCTCGTTGAACCAGCGTTGTGTTTGGCTTGCTGTTTGAATGTGTCACTGCTTGGGCTTCCATAATCACTTGCTTTTGCCTTGGATTGGCTGTTATAGGTCAATGTTTAAGCTTGCTTTTATTAACACATCATCCCTCCTGTTTTGAAATCCCAGCGCTGGTTGAGAATGGAAAGTCTTCTAAGCTGTCTGGTAATACAATTCAATAGTGTGGGATTGATGGAGGATGGAAAGAAGGGAGGCTGTAGATGCTTTAATTCTTAATGATGTCTGAAAGAGAGGGGGAATGGGAGGGGGAAGAGCAGAATGATCTAATGTTCTCCACCACTCACACATGCTGTAGCCCCTGTCCTCGAGGTCAAGACTAAAGGATCTGACTTTAACAAAGAGTGACAGGCTCCCCCCCAACCCTTTACCTCAAATAAAGAGATACTTGTGCTTTATTTGAAACATACTTAATATAACAGAAAGGCCTTTACTTACTTCCCTTTTTATAAATACATATTTTAGTGTGCACACAATTTTATAGTATTACGATTCCCTGTTTATTTACTTGTTCTCTTTGCTGATGATGCAAACGGTTATCTGTGTAATTTCAGGAAAAGTACATTCCCACAAACTTGCTCGTACATATGTCTCCCATTCAACTCCCCCCAAAAGCTCAGAGTTCATAACCCCTCCTCTTTCTGCTGTGCTGTTCATATGAATGAATAATGATATTATTCATGCTTCAAAGAGACACTTAGAGCAGCTGAGAGGAAATGTACATTATGCTGATTCTAGCATGTGACTTTTCGAGTACATGCAATTCTAACCCTTCTCAATGTTTGTATCCCGCCTTCCATTAAGACTTTGTCATTATTTGAATGCTGGCTTTTACTTGAGAATTTACAAAAACAAAATTGTATATACAGTACATTTTGAGAATTCAACTTTTTTCACCAGATAAATGGTGAGTCAATAGATTTCTTGAAACACCAAGTACTGCAGTGGAACATATAGAGGTAGTATATCAAAGTAGACATAATCGAACGTCATGGTAATTGTAATCAGGTTATCTTGTTTTTATTTATGGAAACTATATATGAAAGGCATGTCTTCTCTTGTGTTAGATATTTTGTTTGGCTGGTGTAAAGACTGGTATAAATAGCATGGCTTCGGAATGACTTGTGTTGGATGACATCATCCCTGTGAAAAGGTCAATAGCATGTAGCATGTTGTCACTGCAGCCTCAGTGTGGCGCTCATACTGTAGCTCAGCCATGTCCTGACCAACACATCTTTACACTGGAAAGATGAAGCTTGTTGTCATGGTTTCTGTTTTGACTTCATGCAGGCCTGTGTGAACAATGCTTTGCCACATTAGTCCCTGATGTTATTCAAGAACATAGAAAGTTATGCAATGGTCTCAATGGGTTTAAGTTCTACCTTATGGGGCTAGTTCAATTGTGTGAGACTTGGATATCCATATTGTAGTGGTTTTGCCTGAAGGAAGCCCTTACTCTTTGTGCCTCGTTTCTCATTGACTATATGTAATGATGGGGATGGGCACTGCATTGTTCATAGTGTTAATTCACTGCAGTAACCCTGCTGTCACTCAGAGAAAAGCATTGTGTGCTGTCCTGACCTTTGCTAGTAAGGACAGTCGTTGCAGTGAAATGAAGGTCACACCCCCCGGAGTGTGATTGGCCCCCTTTCTTGTGTCTCCAAGGCGACAAGACGGTGAAAGTTGTAACGCTGAAACAGCAGCCACCAATTACAGTGGCGGATCTGATCGAGGGCGCCAAGTACCACCTGAGGGTTTACTCCCATGAGCTCAACAGCGTCAGCAGCAAATCTGTCACCTTTAAGACCAAAGCAGGTGAGTCCCACCTGGCCAGGGGGGGACCAAGGTTCCAGTCAGGTGGGCTGCTCTGTGTCAGTCAGTAGTATCTACAGCCACTCAGGCTAAAGCTGGGTGAGTTACTATGCTTTGTTCTATTAAAGGAGAAGTAAGTGATTTTTTTTGTTGATGTACTGTACGTGTTAAATCTCTCTATATTCATACATCACTTAAACAGCAAGCACAGTTCATAACACAGGTCTCCCAGTCGTTCAGCTTTGCAGTAATTGCTAGTCAAAATTTTTTGTTTCCCGCTCGTTTTTTTTCCAATCAGGAGACAGAGCGCTATAAAGAGGCGGGTCTCTGTGCTTGTGAACGATGACTTTCTGCTCTCCATCGCGGAACTATCCGACAAAGACGGCTGCTCGTTCATGTGGTGTGGATGTAGGGACATGGGAGGGGACTGGTAACTGCAGTCACTGACAGGAAGTTAGCTAAAAGGACCATATTACTTACTTCTCCTTTAATATCATGCATGCAAAGGAAAACTCAAGTCAGTCAAGATAGACAATTCACCCGTCTGTACTTGGAGGATTCAAACTTCAACTTAGTCTCCACTGTATGAGTGGAGGTAAGAAATTAACTTTTTGAGAGATGGAACTTGGGGTACCAATGCACACCAAACCGAAATGTTGCATAGTGTTGCTTTAAAGACTTTGCAGACACTTTAGGTGATTTTTCTGACCCTATCTTAGTTACATGTGTTTTCTTTTTGTTTTTGTTTTTAATCAATCTTAAGGTCAATAGTTTAGGAAATAACGTGTTCATTTTGTTAAAAACAGAACAAGATTTAAGAGCAAGTGACACAATGGGAATTGAATGAGTGTCAAAAATATGATGTGTTGAACCTTTGGAGAATTCTATTGGAGAAAGCAGTAACATAACTGGATTTGATCTGGAACCCTGTAAATGGAAAACGGTGTGAGCTGCATAAACATATTGGTGTTAGAAATAACTGTCAGTGATATTTGTCTAAAACGGCAACATAATGTTTTCTTAGCCAGAATATTCTCCAGGATTTTAAATCGGACACAAATGTTTATTTATGAGATACATTTTTTTAACACATTTGAGATTTTGTGCTCTGAATGTTTAATAGTTTACTCTTAAATACCAAAAGACCAAATAATTTAAATATATCAGTAATTGTGCTGTGTAATGTCACTGTGGCTGTGTAATGAAAACATCAGACCCACGCCTGTTGTTCTTGATGGGATCCTTTGTCCAGCATGGTGCTGGGTCTAAGCTTGGGGCGTGTAACAACATTTGGTCGTAAGGTGTTGTATTGTGCTGAAGGCTCATGAGAGCTGGTCGGCTGATCCAAAAACCCCCTCACTGTGTTTTCCCTCTTTTCTTCTCTCCTGTCCTGTGTGTGTGTGTGTGTGTGTGTGTGTGTGTGTGTAGCCTACATAGACCAGGTAGACATAGCCACTCAGGGCTGGTTCATTGGTCTGATGTGTGCCATCGCCCTGATCATACTGATCCTCCTCATTGTCTGCTTCATCAAGAGGAGTCGTGGGGGCAAATACCCAGGTAAGGCCTCACTCAAGCTTTATGACCCCTGTTTGGGGACCAATGTAAGCCTCACACAGCCCTCTAGCAAAAAGGCTAAGAGGTATCTGCTTGGATTGGAACAACAACAGTGTGGGAATATTTAGTATTTTAAATAATAATCTACATCTAATGTACACAGAAAAAAAGGAGTGTTTAATTGAACAACATGAAAGGGAATTGACTCTGTTTACTGAATGTATAGATAGACCCAGATATTATCTTGCCATGTTAGTAATGACAGACATAAGGTTAAATCGTCTGATTGGATGAGTCTTTAAAAAACACAGCAGTAGGTGACTGTGTCAGTCCCTGTCGTCTCTTCTAAACACATGTAAACAGTGGTTTCATTTGAAGTGGTTTTTGTAATGGTATTACTTTACTTTAGTATGATCTGTTACATTTTATATGATATCTAGGTTTTTGTTATTTATCATCAAGATTTGTTTTACACTCACATCCGTTTCAAGAGATTGTAGCCTGTGCTAAATGCTGTTGTACAATTGCAGTTGGTGACTGATAGGAAATGTTGACATTCATAAACTTGAATGTACAAGGTGTATGGGGTAGGACTATTGCAATGCTAGTACTTGTTTTTTCTTTTAAAGGTGCTACGGGGAAATAAAAAAAAAATCTCAATTGTCTCTTTTATCCTCTGATGATCATAAATGACATGTAACAGCAAACGAGACCATCAGTACAAAGAACGCTATTTTTATATATTTTTTCTTTATGCCTTTGTCATGGTTCCGCTCACCCAGGAACAACAGCTGGCGTAGTAAAAAGACTACTGCTTTTGTCCAAAGAGGGTGCAAGAATGAACAACAATGAATGAAGCAATTAATACCAGGACAAGGCATTTAAAGAGAATGCAACTGTATCTTTCTTGCTCATATAAAAATTCAAAAGTCTTAATTTAACTGTTATGCTGAGCTAGGCCTATATAAATCAATGTATACGAATGGCTGGAACAACAGCAATTAGAATCGTTTTAATGTTTATGCAGTTTCTTTAATGTCCAGGTCGTGGTTGTGTGACTGGTATCACAAAATATCTAGGTGGGTGTCTAACTGTGATGCTTTTTAAGTGAAGTACTAACAGCCAGCAATGAACTAAGTTAAATTACGATTATAACATTATAGTGACGTACAGAAAAGACTAATGCGAGGAGTTTACACACACACACACTGACAAGTCTTACAAACCCAACCCCAAGAGTTTACAATTGTTACTAAAAACCTAAAAAAGTCTCAAATGTGTGCTGTGTTCAATTGCATACTACATTTAACATTCTTAACTATCATATAACTTAACACAAAGTAGTGAATATACAGTATGTTTAATTAAGGCTGAAGACAAATATATGCAACTGAATGACCAGATAAGGACTAAAAGAGGTATGTTAACGTCAATGTAACGGCAAGAGCCCCTCAACATAAGTAGGGTTTGATGTTTCAAATCCAACTGTGACATCAGTGGACTTCTTAGCAAAATGGCAAAACATTTACATTTCTTCTTCTCTCCTCAGTCCGTGACAAAAAGGATCTCCCTTTGGACCCAGTAGATCAGAAAGACCAGGATGGATCATTTGATTACCAGTAAGTAGAATCAAGCTGCTAGCGACTTACACCAGTGGCTTCTTGTAAATCCTTTGAAAGGGTAGTGCTGTTTTGTGGTTGAAAAATTGTAGTAATGGATTAGGTTGTCAACTGCCTGACTTTGGCTATATTTGAATCATGTGCAGATGTACTGTATATACTGTAGAATTATTGTGTAGAGTGTCTGTTGGTAAGTGATGTGTCTTTTGCTCCTTCTAGGTCCCACTGATCTCTGTGGCTCCAATCTGACTAAACATTGAATTTAACTTGCTTTTCTAAGTGTACATCTTCTAACTAATCCTGTGTGAGAGTGGCACTTACACCTTGTAGACATGCAGGACCTATGATCATATTGATGAAACCACAACAATATAAATCCTGACTCTGTCTTTTATAGTATTCAGGCTATTTATGTTAGACATATCCAAAGCACTACATGCATACTGTATTTGATTATGTTAGTACAGCGGATAAGCATAACATTTGTGCACTTTTTAAGAAAAGCATGACATTTCTAACATAGTTAGTACATGCCATAAGGTGTATTTAAAGATGTGGAGGGAAGTCAGATTTTGCCCGTGACGGCCGTGAGACGCCAAATCCAAGATGGCCGACATTCCGCTTGGGTAGAATGTTCAAACTCTCATAAGTTTGGAACCATGCAATGTAATAAAACATTTAAGATGTAATTTCCAACTAAAGTGGATATGTCCAATCATTTGGTGACACTTTTTAGATCACCAGTGTTTGAGGAAACATTTAGTAAATGTTTTAGTAAACCAAAACTTGGGGTTATCAAAATCAATGTGGTTTGTCCTGTACCTGTCATGAATGTTCACAGAAAATTCGACATGATTCCCATTCAAACTGTTTGAGTTTCCGAGGTCACAAGGCAAGCCCACGTGATCGATGATCTGCCTTTCAGTTTGGAACCTTTAATTCAAGTTGCTACACTGGTTCACATTCCTGACAGGTACAGGACCAACCACGTTGATTTTGGTAACCCTAAGAGATTTGCTGTAGCGCCACCACCTGGCAACAGTTCGCATTTATGTACAAAACTGGTAAATTTTCACCTTGACCTTGACCTAAATATGTTTCCTCAAACACTGGTGATCTCAAAAATGTCACCAAATGATTGGGCATATCCACTTGGAAATGACATATTAAATGTTGTATTACATTGCATGGTTCCAAAATGATGAGAGTTTGAACATTTTACCCAGCGTAATGTCGGCCATCTTAAATCTGACTTCCCTCCACATCTTAAAATACACCTTATGGCATGTACTAACTATGCTAGAAATGTCATGCTTTTCTCAAATAGTGCACAGTTGATATTAAAATGTGAGCTTTGGTGTAAAATAAATGTGTCAAATTATAGTCTTTGGTCGACACAGCTGCGCATCTGATGGCATTCTAATTAAACAGATTACTTTATATGAGAGAAAAACATTTCAATCAGCATGTGTTATTACCTGAGAGGTGCTGTGCATAATACTGTGTGATTAATCCATCTGAAGTGAATGAGAGCTAGTTTTATTTTTTTTAATCAATAACAACGAGTGTTATTAACATTAATATCCTACTATTACAGTAAGGGTCATGATTCCCCTTTGACTCCTGGTGCTAACCCCTCAAGTCCACACAGCTCTGTGGATTTGTGTGTTTGTGTGTGTGTGTGTGTGTGTGTGTGTATCCCTGTGCGGGTGTATCTGTGCTTATGTGTTTGCGTGTTTGTTGTGTGTGTGGGCATGAAAGTGTTTCCCTGCATGCATGTTGTGGAGTGTATTCCTCCTCCTCCTCCTCCTCAATCCCTCCCTCTCTCTCCTGCTGTCTCCCCCGTGTCTTTACGTGTGGTCCCTCTCTCTCCCTCACGCTGAAATGGGTCATCTGTCCATGACAGGAACGAAAACGAAAACGAGAACAGGTACATTGGTTTTGCAGCACGGTAACTCTTTGGCCTGTGCATGTGGGGGCGAGCAGGTATTCCCCCTTTGAGCTGGGGGACAACAAAGGTTGGATAAGGTCTAGCTTGTTTGGGGGGGTGGGGGGAGGGGGTCAGGCCTGGTATACATGGTGCTGGCTCTTTGCTGAGTCTGCAGAGAGTACACAGTTTTTTATTGATGACGTCAGCGATGTCATCTATCCAACTGGCTTGCATTCATTTTTAAAGCAGCTGAAGGTAGTTTCTCTATGGGTGTCAAACTATCAATCCAATAGTCAGCCACTCTCTATCCACTCCAACCTATTCATCAGACCTGATCCATCTATCTATTTATCTATCTATCTATCTATCTATCTATCTATCTATCTATCTATCTATCTATCTATCTATCTATCTATCTATCTATCTATCTATCTATCTATCTATCTATCTATCTATCTATCTATCTATCTATCTATCTATCTATCTATCTATCTATCTATCTATCTATCTATCTATCTATCTATCTATCTATCTATAATACAAGTGTTGATGAGTATTGGAGAAGCATGTTGCTATTTTATTTATTTTAGCCAACAGGTAATGATGCGTGCTGTGTTGCTGCTCATAGTGTAAACCAGTTTGAACAGCAGACAGGGTTTGAGGAAATGTTCACTCTCCTGGGACATTTCTTTTCTGTTTGGGAGTGAGCAGCTTGTCTTGCACCTTCTTTGTTCCAGCTTACATGCACTAACTCATATTTCTCTGCTGTCTAGAGGTTATTTGCATTGTTTTTCCTCCACCAGCTGACATTTAAGGGCAATGGGGCAGGAGGATATAGGTTTGGCACAATTTGACACCCTTAAGGAACTGATTTAGACAGCAAAAACAAATTGAAGACTTTGAGGAGGAATGACAGAACAAACACTTCAAGGATCCCAAAAATAGAAATGAAAATAGACTTGGATCCATCTTGTGTTGCGTTCTGTCTTCTTTCACAGGATCTTCAGTAGTTTTACAGTACAGGACAAAAATAAAACATTATAAGCGTTTTATAATACAAACTGTTTTACTTTATTTTTGTAGTTGGCCATTAAGCAAACAGACATGAGCATTGTAGCAATGTGTCTGTCTGATTGCTGGCCTTTCTTGCCCTGCCCAACTTCATTATATTGAAGTCCCCGTGTCCTTATATAGCAGTCATCAGTGACTTGAGTGTATTTATTCTTTAACTAATAGAAATGATAACCAAAACTATGACAAAAAGACCCAAGTCCTAACAAGCTGGCCCGACACATGCTCTGCTTAGACAATGATAAAAAGATCTAGAATATATATTTATTCAAAGATCAAACCTCTATTTGTTTTGTGTCAATAGGATTATGATGATTTAAATGTATTAAGTTATCTGCGTTTAATTCAGAGTGTGTTTGAGTATGTCTTTTTATCCATCTGTCTCATGCCTGTCTGTCTTTCTGTTCTACCCACCCCACTTTATGTCTGTGTCCTATGTCTCTGTTGGATTTATTTTCCTCATTGGTCCAAAGCCAAGGGTCTCTGGAAAGGTAATGAAGGGAGAGTCTCCTGTATCAGTATGTCCTGATTAATGCTCTATTCCTTATTTGCAGTGCATTTTAAATCGATTGATGTCTGTTAGAGCCTTTTACTCTTTATAAATTGTATCCATCGAATTACAGCATTTGAAAGCTTGGTTTCCTATTTTTGGAATACAACAGTTCCTAATGTGAATCTCTCAAGTTAAGTTGCTGTAGAAAAATACTAAGGGCAGTGTCATCGGTGTCATTTTTACGCGCTTTCAGGAACGCTGCACATGGGCATGTTTACGTTTTGTCATGTAAGGAAGGTTATTTGAAACCTCTCCTTTGAAAAAGGCTCAGGTTTATTAAATGAACCGTTAGATATGTAGTTTCAGAATGTTTCTGTGTCACTGGTGGACTCCAAGGACATTGAACCACAGAGACTTTGAAGGGTTTTTAAACAAGTACCCCATCGTCCATGTTCATATTTAACAAGCTAGTAAACAGCTGGACAGCGTTGTCCGTCAGCATTACAATTAATTTAGAATAATGCAACAAAACCTACTTGATAAATGTTAATGATCATAGTTATGCTGAAAAGACAAGGAAGCTTAAAGAGTTGGTTTATCCAAACTTAACAAAAAGTACCTTATGTTTAGAGCTCACCGTCTCTTGTCAGTAAATACAGCTGCTTTTGTCATTTGGGTGAACTGACTCTTTAACATACTGCCAGAGCAGATAAAAAGTTTTAAGGCCAAACAAAGATATTCTAGACTAGCCAAACTGTTGCTGCGTTTCTGCTATAGACCTGAGAGAAAGTGAAACGTTTTGCAAGAAGCTCTGCAGGAGAGAGCTGTATGCTGATGATCATGTGATTTTGCCACGGTTCATTGTATGGTTGATTTGTTCTTGAGGAATAACACGTATGGTTTCTGAAAGTGTTTCAGCATGTAGCATGATGATTCTGAGTCGCTACAGTGGAGATGATGTCCTCTCCTAGGATATGTGAAAATGTCAAAAATGTTTGATAATGTTGAAATGCGATGCACAGACATGAGCACAGAAGTGGAGGCCCATCGAAAGTATCTCACTTCTGCATCCTTCGAATGCATTTCTTGCTGTTATGCTACTGCCTTGTTCTGAGACAAGAGAGCCAATGCTAATGCTAGTCTGTAGCTCTCTCTCCCTGTGCATGAAGTGTTCTTCCCCCTTAAAAGAAACGTGTGGAGCCATGCAGCCATGCTCCACTTATGAGGTGCAACAGGGCTTTCACGCTTAAAGCTCATGTCAGAATATGGCCACCATTTAGCATGTGTATGCAATATGTCATATTTGAATTTTTGAGGAAGGTATTGCTCTCTTCTGATCAGCCCTGTGTCCTACAAAATAATGTATGTTTATTACCTTTTTGCTTTGCGAGACATGTTTTGGAGGAAATGTAATTGCTGCCTGAAATATTTTCACTGGTAGGAGTTCACTGGTAAAAAAGCTTAGAGATAAAGTTGTCAGTTGTCTGATAATTCAAGCACAGGGCTTTGAGTTTACGTCCTGCTTCCCGAATATTGTATTGTTTGGGGAAGGATTAAAGCTATAGGGAAAACATTTAAACCAATGAAATATGTTGCCAGTGATACATTTGCGGATTAAGTTACATAGAAGTAGATAAAGAACTCCAGGCAGAGTTACATTTCCTATAAAACATATGACTGTTACATACACAGAATTTTCAGGATACAGGGTTGCTTTTTTAACCTTAAGGCAAATAATGTATAGTGTTCTGAAAAATCGACTCTTAACTTCAGATCCACAAGTTCCTTCTTTAAACCTGCTATTGCAGCTTTGTTGTTAAAGAATAGGTTTGGATTTTTGTCATCTATCTTTATAAAAATGCCTTCTAAAAGTTAGGTGAGGCAAATGAAGATTTCAGCAGTAACATATCTCATATTGTTTTTCAAAAGGTGTCTGCTTCACCAATGCCAGATTAATCATTTATTCAGATGAAAAGATAGGATGCAAATGCTTTTTAACATCAACATTTCATCACCTGCACACTAGTACCAGGAACAGGAAATTCGCTCCAATTGGCTAACCCAGATTGCTCAAGCCTCATATTAGCTTTGGTTGAATATAAGAAAGCATTTTCTCTCATAACTAAACTTGCCATCAAGTAACCTAAATCTTAAAGTATTGTTCGCAGGAATTAATACAGAGGTATTTTACTCAGTATATTAATATGGATTTGAAAATATTCAAATTTATCCTTTAAGAACAATAGGTATGGTATGATTTATTAATCATACAAATAAACATTTTAGCCCGACAACAAGGCCAAAGTGAACTGCACATTCAGTCAGTTCAACAAGAGTTGTCAATAGAAAAGCTGAAAAAATATGGAATTAACAATATTTCTTTACCTGCGATCCCCTTAATCTGTCACTTTCCCCCTTCGTAACCTGTGCGGAATGGGGCGGAGAGGGTCCGGCCCCCCATGCGGGACACTGTGTCACATTCTAATTTAGTTTTCCCTCTTGCAGCAGTGACGAGGACAACAAGCCCCTGGCCGGCAGCCAGACGTCTCTGGACGGGGTCGTGAAGGAGAGTGACGACAGCCTGGTGGACTACGGAGAGGGAGGGGACGGACAGTTCAACGAGGACGGCTCCTTCATAGGACAGTACACCGTCAAGAAAGACAAGGATGAGACGGAGGGCAACGAGAGCTCTGAGGCCACGTCGCCTGTCAACGCCATCTACTCACTGGCATAGCAACGTAGCAGCACATGGGGGGGTGGTGGACTCTGATGGAAGGGCGCTACGACACACACACACGCACACACACACACACACACACATAGATATATTAATATATGGAACACATTCAACACAAACAAGTGCGGAAAGGCCCTCTTTGGAGACTGAATAGGCTTTTCCTTTTGCAGAAAATGTAAGAGGAACACAGGAGTGGAATCAGACCACAAGCCTTTATTTTCTGTTTCCAGCTCTAAGTGAATGGCCCACTCGAGGAGACGCTTGGACAGAGTTGATGGTTTTTCTTCTGCGTTGTGCCTGCCCCTTTACCCACACAGACTTGAAGTGTGCCTGCGGGGCAGCTCTCAGCACTTGGACTTATCAACAAGTGTTCTTTAGAGATTTTTATTTCTATTTCTGCTCCAAACATTTTCAGTGTCCACGCTCTCTCTCTTCCTTATACGCCCTCATACCTCTGTGTAGCATCCCGGTAAAGTCTGAACAGGAGATCCCTCACACACACACACACACACACACGTGCAACCACACACTGACACACACACACACGCATGCACGCACACACGCACGCGCAACCACACACTGACACACACACACACGCAACCACAACCACACACACACACACAGACACACACCTGTCCTGTAACATATCAGCTTCTAATCATCAAACGCAACAGGTCGTCGGCAGATATGTTTATCATATTGATATTTACAAAATGAAAGATTTTAGTTTTTCCACAGCTGGTAGAAGAGTCATTGAATCTTTCTGAGTGCTGTATACAGTCCTGGGGCACACATTTTGGTGCACTGCAAAACTATGCACTATCACCTCCTCAACACCATTTTGCATTTAATCTGGTTATTAAAAGTACACACATTTTTTTGTTATTATACATTTATTTTTTACCACTTAAAGGCTAAATCACATGCTTTTATTCACTCGCCTTGTATGATGTGGGAAACATGTTTTCTTACTTCTAATCCAATGTTGTAGGGCAGTTGTTCCAAAATGGCCAGCACAGGAAAAAGTTATTTCTGCCACAACCAGCAAGCTCTGCTGCAGTACGTTGTTGATTAATCCCACTGCTATTATCAATGTTATTTTGGAGCATGATAGTAACTTAGTGCAAAAGAAATGGGAAGGCATTGGGGAGGAAAGTTTGTTTTGCTCGAGAAACGCCGGTAGATTACAACGCTAGTAGTTACCATGCAGGCATTCATGTCAAATGGACAGTTCAAATCTTGACAGTGGAACTTCTTTGGAGCCGTAAAGCTTTCACGATTCCCTTTTTTCTTAACTTTGGTTTACTGTTTGTTACACACATGAATAAGTGAGCGGTATGTGTTATATACCAAACCAAACATTGCAGAATCAATCTAACATAATGGTAGATAACATAATAAGTTTGAAGGTCCTAGTAAACTGAGATGTATAATGTTTCCCAAGTTGGAAGTTGGTGTATACATTCCCCTCCTGTGGGACATGAATGCAGCATGCGAGGAGTCGGGATCCTTTAGGTATGTTCAGACAAAGAAATTGCCTTCTTTTTTCACACAACTTTCACCACTGTTTATTCGCCTTAATCAGCCGATGTGTGCAGACATCAGCTGTAGCTATCTAATAACATTCACACCAACCTCTAGTTATTTGTGTTACCTTCCTCCATGTCATGAATGTTCATGAATAGGAGTAATAAAGCCTCAATGCGTTTTTCTTTGCATTGACTTTATATGCAATCACACCTCTAACATTCTTTCTGTTCTGAACCCACCTTAACAGAGGGGAACTAGACCTCATTCCTGCCCTCTGGATATTATAGAATCAATCATTTTGTTGATGAATACTAAAGAGAAAAAAAGACTGCGTTAAGAATACTTGAATTAAATTATTAAAAGATTTACAGCATGAAACTATATACATTGAATTCACAACCACCTTTGAATTGCAACATGTTGGCAAAGAAAGAAAAAAGAAACCTGTATGAGTAAAATAACTAGTTTTTAGAAGTATGTACTCTCAGTATTTCACTTGTCCTAACAACTATATTTGTCATATATCCATTGTGTTGGCAGACTGGGGGTCTGTCCTTTGCTTGGGGGATTCTTTATTTGACACTAAATGTTCAGTGAGTGCTTTTTCACCACTCGATACTGTAGTGACCTGCCACTCAACGGCACCCATTCAATCCCGAATTAAATAGATTGAAGCGACTGGAGTTCACATTGTATTTCAAATATTTATTTCAAATTTCTATTTATTGCATTATGTGGATAGTAATAATATATTAGTATTTAATTTAATACTTGTTAGAGACACATTTTTGACCGAGTTATTTTTTGTTGATTCACACTAGAAGTAGCCCAAAATAAAAAGATAAACAATTCCAGAATGTGTTGTTTATGGTGAGAGGCATTAAAAGTTAAGTTCAACAGTTTACTTTTAAGCAGCTGGCTTTTTCTGCTGAAAACTCAACAACAAAAAATAGCTGTCATTGTTCATGAAAAAAATAAGTTGTTTATCCATTGTGCTGCTCTTCTTGTACTCATGTTGTAATACTGTTACTCTGTGTTGTTATTCAGATTTATGTAACATAACATTTCCAACCACACAGCAAAATCAATATTGTTGCTTATTATTTATTTGACATTTATGTTCTGTACATGTAGGTCCTGGAAAAAAGAAATCTCTGTCCTTTGTAAATATTTAAAACTTGAGTTTCCCAGATAAAATGCTTCATCCGAAAAAGAAAAAAGTCAAAAATCTGTATCCACCAAGAAAATGCAACAGGTGCATCTGTTGTCTGTCTTGCACCTTTGTAATGTAGCTAACATTGACTAACATTTGCACTCTGAAAAAAAGCAACAAGAAATCTTTCTTCACTATATGTTGCCCTTTGACATTGTGAAATATGGTACCGACTTTGGCAATTATTATCAGTCACTTGTTTGATGATGGTTTGGATTCTATATTGTGAGAGAGGAACATGTCTATGGTGTAAATAAGATGTAAGTGCAACATACCGTTTGAAGCATTGTCACACTCGAGCTGCCAGTAGACCTAAAAAAACATGCATTTGCTAAGGTATTAGAACAAATTACCCATTTTTAAACTGACTACATTTGTCATCTCTTTGAGACTGCATTTACTCCTTCCAATAATGCCTTTCACCTGACATGGGACAGGTCCTATTTCAGGGGTCACCATAGACAACAGTGAAGGTTTAAGTCTGCTTCTCCTTTCAAGCCTAACACTGAACAAAACTAAAGCTCAAATTAATGTTTCTGTTACTGTCTATCCGTGAGGGCATGTTAACAACAAAGACAGCAGCACATGACCGTGCAAGTCTGCGTTCAGCCCAAATTTATTCACACCAAGTTTACCAATGGGATTACTTCAATGTCATGTCATTTAAACAGAAGTAGGTGCATGTCTGCTGTCTACTTTGCCCACATCCATATCCATAATACTAAAGCTGCTTTCAGGCCCTCTTCATCAACTTAGAAAGATTCAGAAAGTACCACCAGGAAGTTACTTGTAAATGTAATATTGTAGCTCCTATCACTGAAAGACCTTAAAAATCATCAGCCTGGGCCTTTACCTCGTGAAGCTCTCATACCAGGTATTCTCTGCCTTTTAACGGCAGCGCAAACTGTCATTACATGCTCTTCATTGAGTGAAGTAAGCAGTCATGGGACAAACAACAGTGTAATCAATGTTAGAAGTTCTTATAAACTCCTGATTTGTGCCAGTTTGTGGCTTTTCTTTATGGTATGTTAGTGGAAACTGTTTAGAAGTGGTGAGTAGTCAATGATAAAACTGAAGATCATCTTAATAGATTGACTGACACACAGTGTAGCAGGTAAAAAAAGGTAAACATGTTCATCATTCAACTATCATTGTAACTATCTGTAATTCCATGTGATAAACAACATTTTCATTTCTCAAACAAGAACAATTGTCATTATTTACATCACGCTATAGCTTTTCAACAGTCATCTTCACCCAACATAAGAAGTTGACAAGGGTCGCCTGAAATGCAGAATTAAATGTCACACGTGACAATTTGACCAAATTTGGCTAAAGTAAATGGTAGAGGCCCCTTAAATGCAGTAGTGTACATTTATTTGAAACCCCCTTCAAAACACAGAAATTGTTTGTTTGGCCAAACTTTTTTTTTTGGGGTTGCAGAAACTCAAAAGCAATATCCTCTCAATTTTTTTCAGCTGGGTGTTTTGTCTAATGCCATTAACAGTATGTTCACTCTAACTTTGCTGTGACCACATGGGACTTGTTAGCTTGAGCACTGAGCATAGACCCTTTAGAAAATAACAGAGGAACTGTGCAGTAATAGAAGTAAACAGGAAGAAAATAATTAATGGATCACTGGACTTCCTTGAAGTGTTTTCCTTAAGACCCTCTTCCCACATGGACTCTCCGTTCTCCCCCTATAGTGGATCGAAGTGTGTAATGTTGTAAACTGGCTTTATAACAAAGAAAAGAAATATGCATATTGGCTGATACACAGTGCCCTATTCTCTTGTCCTTTTGTTTTGTGCATGTTGATTTGCAGTCACTGTCCGCATCGCCTCAGCTCACCCTTAACAATGGAAAAAGAAAAATGTCAATATGCAGTGTTCCAGCTTTTTTATTTTATTTTTTTTTCAAAATGCTGCAAAGTCTAGAATTATTAGTGTTGCACATACAAGATTTGAAACAGGAATTTTTTAAATGATCGATCATTTCGCTGTTTGGCTTTTTTAAAGTATCTTTTACGTTAGCATCTTCGTGTTTTTACCATGTGTATCAGAGCAGCTTGTCAAAGTCTTGCTTTCGACACGCAAAATAACAGCTTTTGTAAGGTACATACTCAACAGAAAAATGGCATAAATATATTCACCATGTATGCGTGTATGATGAGATGTTGCAACTTCTGCTAGCGACGCCTTCTTTATAGTAAAGCTATCTCCTTTTCTCTACCTCTCGACTGGCTTGTCTCTCTGTTCATCTCTGAGCCTTTTTACACACTATTGAAGCATAACGCAACATTTTATCTTGGTTTCAAAAACTGAACAAAAAAAGAAAATAAATGTGTTCTATTTGGTTCTAGCCTTGATTATGATTTTTACAGTTTCCATTTTTTCAACTTAATTTATGATGCAAGTGGCTTAGAGCTAATTATTTCAGCATTGTTTCAAATTATTCTGCAGACATTAGCTTTAACTATATCTGCAATCATGACCATCACTGCCGTTTCCAAATGCTAAAGCCAATGCTAATTTGCCATGAAGTACAATCATCCATCCACTATCTGCTGGAGCCAAGTAGTTGGGATACACAGATACATATACAGGGCTGACACAACACCTATGGTAAATAAAGCCCATATGTCCTGTTTATTTTTTAGGGTCCGAGCACCGACCGGTGCGAAGCCCTATTGAAATGCAAAGTATTCTTATTCCCTATTATTATTTTTAGTGGTTTTTGGCACTTTTCAACCCCTTCCCGTCATGCAGAACTTGAAAATGTTTTGCGTACCCATCAGACCTGCAAAAAAATGCAACTTATCGTTGGGTTTCCAAAAAAAACGGCGCCCCCTGTGGCCAAAACAGTTTTTCAGGAAATGCATGCTCAAAAATTGGGCTAGAGGCCTGAAATTTTAGGACAACACGCCCAAGGCGCACATAAATGCAATTTTATGTCCAGGGCCAAAATCAACAGGAAGTCGGCCATTTTGGATTTAGTGCCTAAAATCGCCATATTACAAATTTTCACATATCGACGAACTCGTCCTAGAGTTTTTACGCCAGGAACGTCGAACCACTTCTCAAATACTCAAGACGCTTGCCCGATGTTAAATTGCGAAAATATTTAAAAATTTCAATAGTACCAGGGAGCTATTGGGGGTCAAAGTTGACGTAAACATCATAAATAACGCACCTCATGAAACTTTAATTCATCATAACTCAGGCTGTGTTATACCTAGCTGCACAAAATTTAAACCCCGATTGTATCTTTGCAGGCCCCACAAAAAAGCCTCTTGAAGCCCCACCCCAAAATCAACAGGAAGTCTTTTAATTTGAAATATGTGAATTTCTGACTCTCAAATCATCAAAATGTTAAAAAATTCAAAACTCCTAGCAGGAACATATTTAGCAAAACGAAAACTCTAGGGACACTCATAAGACATGGAAGATACACCAAAAAAAGTTGTGTTTGATTCCGAATAACTATGACGAAATGCAGGCCAATATTCGCCAAAATTCACTCATATGTCATAACTCCACATTACTCTGCAGGATTGCAGGGTAAAGTGGACTCATAACAACTTTTTGTGCAGAAAAAATATGATAGGGTATGTCCTCAGACATGGAAGATGATATACCCGAAAGCTCGTTTTAATCGAAACCACCGTCTTGCAGCACCGGCGCCTCATTCGCCAAAAAACATAAAAAACAAACCTCACGAACCCTTTAATTGATCATAACTTAGGCTGTGTTACACCTAGATGCACAATATTTTATATAGCAATGTACAATCCCAGGACAAACAAAAAAGCTTCTTGAAGCCCCGCCCCAAAATCAACAGGAAGTCTTTTAATTTGAAATATTCGCCAAAAAAAACAGGAAGTTGGCCTAACTCCACTATACTCTGTCTCATCTTCTCCAAATTTGTTATGGTTAATGACACCCAAGGCCAGAGGAAGCCCAAACACTAATATTCATAGAAAGTGAGAGCGCCACCTGTCAATACGCCTTCGCTTTAGCTTGGCGTCTTCGCCAGTAAACAGGAAGTAGCTGTAACTCCACTATACTCAGTCTGATCTTCTCAACATTTGATATGCTTAATGAGACCCAAGGCCTGAGTAAGACAATAATATTAAGAAAAAGTAACACAATCATATTAAGAAAAAGTGAGAGCGCCAACTACTGGGCCAAGTAAATATCGTTTGCTAGTTATTTACCTTCAAGTCCTACACACTTGATCAAATCAACCTCAAAGCAGCTCAGGGAGGTCTAGAGACAATGATAACACGGGAAGCCGGTTTTATCGGCTCCATGGCCTTCGTAGTTTCTCGGCGTCATCGCCAGGAAACAGGAAATCGCTGTAATTTCGCTCTGCACTGTCCCATGTGCTCCAAACTTCACCCGCCTGGTAAGAGCCCAGGCCTGAGGACTTCTTCGCATCTGTATCAAGCGCATCGCGGCAACTTCCACACTTCCGGTGACAGGTATTACTGTGCCGCGTGCTGCGAAGAGGAGGAGACTGCGCCGCGTTCTCTCACGCGGTCGCCCGGAGCGTCGAGGCCGGCCAGGACGGCGTCCAGCACGGAGGTGCGAGGGCCCGGTCATCACTGCTCGCAGTTTTAATAATTGTTTTATAACTCCTTGAAGTCAGAAAGAAAAAGTTTGTAATGATGACATTTGGCTACTTAGGTCGTTTGCAGTAACTCCTTTCTCAGAGGAAACCACCTCCACCTCTTCACTGCTCACCTCTCTTCTCAGTCTCACCCATGTTGCATATAGCCTGGTTCTACCAGACCATCGTACTTCATTTCATTTGTACAGAAGGTCTGGGGCCTATCCGAAAACTTTTTTTTGCATAGGAAATTTCCTTTCCTATCGAGATGAACCGGAAGTACTCGGCGGATAGGTGATCCGAATTCTCCAAATGCTTAGGAAAGGCATAGGAAAGGAGCCTCGATTCATCCTTTAACCCTCCTGTAGCATAGGTTACTCCTGACCAACCTATGCTAAAGGAAAGGAGATAGTGGTATCCCATAATCCTTTACGGCGGCAAGATTTAAAGCAACAGCCCACCGCCGGAGTTTACCGACTCTACACGAATACGAACGAGAGGTAAAACAGAAGAGAGGAGAAGAGAGGAAGATTTAACTCGGCTAAAACAAAATACCCCCCCCCCCCCACACACACACACACACACACACACACACACACACACACACACACACACACACACACACACACACAGGCTAAAGATAATAAAGAACTCATAAAAGACCAACATCATAATAGTTATTTTCGTAGCACATAATTTACACCATAAGAAAATAAAATACCAACTTCACATTTAATGAAGTTACTGGGGGCAGTTCATTTCAACATCAACACAAGTGTAGCCTCTTTTTATTCCACATGTGAATTGGGATATATGGGAGTGATTCTCACTCTGTTGGCGACAACCTGATTAAAATCAATACGAAAAGAACGCATGGATCAAACGAGCGCTTGTTGTGGTCAATTTTTGGAGAATAGGCTATAGTGTAGTTTCACGCTAGTGACTCACGTCAGCAATACTCGCCGTCGCGCAATGACGTCGGTTAGGAAAAGTGGAGTCGAATTCATTTGAAACAGTGCTGTCCTTTCCTATGTTCGATAGGAAGCACCTTTCATCTCTCCTTAACCCCGATGACGTTTAGGGGTTAAGGCATAGGAAAGGAGGCTTATAGGTTAGGAGATTGGACTTTTCGGATAGGCCCCGGGAATCGTTCAATTGACAAACGTTAACTCACTTGAAGGCGGGTGTCTGTTGAAGTTTAAAACTATTGGATCTGCCCAGTGCCACTCTGGATCTGCCAACCAACCACGTCATGCGCCGGCTTCTGAGCCACTCCTTCTGTTTGCTGATTGGACCGGCAGAAATCTGTCCGGAGAAAACCTAAGAATATACCGCACACCCAGACTGACTACGGAAGGGAAATGAAAATTGAGCGGAAGTAGTAGGCGGGCGGTGCCAGGCTATGTTGCATAGTCACCCTTCTCAAAGCTCCAAAGCAGTACCATCACTGTCCACTAGATGCTGGCTTCAGAATATGGTATTGAATTCAATGGGAAACTCACCTTTATATATTCTATTCTATTCTATTCTATTCTATTCTACTATACTATACTATACTATACTATACTATACTATACTATACTATATTATATTATATTATATTATATTATATTATATTATATTATATTATATTATATTATATTATATTATATTATATTATATTATATTATATTATATTATATTATATTATATTATATTATATTATATTATATTATATTATATTATATTTACCAGCTCCTATAGTTTCCTGTTTGCATGCCAATGTTGCAGGTCAGCAAGGTTCAAAAGCTCGAAACATCTTTCCAGCAACAAAATGTCCCCGTACTTTTTCAGCCGCAACTGCGATTCATCCCACTTTACGAACCTCCCTCTGGCCCCAGACTCAACCCCCTGCCAGAAAGATGATCGAAACATCTCTTCAGAAAGCACATGTATATTATCTGCTGAGTGTCTGTCAACCTGTCTCCTGTCTGGATATACTGTGACACATGGATCTGCCCACATCTTCTCCAGTAGAAATCAATGAAGAAATCTCCATGACCTTCTCTAGTCGAAGTCCCTGTACATCACATATGAAAAATGGCGAGCACTTGAATCTGTCTTGTACCAAGTACATTCACAAACACAATCCAATGTAATCTCTAAAAGCCTACATTATACAGCTTTGATATCTTGCACAGGTATTCTGCCTGAGTGTTTTTACAACCCCCTGACACGACCACAATGATAATTTTTTTACAGTCATATTTCAGCCTGCAGAGTAACCAGAGCTTTACAGTTTATTGATTAACCCCCTGTACCATGGGACAAAGTGGATTACCCCATTCTCATTAAACCGCCATGAAAGCTGAGCCTGTTTTTCCCACACAATTCCAGCTCAAGGATCAATGAAACACACATTTACATTGACAGTAAATATAGATGTGGATATGACAGGACAGGATTTAGGAGATTGGGAAAATTGGGGAAATGCTTTTCTACAAAGTCTTTTATCTGGAAAAAATAAAAAGGAGAGAATTTGGTGATATTTGGACGAAAGTAGGTGATATTTCGACTTTTCAATGGTGTACTCCTAAGGACACACTTCATACAGTAGGTGTTATTCTACGGAGGGTTTTAAAGGCCAAAACTAAATAAATAAAAGTATAAATAAATACATGACTAAATGTATAAATAAATAAATGATTGTATAATTAAATAATGTTTAAATGTTTGTATATTTATCAATGCTTTTATAAATCTATTTATACTTTTACATATCCACAGCGTAACTTTCTGCAGAAACCAAAATACATCTGTCAACTTCAGTCATCAAAAGTCAGGGTGCGGGCTCTGCCCTGTGATTGGTGGTTGAACTTAAATCTACTGCTTTTGTCTATGCCAAGATGGCTGCTGCTGCAACAGCCTGAGCAGCAGCAGTTCCTTTTCCAGAAATCTTTTCCAACATTTTCCTTTTTCCTGGCAGCAGGCCAGCCGTGCTGAAGTGCTGCCCGACAGGCAACTCTGCCTGTAGGGTAAATCTCCATCGATGCTTGGCTGAATTTAGCTTAAGCGGTCAGCTTCTTCAGGCTAACAAGCTAAACTAGCGCGGACTCTATCAAGTTTAGCTTTGAGGGATTCAGTAAGGTATCTGTCCTGAAAATCCACTTGTCCCAACACAAGATAGTTTTCTGCCTCATCTCCATCTGCTGGATTGAACCTTCACATTGCAAACCAACTCACACCTTGATCCCAGATAGTAAATAATATGGATGTAGCATCCGGTCTGACCTCAGTTATTCACACGTCATCCAATAATCCTGGTTTGTGCGCATCACCATTTTGTGAGGGGGAGGGAGATAGCTGACATATACCTCCGAGGCAAAGTGAGGGACAACAGGCGGAGAGCTGTCACTCAAGAGATCGTGCCAATACATTTTAACCTCCAATAAAATAAAAACTAGCGTGGTCCGAAAAAATTCACCCCCCTCAGTGTTGTCATGGAGATATGACCTAAACATACAGACTAAAATGGTTTTGTGGACCAGGCTGTAAATAGGTTTAATAAGACTTTGAAAACGGCCTGTCTAACAAGTGAGTCAAATTAAAGCGTTTCTGTGCAAGACGCACAAGTAAAAAGCGAGTCAATGACGATCAGACAAGCAGGCAGTCACACTCACTCACTCACTCACTCACTCACTCACTCACTCACTCACTCACTCACTCACTCACTCACTCACTCACTCACTCACTCACTCACTCACTCACTCACACAGGATACACTTGCCGATCGTCCCTTGAATCGCTGAAATACATTTCTATCGCCAATCTGCACAACCATAATACCCGCAGTTCATTAAAGCTGGGGTGTGGGTGTGATTTCTGATTGGTCAAAGTTAACATGAGCTGTACACTTTGACCAATCAGAGCGAGGCTCCGATTCTCTGTTCTTATTGGCTGTTGGGACTGTCCATTCACTTTGGCACGACTTTGTTGGTGTAGTAGAGCGTGTCAGGGAGGGACCATAGGGGAAGGACCAAAGAGAACAAGTGGAGCGGTTGAGGTATTTGGATTCGAATCTCTATCCCAACGGCCATTTTCTCCCCAAATCCTCCACCCCAGCTTTAACTTGACTGCCCGAACTCGCCCGCAATAATACAAAAATCACCCGTGCCGCAAACTACTGTAAGGGGAGCCGTAGTTTTGGCCCTTAAAACCCTTCATACAGATCAGCACTATCTTTAATAAGTGTGTTTTTTGTAAGAGGGGCTACATATGCCTCCTCCTCCTTAGTGTGCCCTGCTGTCTGTCTGTGATCTCATGTCTTTTTTCAATGTGTGAAATAATTCTATTAATCTCTCAGAGACAGCAGATCATTTATCCGTGTTTCATGTCAATCAGTCAATTATAGAGCTATGCATTTGTTTTAAGCCCACTACGTCTCTGTCCATCCTGGTTCAATAAGCCACTTCATTATGTGTAAGGAAACTTGACCAGCAGGACTGGAGTTGGTTGCTGGCTATGCATCTGGCTGCCTTTTAGCCATCAATCTGGGTTATTTGTCATATGTTGTCCATCAGTCACAGGGAGAATAATAAAACGTCTCACAGACAATCATGTAATGCCACTGATGTCATTTGGGGAAGCTATTTAAATATGGTGCGGTGGCAGCCTTGCCAAGCCTAAAGGAACTAAGCCACCAGGCTAAATTCATCAGGACTAAATTATTCATGTTGCTTAAGATGTCTGCTCACAGACAAATGAAGAGAGGTGTACTGTTTGTCTGCTGATTACATTTGGAGATGTATGGTTTCTGAGTTCAGGCTTTTAAAGAAATGTAAAATGCTTCAGTATATTTTCATTGGATGGAATGGTTCAGCCATGGCATCACGTGGACACTTACTGACAGTGTGTTTCAATCAGCAGTGCTAGAACAATACAGATATTATATCCTATCTTCAGGTTAAAGTTTTATACAGAAACATTTGTCTTTTGGAAAGGGAGATATCTGACAGAATAAAGTCACTGTGTGTCTTTGTCAGCTCCCTGGGCCATTTCAGTGCATTTGCCATAGTTTAGGATCCACTACTAGCCACCAGCTGTTTTGATGAAACACACTGCCAGGCAGAGCGGCCCCATGATGAAGTGAATAGTGCTATAGTATGCTGTCCTGTTGCATGGGTTACAGAGTTTTATTATTTTGTTGTGTAGCCTTTTGCCCATTGTATTGGTAAGGTAAACCTTGACCTTGGACCCATTAAATGCTTTTCTACTCTTTACATTTTTTATTTATTATTATTTTATTTTTATTTTTTTTACTTTTCTCAAAACAAAACCTGCTAAATTTAGAACAGAAGAAGGAAAGTCACCACCAAATCAATCTGTTGTCATATGTAGACACTGCTGGGTCTGGCCCTGCTACCACTCCTCTGCTTTTATAAGTCGACTGTTGGGTTTCCATATACAGTGTATAGGCGGCAGAGAGAAAGAGGTTTGAACCGCGCCTGTTGGAACAAGACGCTGTTGCCCCCCATGTTAACAAACACAGATTTTGCCTTGCCGCTCAGATTTCCCTGTGTTAAACTGTTGGGTGGAAATGTGAACGACCTCAGAGACCTGTGTGTTGAATCTTGAGTGTTAAGCACTTCGTCTCTCTGTCACTATGAGGCTTCCTCTCCAGGCCTCTGGTGAGACGCTATGCATCATGGGACATGTAAACACTTTGTTTAGGAGAGCAGGTTGCATGTCTCTCTCATCAATCATCTCCAGCTCGTCCATCTCTGTCTCAGTCTGTCTGTCCATCATGGTGTCCTCACACAGAGAAGATAGATGTGTCTGGATGCTGAGCTCTTCATTCTGTTGTCCCGCTCTTGTTCCTCTCTTCCTCCATGTTGGTGTCCCTGTGCTGCCTCTATCTCAACCTGAAATAGTCCTACTGCAGCCAAATCTAAAAGCAAAGCCTGAATGAGGCCCAGAAGAATCCCCCGACATAACAGACCCTGATATACAGTAAATTAAGAAATCCCCAATGTTGCTAGCCACGGTGGGTCCCCTTTGTTTACATAACTTTTGTTTACATACCAGTTTACAGAGCCTAGGCTGCTGTGTATGAACACTGGATTTATTTTTCAGGGCACACGTAGCAGGCCGTGGTGAGATATTCACTGATTTTGACAAAAAGTTATTTCGACAACAAGCGTTCTCCAGAATCGCTGACTCCACCTTTTAAACTAATCAATCTGTCTGATCATATTTGACTAATGAAAAGGTGTCACGCTGTCCTTGTTATGGCAATGCTTGTTGTCATAATAACATTCTGTCAAAATTGGTGAATATCTCTGCAAAATCTTATACCCCATCACCAGTAGCAGATCATGAGGAGATATTCACTGATTTTGAGAAAAAGTGATTTAGTCAACAACACATTCCCCAGAATTGCTGACTTGTGTGCAGTTGTCTGTCCCTGTTAGTCTCCAGCGATATGAAAATCCACAAGCGACCAGCATCCTTTCCACTGGGGACACAATATAAATAATATACAATATAAATGCAGTGAGAAAAACCCATGAGAGACAATGTCCCATTGTGGAAGGACATGGATCTAATTTGATGCTGCTGTCATCGTAGTGTGACGCCTTGGCCCTACATCATATCCCTCCCCCTCTTCCTCCCCTTCTTCTCTCAGGGGGAACACACTCAGCTAAGTGGAGACACACAGTAGCCAGATGCCAGCAGAGAGCCATTAGCTCATATTGCTCAAAGAGGGACCCCCCCTCCCTCCCCACCACAAACACACAAACACACACACACACACACACACACACACACACACACACACACACACACACACACACACACACACACACACACACACACACACAGCCCCCCCTCCCCACACACACACACACACACACACACACACACACACACACACACACACACACACACACACACTCTCACTTTACCTATCCCTCACCCTCCTTCCCACTGTCTCCTTCAGAATGCAAGACCAATGAATTGGTTTATTGAAATAGCAATGAATAATAATGCAATGCAATTTTTTTATTCCATAACAACGTTCAGTAGGGTTGTGTTTCATCATAGCAGCACAACATCCATTTAGCCTTAAACAAACCAGTCTGACTCAGTGGACCTGCAGAGGCCATGGAGGCATTTTATTGGTTCTGATAAATAAGTAAATAAATGATAAATAATTTAGTATTAGGCTACTATACTAAAAGTAAACAGAAATTATCCAAGCTAGGGTATAATACAATCAGTGGAGTTTACTCTCATCACTACCAACTTCATATAAGATAAAATAGATAAATACATTTCTATAACAGGAATGTCATTTTAGCAAAACTAGAAAGAACTAAAGCTGATAGCAGAAGTGTCTGTTCAGGAGGGAATTTGGGCAATGAAAATAACTGATACAACATAATGTTTTTCAAAGCAGTTTTCCTTATACAATAATGATAATAAATTCTACAAATACAAGAGATTCCTCACACTTTCATGCTTGGGCCCTATTAACAATCTCCAAAGTTCCTTCAAATCAACATAGTATAACAATAAAATGCTAAAATAAACAAAGTAAGGGGGCGTGGCTGCAGTTTAGACTGATCGTTGGGTTGGTGGTTCAACCTCTGACTCCTGTCGAAATGCTTTCAGCATATTGCTCTCATTGGCCCTCATTTATCAACCTTGCGTAGACCAGAAAAGTGGGTGTACGCTCATTTCCACGCAAACCTCGGCATTTATCAATATGGACGTGAGTGTAGGATATGCTCAAATCCCACGCCAGCTCTCAGCTCGTGTACGCAAGTTTGTAAACAGCATGGACTCGCAGTGCAGGCTGTGCTGGGTAGCCGATGACTTTGTTGGACAATTATTAGAAGATAATACAAATGCAGTGTTTGCTGAGACCGAAATAAAGATATTAATCACTTAAAAATTTGCAGCTTATGGTGTGCAACTGAGTAGGAGAGCTGATTCAATAGTGCGCACACCGGCCACTTAGGAGCGCTGCATGGGACTGCGTAAGGGCAGTTATCTCCGTCTTGGATCAGCTGGGGGGAGGCATGGGCTGCATTCATTAAAAATGTTAGCCTAAGTAGCCTATTAAATATGTAGTAGGCCTACACTGCTCTTTATGATTAAAAAAATACACGGCACAACATTCAGCTTAACATTTTATTTATTTGACGCACTTTTTAGATGTTAGTTCCTCTTTTAATGTGTCATTGATCGCTTAAGCGAGCGATTTATTTCCACCGGCACGTTTTTCCGATCTGCTGGTGGAGCAGGACAGTGGGCGCTCTCACAGCTGATCGTTGCCGGGTCGGCTTGTGCAGCTGACGGCCGGGCTGACCACTCGTGCCAAGCACATGCTGTCATGCAGTAAAACGCAAAATGTGTTATTTTTAGTTTTTAAACCCCTTTTGAGTAGTGCTATCTAAAAGGGCCAATACATTCTAACCATTCAAATCTCTGCAGACGTGTATTTCTTTTATGGGGACCATTATCGGACAGTTGGTGCGTCTTTTTCTCCTCTACCACTTATAATATAGGCCTACATGCTGTTTTATAGTATTTGAGCGATAGCCTACTGATGTAAACCTAAAATCAGCTGGAGATCGTTTGTTGTCAACACCAACGCATGTTGACCGCAGCAATTCTTTCCTTGCTAACTGCTGCCTTCTGTCGTTCTTTGATGCCGCTTGTAATTCTCCGAAATGAAACTCTTTTTTTTCTTCTTTCGCTGTTATTCTGTCAATTTCTACTTCAGAGAAGTTCCTCTTCTGTGCCGTAATGCGCATATCCATGTCGTAAAACCTCTGGGCGAGGCCTCTAAACTGAGAAAATATAGGGGCGTGATACGATTGTTTTCAGTCGCCGCATTTATCAATAATGGCCTGGCGTACGCTGAGATTGGCGAGATACGACTGTTTGATAAATCCCACGTGATACCTGGCGTAGGGAGGTATTTGCGCCAGAATCTGCACCAGTTTCCACGCAAGTTTGATAAATGAGGGCCATTGTGTGACAAAAACATCCAGAGGTTTTGAAGTATTTGCCTTGAAAAAATGTCTAATTTATAAGATTGAGTTATGCCTTATAAAATGCTGAAATTAGTCCAGCTAAAGAGTTTCTCCTGTTTGAGTAACAATTGATTAAAAAATTGTGTCCAGCTGTATATATTTCTCAGGTGTTTTTAAAAGATCTAAGGGGTTTGGGGCTTAAACCACAGACAGGGTGTGGAAGTCATTTTAAACATGTGAGCTAGCTCTGGCCTTTAAAAGTCAAATCACTACTGTCTGTTTCTTAGGGTGGACTCATACTAGGCCCAGTTGCCATGGCTGTGGCCAAGGAAGTGTACCGGTGCTTGAGAACGGAACGAAACACTCATACTGGTCAAACCAACTAGACTTTAGGTGGCACACGTACTTTGGCACAGTACAGATGGCCTAGTGTGAATGTGCCCTTACACCCCCATTCCTCTTTTCCTCACACCCCACTTTCCAATCCCTCTGCTCCCCCTTTCACCCCTCTCCCCCATCCACCAGTCTGTGCCGCATGGCTAGCCGAGTCTAACAGACAGCAGCCCAAACACACAGTCCCAGCAGGGAATTGTACTGTGGCCTGGCTGTCTGGATGGGACAGTATTAGGGTTGGAGGAGAACAGAGGCAGCAGGGGGTTAAAACCAGAACATATTTTATTAATTGGGGGGAGCCTTAAAGTGATCTGCATTAAACATTCACATGGAGTGTTTCATCACAGCCGCTGTCACTTTGGGTTTGGTCTGAATCAAAGGGGAGGGGCAGTGAGCATCAATTAATGTTCATGCCTTGGTCTAGAATTCAGTTTCTCTGATTATTGCCACACACAAAAAATACAAGTCTGCTATATTTCTGTGATGAAAATTATTATTTGTACGGTCGGCAGAAATGCAATAACACCTAGTAGCACTCACTGCATGCCTTGAATCAGGAGAAATACACTGGATGTCGCACCACAAATGATCCTGCATCTGTGTAAAGCTGTGGTTACTGCACCTCAAAACATAGGTATCATCCTGTAGGTGACTTTCTGATTTTTTGTGGAGTGATGAAGTATTGTTGAAGTATTTTCATGTGTTCTACATGGTTTTCCAACATTGACTGGAGCTCTTTTAATTGTATCATTTTGCTGTCTTCTTCTAGCCAGGAAATCCAGACCTGCCACTGGCAAATTTAAATTAGCTCAGCCATGACGACAATGCTGTGCATGCGCTGTTGAAGTCAGCGGATATGTTGTTTGAGATGGAAACGGCTTTGGCCTCGACACGTTATGATTTGGAAGAATCAAATCTTTCATTAGCAAGAAGGAAGATTTTTCTGTTTTGCAGACCGACCACGACTAAAGTTTAATTTACCAGTTAGCCCTGCTGTTCGCTAACCTAACTGGGCTTAATACGTCACCCTGTTCTTTGCTCTGATTGGTCTTATTGGGAAGGTCTATTGCTCGTGGCGAGACCCTACATCGTTGTAGATGTAGGTCTGGATTTCCAGGCTAGTCTTCTTCTGCTATATCCGTATACTAATAGTGGATGAAGCTATGCATTAATAGGAATTAAGACCATGTATTCATTTGCAATATATTTCTATATATATATACATTTTTCCAACAGTGTCCTGTATTTTCCCATATCTTTTCAATGTCTGCCAATACCTTGTTTCAGCGAAAATAAATATTCTGTGATGTCTCTTTTTACAACATTAATTTGAATACTTTCGTCGCTGTATAGGTTTAAGACAGGCAAATATATTTTTAATTGCACATAATGCGTAAAAAGTTAAAGCACTGCTGTGTCGTTACAGTTCTAGAATTGACCATTTAAAACGCTGCATATTTTTGATGAATTGCTTCGAGGCATTTGGAAAAAAACACTTGTTTAAAGACGGTCTTTCTGCTTCGTATTGTAACAACTGATCATCTCTTTACATGTAATTCCTTATTTTCAAGTCATGTTTATTCAATCTATTTAGGTTTTGATTGCATTGCAATTCATAATCTGTTCAGTCTCCCCCTCCACTGTTTTATAGGCTTTTTTTAAATGTGTTTTGAATTGTTTTCGTTTTTTATATTAATATGCCTGTGAACCAACTTTATAACCATCTTTTTAAACAAAAATGCCATAAAAATATTTTTTTTTACTGTGCCAACTGTCTTTATCCAATCAGAGCAGCCACCATTTTTCCCGTTTGAAAAGAATAAATATTTGACATTTGAGTCCCTTTGTGAGGGACTTATGCATCAAAGAACAAAAGTGCACTGCTATAAAGGTTGAATCCCCTTTGTAACCAATGTTTGGCTTCCACAATTTACAGAAAGGCCTGAGCTAAATGAGATTTCTTCCTCCAAAATACAAATAGATGGCTTTTAGTGTAGTATGTATGAACAAAGACACTTTGAGCTCTATCATTAGTCAGTTCATTCTGTGTAAGTAAATGAATTTGGTTCGTCCACTTTCCCTGGGGAGGGATCATTAGCGGGAGTCAAGAAGCTAATTGGATTAGCTTTAGTCAGGAGCTGTCATTTTGCACGAGTGGATGGGTTCAGACGTACCTGACAGTAGACGCTTGATTGATTATAGCACTGTATTGCTTTGCCTCTTCCTAATGAAGATGGCCTGGATTTAATTCCTAAATCTAGAGGGGTTGTCACCATGACTTGGATAATGGAAAAAAAATTCAGGGGCAGCAGTTTTCAATGACTCATTAATTTGTGATATCGGATCAACGAAGCTCAAATAAAATGTAAAACCTGGCTGCCTTTTCCCTGCAATTTCTCAAAATCTTTCAATATTCTTCACATAAAATGTCACCAGTCAAGTATTTAATGATACACACAGGTGACCCTTGTCAATTCTAGTAAGGAGTGTCAGCTTGCCAAGTTGTGTGTTACCATTGTGTGTTAAGCCACTTGTTATTAACTGGTAAAAGGAACACCACCACTGCTACAGTCTGCAGATGTTTCAACAAGTAAAAAAGTATAGGTTAAAAGGAGTTGAAACAAAGATGACTAAGCTACCGTTGAAACGGCTCTGGCTGCGGCGATCGCCGTCCGACATAAGCTATAGCCCCGCCTACAAACCAGTGGGAGGAGGACTGATAGCCTTCTAGGTTGCTAGAGAGTTGGCCCTGGGCTACATGAGCTTCTTAGGTTTCTTAGCAGGCTTTTAGCTTTTACTAACATCAGCTGTATTGATCTTGCTGCTCTGAGCAACAGATGGACACAGCCCTAAGGGAAAGCATAGTCTGGTCATTCACCACCTGGGAGTGTTGGCACACACTTGTGCTCCTCTGATGGTCCGAGTTTACCAGATCAGAAGTTGTTCTACCGACTTCGGTGTGTTCACGTCCACTTAAGTCGGCGGTCCGAATGTTGGTTGTAACCATAATAACATCGCTACGAAGAATATGTGTGGACTGTTAATAGCCTACTTAGAGATATTAAACTCCATGCTTATTGTGTTTTTCCTGTATTTTCATGACAACGAGGAGCAAATAAACTGATATGTGAGCTGTGAAATAGGCTAAAATTGATTTCAAATATTCACCACGTTAATAATAAAACTGTTAACAAACAGCTATCTTTGCCTGCAATGTTGATGATGCGTATGATGGTAAGTCGGTAAGTCGGGCAACAAAATCTTGCATAGTTTCCCAGTTGTGGTTCCGACTTCAGCCGGCGTTCACGTGCATTTTCGGGAACTTGTTTTTCCGATGTGTCCGACATCACATGACCGTGCAATATGACTAGATACAGGACAGATGAAAAAACAGAAAAGTGTCATAAAAATACAGAAGTATGTAGCCTAGTAAATGCAAAGAAACAGTGGCTCATAGAAAACAAAAGACAATATTATTTCAACGTGACAATTGTAATATAATATATGATTGTTGAATTATTTATTTTGCAGCAAGTTAAATTCGGTAGCCTGCTGGAATATGCAATTGGAGGAAAAATACGCAAGGTACATTTGACATTTCTGTAAACTGTCACATAAGGAAACAACTCTTCTCTCAAACTTAATTTCATCATGTCCACTGGATACATTACTCACTGTGGTATTTCATTAGGCGACATAATCAATTAATTTGCTTGTGCTGCACATCACTCTTTGAATACACCGATTTGATAAATCTGACACTCCAACACACACACACAAACACGCACACAAACACACACACAAACACACGTATACACACCACACACAGACTCACACAAGCTGCCCAAGGGAAAATGACACAAGACAGTTGCTGGATGATTTGTGGACACTGTTGGCAGAGCCGTGTGCATGCACAGCCAAATTAAAATGAGAAGGGCGGCAGAGAGCACAAAGGGTGGAGAGTGAAGTGGTGCTTGGGTGGGTTCTAAAAAAACAAACCTCAATGGGTGGAGCACACTGTATCTAAAAAATGCATCGCTGTCAGGTCACAAAGCAAGGCTTGTAAAGGACTCCTTGGATGAGACTGTGAAGGACATGCATATAGGCTACCAAAGTGGTATAAGGCATATGTAAATATAAAGTATAATATTAAATAAAATTAGACGTTAATGAAATACAATAGAATACTGCACATGAAATGTGACTTAGTTATAACCATACAAGTACAATTTGTATGGTACAGATTACATCTTAGTTATAACCATACATGTATCTAAATTATAAGTTTTTTAAAGGTGCAGTGTTTAGCGTTTCTCAGAACATACTTGGTAGAAATGGAACACAATATTCATAAGTATGTTTTAATTAGTGAATAACCGCTTGGAAATAAAAGTTGTTCCTTTTTATTACCTTAGAATGAGAATGAGCCTTTTTATATCTACATAGGAGTGGGGCGCGCCGCCATGTTTCTACAGTAGCACAGAACGGAGAAATGCCACGTTCATGTTGTGTCGGACACATCAGAAAAATGAGCTTCCAAGTTGGAAAATGCACACGAACGACTGCTCAAGTCGGAACAACAACTCGGAAACCCGGGAAATATTTTGGTGCCCGACTTGCTGCCTTGACGACATATGCGTCATCAACATGAAGGTTAAAGCTAGATGTTTCTTTTTCTTTTCATTTTCATGAAAATACATGAAAAAGTTATCAAAGTTGAGTTTAAACCCAAGTGAGCAGATAACAGTCCACACATGTCTTCTTCGTAGCATCCACATTATTGTTTGTTGTTGTTACAGCATTCTGATTTTCTGACTATTTAATTGCTTTTGCAGAGAAACTATTTTTACTCACCGAGTATATTGTTTATTTTTTATTTTTGCTATAATGTGTACCCACTGGAAGGGATTGGATTTTGTTATTGTGCATTTGTTCTAATTACAATACTGTTCTTTTTTCATACACACAAAATAATTATGGAGAACTTTTGTCTGGGGGTGTGAACACTACTGAGTGTGTGTGAACTAATTGTGCCCTCCGCTGCTCCTTCATAGAGAATAGATCCTGAAGCCATGGTGTGACCACCTGGTATTCTTCACTGTGTGAGCAACCATTCTACAGCTGTTATACATGCAGGCTCATTATTTAGGAGGAGTATGACAAGATCATCACAAGATTATTGCTGATTAATTAAGCACATCAGTCATTGTTGTTGAGGCCCTATGCCACTGTGCCCTGAATAATTACCAGTGAAGCAGAACCAGCGGTTGCTGGTTCTGCATGCTGTCTGTTTGCTGCTCTGTGTTGTGAGAAGATGAGTCTGTCTGTTTGATAGGGAGGACTTTGTATTTAACCTGTTATGCTCTAATGAACCTGAGGGTGAAATATGAAATATTGTAAATGGGATCAGTCCTCATTTCTCCACCAATAACCCGTCATTTAACAGAGTCCACTGTCACTCTCACATCAACTGTTTGATTGCTTTAGTATCACAGTTGTCTCTGCTTTGAAAGAGCAGGTTCGTAGTACAGGTGAAACTCGAAAAATTTGAATATCGTGCAAAAGTTCATTTATTTCAGTAATTCTACTTTATAGGTGAAAATAATATCTTATACAGACTCATTACATGCAAAGTGAGATATGTGAAGCCTTTATTTTTTATAATTGTGATTATTATGGCTTACAGTTTATAAAAACCCCAAATTCAAAATCTCAGAAAATTAGAATATTACATAAAATCAATAAAAAAAGGATTTTAAATACAGAAATGTCGGCCCTCTAGAAAGTATAATCATGCATATGTACTAAGTACTTGGTTTGGGCCCCTTTTGCATGAATTATTGCCTAAATGCGGCGTGGTATGGATGCTATCAGCCTGTGGCACTGCTGAGGTGTTATGGAAGCCCAGGTTGCTTTGATAGTGGCCTTCAGCTCGTCTGTATTGTTGGGTCTGGTGTGTATCATCTTCCTCTTGACAATAGTCCATAGTTTCTCTATTGGGTTCAGGTCAGGAGAGTTGTCTGGCCAATCAACACAGAAATACCATGGTCAGTCAACCAGTTACCAGTGGTTTATGGTACCGTGGGCAGGTGCCAAGTCTTGCTGGACGTTCACATCCATGCACAGTGTGTATTGAGTTTATTTAAAAACAATTGGAAATGGGGCTGCCCTCAGTTGCCCATGCACTGTGTATAGTCTATAGCCTATGTCAGCCTTGTCTGTGGAAAAAAAGATACAGTAGCTGGACAACAGAGTTCTTCTGCTTCGTTCCTCACACTGCATTTAAATGCATTCACTATATTACAGAGAAATATGTCCCGTAAAAGAAAAAGAGCTCCAAGCCCAACCCATAATATTTTATTTTAAATTAATATTTTTATGGAAAATCCATGTGTCCTTCTACAATAGCTTCTAATTCATCTGACCCAGTGTCTCCAAATTATTTGTTCACACAACATTTCTCAGATTTAGCCACTTAATTTTCCTCTCAAAGTGCACCAGATTCATGCATTTCACTTTAAAAAGGTTAAAAAAATCTTATATTTCGCTTAGGGCCCCCTGAAGGCTTGGGCCGGCTCTGCCAAAAGGTATTTTATTTATTTTTTATTTAGACCTATGTTTGGATGCGAATGTTGTCATGTTAGTTTGCCATTTGTGTAATAATACAATATATAAAAACAACCATTAGCCTAAAGGTTCTGGCACAATAAAGGCACCTTAAAGTAGCCTAGCCTATATTAAAACAGCTATGTTGTGATGTCATCCTATTTAATGTCATGCAGTGTTTAATTGGAGTGTGTTTTGTGGTCCCTGGTCCCCTGGGGGCCTTGGTGTGTTGGGAGGCATGGAGCAGCACCTGCCGCCTCCTCTGTGCTTCAGCTCAGAGCGACCACAACAAAAGGAGATGGAAACTGCCGCTGCTCCAGAGATACTGCGTCAAGCTGACTGCCACCAGTTTGGAAATTACCGGAAGTTACTCGATTTTACTTCCAAAATAAAAGGGTTTGGTATGACGCTTTAAGTACTAGAAGAATCATATTAACTTCTACCTTCTTTTATCTACAGCTCATATAGCAGCATGGGTGATATTTCTCTGTGGCTGTACAATGAACACTGGAAGCCATTTTACTTTATGTAGGCCTAAGCCTACCTAGTCATTAGAGGGACAAGCCCGATCAGTAGCTGGGACTGCATTTTGCAGAGCAACGCGGTTCCTAAGCCCTGCTGGGCAGGGAACCCTATTGTTTTTGTAAGGATTATTTAATTTAAATTAATGTAAACATATGGATTAATGCAATGGATATTGATTCTTTATTTACCCAGAAGGCAATCTGAAACCCATTAGCATCGTACATAGCTCACATTTTAATACAACAACAACAACCCCACCCTCCCACCTAGGGTTGCAAAATTCCGTGAATTTTCAAAGTGGGAAACTTTCCATGGGAATTAACGGGAATTTATTGGAATTAACGGGAATTTTGGGAATTAACGGGAATAAACAGGAATTTAGTCAATTCAAAGCAACCCAAATGCACTAAATCCTTCTAACTATGTTATTTCAGTCCTGGCAAACATTCTAGACAGTGAAAAGCAGTTTTTTCAACAAGTATTATAATATTTACGAACATTTAATTTCAAATCAGATGATTTTTAAAGCCTATTAAGAAACCCAACTTGATATCATACATTGATTTTTACTAGACCAGGTTTACAGAGGCTTAAACAGTGGTTTTAAATATAGTTTGGGAAAATATATTTTAGCATAATCTTGCCTTAAAGGTTCAGTAAGCGGAATGGTCAGTTTAGCTAACTTCCTGTCACTGACTGCAGTTAGCAGTCCCTTCCCTCGTCCCCACGTCACCACATTAATGCACTGCGGTCTTCAAACAGCGAGTTATCTAGCATCATCTCAGATAAGTAAGTGTGATAAAACATGATAAAAACCATCAAAACAGACAGTGGGAAGGATTTGTACCTGCTCCCCATTGTAGGCACATAAACATTCACCCATCTGTAACTCTAAGTGTGCACCGGCAGTGAGATGGGTGCCGGTTTATAGCGTTCTCTCTTGTGATTGGATATCAGTTTCGGGATCCCCGAAAACTTTATTTGCCGTTTACATGCAGAGCGGGTGACTGAGAGATCGGCTTTATGAAACGCGCACACTATGTAAGTGATCACTGTATGAATAAAGAGCGATTTAACACTTATATTAACATAAATAAATCGCTTACTTCACCTTTAAAACAACCAGATTGCATGCAAGTACACTGCTTACTGCAGGGGTTGAGGACACGCCCCCTACATGCACTGTGCATTCCTCCATCACATGGGGGCATTTTACTTAATTTATTGAATGGGTGGGGTGAGACAGACTGATGAGTAATATTTTACTCAACATTCATCTTTCTGTTTTCAGTAAAATTATTGATTGTTCATAAAATAATCAAAACTTGATAAAGTTCTACTTACAAATAAATCTGTTCAAATGTGATGTTTTTTAATTGTATTAGTTTCCATGAATGTCTGTCTGCCTATGACCCAACATAGTGTTTATGTTCAGATTTATGTTTGGATATGAAAAAAAAATCATTTAAATGACCGCCATTTAGTTAATTCCTATAATCCCCAATTTTGAATATTCCCAAAATTCCCGAGCGAAAGTTCCCGTGGTAAATTTCCGGAAAGTTTCCGGAAATTTACCGGAAACTTTCAACCCTACTCCCACCCCTATTCAATTTAGCAAAAAGACAAATACAAAGTAGGCCTACTACAAACAATGTAATACAATTAAACATTGCACTAGGATAAGTAAAAACTAAGTATACAAAAATAAATTAAACCCTGCAACAACAAAAAAAAAACATAGAAACTAAGTGGTAGCCTAATAAAGGCTAGCTGATATCACCCTTTAAAAAACAAACATGTGAAAACTGTATAATACATACGATAATAAAGTACGAACACTAGAGGTTTGGCTAGCTGGAACCGTTCAGTAGCCTACAAGTTAAAAGACTTGATCAATTGTTAAATATGAGTTTTATTATGAAATATAGATACCGGAAGTAATGCTGGTGTATTTTAGCCGGCTTGACATAGGCGAGAGGAGAGCAGAAGGTGCTGAAAGAAAGCGGGGGAGCGGAGGAGAGGAAGAAACAAGAGAGCCAGATAGACTGGGGCAGAGAGAGAGCGAGAGAAAGAGAGATAGGCTGACCAGTCCTTGAATGACTCACATGTCCTAGCGTCTAGCATAGAGGTTCTATCATCTGGAACACGGGCTTGGTTTTCAGCAGCATCAGCTCGCCTCCTGCGCATCCTCTGCGGCTCCGCATCCAGCAGGTAAACACACCCACACCGAACTATTCCTCCACCGCGCACTCACCACATCCATCTCTCTCTATTCGCTCAATATGCCTGAAAACCTTTTATATGCTGTCTATGCTGGAAACAAATCAGGACAGACGGGTTAAGGATGTCGTTGAAGGCTGGTCTGGTCTGTTTAACAGGCTTTAGGCTTAGTCACCAGTATGGATGGGTTTATCCTCCTCAGTAGCAGACTGTTTTTTTGACGCAATAGCACCAGCGCTTCTCGGTCAAACCCTGAGTAGCCTATGATGCTACAACATGTTTTTTTTGCATCCAAGGAAGGGGCGACCGTTAGGCTAAACATCACATTAAACCTGACAATGTCTTCTCCCGAACATAGCCTCGCTACACCTCATATCAAGACTTAGGACCTACCATTTGAAATGTTAAAGTCTCTTATTAGTTTATGTGTAATGGAATAAATAAGGGCCGATTTGCTAAACATGTCGAAAACACTTAATTAACTTCTTCAACATAGGCTATGTGGAATAAGTTAATTGTTTAAAATGATTATTATTGATATATTATATTATTATACATATTATAATATTATAATTATTATAATAATGTTAGGCCTAAGGCTACTTCTATGTTCACTGATAGTCAGGGCTTATTCCATATTTGTATTTTATATTTTACAGAAGGGACAGTGTAGGCTTCCTGTATGTAATGTGCATGCACGGATCAGGTCAGGATTGTGTGTTGGTTTCTAGCAGGTTTATCATTAAGGTTTGTGGCTGCCTTGGGAAACTGAACCAGTGTGTGAGTGTGGAGAGGGGCTGGACAGGAGGGGGACCACAGCAACATTACAAATGATTAATTTCACTATAATTTGAGTCAATATGAGGCTGAATAATTAGCGCAAGAGGGATTATGTGACAAGGTGATAATACAGTATTATCTGTTAGCCCCTATTTAAATTGGATAAGTTGATGCATGTTATACAGCATGAGAAAGTGATTTTCTACTGGGACACTAAACATTGTGTAGGCTACCTCCCACCCATCAGTATTATTGTAAACAGAAGGCACATACTCGCACCATTTGTTTCCACTAGTGCAAACGGATCACAGAACTCACGATTGGGAGCTTGTCATGGTTTTGGACGAGCCTATCAGATCGGATACTTTTTCAGATCAAAAACAACAACTTAAAAAAAGCTAACAAGACAAATATTGCTTTGCTTTCAATATTTTGTTATTTTATTTTAAACATGGACAGTAGGCCATATCGGCACACCAGAACTGCTCCAGTTTCCATTCCATTTCATACAAAATCTAATCTTATAACAATAACATTTGCCTATGATTGCTCTTTAACATGACACATGACAGGATCCTTCAAATTCACAAATACAGATACATTTATTTATCAAAGAGTTGTGACTAGGGCTGGGCGATTTGACCTCAAATCAATATCACAATTAATTGAACATTTTACCTCGGTTACGATTAATGTACGATTAATTAGTTTAAATGTTGCCATTTGAAAAGAAAATAACTTCAAACCCTTCTAAATATTTTAATATTTGAATGTCATATAAATAAAATGGTCAATAAATCACTACTAATTCAGAGTAAAATCAAAGATCACATCAAAATAATCAACATGTGAAAATTTAAGTTGATATCAGGGTCTGAATGTCAGTTTCGATTAATTTTTGCTGAATGGCCCAGCCCTAGTTGTGACCATGTGCACACACAGACACTCGCACACACTCCATCTATTTTTAATAGTCATCCTTAGAACTGGAATGGAACAGTAAAAAACTTTACTGAAACCTTTGTTACTCCGAATAATGATGTCAGCGTGCTAAGCTTGCTCAATGGCTCTTTGTGCTCTAATAAGGGCCAAGAGCAGAGAGGTCATTCCCAATCAATCTGAGACAGTTCATAGCCCCACCACAGCCTCAGTGGCACCCTGCCATCACTGCTGGACCACTGGGCTTCTCCTGTGTGTCCCATAGATGATGAGATATGGAGCTGACAGGGAGGACCATTCTTTCAATTCTTTTATCATTCCTCAGTCAAATTCCACTGCTGCTTTTTTTTTCTTTTGCATTTGCATTTGCCATTGATGCTGTATATGGTACACACAAATGGCATTCATGTATTCTTCTGGCTGGGTACTTCAGTGCGCACCATGTTGTTTTGGTGGTGAAAATCCTAGAAGTAAGGAACACACTGCAGGTGATGTAACAGACTGTGCAGATAAACACACCAGCAATATATATATTTCTTTGAATATGGCTCCTTTTACTGACCAATCAATGGAGGGAGACATTATACACAGTCTCTTTTAACCCCACCTCCAAAGTCTCAAAAGTCAACCTAAAGCAAATGTAGACTTAGATCAAATGGAGTGTTGAGCAATGAGGATGTTGCGTGTGTGTAGAGAAGGTTGAGCTCCTTACAGCCCTAGGCTTGTGGAGCAGAAATGCTCTGTCGCAATGATGCTTTTTTTTTGCTCATGAATACTGTTCTCTGCGCTTGCTTCCCCTGCGTGCGGCTGGTTTTCTTGTGTGCGAGTTTTCAGACTAATTAAACCCCATAAAGCAGGAAGAGATAGTCCAGACATGAGTAGTGTGATAGTGGTAACAAACATGACATGCATGTTCAGCCGTCACGTGTCATTTATGCTATAAGACTTTGGCACTTTCTCTGCTCTCTCCCACCCAGATGTGCTCTCAGGTAACACAATTTGGCCCCAATTGATTCGAAGGGTATCAGTTATTGGTAGTACCTAGGTACGGTAGGTACCCTTAAAAGTACAGAGTCAAGTACCCAACCCTTTTAGTTTCAAGATAAGACAAGAACCTGGAACAAAACCAATGCTATTTTCTGGGTGAGGAATGAACATACAGTCCCCTCCATAAGTATCGGAACAGTGAGGCCAATTCCTTTATTTTTGCTGTAGACTAGAAACATTTGGGTTTGACACCAAAAGATGAATATGAGACAATAGATCAACATTTCAGCTTTAATTTCCAGGTATTTACATCTGGATCCGATACACAGCTGAGAAGATATCATTATTTGAAAAGGAACACCACATTTTTAGGCGAGCAGAAGTATTGGAACAGATAGACTTTAAATAAATTAAAGTGAATAAAACGTAATATTTTGTCGCACATCCTTTGCTTGCAATAACCGCATCAAGCCTGTGACCCATTGACATCACCAAACTTTTGCATTCTTCTTGTGTGATGCTTTTCCAGGCTTTCACCGCAGCCTCATTCAGTTGCTGTTTGTGTTAGGGGGTTACTCTCTTAAAGGTCCCATATTATGCTAAATGCACTTTTTAAATGTGTTCCAACATATCCATGCGTCCACGGTGTGCCTAGAGACTGCCAAAATATCAAAAAAAATAACAATCTCTCCTTTTCTCACTCTCCCCTTTTCTGAAACCCCCACCCCTCCCCCCAAAAACACTCCAGTCAGAATTATCCCCTTTTCTGACCTCACAAACCGTAAAGCCAGAAGCTTCCACTGTGCAGCCCACACCCCTATTTCTTATTGGTCCACGGCCCTGACAGACAGAGGGCGAGGCGTATCTGGCTTCGCTTCCGGACAGGGGGCGGGGGGAGCTCAAAGATTGTATATTTACGAGGGGACCTGCAACTCTTTTTTAAAAAATAGGCCATTGTGAGATTAGCTGAACATCAGCATAGTACAATAAATTATCTGAAAGTTTTTTTCAGCAAACAATTAAAGAAAAACGTATTAGGGACCACTAAGACCATATAATATGGTGTATAATAGAACCGAAAAGTGTATAATATGGGAGCTTTAAGTCTCCTCTTTAGCAGGTAAAATGCATGCTCTATAGCGTTTACGTCCGGAGATTGACTTAGCCAGTCTAAAACCTTCCACTTCTTGCCCCTGATTAACTCCTTTGTTGTGTTTTGGGTCAATATCTTGCTGCATGATGGAGGATCTTCCAATCAGTTTGGTTGCATTTTTCCTTCAATTGTCAGACAAAATGTTTCTGTAAACTTCTGAGTTCATTTTGCTGTTGCCATCATGTGTTACATCATCAATGAAGAATAATGAGCCCATCCCAGAAGAAGCCATGCAAGCCCAAGCCATGACATTGCCTCCACCGTGTCTCACAGATGAGCCTGTATGTTTGGGATCATGAGTAGATCCTTTCTTTCTCCAAACTTTAGCCTTTCCATCACTTTGGTAAAGGTTCATCTTGACAACAACACAGTAACACATGATGGCAACAGCAAAATGAACTTCGAAAGTCTACAGAAACATTCGGTCTGCCAATTTAAAGAAAGATGCAACCAAACTGATTGGAAGATGCTCCATCATGCAGCAAGATAATAATCCAAAAAAAAACTGCAAAAACAACAAAGGAGTTCATCAGGGGCAAGAAATGGAAGGTTTTAGACTGGCCAAGTCAATCTCCAGACTTAAACGCTAGAGCAAGCATTTTACCTGCTAAAGAGGAGACCGAAGGGAGTAACCCCCCAAAACAAACAGCAACTGAATGAGGCTGCGGTGAAAGCCTGGAAAAGCATCACAAAAGAAGAATGCAAACGTTTTGTGATGTCAATGGGTCACAGGCTTGATGCGGTTATTGCAAGCAAAGTATTTGCAACAAAATATTACGGTTTATTCACTTTAATTTATTTAAAGTCTATCTGTTCCAATACTTTTGCTTACCTAAAAATGTGGTGTTCCTTTTCAAATAATGATATCTTCTCAGCTGTGTATCAGATCCAGATGTGAATACCTGGAAATTAAAGCTGAAATGTTGATCTATTGTCTCATATTAATCTTTTGGTGTCAAACCCAAATGTTTCCAGTCTACAGCAAAAATAAAGGAATTGGCCTCACTGTTCCGATATGGAGGGGACTGTATCCTTCTATTGTTGTGGAGCAAGAATCTCTATAGTGGATTGTCACAGCAACAGGAAGCTGATCATGCATTATACCATGCAGGTGTGTCGGTCCTGGGGACGGCATCGTGGAGTGGACAGGCCTTCACTGGAAGGAGAAGCAGCTGTGTTTTGTGGAGCCTGAGCTGCATGTGGTGTGCGCACTGACACTGGCCCTATGTTCCAAAATTCACACTCTTTCTTTTTTCTATTCTACCTATTACATGTGACCATGAAAATATTCTAGTAAGCATGCAGTAGGCACATTTTTTTTATTTCATCATAATAACATTGCGCCTTGATCTTGCCTCTTGCTTTTATATCTGTCGCATCCCCGGTTGTTTTTATACAGAGGGCGCCGTTTATGTGATGTAACTTCCTGTGCACACTGGATTGTGGGTCAGAATCATCCAAATAGAATAGCTAATAGCTAATTTCAACACCAAGATCTCAGCCGAATGTAGTGGACATATAGGTAGCCTAGTTTTAAGCATACTAAATCTGACAACAAGAATTGGGATATCCTAATCTTTTTTCTACTATACTAAATTGCAGAAAGTATGTGGATTGGAACTCAGCCTACGATTCAGAGCATGGCAGCCTCATGACATAAAGTCCCTCAAATATCACACATGACAAGGCCACGCAGACAGCAGACCAGCACTGTCATGTGTGTGTATCCATGTTCTAAGTGTGGAAAGCACCTCAGTAAATGCTTCTCTTTATAACAGGGAAAGACGTAGCAAAAGGGACTGTATGAGCCACCATTGTTCCCTAATGATCAGACAGACACACACACACACACACACACACACACACACACACACACACACACACACACACACACACACACACACACACACACACACACACACACACACACACACACACAGATCAAAGATGTGTTTCTCTGATGAAGTCAGCCACTGTGTGCATGAAGTCACTGTGCTCTCAGGCGCCACACTCCTCGTGTTAGTCAATGGGTAACTTATAGCTACCTCGATGGCTAACTAATAGCTAGCGCAGGGTAGATTGTTGTCTACCATCCCTAGTTGTCTGCGTGTGTACTGGCTCAAGCCTCCTTGTTAGCACTGCTGTCTGTGGAGTAAGTGGATAGTTCAGCATGTCTCATTTTAAGTGCATGTTATAACTTTCTGAAACAGGCACAAGCATCCCCACTTCATATAACGTTTGTTTCTCTTATGTCGAAGAAGCCTTTTCATTTTTTATTTGCAACATTGTGTCTAGATTAGAAATAATAGAACTGCTCCAACCACTGATCAAAGAAATGTCCAAAAGGTATTTGCTGTGTGATAAAACAGTAAGAACGGTCCAGATGTAGATACAATGGATAACATTGTTAGATAAGACAGCATGGAACAGCTGGCCCTCTGGGTCGATCACCAGAGCAACTAGTGAGCTAAACATTCTTTTGAGATGGCAGTGGACTTCAGGTGACGTCCACTAACATTTCCCTTAAACACCATACACAACAGGACTGTGCAATTGGGTTTAAGTTGTATACATGTTAATGTTACTGTCGTGGGGAAGTGTTATCATGCAGTGTGTGAAAATATATAAATAATATATAATACAGTTTTTGCCGATTGCTAAAGCACAGTTGGCACAACTGAAACCACATGTGCAAAACTCTTAACACAGTGTTCATCACTAAAACCCATCTGTGCAATTCAGTTAATTTCGCCTCCAAAAGTCACTCACAGCAACAAAACTCTTCATACATGTCTCAAAACAAGCTCACTGGTGCAAACACTGGCAACATGTTACAATGAAAAACACACATTGACACACACAACACACAGACCTAAAAAACACTAACAACAAGCAGCAAAATATAAAAGATGAACTTTTGATATTTAAAGTCAAATCTTTGAAGTTTAAATGATCCGAGTGATTTCACATACACATGTAAAACAATATTTCATGAGAAAACAAGATGAAATTTGATGACTGTAGTGTACCATATGACAAGAATGAATGACAAACACAGCAATTTGGTGCTATACAGTATCTTTTATTTTTTACTAAAAAAAAATAAAAGATACTGTATGCAACAAAAACTCCTGAATTGATATCTACAAAGATCTCATCGTCTGCCAGCACTCTCTCTTTAATTTCCCGCAGTTTTATAGCATTGTTGGCAACAACCATGTCGACAATTGCTATTTCCTGCGCATCAGTAAATATTCTGCCTCTTCCTCCAGTGGGAGGCAATCTTTGGATCCTATTGTATATACAGTAATAGAAAAATATCAATATTATAAAACACATTTAGAAAGAACAACTAAAAATGACTCTTTACATAGGCCTAGGCCTAGTTACAGGAATTCAGTTCATCATTTACTGTACTATAGGAATGCAGATCTTACCTGTTGGTTTCCCGGAAAATTCGAACAATTGATGCCACTGTTGATCGTATGATATTTGGTTGGACCCGTAAACCTGCCTCAGTCATTGAGAGACCATGGTGATAATGGTGGCCCTGATCTCATCAGAGACAGCAGCTCTTGCTCTTCCTTGTCCTCTTCCTCTACCTCTCCCTCTTCCTCTACCTCTCCCTCTTCCTCTACCTCTTCCTCTTCCTGGTCCTCCTCGCATCATGACTCTCCCGGGCACCCTTCTCTGAACACCGACCTGTCTTTCTGGATCCATTTTTTCCCAAGAGATCTAAATTGTGAACCTGTCCCTTTTTATAGGTCCAACAGTAACTAGAAATTGTTATCAGCTGTGTATTTTATTTTATATATTGGTACTATTCTACTAAGATTTGCAATACATTTCAATATGGCTAATGCCAGAAGCCATCACTCTGTTTTGAATGTGCTCCTATGAGTTTTGAATACAGTGAGACAAATTCTGCAACATGTGTGTAAGCATTTGGCAAAAACTGTAAAAAAAAAGAATTGTAATAGGCCTACTTTATTTTCAAGTTTTGTGCTTTTAGCTGAAATTCAATAAGCTTTTTTATTTTACATATCGGTAATATTCTTGGTAATATTCTCCTACGATTTCAACACATTTCGATAAGGTAAATGCATAATCCCATATTTTGTTTTGTATGAGTTCCTAAGAGTTTTGAGCACAGTGTCTTAGCAATTGAACATTTTGCCAGAAATACACAGTGTTTTGCAGGTTGTTGTTTATGAATGGGAGAAGAGTTCTTGAGTTTTGGTAAATGTGGTTTCTGAATGCATTTTGCGTGAAATTAATGAAAAATGAAACACAGTTTGGAACCCATGGACTTCTGTAGTGCACACTGTGTTAAGTGTTTTGCACATGAGGTTTTAGTTGTGCCCACTGTGCTTTAGCAATCGGCAAAAACTGTAAGAAGGTATGTGAAAATAGTGAAGCCGTCACAAGATAAGCTGTGTTTTGTCCTATATTTAACGGCCATTTGATCAAAGACTTAAATCGATTAACATTTTAGTGTGTCTTCTGTGTATTACACATGTATCTCAGAAACAAAGGTGGAAGTAGAATGATTGATGGCAACATTTATCCATCCGCTACAGTCTCATTCATTTTTATTCCTCGATTAAACAAGATAACTTGTTGCTCACTTCCTGTCACTCAAAACCCAATCATGTCAAAGCCAATCCAAAGCATGATTGCCAGTACTACTTGAATGAATCTTCAAACTGGGATGAAACTGTGTAAATGTCAATAGCCAATTCTTCTGTAATATAGAAGACTTGGGGAGTTTCGATTAATCAATGAAAAGTCCCCTTTGATTACATTTCTTTAGGCAATCGATGTTAAATGCTTCTAGAGAAAAGGCCTCGTCTATAGAGCTGTAGAGATTTCATGTTAGTAATCATGTTCTTGTGATTCCTACACAGGCCCAGATCAGACTCTACTGCTTCCGTCTGTTTCTGAACCAGATGATGGAGCTCTCGCTGTGTCTGATGCTCCTCTGTTCAATGGCCCTAAAGGAGGCTGTCTGTAAGTTACACACACACACACACACACACACACACACACACACACACACACACACACACACACACACACACACACACACACACACACACACACACACACTCTCACACACACACACTCGCTCTCTGGCTCAAGTAAAGGAGACAGAAACCGTAACTGCATTCTTAATTTAGAAATGGGCAAAGGTGGCTCATCCAGGTTAGTAACACTGGTAGTCATGGGGAGAAGGTCAAAAGATAAACTTTACAACATCACTAAATGCTCCTCTGTGCTTGTTAGGACTTGTTTATTCACCACGTTATGTTGCTCTCTATATTTTTACAATTAATGTCATTTTAGGATCAAATATATACAGGAAGGAAACCAGATCCTGTTAACCATAGTTACAGGAAAGTGGGGTACCCAGGGAGTACTTTTCTATGCTTGGGTATTAGCTTTTCAAAATCAGAAGTCAATGAGTTAAAACAACTGATTGAAATACTGTATGTTTGAAACAAAGAAATAACATGATGGGAAATATTGATGCTGATAGTTCAGATGGATACATGAGTAAGTTTTTTGTATACAATAGAATTCTCAAGTACGCAGTCCTCACAATTCTATGTCCAAGTGATGTTTCTGGTAGAGGGTTTTGTGTTTGATGATCACTGTTGCTTAAATTGTTGTTTCCAGGTGGAGATGTGTGTGTATCGGGCCATGACAGTGGGCCAGTATTTGAAGAACAGCCCAGCTATGTGTTTTACCCAGAGGGACTGACTGAAGGAAAGGTGACCCTCAGCTGTCAGGCCAGAGCCAGCCCGGCTGCTTCTTACAGGTGGGTCACACACGCTACATGACCATTCAATTCATGAAGACCAAAACTAATGTCACAATAGGTAACTCAGGGAAAATGTCCTGACCTACTGACACACAGTGTGTACGTTGGATCACCAAAAACTACGAAATAATGCAAAAATGTTAACTTCACATAAGAGTCCGGTGTTGGACAAATCTTTTCAAAATAGATGAAAAAACAGTGCAGTGCAAATTATGCAGCATAGTTATAAGACTTGGCCGTGCTGTTAGATCACCTTAGAAGCACACAAAGCCTTCGTTGCAGTAAAGCAGCTTTTTACGTGGTGAAACCCTGGGTGAAACGCACCTGTGTTGCTCAAAGGAAAGCACAGTTTGCATTTTTCTTTTCAGCAACACAGCTGTCGCAGCTGCAAAAAAGCAAAGAACGTTTTGTTAATTCTAGTTCTATTTATGCCTCTGACACGTTGACACACAGAATAATGAGTTGTTTACATCCCTAGTGCATATCAGTATTTTTCTGAATTGAGTGTTTATATCACATAGGACACACTAGTAATAGGAATGTCCACAACTATAAATGAGTACTTATGAAGTCATATATGTGAATAATATTTTTTGGGTGACTTTCTGGAGTTTAGAGACATATTAAAGGTGCATTTTTGAAGTACCTTTGGTTTTCAGGCTAGTTTAGTGTAGCCTTTGATCTCTCTTCATTTTTGAGCGATGAGAATGCTTTCCAACATTATTTCTTTAAGTTTGACCATCTCCTCTCTGCTTTGTTGTCATAGCTATGCCCCGCTCTTTGTCTTACAGGTGGCTGGTGAACGGCACAGATGTCCCGCTGGGTCTGGACTTGCGCTACACTCTTGTGGCTGGCAACCTGGTGATCAGCAGCCCTGAGCCCACCCGAGACACAGGCTCCTACCAGTGTTTGGCAGTCAACCGCTGTGGCACCATCATCAGCAGAGCAGCTAACCTCAAGTTTGGCTGTGAGTGAGAATAGGCCTCTCTCTCCACCTTTCCCCCCTGTTTAAGCTGACCTGAGTGGGTCTTAGTGGTGGAATATAGAAGACATTATATGACCAAAAATAACCATTCAGATGATTTACCTCAAAAACTAACTCGCCACAATTGTACATTGTTACTATCAGCTATATATAATTGCTGCTGCTTCTTTATATGACATCAAGCTTTATTCTGTTCCTTTCTCTTTTTCTACTTTCCACCTTCAGACCTCCATGACTTCCCTCCAGACAGCAGGAGTCCTCAGACTGCGTATGAAGGTGTAGGGGCTTTCCTGGCCTGCCAGCCCCCTCCACATTATCCAGGTAATATTCCACACCATCTATTAATAATATTTAACAACTCCTTGAAGGTGAGAGAAACTTGTCATAACAATGATGTGCTGTCAGATGGAAATTATTTTCAGTTAAGTCTTTCACTTAAAACTAACTGCAGCAGCCTGCAGCCAAGAGGGCGTGAGTATGTAACAGCATGGAATATTTCAAATGAGAGCAGACATTTATTATAGGAAAAAGTACCTGTCGAAGTATTATGTTAAATTCCCATCTATGTTTAAATGAGTTTTGCTTTTGAGGTCACATAGGCCAAAATGTATTGGTAAAATAGGTGCCTTTTTGAAAAGAAATTCCTTCCACTGTTAAAGAAATATTTTTATTTTTTCCATCCCGTACGGCATTGTATTGTTTTGTTATTATTTGTACGTTTGTGCTCCATACCATGGTATTATGGTCACAAGCCGTAAAATAAATTAAATTAATAAAAATAATTATAAACCTGATTTGGAATAAGTGTGACTGCTGACTGCTTTGTTGATATGTGATCACTGTCAGGATTGTATTAAGCACAACCCAGTAGTGTGTTCCGACTATAATACTGATGCTGGTCATTATTGGCTCCAATCTTGGCTTCTCTGCAGCTCTCTCCTACCGCTGGCTTATCAACGAGTTTCCCAACTTCATCAAGAAGGACAGCAGCCGCTGGTTTGTGTCCCAGGTCACAGGGAACTTGTACGTGGCCAAAGCCGAGGCCAACGACACGGGGAACTACTTCTGCTTCACCACCATCAACCTGGACATCAGCACCAAGAGCACCTTCAGCAAGGCCAACCAGCTCACTGTCATGCCTGATGGTACGAACACAGGACTCTGATGACTGCTTATCAATTAGGCAATTGTGATTAAAAAATATATATATTTAAAAGTATATATTCTAACTTGACACAATTGAGTCATTTACAAAGACTATTGAGGGTTGATACCCAGAGCACTCTAGAGTAATCTCTTAGTCTTCTAGTTAATTTACATCGGCCAGTTTACACACTTGCAATTTCTTCAACACTATAAAGTGATAATAAACAAACCAGATGATGGACAGAGTTTCCATGCTTTACATTGTGATTGTAATTTTTTTAATTTTTACATTTAATTTAATATTTGTACTTATACTTAGCAAGTCAACATTGTGTGAATATGAATACATTGAGTTTTTAGTGTGACTTTTAGTTTTCATAGATATAAAAGCCATTTCGTTAAAAAAAATTGTGTGTCAGAGGAAGGGCCCATGAAATACTAGTTACATGGCTTCTAGTTATCAATACTTTGTTATCATTACTTAGAATATCTGAATAATAACACTTGTATTTTATTTCAGCCAATCCCAAAAAGTCAGCTCCGAACATCAAAGTGCGCTTCCCAGCAGAGACCTATGCCCTAGCAGGACTCACTGCTCAGCTAGAGTGTTTCGCCTATGGAAAGTAAGTCTCCAACTCTGATCATCATTGTATACTTTGTCTGCAAATTATTTTGGGTTGAGAGTTTGGTTTTTATCTTTCTCTCAAATTCTTTTTATTTTATCTCGATTAATTGCAGAATTTCCATAGTTAATTGCAATTAATTTTTTATCCCATGTTTAAAATAAAATGTTGCATTTCACAACAGTTTTGAAGTCCATATTAACAATGTTTAAAGCAATTCTCACCAGCGTATCTTGTTTGGGAATTAAATGAATGCAAAGAAAGTTACTTTTCGATTTATTTCTAATCTAAAGGAGTGCAATGAGCTTGAGCTAAAACAATGTCTAGTTCACAAATATAGCTTGCCTGAAACAGAAAATAAATGCTACAACAACAGTGTGGCCTAGAGGAGAAACTTCAAATGATTATTCTGTGACATGTGTTCTGTCTGTGTGTGTGTGTGTGTGTGTGTGTGTGTGTGTGTGCGCATGTGTGTGTGTGTGTGTGTGTGCGCACTGTGGTCAGTGTGTGTATGTGCGCTGTGGTCTGTGTGTGTGTAAAAAATGCTCTGACCTGTAAAAAGCACCCACTGTGGACACTGAGCCGTTTGGGAGTTTGTTTTAAAAGCAAAACAAGCTGTTCAGAAGTGTATTGTTGTAATTCGTCTCCATGACACCTGGGGTAGGAAGCAGGAAGCTCCTGTTGTGGATTGATTACAAATTAGGGTGGGTCAAAAGGACAGCACGTGATTTAAAGCTCCAACTCTTTAAGAAATCGCGATCTTTACGCGTTGACCCTGACATATTAATTCTACTGTACTTCCACCTGGTCTATGTGCCTTTTTTAAAACTACCACATCCTCTTCCTTCTCTTCTAATCACCCTCTGACTCTTGTCTCTACTTTGTGTCCATCAGTCCAGTCCCAAAGCTGCGCTGGAGGAAGGTGGACGGGTTGATGCCCTCCAAGGCCGGCTCTAGTGCGGAGGGTCCCACCCTCATCCTGCCTGAACTCTCCTTTGATGACGAGGGCCTGTACGAGTGTGAAGCCTACAACTCAGAGGGCAGTGACACATACCAGGGACGCATCAATGTGCAAGGTAAAGAAAACATATTCTGTAAACATCTCTTTTATATTGCAGCAAAGCACATTGTGTGAAGTTAATCATCAGTACTGTTTTTGTAGCCCCTTTCAGACACGTACCCCTTTATGTTATTTAATGGCAATTGAACATGTGTGGGTCTAACATCTGAACAAACATCCTGGTTACTTTAATGTAAAAGTCACCATGGGAATCTACCTAATTACCGTATATCACTATCACTTTTAACAAGTCTGAGTCGAATGCCACCAGACTAACACATCGGCTGGACAGGGTAAAGCATGCAGGGTCATGTGGTGTATCTCTCTTTAAGATCACTGTGATAACTTTAGTTCAACTTGTGAACAAAATCAGTTTAATCTACTTGGTAACTTTGACCCTGTTTCCACCTGGCATTAATATGTGGTTCTGAGGAATCCGATCGTTATATGTAAATGTAATATGCTTGTTCACACCTGGCCTTAACAATGCGTCTTCTATGCGCGTTTGCGATCCGGATTCGAATTCCCCGCGCTGTATGGAAATCAGCTCGTACATCATTTCCGCTTATACACTCCATCTTCAATGTTTTCTGTTTTCTGTTGTCTGTTTACCTGCAACGGTGCGCTTTTATGACGTGAATTGTCGCGTGAATGAGTATGCGTTTCCGCCCAGTCACTCGCCGCAGTTGAGTGGGCGGGGCCTAATGTGTATGAGATGCGCATACGCGTTTCCACTGTTAATGGGTATGTGGATAAGTGGTCTCAAACCACCTCCGAATGTGGATAATTTCAATGCGCATTCAATGCGCATTGAGCGTGTTTCCACCTGTAGTTAGCGCGATCGGATCCTAAAAACCACATATTAATGCCAGGTGGAAACAGGGTCTTTATGAAAGAGTCAGTTTCATGTTTTCGAGTAGATCAATCTTTAAACTATGTTCCCCTTGTGGACTTCACAGTAATATTCTGACCTCTAGTCTCTCCATGTATAATCAACTACCATTCCTGCCAACTGATAACTGAATATCCAGCATAACACTTAAGTTAAGTTAAGAAACTGTATTAGTCAATGGTTACATTGAAATTTGTCTTTCCGCATATCCCCTCTCAAGTTACAACACTTTGGAGGGGGTCAGAGCGCAGTCAGTACAGCGCCCCTGGAGCAGTTTTGGGGATAAGTGTCTTGCTCAAGGACACAATGGTAGAGATGGTGGGCACCGTAGACGTAATACCATGGTGACTGGTCGGCCACTTTTTCTCTAGGCCATCCTACCACTTACAATGCAGCATGTGAGTGAATGGACATGAAAAGAGAGGCAGTGATAATATAATATGAAAAAGGCAGCAGAAATGGCTGTCAAATGGTCTGAATTGATAAAACTGATCTAACAATGTATCAACTACTTCGCTTCGCGGTGGGGACTGTCCCTCACACTCACAGTGGTCATTTAGGCCTAAAATGAGTTGTACTATCCTCCACAGAGGCCCTTACTGCTTTTTCTCTCTCATTTCCTCTTTCTCTAATGCACCAAGGTGTAACCTCTGTTTGAATGTCATAAAGCCATCACTTTAAAAGATAGATTGAGAAAAGAAATGTAACATATTCCTTGTCTGAAACGTGTGTTGCTATATGTGCACCTTTAGTTTGCCATGTTATTCTCCGTTTACCTCATACTCATATCTTTCTTTTTCCAACCGTCAGCTCAGCCAGATTGGCTGCAGGTGATGAGTGACTCTGAGGTGGAGATCAGTTCAGAGCTGCACTGGAGTTGTGTTGCTGCTGGTAAACCCCGACCCTCCATACGCTGGCTACGCAACGGACAGCCACTCAGCACACAGGTAACACAATAATACTGTCTTTACTGCACTGTGTACCTCTACAAACAAAATTATTTTAAAACACTCTTTCTAGCACAGCTTTATTACTTTGGAGGACCAGAATGGTGGGGTTAAGAGACCAGTTTAGATCATCAAAGATGTGGATGCCAAATAACTTGAAGCTATATACACGTCTCCACTACAGCTGCATTGATGGGTAGATTTGGGTGCATGGCTCCTAGCCCGCCTGAAGTCCACCATCATCTCCTTGGTCTTCATGGTGTTAAGGCCCATGTTGTTGTCAGCACACCAAGTGGCAACACATCCGTTTTATGTTCCCTCACCCACTTCCCTTTCTCAACTCTTCCTACATCCGACATGACCTTTCCCAGGACCGGGTGGAGGTGAATGGGGCTCGTCTGAAGATCAGTAACCTGGCCCTGGAAGATTCTGGGATGTACCAGTGTGTGGCTGAGAACAAACATGGCACCATTTACTCCACTGCAGAGCTCAGAGTCCAAGGTAGGAGTCCCAGCCATACAGCCTTTAGTTTCCCTTCTGTCAAATAACATCAGCATCCATGACTATGGTCATACAGAATGTTATATCATAGCATATCACAGAATATATATATTTTTACTGTCCAAAATGTCACTTTACAATGAAAGGATCATATTTGACCTAATATAAACATTTAATATGCAAACATTTATCAGTAAAGAACACAAAGTTTGTTCGAATTTGAAGTGGCAGAGGATGTAATACTGTCACATTCTCTTGCCACCATCTTTTACTATTGCTTCATCTCCCATTATCAATCTTTCTCCATTGGTCTCCTGTGTCTTCCTGTTGTACCTTCAGTCCAGGCTCCAGACTTCCGTCTGAACCCTGTGCGGAGGCTGATGCCTGCAGCCAGAGGAGGCCAGGTCATGATGGAGTGTCGCCCTCGAGCTGCTCCAAAGCCCAGCCTGTTCTGGAGCCGTGGGACAGAGCTGCTCAGCAACAGCAGCAGGTAGGCAGCTCCCACTCAGCTTGATTTTCATACGTAATTCTGAGAATGATTCAGGAATCAGTGATAAGCACAGGCAAACAGGAACATCTATCAACGATCATCAATGACAATGAACAATCACAGAGAATGAAACATGAATGAAAGAATAACATGAATCAGGATGGACGAGCCTAATGCCCGAGAGCCATCACAGAGTGTGGCTGACTAAAGAGCTCTCATCTTCTTCTTCTGTGTCCGATATGGTCATCCGGTCCTGACCTGTCCACCTCTTCACCTGTTCTGTTGAGGCCCACAGCCCAACTCGTCTTGCACCTCTGCTCTCCAAAATATCTTTGTCTCCTTCCATGGACAGGGAACAGTAAACGATATTCTTGGAAAACACTAAGCACATCGAAAAACACATCATTACACCGAGGAACCATTCAAACCGGCTTCCTCTACCGAGTATTCTTCTTCTTGCAGTCACTGTTTTTTTTGCAGGGTGACTTTTTAAAGGAATTGATGTGCACTTTAAAATAAATGATCTTGAATCTTGAACCTCTTCAAGAATTCATAATATAAGAGTTAAAACATTTTAGAGATCGTTCATTCCTTTTTCCACCTTACTTTAATGTTGATATCACTGTGAATTCCTCCTTCTTTACTCAGCACGGCCTCTACTAAATGTCATTTTTTTTGGCGTCTTTTTAAATACGCTCAAAATAGTGTGGATTACATTACTTTATCAACATTCTTTTTAAAACATAAGAGACAATTAATTAGTTAGCAATTTAGTATAATTAATCAGCGTTATTGACAACATTTATTAGAATAGTGCCATGCCATTTTCCTTTAGTCCAATCACATCAGAAACCATTGTGACTGTAACCTTGACCATCTGCATTTGGGTCATGTCAGCCATGCCAGATGAGTCTGTATTCACTTAACTAATGTAAGGGCAGTACAACAAAGGAAACTGTATAAGTGACTCTTGAAGCACATTTACAACAACAATGTCTCTCATCCAATCACATTACTTGGTTGGAACACATTTTCTGTATAATTTCCATTTTACTTGATTATATTTGAAGACATAGTTTATGAATTTGTTTTAGATCGCCTGGGAGTTTGTCCATCATGCACTGTGTTGGTCACAGTACTTGTAGTCATCAAGCTGATTTCTGTATTCTTGTGCTTGGTCAGAGTCACAGTAACTCCAGACGGAATCTTGTGGATCCACAACATCAGCAGGGCAGATGAAGGGAAATACACCTGCTTTGCTGAAAACTACCTGGGCAAAGCAAACAGCACGGGACACCTGTCAGTCAGAGGTACACACACATACACACACATACACACTACAAACACTAAAGCAAATCCATTTACGACAGGAGCCTCTTGATCTAAAAAACTACAACAAAAAACACTAAAGCTTTGAATGTCACAGTCAAAGTTGGATTTTCTGGCTCCAAAATGGAGGCAATTGGAAAACCTAAATCTACTCTTTGAATGTACTTATAGAATTGTAAGAGTGACAACAAAGATGATTTACTTATTTATTATTTATTTTGCAATGTATGGCTTACACCTCATTCTATATTTGATCCTAGATTTGAAGTCATGATGCTAAAAACACCCTGGTAAAATTAACTAAATAAACTATCGGGCAAAGCGGAGCCACGGTATAAAGGTGCTCCCAGGAACTTTCAGTTTGTATTTTTGCACCCCTTTAAGGTGCCAACACACTAGGCATTTTACACGTGTAAGATTTACGTGCGTAACACAGCTAAAATGTTGCTTGATCATTTTGTGTCAAAAATGGTTATACGCGCGTAACGTGCCTAGTCTCCCTCCCGATATTGTATTTCCCTTATCAACCATGGCTGATCAGACCCGACACAACAGCGTGCATGTCCGCACAAAAACAACAACAACACGGCCAACAACTGTGCCAAAAGACAAACTGAACAGCACAAATAGCCTAGCATTAAAACAGCATTGCATATTCACGGCAGCTACATAACAAACACAGTTACAGCAGCATCGGTGCACGGCGGCACAACATAAAGGCAAGTAGCCAAAATTACCCTACCTGGCTGTGACAGGGGACCGTGGCTGGTGTAGATCAACACCGGTGCTTCGCTCTACTTGTCGTGAAAGTCCCGCGGACAGTCGTCATGTTTGGGTTCATAATATGAGGCGCTAGCCGCCCGCACACAACAAGTTAACTAATGCTATACGGCGCTAACTTGTTTTATCGGCTAAAGCACAGCTGCACATAATCACTGAATTAACCAGGAAGTCCATTCTCCTGGTTTACTCTCCCCACGTCTTCTATTCCCGAGCTGCTGTCATACAGCACCGGGCCGCCTGCAATACATTTTCTTCCTCGGTGTCTCTCATCAGCCTCTGTGTACAGTACACTGTTCTCCGACCCTGCCAATGTATGTGACGTCGGGTCAAGCTCAACGCTGATTGGCCAACGCGGCTAATCGTCTCGCGTAGGAGCAACAAAAGTTAAATTTTTTGAACTCCTCGCGTAGCTGCGTAATATATACGCGCGTAATATATACGCGCGTAATATATACGCGCGTAATATATACGCGCGTAAAAATGTTGCTTTAGCGCGAGTGAAAATGTTGCTTTAGCGCGAGTGACGCATTTGCGCGCCATGTACGCGCGTAAACCAATGGTTCCCTATGGAAAAACGGCCGATTTCATACGCGTCTGTACGCGTGTAAAGTGCCTAGTGTGTTCGCACCTTTAGACAAAAGCGGTATTGTTTTTACTATGCCAGCTGTTGTTCCAGGTTGAGCGTACCCATGACAAAGGCATTAGGAATAATTTTGGACACTAATATGTTGTCAAAATGAAATAAAGATTTTAACTCTGGCTCTATCCAACATCTAGATTTTTTGTTTTAAAGAGATGAATAATTGGTCAAATATTGCCAAATTTGTATATTCAAACCGTTCTAAATAAAAGAAACTCAAATAAATATTAATTTAAGTAATCTACTTGCTAAGTTTCATGATGATATTTTTAAGATAAACAAATTAAATGTTACCCTTGCCTTAAACTGTGGCTCCGATTTGAAATTTCCGCCCCCTGTAGCTTTCAAGTAGGTAGTTGACCAGGTTGTCCACCCATGTTGTGATCCTTGAAGTTCCCAGATATCATTTCTGGTGAACAACCTTTTACAACATTCCATGTCTGTTTTTTTTTAAAGGGGGTTTTCCCCTTGTGTACTGATCACATATTACAGGTTTAAGGGAAATTAAATTTTTTACCAATAGCCTCTGAAATGAGTCTGAAAAAACTCAGTACATCAACAAAGTGTATAACAACAAACATACTTAATATATACATCCACATTTGTAGTCTGAAAACTCTGGGTAAACCCATGAACCCTCATGCTGTGCAGCTAAAGCACAACTTGAGTTGGTTGCTATCTATCTATGAGAAAACAAAACAAAGGGTCTTCTTCAATGGATATGATTCTGCTGCTCACTGGTATTACTCAAGGAGGCTTCCTTGATTAGCACTTTCTGCATTTTTTTTTTTACTTATGGTTTACCAAGTGGACTGGAAAAACAGCTGTTATGCAGTTGTTGTGCAGCACAAATTACTGACAATTTGTCCGAACTACTTAAAGGTGCAGTGTGTAATATGACATCATCAAGAAAGTTCTAGAGAGCAACGCTCCCTGGGTAACCCACCACTTTTGAATAATAACAGAAGCTACAGTGACCTTCAAGGACAAGAACAATTCTAAATTATAAACAATGCACCTGATGACATTCCAACTATAACGCTTCCAACATGGCGGCACCAAGGCCTTGGTCCAAGGTATGGAGAAATATAGACATAAATTAAACGCAGCTATTATGCACTAAATTAAACGCACTTTTGGATATTATAATTATTTTCTACAAAGTCTGGTAGGTGTAACGGTTGGGTCTGGAGGACACAGGCGCGGAGACAGTATAAGTAAAAGATGATTTATTTCAAGAGAAACCAGCAGGGTGTTAGGACCATGATCCGGGGAGGGAAACTGGCTGGCATGGGGGTCCAGGGAGAGAGCAACGGGGCAAGTCCAGGGGGCTGAGTGGAAGCAGGCTAGAGCAGGCAGGCAGGAGGGGTCCGAGGAGTAGTGCTGGAGAGCTAGGGCTGGAGCTGGTGGCTGGAGTCAGGCCGGGAGAACTGTGGCAGAGAAACAGGGGTTAACCAGGAAAAAATGCAAAAAGTGGAGCTGTAAACAGGTGAGCAAGAGAGAGCACTGACTGTATGAAAACAGAAGCTACAATCTGGCAGTGTCTGGAAGGTAGGACCGGGTATATGTAGAGCAGTTGATGATGATTGAAGGCAGCTGTGAATGTTGGTAATTGACTCCAGCACACCTGACTCCAACCCTGCAATTAGACCAGCACACAGACAAGGGTGAAAGGGAAAACACACACAAGGCCAAGGGGCCCAAGCGGGATCATGACAGTAGGAAATAAAACCCAACATTCTACACACTGCAGGTTTAAAGATTTGCTAAAATTGTGGAAATGTGGAAAATAAATCAAATTGGTGCTGAATATATCACATCATTTGTGTAACCAAATAGAAACAAAAGAATAGTCCGCTCACATTTATAGTCAAATCAAATCAGTTTTATTTATATAGTCCAATATCACAAATAGCATTTTGCCTCAGTGGGCTTGACAATCAGTACAGCAAGACGACATCCTCTGTCCTTAGACCCACGACTCGGCTGAGGAACAACTCCTGAAAAAAACTTTGACAGGGAAAGAATGGAAGACACCTCAGGGAGAGTGACAGAGGAGGGATCCCTCTCCCAGGACGGACAGACCTGCAATAGATGTCAAGTGTACAGAACAGAGCAACAGAAAAACTACAAACGAACAGATTGCAATGAAATAATTATTCTATGCAGATAATTCTTATAATGTTTTTATTAATAATAAGTTTAGATTTTTAGATTTTCATTATATTTTAGATAATTTTATTGGTATTAATATTATAATTATTTTAATATTATTAAAATTATTATTAAAATTATTTTTTTTATTTTTTTATTGTATTTTTACTTGTTCTCAGTATTGTATTATTTTTTTCTATCTCTTGTTCTTTCTATCTTTTTCTCCTTTCATTATTTGTTATTATTGTATTGAATTGGGGTTTTTCCTTTTATTTTGCTCTTTCTTTTGGTGGTCTTGTATTATAATTAGTGCTAGGACCATCTACAAAAGGCAAGAAGACCGTAGCGAAAAATATTCACTAACTTCCCTCCTATATTGTGCAGCATATGCAATACCTTCACCATTAAACAGTGTATTACCACCAAATCCAGTTCAAACACCAGAGGTCCACTGCTGATTGTACTATATCACTTAGTTTGGAAAACTCACTTGCTTGAATATAATTTTTGGCAATATTAGAAGTTAGTTTTGTGGTAAAAATATTCAATAACTTCACCCTTACACTTTGATCTACCACCAGATTCAGTTTAACCACTAGGGATCCACTGCTGGTGGAACTACACTGTGTAAAGGTGAATACTTGAACATTTTTCACATAAGAATAATAAAAACAATCTCCAGATTTATGTCAAAGCACATTTAGCTAAACAAAGTGTTGTAGGTAACCTAACAGGAGGGTTAGGGTTAGTGATTTTGGGGAAGCTTCACTGGATAAGAGTGAAGGTATTGAATATTTTTCACTTCTGTGTTGCCCTTTGTAGACCATTCCAGGACTCGTCTCACAGCCCGCTGCACATAGAGAGCAATGTTATAGTCGAGCTCAGATTACATCTTGCTTCTGTAGAAATGAGATTGAAGCCCATTGTCTGCCTCACGATAATAGCAAAGATGCATTGTTCGTGATTTGATAACATTTTGCTCGGAAGTTGTTGAATCCGCAATTTTGAATCTGTCAATATTTTTCCAACTTTACTGGAGAAAGGATGGGCTCACTCTCTATTGGCCCAGTTTATCTGTGCTATGGGTAACCGCGATGTCCCCCCCTGCCTGCTTCTCCGTTGGCCAGGCACGATCGATTCTTGCCAATACGCGACACATCTTAATACAGGAGGGTTTTGTTTTCGGAGCGTATTTGTATCTGATTGTTTTTGAATATTTTCATCCGTTCAAATTTGCAACAAACGTCAGACCAACGAGAACCCTTCAGCAAATTTTTTTTTAAATGTCCGTTGTGCGCATGGACATGGACCTATTGGGTCATGGGTAACAGTCTGATATAAATTGACGTCAGGATCGGCATCTATACACATGCTAGTGCCTCCTTATTAGCATATGTTCCGTGCCAAAGCACACCTCTTTCAACCATGCCAGGGTCAAAGAAGTTCACCGTGCTTGAGCGCTAAAAAAATCTTCTTGCCCTTGGGGGGATTTGTTAGCCTGGAAATCCAGCCATGCCGCTGGCAAACAAAATTGCTCAGGCTGGGCGGATGTAACCGGATGACTGCAGTGCTGTGCATGCACCGTTGAAGCCGTGCTAGTATACAAAAAAGATGGATGCGGATACGTAGTTTGAGTTTGAAACAGCTTTGGCCTCAACACTTAAGGATTTGGTAGACGGCACTCAAATCTTCCTTAAGCAAGAAAGAAGAATTTCCTGTTTTGCCGACCGACCACGGCAAAAGTTTAATTTAACAGTTAGCCTGCTGTTCGCTAAATAAGCGTGGCGTAATGTTAATTGCTCTGATTGGTCGTAGTGCTATCCAATTGTGTGCAGTGGTATTTGAAATGCACGTGTAGGTGCCGCCCCTTGAGATGGGAGGTACATTGATCGTGACCAGACCCTATATCGTTTTAGATATGGGTCTGGATTTCCAGGCTAGGGCTCCGTAGTATTGTATTGTAGCCTATTGTATTTTGTCTTTTTTTTCTGGTATGGTCATTTGTAGTCTTTAAGGTATATAAACGTGTTCTTCCTTTCATTTCTCTGTCTTTTATCTTAGTAAAAAACATTTTTTTCTTCTCTTTTTTTTGTTGTATTATACTTTGCAGTCAGTATTGTATTGAATATTTGTTTCTTCCTTTTTTTGTATTATTTGTTGTCTGTAGTTTTTTGTATTTGTAGTTTGTTAAACATCTAATCCTGATTGAAGGCCTAAGCAGTCATTGTTATCCAGAACACGTTTTGTCAAAATCAGCGAATATGTACTCAACATATGCTACCTGTCCGTAGTTTGTGTGCACGCTGAAAAAAGGTCTGGCTATACACAGCCGCGGCTCGTAATGTCTATCCAAACACAGTAGCTCGGAGCCACACAGGCTCACTCCCAGCTTGTCTGGGATCAACCTCGGTCACAGCCCCCCAGTGTCGATCGCCCACGCAGACAGTCAGGAGGCTGAAGCGCTACCTCTGAGTGTAAAATATTGCTGCGGTTAGTTTACATAGAGACAAGTGTTCCCTGGACACTGTATACTCCAACCATTACGTCCAGCTGAAACAGATGAGGTTAAACTAAGCCTGAGGCTTAAAATCATGGACATAATTGTCCTCTCGAAAACAGAAGCAGCACAAAAACTTCCTCTTCAGAGTGGAGAAGAATTTTCTGATTCCTTTCTTCTTTTTCTTCTTCCTCTCATCGTCAACTTCCTCTGCAAATTAAAGGTATAGTCAGTGGTGCAATAATCAATTTTGAGGGAATTAGTGTGAATGAAGAGATATGAAATTCAGTTGAGTTTAATGTCTTACCTTCAGCGTGCAAGGGGTCCTGAGGGTGCAGTACGATGCCCTTGATGTTACCGACCATACCAGACTCTTCTATGTCGCTATCAGATAGCGGCTCCAATACAGCATCACCACAGCCGTGCCTATCCAGATTAGAGGGGAAAAGTGATATATCATTTTGGGGGAGGAGGGTTGTGGGTCTGTTGAACATTTCAAACTAAAAGATGGGCCTCCAGGCAACGTCATCTTGAGTATGAGTACATTTGGAAAGTCTTTCTTACCTCGTATCAACTCTCTGTTTGGTGACTTCTTCACCACGCATGGTCTTGTCAGCTGACTTAACCACAATGTCTCTTGGCCCAGAGTTTACAGCGCATCTACTGGACAGTTCACATGCAAGAGGGTTACATATATATTTGCACTAAACTAATTGTGGGTTTGTTGAATATGTTGAACTCATACACATTTTAAAGCAAATAAATTGGCTTCAAGGCAACGTCATCTTGAGTATGAGTACATTTGGACAGTCTTTCTTACCTCGTATCAACTCTCTGTTTGGTGACTTCTTCACCACGCATGGTCTTGTCAGCTGACTTAACCACGATGACTCTTGGCCCAGAGTTTACAGCGCATCTACTGGACAATTCACATGAAAGAGGGTTACATATATATTTGCACTAAATTAATTGTGGGTTTGTTGAATATATTGAACTCATACACATTTTAAAGCAATAATAAATTGGCTTTAAGGCAACGTCATCTTGAGTATGAGAACATTTGGAAAGTCTTTCTTACCTCGTATCACTTCTGTTTTTGGTGACAGCTGACTTAACCATGATGAGTCTTGGTCCAGAGTTTACAGAGCATCTACTGGACAGTTCACATGTAAGAGGGGTTCCACAGGTTAATTTATTTATCAAATGTTTCATACTGGCAACAGTGATATTATCTTTTTGGGGGGAGGAGGGTTGTGGGTCTGTTGAACATTTCAAACTAATAGATGGGCTTCCAGGCAATATACTACAATACATTTTTGCACTAAACTAATGGTGGACACGGGTTGTGGGTCTTTTGAATATGTTGAATTCATACACATTTTAAAGCAATTATAGATGGGCAACGTCATCTTGAGTATGAGTACATTTGGAAAGTCTTTCTTACCTCGTATCACTTCTGTTTTTGGTGACAGCTGGCTTAACCTTGATGACTCTTGGCCCAGAGTTCATGGTGCATCTAATGGTTCACATATAAGAGGGGTTCCACAGGTTAATATATATATATATGCACTAAAACAAATTGTCAGAAATGTGTTTATTCTAGAGCAAATGTTTCATATTGGCAGTAAAACAACCGTGTCCTTTCTAACACATAATACAACTGAAAAGTGATCACCTACCTGTTATCAGCCTTGGTCTTCACATCGGTTTTGGTGTTGCCGATTTCTTGATCCATGTTTGGTTTAACAGCTGCAGTTTCATTGCTACCAAAGGACACATTTAGACTGTTATGGCCATGTTTAAATACAGTATACATTTATACATTATTTTCACACTACCGGCTAGTAATATAACAAATTAAACACAAACACTTACTAAGTGCTGCGGTAGCTCCTTGTAATAAAGGGGTGGGCCAGGATTTGAATTGGAGTAATCCTGTTTGTGGGATCCAGCTGAAGCATTTCCTTCAACAGGTCAACACAGGCACTCCTTTCAGCAGTCTTTTCGCTGTTTTCTTTGTACGAGTTTCTAAACTAAATTAAAAAATAAATAAAACAATTACATAAAGCAGCCACAATAACATCCTGGCTCATGAATACAGCCTGTTTTGGGTACACCTCTGCATGCATCATCTTCTTGATAACTTACTGTTTTCAGCTCATCCAAAGAGGAAAAATTATATCTCCTGGTGTCCACTAGCTGTATTTGTGTTTCTGTCTGAAACTCCATTGGCGTCTAGAAGAAGACAAAATCTACTTGAAGTATCGGTTCCATCAGTTATCTTTCTTATACTCAACAAATGATCCTGTTTGGCCAGTGTGGTATATACCTTCAATGTCCACTCCATGTAGAATAAGTACTTGCTCTTTCGATTGTAGAACAGGTAGGTTTTTTTCCCACGTTTAACTTGATTCTTATTTAGTGGTCCAAGGAGGTCAGTTATGAAACGCAGCTGAAGACAAAACACATCATAACATCATTATTAACTTCTTTGTATGATTTGAGCTTTGTTAGCAGCATTGCAATATCGGCCAATTTCTCAAGTCCATACATAACTACTTGATGGATTGCTCTGACATTTTGTTTAGACCTCCGGGCATCCCACTTGTTGATCCTGAGTTTAGTGATCCTTTCCTTTAGTGCCACCATGAGGTTGACATGTGTGGCTTCGATTGAAACATCCCACTAACAACTGGTTAGTTTACCATATTAATGTTGCTATCAGGAATTTTTGGGAATCTGAATAGTTTTCATCTAGCCACCACCAGGTAAGACTTGAGACTTAAGATTTAGCCATACGTTGGACTAATTGCTATATAGCATAATGTTAGCATGCTAATATGGTGAAAATGTTAAACATTATGCCTGCTTATCACCAATGTGTTAGCATGGTCATTGCGATCGTGTCGCAGCAGCTCACTGAGCCGCTAGCTGTAGAGTCTGTGTCTGTTAGCACAATGTTTTGTGTGGATACTCTCGGAGTGAGCCGAAGTATTACAAATGCCTTACCTTTCTAAATTAGTACACGTCAAAAAAACATTACATACATTAACAACTATGTCGGAGTGAACCAGCAATAGTACTTACCAGATCATATTCACTTTTAGCTGGGAAAAGTGAAAAGCCCAGGAGCATCTCAGCCATCACTGATCCAAGAGACCAAATGTCAATGGCCTCAGTAAATGGGACGCCCAGAATGACTTCAGGAGACCTGAGTTTGAAAGAAATGATGAACACTGACTGTCATGATACTTGAGTATTCTGCCCATATTCTTAGCTAAAATAATATATATTACTTTGCTTTACACTACAATTTAACCACTTTATCATTTTACCAAAGTATGACAATTTTTTAAACTGGCTCCAGCTTTGAGGTTTTAGGGACGTACCCAACAACTTCTATCAAGTATCAAGTTTCCACTTTTTTAAGACCTGGAAGCAAACACATCCCAGCAGAGTAGTCTTTGTTGAACCACTGTCAGGAAACTTCAACTGAAGCATTCCTGATAAAAAGGTTTAAAGGTCTCACCTATACCAAAAGGGCTGAACATTTAGCCCTGGTTTAGCTTCACATCTCTCAAGAGCTAAGCCAAAGTCAATTAGCTTCACCCTGAATGGATGTCTCTTCTGATCCACCAACATGATGTTGTCCAGTTTTAAATCGGTGTGGATCAGTCCAAGTCCCTTCAGGCCATGAAATGCAATGGCCAGCTGCAATTAAAGTCAATCACAGAATATGAAGGATGTGCCAGAGTGAAAAAAAAATATTGCTTCAAATTCTATGCTATATCAGGTGCTGTGTCCTTACATCTTGGATGATGGTCCTGATGCCATTTAAAGGGATCAGGGCACATTTTTTCTGGCATATATAATCATAGATGCTCATATCCAGAATTTCGAACACCATGAAGGTCCGGTCGAACCTGTTGAAGCATTCGTGGCATCTCACGATGTTGAACATATCAGGGTCCAAACATCTTAGTTTTTCCAGTATGACCACCTGGGGATAAATCACAAGTTTGAAGCAGCTATGTCATCAACAGTTTTTGTTATAGAGCATTTTTAGTATGATTCATGCACTGTCCGTAGTAAATATTGATGTTTGAGTTGTAGGTAGCTCACCTCCCTAATCTTGTCATACTTTTCAGTGTTTCGTATGAGCACCTTTACTGCCACAGTCTCTCTAGTGTCCTTTTTTACACACTGGATCACTTGTCCAAAGCATCCTTGTCCCAGAACTCTCAGTGTCCTATAGTTCTCTGAGATGTGGTGAGTTATGGGTAGATTTGCCATTTCTGCAAAGAGAACTGAAAGCAAAGCATGATCATTTTATTTGCTGTAGCCGGCAGACAATTAAACATTAAAAAAAATTCTTAGTGTATGAGGGCCCTAGTGCAATCATCAACTTCAAACAAAGTGGAACCTTAACAGCAACTTTCTGAATACCCTAACACTCACATGAATTGTAATTTACAACTGCTTTTCCTCCAACCGTTACGTCTAGCTAATTACATACTTCATCTATTAACGTTCAACTAGACACTGATGTTGTATATTGCAGTCAACTTTCTTCTTGTGGTTATAAGTTACAGTCTAGCTCAACCTCAGAAACGTTGCTATCATATCAGAACATTGGATTTACCTGTATCAGTTGAAGAATTTCTGAAGTTGTGTAGTAGTTCTCTTATAGATTATATTGATTTGTTGGGTTCAGAGGTTGTGTTAACAGGTTGTTTCTTGCCCAGCAACTTGGAGTAGAATGGTACCTCACTGTCTGTGATGTATTACTTACTGTAGAACCTCTTTGATGTCATTAGGATCTGTGGTGGAACATTCTGAATTCCGATCAAGAATCTGTCTCACTCTAAAACAATGGATCATTTTAAAAGATGCAATCAACAAAAATCAACATACATTTCTTTTTTAAATGTTATGTTCAGATTTCAGATGTGCTTCAGAATCTCATTAGAGTGAAGCTAATCCATGAATTACTGTAGGTTCCAATACATTACTTGAGTTTGTAGGTTTTATATTGACACTTTGGTCTTTTTCTCCATTGCATTTCAGAAGGCAATTGTATTTTTTTTTAATGTTACACCATAATCACTTTGTTAATCAACATTTAACATACAAAATACATAGAAAAAACATTTAGATCTTTCACATAAATACATTTTGCCATGCCACAATGTAAAGAAAAAAGTCCTGCATTCATAATCACGTAGCCTACTTACACGTAGTAAAATTATTATCAGGAAAAACGTACTATACATTGGAAGAACATATAATAATTAATGAATATATTATGATTTTAGCTACTTTTTACTACTTTGTATTGTAAGGTAGTTTAGTCCAGTGATTCCCAACCTGAGGGCCAGGTGAAAGCGTAACAAGATAAATCTCAGTGGTTGTGAAATGTTTGAAAATAATTCAGTCCTACCCAAATCTTTGTAGAAAGTTTTCTCTAATCTTCACTGTTGGGGAACTATATGAGACATTGTCATTATAAGTTCAGTAATTAAGTATAACCGCTGGAAATAAACCCAAACATTATTGCTAAAATTATCCTTCTTCCCTAATTATTTCCCCTTCCTTATTTTATTCCTTATTTGCATCTTTCTATAATTTATTTCTAATCTTGTCAAATCATGAAAAGCTTAAAAAAAAGGCAACTCCAAGTATGTTTAAACAAGTTTACTCTAAAAGTGACCACGTTCAAATGAAAGACAAATCATTCTGAATAAAAACTGGTTGCAGCAACTTTACACAGATACTCATAATTTATGCTACATGAGGTCAATGCATTAAGGCTGATGTACAACAAAGTGATATAATCCACTGTTCACTCTTATGCTGTTTTGTTTTGTTTAGTACCAATGTTTTACGTTAACTCAATGAAATAGAATAGCTGTTGTTATTTATGCCAGTGACTGCACAGTATATTATTGTGCAGCATAAACAACTGACAATTTATCTGAATTACTAAACAAAGATGTGCTAAAATTGTGTAAATGGGTGAATTAAATCATTTTGGTTAATATGTAATGAAAGTGCAGAATCACCATGCACATTGGTCCCAATACACAATATACTACTTAAAGGAACTTCAGTTTGTGTTAAGTCTTGCACCCCCGTTGGACAAAAGTAGGCAAGGCAAGGCAAGGCAAGGCAAAAGTAGTGTTTTTACTACGCCAGCTGTTCCTGGGTTAGCATACCCATGACAAAGGCATTATGAAAAACTATATAAAAATAGCATTCTTTGCACTAATGGTCTCATTTATACCAAAGTAATTTATGATCATTAGAGGAAAAACTAGACTCTTTCAGAAATATAAAAACAATTCTTGTATAATTTTTTTTAACTTAGATAGCATAATGAAACTTTTCCAGTTGGTATCCTATATTAAAACAATACTTTTATGTATTGAAGTTTTTCCCAAATGTTTTAATATATATACACATTTGGCAATATCTAATTAAGTATGTGTAGATTTGCATAATTAGACAGATATTTAAAAAACTTAAATCTAGTTGATAAAGCCAGAGTTAAAATCTTTATTTCATTTTGACAAAATATTAGTGTCCAAAGTTTTTACTGAACAGATTTTTCATTTTATAAATAAAAAAAGACTATGTACAGGTCTTAAACATCCATTTTCAGCATTTTTTAATAAGAGAATTTCTCATAAATCGACAATGAACAACATATGAACAAATCCTTCCGTAAAAGCTTCCTTGTTAGGATCAAAATATACAATGAGGGGTATTTAGACCTGTGGGGTGTGGCTGTAAGGATAAATAATAGGATACCAGGGCAGGTGAATGAGCTGTTCTCCTTTCAAGCTGTAAACATCCAATCTTGGGCTGGAATCATGTGTGTACTTAGAAGAAGATAAAAAAAAAGATAGAAGATACTTTATTTGTCCCCGTGGGGAAATTTGAGTATCTGCTCACACAAAAATAAAAAAATAAATCCATATATTAAATAAAAAATGCATACACAAGATGCAAATAAAGTTAAAATAGGGATAAAAGCAGCATAACCCAGAATTTCAGTTAGCAGTTAGCCTCACTGTTTTACACTCACCTATCAGAACCATCAGCTTTCTCTTAATTTGGGAGGATTTCCCTTTTTCAGTTGTTTCTCCAAGATATGTCACAGCCATGTCACTAGCTATTGTCTGACGTCACTTTCATGTTGTGTCTGAACCGTGCAGATGCCACTAAGGTGACCCTGGCTCCTTCCAATGCCGACGTCAACCAGGGGGAGAATGTGACGCTGCAATGCCATGCCTCCCACGACCCCACCATGGACCTGACCTTCACCTGGGCTCTCAACGGGGTCCTGCTGGCCCTGGATGACTCTGCTGGGCCCTACCAGCGTGTAGAGGGGGTGAGTCACTATACACAACACATGGACTGTGATGTTGATAAAATTCAACATGTTTGTTCAAATATTGGGTGGGATGATATTCTGTGACACAGTGTAGGTGAAGGAGGGACCCGATTGATTATGGAGGTTTGATGCACTCTTTAATTGCACCCAGGCTTCAAAACATCTACAACAAATAACACCTGCTTGACCATTAGCGGAACCCTTCTCAGCTTTGACATGTTCCCAGTGTCATGCAGAAAGGACTTTATGACATAAAGATGTTGTTACAATGTGGGGTAGTTGTATGGAATCAGACGGGTATCAATATTAATGAATGCACAGAGAAGGGTTCACACTTGTATTTTGTGATTTATATATAAATGACTCTCTTCTCACAAATACATTTCAATGCACACACAAATGGATACCGTCATATATAAATGTAAAATAAATCCATCTATAATAGAAAGTTTCACAAACACATTTCCGATTCACACACAAATGTGTCTTGTTTTAAATAAATGTAATATAAATCCATAAATATATTAATTTAAAAAAGATTTAGAATTTTCATCAAAAATGTGTTTGGATGTTGTTACATTTATATACAAACTGTTACATTTGAATTTACAAAATGCTTTTAATTTGTGAACTTCCTTGCATTCATGTGTGAATTGGTCTGTATTTGTGTGTGGATTTATGAGACTGCCCTGACGTTGCTGGTTTCACAAATGCGTTTTTTTCAACCAGGAACTAGCTATAGCCAATCGGATGTCTTCCTTGTTTTCAGCCAATCACATGAGCGCAGTCCCACAGACAAGGGTACGTTTATGCCCAGAGACACAGAACGGTACGGTAGATGGCAGGACTGAATGAGCTCAACGTCAGTGCATTATTTTTAAAACTGCCGTGGAGTTGTTTTGCTGCAGTGGACCACGTTTTTGGTGACAACAATTCCAACATTTCCAGCGTCCATTTCTCCAAAGAAGAGTTTAGTCACTTTGGCTAGAAGGCTGCTGGCTTTGCAGAGCGGCTATGTCTAGCTGATGCCTGCTGGAGCTGCCTTTCTTTACTTCAGACTTCACCGACCCCGTGCTGATTGCCGATCATGTAAGTCACTTATCAGCTTAGCTGTACATTACATTTTACTGTCTTATTAGCTTTAGTTATGCTACTACAGTGTAGTTCACTTGTGTGTGTTGCTAACATTTAGCCCCAGCCCCGGTGTTTGAAGCTAACGTAGCTAACGGTGTTATCATAGTAGCCTACTACCGAATGTTTATTTTTAGCAGGTCATGCTAGCTACCTTGATGACAATCACACAAAATATGGCCACTGAATTAAGAATTATATTATACCCTAACACAATATCTCTGTATTACATCATTACAGACAGCCTATGCCAGAGTGAATGCTAGTGTTGAGGGCTAATGCGACATTGAGCCTGAACCTCTCATCTCTAGCCGGGACACTGGAGGACAGACGATGTGACCTACACCTGCAGTACCATGGAGAAGAAAAGGAACAGAGGTATGATGAAGAATCTACTCATGCTAATGTAGTTAAAGATATCCTAAACTGCATAGAACTCTCTGTATATTCTATTTGATTGTTTCACTTAATAAGCTTATTAGGTGAACTAGCACACTGCATTTATTCTTCTCATAAGGAATGTTTTCTTCAGTGTCATCATTGTAAATATATTCACTTTCTTCTTAAAAGCAGAAACAAGGTTTTACTCAAAGACATCTTGAAGCTCAGCCCACTGTACCAGACCTCCAACTTGGAAGTCGTCAAGGTGTTGTCCAGGAGTGTCCACTGGTTGTCTCATTTTCATACTTTGGATGCAGATCAGGTACTTATGAATACATATGCTAATCTTATAGTGTATGTACAATAAATGCCCAATAAACAATTAACAAACAACATATTGTACTTGCAGGTGTTCCTGTGGAGAGTGCCAGACGACGACAGTATTTGAAATTGTATGTTGCAGTTTGTAACATTGGTGTGCAGTAAATAATAAATGTATTATACCTCTCAAATCTCTTTATCTATATTCTGTGATGGCCTACATTGGCTGAAGGAGCATAAACTAAATTACTTTTACTATGAAAAACATTTTTGCTGTACCAGTGCATGTCCCTGTACAATAATACTTTCTCCAGGTCAGGAACGAGGTGCTTCAGGAGCCTCCAAAGTGCAGGACGCTTCTTCAAGGCCTTGAACCAAATGTTTCTCAACCCTTATGCCTTAGAAGCTGCTCTACGTATATATAGGGCACATTATGGAACCCTGCCTTTGAGAGGGAAAGCAGCTTACTAGATAACTCAATATCCATCATTCTTCAATAATACTGTATCTACTATTTGAAAATGCTTCATCATTTATTACACTTCAATTATATTATAATTAAAATAATTATTTTAAAATTCATAAATACACATGCACACAGCGTTGAATGAAAATATGTGAGGCTTTATTTAAAGAGTTTGAAGTCAGTAGGTCTTTGAGCAGGACACTTCCACAAAAACACTTTGTCTTTTCTCGTCCAGTTCTTGATAACTGCAACACAAAAGCACAGTGACAGAAAATAGGTAAAGGTTTGCTTATGGTTAACACACACAGGCCTGGCTAACTGTTGTCAAATGATCTACAGTGGGTTGCAAAAGTATTCATACCACTTGAACTTATTTTATAAGCCACACTTTTCAGTTTTTTTATTTAAAATTTTTATAAAAAGAAAATGTAAAACTATGTATCATTTTGATTCCACATCACAATTATAAGCAATGCTGTGTTGGTTTATTACATGAAATCCCAATAAAATAAATGTATGTGTGATTTATCCATGTGGAAAGGTCTAATGGGTATGAATACTTTTGTGATATTGTGAAGATGCACTTCGAGATGTCTTTGAGTAAAACCTTGTTTCTGCTTTTAAGAAGAAATGTAATATATTTACAATGATGACACTGAAGAAAACAGTCCTAATGAGAAGAATAAATTGCAGTGTGCTTGTTCCCTAATAAGCTTATTAAGTGAAACAATCAAATAGAATATATATTCAGCTATGCAGTTTAGGATATCTTTAACTACATTAGCATGAGTAGATTCTTCATCATACCTCTGTTCCTTTTCTTCTCCATGGTACAGCAGGTGTAGGTCACATCGTCTGTCCTCCAGTGTCCCGGCTAGAGATGAGAGGTTCAGGCTCAATGTCGCATTAGCCCTCAACACTAGCATTCACTCTGGCGTAGGCTGTCTGTAATGCTGTAATACAGAGATATTCTGATAGGGTATAATATAATTCTTAATTCAGTGGCCATATTTTGTGTGATTGTCATCAAGGTAGCTAGCATGACCTGCTAAAAATAAACATTCAGTAGTAGGCTACTATGATAACAACGTTAGCTACGTTAGCTTCAAACACTGGGCCTAGGGCTAAATGTTAGCAACACACACAAGTGAACTACACTGTAGTAGCATAACTAAAGCTAATAAGACAGTAAAATGTAATGTACAGCTAAGCTGGTAAGTGACTTACATGATCGGCAATCAGCACGGGGTCGGTGAAGTCTGAAGAAAAGAAAGGCAGCTCCAGCAGGCATCAGCTAGACATAGCCGCTCTGCAAAGCCAGCAGCCTTCTAGCCAAAGTTACTAAACTCTTCTTTGGAGAAATGGACGCTGGAAATGCTGGAATTGTTGTCACCAAAAACGTGGTCCACTGCAGCAAAACAACTCCACGGCAGTTTTAAAAATAATGCACTGACGTTGAGCTCATTCAGTCCTGCCATCTACCGTACCGTTCTGTGTCTCTGGGCATAAACGTACCCTTGTCTGTGGGACTGCGCTCATGTGATTGGCTGAAAACAAGAAAGACATCCGATTGGCTATAGCTAGTTCCTGGTTGAAAAAAACGCATTTGTGAAACCAGCAACGTCAGGGCAGTCTCATAAATCCACACACAAATACAGACCAATTCACACATGAATGCAAGGAAGTTCACAAATTAAAAGCATTTTGTAAATTCAAATGTAACAGTTTGTATATAAATGTAACAACATCCAAACACATTTTTGATGAAAATTCTAAATCTTTTTTAAATTAATATATTTATGGATTTATATTACATTTATTTAAAACAAGACACATTTGTGTGTGGATCGGAAATGTGTTTGTGAAACTTTTTATTATAGATGGATTTATTTTACATTTATATATGACGGTATCCATTTGTGTGTGCATTGAAATGTATTTGTGAGAAGAGAGTCATTTATATATAAATCACAAAATACAAGTGTGAACCCTTCTCTGTGCATTCATTAATATTGATACCCGTCTGATTCCATAAAAAACATCCAAAATGAGATGAACAATCCATTGTATGTTCCTACTCCTTTATCCATCAGTGTTTAGTGAATGTTAATGCCATTACATGCTGTTACTATCTAGTTGTGTTGGATATAAATGACTATAAACTCCTGTAATCTTCACATCAGTATGGAATCAGACGGGTATCAATATTAATGAATGCACAGAGAAGGGTTCACACTTGTATTTTGTGATTTATATATAAATGACTCTCTTCTCACAAATACATTTCAATGCACACACAAATGGATACCGTCATATATAAATGTAAAATAAATCCATCTATAATAAAAAGTTTCACAAACACATTTCCGATCCACACACAAATGTGTCTTGTTTTAAATAAATGTAATATAAATCCATAAATATATTAATTTAAAAAAGATTTAGAATTTTCATCAAAAATGTGTTTGGATGTTGTTACATTTATATACAAACTGTTACATTTGAATTTACAAAATGCTTTTAATTTGTGAACTTCCTTGCATTCATGTGTGAATTGGTCTGTATTTGTGTGTGGATTTATGAGACTGCCCTGACGTTGCTGGTTTCACAAATGCGTTTTTTTCAACCAGGAACTAGCTATAGCCAATCGGATGTCTTTCTTGTTTTCAGCCAATCACATGAGCGCAGTCCCACAGACAAGGGTACGTTTATGCCCAGAGACACAGAACGGTACGGTAGATGGCAGGACTGAATGAGCTCAACGTCAGTGCATTATTTTTAAAACTGCCGTGGAGTTGTTTTGCTGCAGTGGACCACGTTTTTGGTGACAACAATTCCAGCATTTCCAGCGTCCATTTCTCCAAAGAAGAGTTTAGTAACTTTGGCTAGAAGGCTGCTGGCTTTGCAGAGCGGCTATGTCTAGCTGATGCCTGCTGGAGCTGCCTTTCTTTTCTTCAGACTTCACCGACCCCGTGCTGATTGCCGATCATGTAAGTCACTTACCAGCTTAGCTGTACATTACATTTTACTGTCTTATTAGCTTTAGTTATGCTACTACAGTGTAGTTCACTTGTGTGTGTTGCTAACATTTAGCCCTAGGCCCAGTGTTTGAAGCTAACGTAGCTAACGTTGTTATCATAGTAGCCTACTACTGAATGTTTATTTTTAGCAGGTCATGCTAGCTACCTTGATGACAATCACACAAAATATGGCCACTGAATTAAGAATTATATTATACCCTATCAGAATATCTCTGTATTACAGCATTACAGACAGCCTACGCCAGAGTGAATGCTAGTGTTGAGGGCTAATGCGACATTGAGCCTGAACCTCTCATCTCTAGCCGGGACACTGGAGGACAGACGATGTGACCTACACCTGCTGTACCATGGAGAAGAAAAGGAACAGAGGTATGATGAAGAATCTACTCATGCTAATGTAGTTAAAGATATCCTAAACTGCATAGCTGAATATATATTCTATTTGATTGTTTCACTTAATAAGCTTATTAGGGAACAAGCACACTGCAATTTATTCTTCTCATTAGGACTGTTTTCTTCAGTGTCATCATTGTAAATATATTACATTTCTTCTTAAAAGCAGAAACAAGGTTTTACTCAAAGACATCTCGAAGTGCATCTTCACAATATCACAAAAGTATTCATACCCATTAGACCTTTCCACATGGATAAATCACACATACATTTATTTTATTGGGATTTCATGTAATAAACCAACACAGCATTGCTTATAATTGTGATGTGGAATCAAAATGATACATAGTTTTACATTTTCTTTTTATAAAAATTTTAAATAAAAAAACTGAAAAGTGTGGCTTATAAAATAAGTTCAAGTGGTATGAATACTTTTGCAACCCACTGTAGATCATTTGACAACAGTTAGCCAGGCCTGTGTGTGTTAACCATAAGCAAACCTTTACCTATTTTCTGTCACTGTGCTTTTGTGTTGCAGTTATCAAGAACTGGACGAGAAAAGACAAAGTGTTTTTGTGGAAGTGTCCTGCTCAAAGACCTACTGACTTCAAACTCTTTAAATAAAGCCTCACATATTTTCATTCAACGCTGTGTGCATGTGTATTTATGAATTTTAAAATAATTATTTTAATTATAATATAATTGAAGTGTAATAAATGATGAAGCATTTTCAAATAGTAGATACAGTATTATTGAAGAATGATGGATATTGAGTTATCTAGTAAGCTGCTTTCCCTCTCAAAGGCAGGGTTCCATAATGTGCCCTATATATACGTAGAGCAGCTTCTAAGGCATAAGGGTTGAGAAACATTTGGTTCAAGGCCTTGAAGAAGCGTCCTGCACTTTGGAGGCTCCTGAAGCACCTCGTTCCTGACCTGGAGAAAGTATTATTGTACAGGGACATGCACTGGTACAGCAAAAATGTTTTTCATAGTAAAAGTAATTTAGTTTATGCTCCTTCAGCCAATGTAGGCCATCACAGAATATAGATAAAGAGATTTGAGAGGTATAATACATTTATTATTTACTGCACACCAATGTTACAAACTGCAACATACAATTTCAAATACTGTCGTCGTCTGGCACTCTCCACAGGAACACCTGCAAGTACAATATGTTGTTTGTTAATTGTTTATTGGGCATTTATTGTACATACACTATAAGATTAGCATATGTATTCATAAGTACCTGATCTGCATCCAAAGTATGAAAATGAGACAACCAGTGGACACTCCTGGACAACACCTTGACGACTTCCAAGTTGGAGGTCTGGTACAGTGGGCTGAGCTTCAAGATGTCTTTGAGTAAAACCTTGTTTCTGCTTTTAAGAAGAAAGTGAATATATTTACAATGATGACACTGAAGAAAACATTCCTTATGAGAAGAATAAATGCAGTGTGCTAGTTCACCTAATAAGCTTATTAAGTGAAACAATCAAATAGAATATACAGAGAGTTCTATGCAGTTTAGGATATCTTTAACTACATTAGCATGAGTAGATTCTTCATCATACCTCTGTTCCTTTTCTTCTCCATGGTACTGCAGGTGTAGGTCACATCGTCTGTCCTCCAGTGTCCCGGCTAGAGATGAGAGGTTCAGGCTCAATGTCGCATTAGCCCTCAACACTAGCATTCACTCTGGCATAGGCTGTCTGTAATGATGTAATACAGAGATATTGTGTTAGGGTATAATATAATTCTTAATTCAGTGGCCATATTTTGTGTGATTGTCATCAAGGTAGCTAGCATGACCTGCTAAAAATAAACATTCGGTAGTAGGCTACTATGATAACACCGTTAGCTACGTTAGCTTCAAACACCGGGGCTGGGGCTAAATGTTAGCAACACACACAAGTGAACTACACTGTAGTAGCATAACTAAAGCTAATAAGACAGTAAAATGTAATGTACAGCTAAGCTGATAAGTGACTTACATGATCGGCAATCAGCACGGGGTCGGTGAAGTCTGAAGTAAAGAAAGGCAGCTCCAGCAGGCATCAGCTAGACATAGCCGCTCTGCAAAGCCAGCAGCCTTCTAGCCAAAGTGACTAAACTCTTCTTTGGAGAAATGGACGCTGGAAATGTTGGAATTGTTGTCACCAAAAACGTGGTCCACTGCAGCAAAACAACTCCACGGCAGTTTTAAAAATAATGCACTGACGTTGAGCTCATTCAGTCCTGCCATCTACCGTACCGTTCTGTGTCTCTGGGCATAAACGTACCCTTGTCTGTGGGACTGCGCTCATGTGATTGGCTGAAAACAAGGAAGACATCCGATTGGCTATAGCTAGTTCCTGGTTGAAAAAAACGCATTTGTGAAACCAGCAACGTCAGGGCAGTCTCATAAATCCACACACAAATACAGACCAATTCACACATGAATGCAAGGAAGTTCACAAATTAAAAGCATTTTGTAAATTCAAATGTAACAGTTTGTATATAAATGTAACAACATCCAAACACATTTTTGATGAAAATTCTAAATCTTTTTTAAATTAATATATTTATGGATTTATATTACATTTATTTAAAACAAGACACATTTGTGTGTGAATCGGAAATGTGTTTGTGAAACTTTCTATTATAGATGGATTTATTTTACATTTATATATGACGGTATCCATTTGTGTGTGCATTGAAATGTATTTGTGAGAAGAGAGTCATTTATATATAAATCACAAAATACAAGTGTGAACCCTTCTCTGTGCATTCATTAATATTGATACCCGTCTGATTCCATACGTCAGCTATTAATGCTCAAAACTATAATGTCCTATGTAACATGCTAGCAGCTCTTGTTATTCTGACTAATGCAGCATTGAAGTGAATTGCTCTATTCTTTCTCTTGCAGAAGGAGAACATTGGTGACCTGTTGATATTGAACGCTCAGCTGAGTCAGGCAGGGCTGTACAGCTGCACAGCTCAGACTGTGGTGGACAGCGCCTCAGCTTCAGCTAAACTAGTGGTCCGAGGTAAGAGCCATTCTCATAGAGCTTTCAAAGGGACGCTGAATTCACTTTAAGAGAAACCTGTTAAACAAAGAAATACACATCAAATTTAGACAAGCGATCCCGCAATATACAGGGAGAAATATTAGAATGAATCTGTGTACATCTTCCGTTCAATCAATATCGGTTTTGAGATCAAAACACGAAAAACGGAAAGTGACCTGTTTTTTTAATAATTGTTTTTTTTAAATAAAATTCATGACCAGGATATCAAGTTTGATAATAATGGCCTAAATGTTGATTTGTTAAATTTTTACACTTTAAAATGTAGTTGTGCATATGAGATTCCGGTGTGGTTCCAAAGTGACTGTATAAAGTAGTGTAGTAACATCCAACTGTTTCTATTGCTGTTTGTATAATGAGCAGCTAACAGGTAATACAGGTAATACACTAAGATAAGAATGATTGGATTCACTCATTCAAACGGTAACATTTCTGTGTTGTGTCAAGGCCCCCCGGGACCTCCAGGAGGTTTACTGGTGAAGAATGTGACTGAGACATCCATTGAGCTCAGATGGAGTCGCGGCTATGACAACCACAGTCCCATTGGTCGATATGTCATCAAGGGCCGATCAACGCTCTCATCCGATTGGAAGAAGATGAGAACTGGTATTTGTGTGTGTGTGTGTGTGTGTGTGTGTGTGTGTGTGTGTGTGTGTGTGTGTGTGTGTGTGTGTGTGTGTGTGTGTGTGGGGCGGGGTAGAACTGAAATAATCTAGTGATCAATAGAAATTCATTTAATTTTCAATCCTGTACGTCATATTTACAGTATTTAAAAAATGGTTTCATTATTTGGGGATATTTTATGGAGCACTTTGATATTGATAGATTGAGATTGTGAATATGGATGTCTCCTCTTTGTACATTAGACCCTGTTAACATTGAGGGGAATGCAGAGTCAGCTCATGTGATGGGACTCATGCCCTGGATGGATTATGAGTTCCAGGTGATAGCCAGCAACATCCTGGGCAGTGGAGAGCCCAGCATGCCCTCACACACCATCCGCACACAGCAAGCAGGTGGGCAGGCACTCTCTGGATACATCAACACACTGTTTCTAAGTCACCAGAATCAAGTGGAATATGAAACAAATAAGTAGATCTATGATGTGGAAGTACATTTCTTCTGGTCCTTGCAATATCACTGTCAGACTCACGAAAAACAGTAAAAAAAAAAAAAAAAACTCTCCCCTGATAAACTAATGTTGATTCTGTCCTGTAGATGTAATGTGGATCATATCCTGTACGTCATCTCGTGTTTGGCTTTGTGTCCCTCAGCTCCCACAGTGGCTCCCAGTGGACTTGGAGGAGGAGGAGGAGACCGCAACGAACTCATTGTTACCTGGACGGTGAGTGGAGCACTCAATGGGCCACATCCACTAAGAATGGATTACATGCGCTAGTAGCTCCATGATTTGTGGCAAAACACCAGCCGAAATCTGCCCCCGTTTTAAGCACCGTATCCACTAGCGGTGTACATGTGTAACCGGTTGTGTTGTTTACATTGTGTAAACAATGTGTTCTGTAGATAGACACGCATTAATTCATTTCACATCACAAGTACACAAACTATTTAGAGATGATTAAAGCTAGTCTGCAGTCCGCCTGCCCCGGTCAGTGTGTGTATCAGCCAGCACTGCAGACATGCCACTCACACATACACACACACACACACACACACACACACACACACACACACACACACACACACACACACACACACACACACACATACACATACACATACACATACACATACACACACACACACACACACTCACACACAGGGGTGTTGGGCGTGGCTACGACAGCATTTCCAGACACTGATATAGACTGATATTGTGGATACGTGGAAGCAGAGACGTAATATGCCTCGTATGTCATATTCAATGTAAAAACTGAGGCTTATGCAGCACACAGTTTGCCTCCTGCAGCCTTCTGCCTCCCGCCTGCTCCTCATCCAAACCCCATGGGGCTACTTCCTAACCAACATCCCCACGTTGCACACTGACAATCATCAATTAGATGTAGAATGTTCATGTGTTTATAGCTAGTTTGCATCTTCATTTCTGCTGAACCTTCCAGGCCATGGCCAGAGAGTACCAGAACGGAGATGGCTTTGGATACATCCTTACCTTCAGTAGGAAAGACACTTCATCCTGGACAGTGGTGCGTGTTCCCCATGTGGAGTCAACCCGCTATGTTTACTACAACAGCAGCCTGACGCCGTTCAGCCCCTTTGAGGTGAAGATCAGAGCTTATAACCGCAGAGGAGACGGCCCCTTCAGCCAGATCGCTGTGGTCCACTCTGCAGAGGAAGGTCAGTCACTGGTATGCGGAAATGTATATACATGAATGTAGCTTTCTGGCTGTCAACATGCACCTAATGCTGCATTTCTACACCAACTTTTGCAACTTTTACACCAACATGCCCACGCTGCATTTCTACACAAACCTTTCTGAAAGAAAATACTGATTACAAAAATAAAAACTCTTTTTGGGTCATTTATTCGGGTGAGTAAACCCATGATTTTTCCATTTTTATTTTTATTTTTATACTTTATTTTTCACTGTGTGTTAGACCAAGTTGACATACTACATGTCCAAGTTCGAGTGCAATGCAACTAAGAGCAATCTGAGTTCTTCAAGTTCCTCTAAAATTTGTCAATTCCTATACTAATATAAACTTTATTTTCCAGGTGCTCCACCCTCTAGATAACCTCTTGCCCATGACAAGAAAGCCAAGGCTGCATAGTATTTGGTTTTCATATGACCTTCTAGCTCCAGATACAGCTTACTTGTTAGTTTAATTCTGCCAGTGATGTATTGTTATTGCTGTAGTAAAACAGGTGGAAACACTTCAAATATTTATCGTACAAGAGCAAACAGCAACAATAAAAGTTTTTTTTAAAATACATACAGTGTGTCCAATTGCAGTATTTGCACCACTAGAGGGCACCCAGTACATCAGCTTACGTGTGAATTCACTGGTAGTAACATGAACTTGAGAGTTTAACCCACTGCAACAAAAGTGCATTAACAACATTAGATCACAACACAATGTAAATGTTTCCAGAGGACGCTTAAAACTAATGCACACGTCCGGACATGCTTATTATTTGTGACTTTCTCTTACTGTGTTGTGTGGTAGTTGTTTGCAGCGCTTTTTAAAAAATTAGCTGCGTGATAGTGTTGTCAAATTGACGAAGATCTTTTCTTGATTTGCTTGTGTTCTCTTAAGTGGTACGTTAAGCTCTCTGGGCCATCGTAGAACATGGTTTTCGGTTTGGTAATATCAGGACACAGCGTACATCATGAAATATGTTTGCATATTCTGACCTCCTGCCCGCTCTTTGCTTGTTCACAGAGCCAACAGTGGGGCCGTCACACATCAACGCTACAGCACTGACTGCTTTTGACATCCAGGTTTCATGGGAGCCAGTGGAGCAGCTCAGCATCAACGGCATCCTCAGAGGATACGAGGTGAGGGGCTGCAGAAACACACATCTGTTTACTTGTCGTGATCAATGTTTTGATTGGTTTATAATTCCACACAGGGAGACACTGTTACACTGTTAAGGGAGCATTGTTACAGTCATAAAGGTGACATGAAGTAAAGTGAGAGGTTATCATTTATTTGGCTCCCTCATCCCATACTCCTTAGCTCCAACCCACTCCACGCCCACTGTCACTGTCACACCCTGACAGGGTTTAACAAAGCAGTGCACATTATACAACAAACACAAAGAGAAAAAGATTCCCAATAATGTATACAGCCTAGGTTTATACCAAAAGTGTTCAGACACAAAGAGTGATTGTGTATTTGACGTGAGATAGGCAACTTTTTTTATTTTTTTATTTTTTACACAACTTTAGTCAAAGCGGGAGGTGTGCGTTGTCTGGGCGGCGGCCTGAACTATACAGCGGAAATTAATCTTCATTCATTATTCATTCATTCCAACTGATTAAGGCTATAGGCCTTATCCCGAATAGAAATGCTGACATCAGACGCACGCCCACCTACAAACCAATCAATGTCCAGTATAGGGAGACACAGCCCACATAGATGATAAACACAGGACGTGGGTATGTTATGGAAAGTTCCTCTGTGCGCTGGAAAAACTGCTATGTGAATCAAAACTTAAGCGGATCAAATCCAAGTGGATACATTTTTTTAAATACTTGGTTTGAACCTTGGTTCAATCTGAAAATCTAAACATTTAGGGTGTATTCACACTGGGAAGGTCCGCTAGTTCACTTGCTTTGGTCCAGACCAAATAGAGTTTAGATTTTTTTCTTTTGGTGTGGTCCACTTTCATATTGCCCCTTTTGCAAGTGAACCAGCATTACGAAGCAAAACCACACGTGATCTGAGGTCATTCATTCATTGGACAGACATTCTGGGGTGGAGAGAAGCAGGAAGCACGAAGTGAAAACTGCGAAATATATAACTGATACGATATAGGGTTAAAAATAATAAATAAATAGGCCTACATCTAGCCTATAAATAAAATAAAAAAACATAAAATTATTGTTGTTTCATATGGTTATAATATGTAGGCCTGTGTCAATGATGTGGCTTGTAGCCTACGATGTGAAACATAATATGTACTGTATTTTTGCTGCTGGACGCACGGCTCGCGAGGAAATAGGCTCATGCTGACACACAGCTGATATAGCCGTGTGTCAGCTTTGTGTGAGTTCGGCGCAGCTCTGCTCCAAACTGACACGGGGATAGTATTGACGGTCCCGTAACATGGGAAGCAAAATAAAAACACGCACTTCATACAATGCGCAGCGTGAACCTGTTGGCACTGTGCGGGAGACGCTCCCCTCTCCTTCATCTGATCGCTGAACACATCAGCATGTTTACACGTCCTGTCTATCAAATGTAATATATTTGCTCGGGCTCCCGGTCAAACCACAACTAATCTTCCCAACAACGGCAACACTTTCCCATAATGTGAAGCTGACGGTGATTTATTAAAAAAGAAAAGGCACAGTGCTTCCTGCAATTGGGTCGGATCGAGTCCGGACAAATTCACACCACAAACGAACTGCAGCAGAGTGCGTATGGAACCGCATCGAGACTACCTCTTCAGCTTGGTCTCGGATCGTTTGTTTGGTCCGCCCCCGAGTGCGATTGCTGTATTCACACATGTCTGAAAGATGCGCACCAAAGGTGGAAGTGCACCTGAGTTTGTTTCAACCGAACTAAACACGGCATGTGTGAATACACCCTTAATTAGCTGACTTTAGTTCTGCAAGCTGGCAAAGTTCAAGCTAACTTTATAAACTTTGTTTATTTGAATCCCTAAGATGTTTAGGTTTGTAAATTTATTTTGCTATGACGTGTCCTCAGATCCGGTACTGGCGGCAGCATGAGCGTGAAGCGGCCGCAGACAGAGTGAGGACAGCAGGACTGGAGACCACAGCCAGAGTGTCTGGACTGAGACCCAGTACTCGCTACCATGTGGCTGTTCTGGCTTACAACAGCGCAGGCACAGGACCTCCCTCGCCCCGCACCACTGTCACCACCAGGAAACCACGTATGGCTGAAGCACTACATGCATTTTTTGGTTTACTTTCAGATGGAAATTAGACTTCAACAACAATGAAGGCATAATTCTGAATGCCGTCATAATCTTAATTGTAAATCGGAAATCCATCAAAATTCAACACAATCACAACCTTCAAAATGTAAGGGCGGAATGGATGATTCAACTTTTACTTAGGGTCATGTCCGGCAGGTGTGCCAGGAGGGGAACAAATATCCCACGCATGATGTTGTTGCAGCTATGAGTTGTCTCCAGTTGTCTCCAAATCACCAGTTACGTCAATAGAGCATCCATGGACTCTGTCTTGTCTTTATTTATGATGTATGAGGTCCAGCTGAGTCTCCACTAATATCGGCTTTGCAATGACATTACTGTGTTACACTGTGTTTTTGCCTAACAGTAATCGTGTCATTATTAAACTTCCATATCCAAACACAAGGTTGCACAAACAACACACCCAGACACACACAGGAGTTACAGTATCTCATCAGCCGTGTCTGGGAACATGTCTTCTGTCTTCAAGATCAGAAATACAGTATAACTTAGGGGGCGCCCTTAGCTCAGTTGGTAGGGCGTCCCCCCCCCATGGGCCTCGGCCAGCAGCGGACCCGGGTTTGATTCCAGCCCGCGGTCGTTCTCTGCATGTCACTCCCCTCTCTGCCCCATTTCATCTCTGTCTCTACACTATCAATATGTTTAATACATAATCAACTATGTTTTGTGTGTTCTTTTTATGGACCTTGAGTCTGACAATAAAGATGATGATGATGATGATGATGATGATGATGATGATGATGAATAAAGCATAAAAATGCCAAAAAAATATCTTATAAAAAAATAAATACAGTAACTTAGTAAAATGGCTCTCCCTGTCCCCCCCTCCTCCTGGCAAAAATAGCGTGTCCCTTTCAGCTGCAGCAGCCAGTGCTCAGGAAGAAGTAGAGTGAGTCCTGACCCCTTACCTAGGCCTGGGCTTCCATAATAGGTCCATGGGCCTGGGGCCGGGAACTTACTCCACTGGAGGATTAGACTGTCCTCACTCCTCTGCCTTGAACCACATCAACATGTTCACACAGACCTGTCAAAATATCAACTCATATACACTTCCATCACAATCCCCTAACACAGATGGCTGAAAGGACTACTACTATAAATATGTATTTATCATGAAGGGTTTCTAAAAAAACTAATGTTTTGTACATGAGATGAAAATGAGACCCCAGAGCTGGGGTTGGTCTGGTTAAGTTTCCCAAAACCAGCTGAGATAACTTTAATGTGATAACTCCATGTTTACAGTCTGCGTAGTTCCCGTAAAAGATAATTTTTTAGAAATACATTATTATTCTTTTTACATCTTTGTTTTTGTATTTTTTACTCCCACACCCACAATCAGATTTTCTCCCCTTTGTCTTAACATATTTTGCAACATGTTTGTTTTTCCATTCTAGCCCCTAATCGTCGTCCGGGTAACGTGTCATGGAAAACCGCTGGCTCATGGGTAACGTTGAGGTGGGACCTAGTGAAGGCTATGCACAATGAGTCAGCTGTGCTGGGCTACAAAGTGAGTGTTGTCTGACTTAAAAGTGCTATATACAGTATATGTTTGTCTGCATGTGCTGTAACGGACTAAAGACGTCATTCTCTCAATGGTGTTGACTTAAGTCGATGACAAAAAGAAGACGTGAGACTTCACTCCTTTGAAACATGACTTGTGGCCTTGAAAATCAGAATAACTACTGTATGTAGCACACATGTAGCTGTCAAGTTTATATCAACAAGCTTAATATGAATTGCCCTCAGATAGTTTGGCAGGAGTTAGCATATGGCTGGCTGATGGTTTGCCTATGATATGTCAGATCGAGACACTTGTAATCTCCATTGCATATGAGATATGAGAAGCAATATAACAACACAGATCCTGATTAAAAGCTGTGTTTCTGCTTATGCATGATAAAAAACATTATTGTCAAAAGATAACTATTCTCACAATGGCCCTTTGATTTCAACACAAACAAGGACTTTTCAGTATGTAAATCATGAAAAGCCACATTACATTGTGTTAAATGTAAAAAAATGACCTTTATGTTTTTATGTGGAGTTTTGAACTTAAACTTGTACTTGCTTGTGTCAGGTTCTGTACAAACATGAGGGCCAAACAGTATTGAAGGTGCTGGACAAGACAAAGACATCAGTCAGCCTTCCACTGCCAGAAGACAATGGTTACGTGGTGTTGGAGATTCGGTCCTGGGGAGAGGGCGGGGACGGGCCAGCACACGAGATCATTGTGTCCCGGGACTCAGGTGAGCAGCGCACACAGACTCACACACTAACCTTTTCTTTCACTGTGGCTCTGTGCTTTGTGCAGAGACATGCACACGTTACCATGTAATAAAAAAGGCCTAATTAACATTTTAATGGTTGGTGATTTTTCTATATGTTTAGTGTTTTTTTTTGTGTTTTAAGTCTGTATAAATGTGAAATGAAAGTGAACAGATAGATGGAATTAGTTATAGTTTTTGCTAAACAGCTTACTGCTGTCTTGACCGCACATACTATTTTAGATCATGTCCAATCAGATTTTACTGTTGACTGTTTTTCCTCACATCTCTCAGATAGGAGCTTTTTTACCTTAATGAATTTTTTAATAAGAATTCTTATTATTGTGTCATGCATTAGCATGTCCAGCCCACAAGGGCTTACAAGACACCATTACAAGACTCACAGACAGATCAACAACCAAAAATAGATGCTGAACAATACGAATTCTAGCAATATAAACCATCCTGATGTTTCATTCAGGCTTTGGTAACAAAAGAAGCTAACTTATAAACATTAAAAGTGAACAAACATTCCATCCTCCTGATATCATCATTACTCCAAAATATTTCAAGGTTTTGACCAAACATTTAATTTACAAAAGGTACTCTTAGTTTGTCATAGAAGGGAAAGTATAAAATAAAATGAGATTCATTCTCCACTTCTCCTTAATCATATCTTGTATTTTTTAAATCTGCCGACTTCAAGTGCCAGGGGAAGGATTCCTTTTCTTAATTGAGCAATCAAGGATCTCTGATTTCTTGTTAAATTGGTTTTAACATATGAGTCTGTTTCATAATTATGCTTAATTTGGACATATGTCCGTAATTTCAGTTTTAACCATACAGTATATCATTAACCTTAATTTTTCATTGAACCCAACAAGTAACTTTTTTCTAATTGTGTTTACGCTGCATGATAAATTGTTTCTATGGATATGCTGTACATCGGCTTGTTCAAAGACAGCATGGGTTATTTATCAGCCCAAATATTATTTGCTTTAGATACAGTCACCATAGGTATTCGTATGATAACACCTAGAGATATTGTATATGGCCTCACTGTTATGCTGAGTATTAGCTCTTTCTCTCTAACAAGCCTGATAAAACAGGCAAACTGTCTGTTTTATACAGCTGTCTGACCTCCATCAAAGGACTGGATGTCTAAGAACTTTTACTGCTTAATTATATCAAAACAGAGGGTCTATTCATTACTTCAGAAGGTATTGCTCCCTGGGTTGAATACCTATAGTTCATCCAAGGTTGTGTTCATCATCACAGAGTGAGGACCATTAGAATATTGACTATACTGCTAATAATCATATCAGAAGTATCCAACACAAATATTGAAGTGTGAGTGATACATATGGTTTTATATGGTTAGATATTGTCTGTGCTCTGGTTTTACAGGAAAGGTCAAAAGATTTCAGCAGAGTTTTGCACAGATGATCTATTATTATTATTTATTAATATTTATAATAATAATATTTATTTATTTATTCATTGTTTTATTGTTTTATCAAAAATAAATAAGTAAATCCTCATACACACAGTGCATTGCAGTGGTATAAAGATTAATGAACAACGTAGCAGTACCTACTGAATTGTCAGTATGTGATGCACAAAAACAAATGGAACCTGAATATGTACCGATTTACATTATGAGATGTAAATGTATTGTTTAGTATCTGCACCCCTTATTAAGTTGAGTTGTTCCATACTGTCTCATACACTCTCTCTCTCTCTCTCTCTCTCTCTCTCTCTCTCTCTCTCTCTCTCTCTCTCTCTCTCTCTCTCTCTCTCTGTGACAGGCACTGGTATGATGGTTCAGAACAAGGCCTCCTCCACACACTCCGGTTACCCTCTCCACTTCCTCATTGCCTTGCTTCTAATCCCTCTTGTGTCAGGCCTGTAACCTCAGGCAGTCAGTGGACTTTTTACTTTAAAAGGCTTCAAACTAAAGCTCTACTGTTTCTCAGCCTTTGTTTAGGGCCGGAAAGGTGTGTGTGTGTGTGTGTGTGTGTGTGTGTGTGTGTGTGTGTGTGTGTGTGTGTGTGTGTGTGTGTGTGTGTGTGTGTGTGTGTGTTGGGGGTGTGGGTGGGGTACTTTGTGAACTGGTGTCATTTAAACCATGCCTTAGGGGACCATCATAGCTGTGTGTGACGCGTCTCATTTCCTGCGTCCTTCAAACTGTAGCGGGCGAGACTTCAGGTGTAAATTATTCATAGAATCATTGGAGTGACAAGGTTGTACATACAGTTCAGTCCTATGTGTGATGGTGGGTGTCACCTGTTCAAACTGAGAGCAACTTGACTGAAAGGTCTCACTGTTCTGATCGGTTGTCGGTGGTGTGAGAGATGTGAAGGTCTTCATCTAACAAGAACAGCTCCGTATGCATTTTTCTCTCTACATAAACCAAATGTAATTTTCAAAGTTGAAAACAGTTCAAACCGTGAAATCTGCTGACAATGTCCACGTCTTTTAAATGTAATATTTGCATGAACCAATACTAAAAACGTACGATTTATATCAAACTTTTTTGATTTTATCGGAACATCAAGACGGGGAAAGAGACTGACTTAAGACAGCTGGGATGACCACCTCACACCAAATAATTGAGACTACGGGGCGCTCGCTTCAACTCGTGCAAGACTCTGGTTCCAACATTGAACATTTGTCCATGACAGTCAAATGCTCTTCAAAGTGGTTTGGTGTGAGGTCGGCATAACTGAACTTGTTTACACCTCCTGGCTTTGTTGCTCTTAGTGTGAATACAGAATCAGTGTTCCTCATTGACGCACTGAAGAACTTTTTACTGTTGATTTTAGCTCCCACTAATGTATGTATGTATGCCTTTTTGTGTTGTTGTGTCAACTGTTATTATCAAAAGCAACATAGATATGTCATTGGTCCACATTAATGTTTACAATTTCTATTTTGAATAGGGGTATTCATTTCGTTGGTTACATTTGTTATGCCTGTATTGTTTGAATACTCCTGACAACAGTGTACAATGCTTCTGTTTAGTGTTTACTGGGTTTATTGCAGCTTCTTTTCTGCTGGTTGGTTGATAAGAAATGGCTGGGGCAGCAGGTATGAGCTATCAGAGAATACTTAACAGTTTCAGATATCAGACTGATTGTAAGCATGTCAGCATCTATCAGCTCTTATGTAACGTGTCCCCAATACAGTTTGCAGGCAGGGTGTGACCTCTGGTAGGTCAGCTGTCAACACTTTACTATTCAAAAGGTAAAAGTGGTAACGGATGCTTTGGCTTTGGAATGACTTCACAGGGTTGGTTTTTCTCTGCCAACAAAAAAAACTTCTCTTAATTACTGTATATACGTGCTGTAGTAGTTACGTGCTGTAGTTAAGTTACCATTACCTCCATACAGTATATCCAACATCTAAACAAAGTTCAACATGACGGTTCATACAAAACTACAGTAGTTGAACTGGAGGTCCACATTCTAGTGTTGAGGTATACCTCATAGTTTTTTTATCAGCTCATGTAGTTTGATGGGTTGTCTTGGAGGTAGATCAGTTATCATCTGACATGACTGTGAAACATTACAACTGAGCTAACTCTGTCCACTGAGGAAAACCATGACATGTCGTTGAAAGCCTTGCAGAAAGCAAGTAAGTAGACAGAATTATTGCTTTTTTTTGCTGAATGTAAACCAGAGGGCCAATACTCCCATCATATCGTATGATTCTTGATAGAAGCTTTTGGGGCGACTATGGCTCAGGTGGTAGAGCGGGTCGGCCAATGATCAAAGGGTTGGCGGTTCGATCCCCGCCCTGCCACCTGTGTCATGGTTGTTGTGTCCTTGGGCAAGACTATTCACCCACCTTGCCTCGTGTGAATGTCGATAGTTAGCCTGCTATCGGTGTATGAATGTGTGTGTGAATGGTAACGTGGGAATGGGAACAGGTCTCCCTTCTTTTATTCTTTTATTTGGAAGTTGTCTTGTTTGAGTTCAATTGTATTTAAAAATTTGAGTGGTCTGGACAACCAAACATTTTTTTTTCTTTTCATTTCAGTATTACATTGTATACTTTGCAATTGGTTGAATGATGGGGCATTTGATTGTACATTGATGTGCTTTAATTTATCAGGAAAATGGAACTTTCCTCCCGTACTTCATATTAAATACTAAAATGTAGCTCTTCCTTTAGGATTCCGTTACTCTGGCTATAGCAAAACAAATGTATTCGGAAAAAACTATCATTTTCTATGGACACTGTAAAGCAGAATATCCCAAATGTCAGAACATGTACACCCTGAATGTCACTTCTCAGTGAGATCTACCCCATGTGTCCTTAACGGTGTGGTTTTAATTACTGATAAAGGCTTTAGTGTGCCTTCAAGGAGTCACAGTCTTTCACTCATACATGTTTAGCATCACACACAGAGTTGGAAATGCTTTTATACCTGTTGAATGATGTCCTGTTTTTGTGCTTTACTCTGTTCTAAGTGTTTTCTTAATGCCTTTAGTATTCATTGAAGAGCCATAGAGTCATTTCACCATGTGTGTAGCCAGTTACTGGATGTTCTGGCTGCTGGACCAACCTACTGACTGATGAGGTAGTAAGGAGCGAGGCTGTGTTTCATTGGGCTTCACTGGATGCAGTATATTATTAAGTTGCCCTTGGGCCTTTTCAGGTTTGTTATTGAATGAACATTTGATGCAGGTAACACACTTGTAAATGTGATTTCAAATAAACATTTGGGATTGTATTTCATTGACGTGTTTTTTATTGAAATTATGCGATGCCCTGAGCTGATGACGTATAAAGGAAACTCTTCTGCTACATTTCATTTTTATACATTCACAGTTGTTGGTATCATTCAACCCCGCCCCCCAACCCCCCCTCCCCCCCCGCCCCATATCACAGTAGGTGCTGTTGACATTCTGCTGTGAGGGAGCGCGAGTGGAAACGTATACAATACAGTACTGCTCAAAGCCAGCAGACACACGCCTCCCACTTATTTTGCAATGTGTATGATTTTTCTGCCACATTTATTCTTGATTGAGCTGCTTTGTCTTCATGTTGACACAGTCATCTTGTTAGAATAAACTTTTTTCAAGCTTTAACTTGAGGTTCTCTGCGTACATTCAGTGTAACACAAAAATTACACTAACACACACTAAAGGCAAGATCTAACTCAGCATTGTTTTTAAATTGAATAACTATTTTTGTGTAGTACTGTATCCAATATAACATAAGCTTTTTGGCTTCACTCAATTTCTATAAAATTACACTTTAAAGGCCAAGGCACTGTTTGATTGAATTCAGGTGAGACTTCATTTTATCATTGTCTCATAAATTAATTTATTACAAAAAATGTGCATGCATATCATTTTCTCTCTTTGGGGTTCAGTGCCAGGTGCTAACAAATGTTTTTACAGGTTTGTGAAAGTAGCTGGTTCTGAGTGCAGAAGGCTCAATAAAGTTGGAGTCAACTATTCTGAAGAACTCTTCAAAATCAGTGAATAGTTCCTCACAATCTGTTCCCTGTCAATACCATGTGCACGCTGAGAAATAGACTGTAAACGGGAAGGTAAACAAAAGGTATGTAATCAAAGGGGCCCACTTTAGCTAGAAACATACCCGTTTACAGAGACTAGGCTGTGTATTAACACTATATATTTTTTCAGCGCACAATCAGAACATACTCTTGTAAAGAAAGTCAATATGCATATTTTCTTACAGGCTGCTGTTTCACTTTTGTCTATGAGCCAAATTACAATAAAAAAACAACAACTTTTAAATTGGTCCACAGGGTTTTCTTCTGAAGTGAACATTCCTTAACAGCTTGAGTCAAATTTACCACATGACGTTAATTGACTCGCGTATCTTGTACAGAAATATTCTGTTTTCTTTCATTGAAACTCATGGCCATTCGTCAGTTCAGGTCTTATCTTATCCCTTTCTGTACCTACAATAAACCAAACGTATAGTTATTGCTCCCCTCCCTTTCATGTGTGAGGGAGGAAGTTCATGGGCTGTATATAAGAACCTGAAAAAGTAATTGGTTCCTGCTGAGATCCCAAGGTAAGCTTGCACTGCATGGGAAATCAGTAGTATGTCACTTATTCTTTACCAAGAGCACAGTGTACACAAAGTATACAATGTAAACTGTCACTATTTAACTTTGTAATCTATTTTTATTGAAATGAAATTAGACATATGTATAGATTGTGCTTTCTGGAAGTTGGGGATAAAGTGTTGCAGTTGTGTTACGGTTAAAGCACCAACTTAAAAAATGTGTTATAGGTTGTATGCTTTGAATTCACAATAGTTTCAGTCAACTTCTACATTCAAACCATCGTTATTCATGAATATGTAATTATATAATATTAATTTTGTTTGTTTTGTTTGTTTTCCTTGAAAAATAGGTTTATTCGTTCCAGGAATAAATCAACTGCATATCTCAGCTTTGAAATCAAGATGACCAAGCTCACTATTCTCGCAGGTACTGCCTCAATAACACAATACATGATGGTCTTGGGTATTCTTGCTGCCGCAATGTTAAGTATTCATACCAAATCTTAACCTCTCTTTAGGTCTGTGCCTGCTGATGTGCCAGCTTGGTAAGTAAAATTGATTTAAAAAATTGTCATAAAACCCCACTTTGAACTGACTTTATTTGTTCATGTTTCTTAAAGTTATGGATATGCAATTGTGACCCCATGTTTTCTTTCCCTTCAGCAACTGCCTCCAAGATGGTGTGTTACTTCACCAACTGGTCGCAGTACAGACCAGGGACTGGTAAATACATGCCCCAAAATGTGGATCCCTTCCTGTGCACGCATCTGATTTATGCTTTCTCCATCATCAACAACAGAAATGAGTTGGTTACCTATGAATGGAATGACGAGACCCTGTACAAGACCTTCAATGGCCTGAAGACCAAGTAAGAACTTGTCTTATCAATGTATGAAATGGGTTAGGGTTGTATATAATATTGTCCTCAGCTACTGCAGCATGAGCTTGAATCGGTATGTATAAGGACAGAAATTTAAATAGATTGTCACTTTACACTGTATGATAAACAAGCCTTTATTAACTCAAAGATTCTGCATTGTCCAAATCCTATCTAAACACAATCTATATCTTAAAGGAACACCGGTCTGAAGACCTTGCTGGCTGTTGGTGGATGGAACTTTGGATCCACTCAGTGAGTATTTCATCTTTGTTCATCAAATACAGATAATGAAATTAAAGCTTATTTTATATTTAAAAAAAATTATGATATGGCGTAGTTTCAGACAAAAATAGAAGCATGAGATAGATGAATACATTTCAGGATGATGTTACTGATGTTACAACAGTCCTTTTCAATTATGAACACCTTTCCTGCAGGTTCTCCATCATGGTGTCCACTCCAGCAAACCGTCAGACGTTCATCCAGTCTTCTATTAGATTCCTGAGGACTCATGGGTTTGATGGTCTAGATCTGGACTGGGAGTATCCTGGATCTCGTGGAAGTCCCCCAGTGGACAAACAGAGGTTCAGTCTTCTCTCCAAGGTGGGTCCTGAATTCTTGGGCCACATGTAACTGTTGTAATGTATTGTGTACCATAATATACCATATACTGTATATACAATATAGAAAGTCTTGTCATTTTTCTTAATTTGCAGGAACTGGTTGCTGCCTACGCAGCTGAGGCCAAGGCCAATGGCAAGCCTCAGCTCATGCTGACTGCTGCAGTGTCTGCTGGAAAGGGAACCATCGATGCTGGATATGAGATTGCTGAGATTGCCAAGTACAGCAGATTTTTGTGGAAATGTTTTTGATGATATGTTGGCTTAGGAGCTTTTCTCATGGTATTCTCTATGCATTTAACAGACATCTGGACTTCATCAATGTGATGACCTACGACTTCCACGGAGCTTGGGAGCGATCCACTGGACACAACAGTCCACTGTTCCGCGGCTCACATGATAGTGGTGACCTCATCTACTTCAACACTGTAAGACACGTGCTGGTGCTATGAAGCCTTAAACATTGATGGGTGACATTAATATAGCACAAATGACACAATAATACATCAATCAAATCGATCCAATCTTTACATGTCAGTTTACTAATTAAGGGGCTATAACAGCTATAACCACTCTTCTGCATCTATAATTATTTGCTCTTTGAAGAAATTTAAAAGGTCTGAGAAAATAGCTCTAATGTCATTGTAATGTCATCAGAGTAACTTAAAGTGGAGTTCCTGGGGCTGTAGGATCCATCTTTTTTTGGAGCATTACATAAAAAGAAAACGTAGTTCAGACCTCAGATGCTTAACCTTACTAAGGTCTCCAAAGTTATTTTAGTACAATAACAAATCCCCAGACTACCCATTTGATGCCTGACAAGCACTTTCTTCATCTGTCCATTGCTACCTCAGGACTACGCCATGAAGTACTGGAGAGACAAGGGCACACCAGTGGGGAAGCTGATGTTGGGCTTTGCTACTTATGGTCGTACCTTCCGTCTGACATCTTCAAACACTGGTGTTGGAGCCCCCGCTAGTGGTGCTGCAGCAGCCGGACCATTCACACGTGAAGCTGGATTCTGGTCCTACTATGAGGTAAAGTTTGAACAAAATGGAATAAAAGTAGAAGGGACATACATGGCCTAAACCATAATGTTTCTTCTAATTTGGTTTTCAGGTCTGCACCTTCCTGAAGGGAACCACCGTTCAGTGGATTGATGACCAGAAAGTTCCGTATGCCGCCAAGAACAATGAGTGGGTAGGATTCGACAATAAGGAAAGCTATGAGATCAAGGTATGTGGGACATCAATACACAAAGATTTTCTTTTGAGAGTTGGTCTGCAGAGATAGAATTCATTAATCTTTATTTTGTGGTTGATTGGCTTTCTCTTTAAAAATCCACAGGTCCAGTACATGAGGGACATGAAGTATGGTGGTGCCTTTGTGTGGGCCTTGGATCTGGATGACTTTAAAGGAGAGTTCTGTGGAGAGGGAAACCATCCTCTGCTGGCACATCTGCGCAAACTCATCAACGCCGGTATGTTTTTTTTCTCATCTTTTTCATGATCCAATATATTCTCAGCTTGTTAAATTAAGACAATAATTATGAGGTTATCATGAGCAAAATCTAGTTCTTGGCTGTTTTTTTTATCAGAGTGGAACCCTTAGTAATAGCCACATCTCTCCAAAGCTGATCTTACTTTTTGGGATTTCTGTTTCTTCCCCCTCTCACAGAGACGCCTCCACTTCCAGCGACCACAACCAAGAAGCCTGCTGTTACTACTACGGCTGCACCAGCCACTACCAGCAGACCTGCTGTTACCACTGCTGCCCCAGCCTCCACAACAACCCCTAAACCCAACTACACCACCAAACCCCAGTCCACCAAGACCACCATCCCTATTCCAGGACGCGGCTTCTGCAAAGGCAAGCCCGATGGCACCTACGCCCACCCCGATGACAATCGCAGCTTCTACGTGTGTTCAGGCGGCCGAACCTATCTCAGGACGTGTGGAGTCGGCACTATCTTCCAAGACAGCTGCAAATGCTGTGTGTGGCCCTAAGTGTAAACTAATGAAGAATGTCACTCATCAATTCAACAGGCTGAATGCCTTTGGATTTCAAAATATCTGTTTGGGTCTTTGACTTTTTGACATGTTGACGTTTAGGAAACAGATGAAAAATTTGGATGTTTTGTGAGAATAAAAGTATTATGACAAATCAAAAATGTGTTTGACAATACAAACAGTGGTATAATTGTTGCTAGCAATGCTGATAGAATTTTAAGTTCCATCACCCTCTCCTTTTCTCTTACTTGAATATGTGAGCAAAGTGGACTCCCTCATGTCCTTTTCAAAATGCTGAGGTCACATAATTAGGCAAATAATTTTAGTGGCAAGAAAACTAATGATGCGACTGGCCTACCACACTTGTAATGGTGAATAACCCTCACATTGTGTATATGCGCAGGATCATGTGTAGTAGTTGTGTACTCTCTTGGATTGCATGATGAATGGGGAACAAACTGACACGTGTTTTTCTCCAATCAGCTGTCTATTCTAGTAACAACAGACTAGCAAGCTAACAAACTCCAGAAAACACAAAATTAAGTAAGCAAATTATAAGGCAGTGGTTAGCAAAAAAACATCCAAGTTTTGAGTAACAGCGTAAACAAGTTATCAGCATCAAAACCCAACTTTATATTTTATCAACCATTACCATGAGGAGATTGAGTAGATAAGATCCAAGGCTGGAATCATTCACCATGAAAACGTTGGTGTAGAATTGAATAGTGCCATTACGCTTCAGCTAAAATTAGTTGCTGTTAGATATTATATTGTTCATGGATATTGTGCCGGAAGCTAGAGCTGAAATGTCTTTTGTGTTGGTGTCATACTGTATAATTCCGTATGGGACGGGCCACTTTGTGGCATGAATGTTAATCAAATCAATCATCAGCCAGATCAGTCATATGGCAATGTTTTGTGCCTGCAAAGAAGATCTTTGATGTATCAGACTAATGATAGCGGTGTGAACCATGGATGAACTCTACCATGTTTTTGCCAAAATACTATAGATGAAGTCTATATATCTCTGTTGTATATCTGATGATCAACCTGCCAGAATGTGTTACCTAATATTATACTTCCCCCGTCACCACTTGCCCTTCGGCACTTAATAAAAACACAGTTAGATCGTTGTTATTTTGGCATGCAGATGGCAATGCATCAAAGGAGCCCTTTATCACTTCACTTATCGGTTACAATCCATTATTAAGTTAAAGGTCATTCTCTGAAGGTGATGTGAAGGCACTTTTGGGATCACAGGAAGACAATAGGAGAGTATTAATCCCAACATGAAGAATGCCAAGATCATGAACACAGAACCAAACACAAAGCACTTTTATCAGAAGTGTTAGGGTAAGGTTGCAAATGAATGGACGGATAGAGATTGCACACAATAATCCCTTTCTACAACTACATAGTCAGTCAGATGACAGAAGAGGCCTTCCCTTAAAATGAGCATGCAGTTTCATGCAGCTGGGACATGTGGCCATGTTCCAAGGTATTCCTTGTATAGTTAGTTGCTGCATCATATTAACAAGAATGAGCCATTTTTATTTTGACGGGGATATTTATCTGGTTCAGCAGACCATTTTTATGCAGTGCCTAAATAACTTATAGTGACACTTTTAATGTACAATATATCTAAAACCACAAGAATTAAGATTTTAGCCTTCAGGCTCAAGTGATTACTTTTTACCTTTGAATCCTCTCTTGGCCTTTACTGAAGTACTCCTTTGACGCAAATTAATACATGACCTTTACATAACATCCGATGTGCACTGCATCTCAAAGGGAGCATTCGCTGGTATTACGTTTTTCAACATTTTCTGTTCGAAGCCATCTCTCTTGTTCGCATGTGCAGGTTTATCCCAACTGAACTCAAAGGTATACTCTACATGAATCTTTAATATCATGGACTTTGAGTTTTGGGTTTGTTTGGTGGTAAAATAAAGAGGGGCTAGTGGCAGCTATCACTAATGGATCTGTTAACTTTGTCAGAACCTTTATATTGACCATACATTGGTGAAATGTATGGTCAATATATTGACCATACATTATCACAATGTTGATATGTTAATACATATCAACATTGTGTTAAATATTGTCTTAGTTAACAATCATTTGAAATATCTCTGCTTCCTCACTAGCTGCTGCCTCGTCCCATGGTTTACTGCAGTAGACTTAATATATTTGGGGTTTGCAGATTGTTCAGGTGTTCACATTGTTGTGCCCACCTCCTGTATGTTTGCATTTGATTGTTTCTCACTAACCTTTGTGTAGCAGAATGCCCCAGCTAGCTACACACTTCGTCAATGTTCATGGCCACTGTTCAACAAAGGAAAGAGATAAAGTAATCAAAGCTGACAGTGAATCTTCTGACCTAAATAATATCCGGTTCATGTGTTGTGTGAATACTGTAAACAGAGTTCTGCAGACCTGCACTGAGTCAATTATTGACTGCTTGCTGTCGAGACTTTGCAAGTTCTTATCTATAGTAATCATGGTCTAATAATCATTCCATTTACTGCCTCAATTTATCTTACGCTGTCACACCTCCTCCTTTTTCTGTGCAAATTAATCTGTATAAAAGACCAAAATGGGCTGCTGTTCTCTGTCATTCATCCATTCCCCTGGTGAGTGTACATGACAAAAACAATGAGTCTAAGGAAAAGTTTGTGATTGTGATTATCTTGATGATTGCATTTTTGTTGATTAAATCATACACCCCTTTTGTCTCATAGTAATCTGGTGACGTGGGTGAATTCAAGATGACTAGACTCACACTTCTAGCAGGTACTTATCTTCATTTTGTGCTGTATTTATATATCACTCTTCACTAACAGATTAATATATTGGTTTTATAGTACAATGTGTGTTTTGATTTGTATTACCCTTTCTATATTCCTTAGGCTTATGTCTGGTGATATGTCAGCTGGGTAAGCCTTAATGCTTTTTAATCAACTAGCATCCTTTGATTTGGATTTTCACTTCCAAAATAATTGCTGTGTTATGTATTATTGATGTTCCTTTACTCCTACACAGGCTCTGCCACCCAGATGGTGTGTTACTTCACCAACTGGTCCCAGTACAGACCTGGTATGGGGAAGTACATGCCACAAGATGTGGATCCCTTCCTGTGCACCACCCTGATCTATGCCTTCTCCATCATCAACTCTAACAACCAGCTTGTTACCTACGAGTGGAATGATGAAGTTCTCTACAAGTCTTTTAATGGCCTGAAGACCAAGTAAGTCGAGTGAATTGGCCAATGGAAAGTGCATACAAGTATTGCACAAGAAGCCTTTGACTGCTGAAATGGTACTATGTTGAACTAGTGTAGTGGAACTGCACTTCTTGAGCATAACATTAACATTGTTCTAGTAACTTACTGGAATCAATTACAAACTTGAAAAAAGTGTGGTGGAAATGTTATGTAGTCTCAATCATGTTTGCTATTTCCAGGAATCCTCATCTGAAGACTCTACTGGCTGTTGGTGGTTGGAACTTTGGCTCAGGACAGTGAGTATCATTTTAAATCATAAACACAATGTTTTGCATGTTTATACACACATCATAAAAAAGAATGATCCAAAAATCTATTTTGCATGCCATTGAAGCTGAAGTCAGTTGTTTCCCATAAGCTAAGGGCTGCTAAAGGCCAATGAATGTAAGTGTACTTTCCCTTGAAGGTTTTTTGGATCATAGTCAGTATGAAAACAGAGCTCAATCATCCCCACAGGTTCTCCATCATGGTGTCCAGTCCAGCAAACCGTCAGACGTTCATCCAGTCTTCTATTAGATTCCTGAGGACTCATGGATTTGATGGTCTGGATCTGGACTGGGAGTATCCCGGTGCTCGTGGAAGTCCCCCATCGGACAAACAGAGGTTCACTCTGCTCTGCAGGGTGTGTACAGATTTATCTTGCTTGAGTTCCAAGCTACAATTCATAGCTACTGTTCTACTGTTTTCATTATTGTTGACTTTCTCCCTACTTGCTGTATGTATACGCAGGAACTGGTTGCTGCCTATGCTGCTGAAGCCAAGGCCACTGGCAATCCTCAGCTCATGCTGACTGCTGCAGTGTCTGCTGGAAAGGGAACCATCGATGGTGGATATGAAATTGCTGAAATCGCCAAGTGAGTAAACTGCCACTGCCTTGCATAGCGCTTTGGAAGGAAAACTGGGGGTTCCAAGGTTTTTGAAATGACAGTTTCTGTTTTTCCCATCCCCAGGGAACTGAACTTCATCAATGTGATGACCTATGACTTCCATGGAACTTGGGAGCAGTTCACTGGGCACAACAGCCCACTGTTCCGTGGATCCCAGGACAAAGGTGACCTTATATACTTTAACACTGTAAGTAGACATTGGAATCTAAAGAAAATGTCACTTGATGGATACCTTTAAAAACAGTCCTTTACTTCCACCTCTTCAATTAACATTTGGACTATACTGTAGGACTACGCCATGAAGTACTGGAGAGACAAGGGCACACCAGTGGAGAAACTGATGATGGGCTTTGCTGCTTATGGTCGTACCTTCCGTCTGACATCTTCAAACACTGGTGTTGGAGCCCCCGCTAGTGGTGCTGCAGCAGCCGGACCATTCACACGTGAAGCTGGATTCTGGTCCTACTATGAGGTACTAAGGCTGTAAACCCATTATGATAGTATGAAACATGTACAGTGAATACAAATCACATTGGCATTGAAAGGCTGTGTGAAAAGACAAAAAACAATTTAATTGTTAAGATAAACAAACCTTATGATGTCTATTTTTAAGATCTGCACCTTCATGAAGGGAACCACCCTTCAGTGGATTGATGACCAGAAAGTTCCGTATGGCCACAAGAACAATGAGTGGGTGGGATTCGACACTAGGGAGAGTTATGACATCAAGGTATGTGGCAAATTAACTATTATATTTTAAGGGATTCACAGCAAATCCACAGTAATAACCTACATTTATATTGATGCTCCCGATAGGTGCGCTATCTACAGGAGCAGAAGTTTGGTGGTGCCTTTGTGTGGGCCCTTGATTTGGATGACTTTGCTGGACGATTCTGCGGAGAGGGCGCACACCCTCTGTTGTCCCATCTTCGCAAACTTCTCAGTATTGGTAAGTCTGAGGAATTTTTATAAAGATGTATTTCTCTAAAGATATTGGACTATGATGTACTAATGTCATCTTTAGTGGTCTGTTGATAAATAAGTATTACAGCTATTCATCCATTATCATGTTAGTACTCATTATCTTTGGCTACAATATTAAACAATCCAGCTGAGTTTAATTTTATATTCTTATATTTTCTTTTCATTTTGTTTTTAAAATCAGCATCAGGTATTTTTGTACCACCAGCTTTCTCTGTGGAGGCCCAATAACTTCTAGTCATAAAGATGATTAGATTGGTCATGTTCTGAAGTACTACAGTCATTTAAATATAAATAATAACCAAAATGCATGATCAAAATTGTGTTTAGCTTGTAATACCATCTTGGGAATGCTATAATTATAATAATATGTAAGCCCTGTGTGTAACCAATTCATTACTGTAAAGTCACCGTCAAGATATTTTGACATAATATACATACAATAAAGGACATTTATTTCAAACTTTAATTTAATTCATTCAAACCACTTTTCTGCTTTCACTATTCAGAGTTGCCCCCACTTCCCCCTACCACCACCCCCAAACCTGGTGCTACCACCACAGCACCCACCACCACAACTACCACCCATGCCCCAGGATCTGGCTTCTGCAACGGCAAACCTGATGGCCTGTACGCCAACCCAGATGACAAGACCACTTTCTACCAGTGTGCTGGTGGCAGAACCTACTTGAAGACATGTGGAAATGGATTGGTCTTTGAAGAAAGCTGCATGTGCTGCACCTGGCCCTGAACTTCGAGTGGAGACATCGTTTATTACAACTAATGCAAATGTCATGTTGGTTATTAAACAGTGTGTTAAACTTTATCTTGGATTCAATGTGTATACAATCATTCAAGAATGAGTCTACCATTGGTATTGTTTAGACAATACTTACTTAGATGCTTAGTGAATTTTCTTTTGTTAAATAGGTAGGGGAGAACGGGGTAATCTGAGCCACTTTTTACATTTGCTCCCCTCTTAGCGAGCTAAAATGATTTATCACTCAAATTTACACATTTCCCATTAATTCAGGATGTTTCCTAGAAATGGGCATTAGCAGAATTTTTTCAAGACAAAGGGCAGTGAAAATATGATTGTTTTAAAAAAAGTTGTCATGTGGCTTACTTTACCCCAGCTGTGGGGTAAACTGATCCACTTACTTTTTCCACTCTGAAACTACCATAACAACACATATTGTAACAGTAAGAATCCTGAAAGCTAGCCACACATTCCAGAACTAATGTCGGACTAGTAAAAGAATGATGGGGTTTGGTCAATTAAGCAAAGCAAATTTTCTAAACACTTGAAAGTAACTCTGAACAAAATCAAATACAACATATTATAATTCAAAAGGTTTTAATAAGATTCAAATGAAAGATAAAACCAGTTAGATTAGAACACAGTCTGGGGGTCAGAACACAGGACCCTTAGAGCCAGCTTGTGTCTGGGGGCCAAAGCATAGGAAAATCAGAACCAGCGAGAACAGTCTGGGACTCAGAACACAGGAGAACGAGACGGGTGCCGGTTTGTAGCGCTCTCTCTTCTGATTGGTTATCAGTAGTGGGATCCCCGAAAAGTGTATTTGCCGATTACATGCAGAGCAGGTGACAAAGAGATCGGCTTTATGAAACGTGCACACTATATAAGTGATCACTGTATGAATAAAGAACGATTTAACACTTATATTAACATAAATAAATCGCTTACTTCACCTTTAATGAATGCACAATATGGTACGGAGAAGAATTAATGGTAATATTATCTCCGATCTAATAGTACCTTGGCACCTTTTGACTTAGGGAACAAAACACAAGTGAACAGTAACGATCGTTTGCAGCGTCACATTTCAGCCTGACAGAAATCTGCTCAGCGTCACAGATGTTAAAAAACTCCTGTTAATAAAAATAAATTAGGCCAATGTAACAGAGATTGAATGCGATTCCACTTTCCTTTATTACCATTGTATGATAATGGAGTATTTGTGTTGGTATAATGGCTCAATAGTGCCTTCTCGCAGTGGTAGGTTATGTAGTGCACATTGTGTATTCAAGCCTATATTCCTTATTGTATGAACACATATGCATTGTGGTTAAGGCATATATTATTGTGAAGAGCTACGGGTAAATCGCTGTTCTTCTGGTTGCTGCAATGTTCATTTAGTAGGATTTGATATGTATTTGATGCACTTTCCCTGTTAGCTATTAGCCTCTGTGCTAATGTACCTTATTGTTTTGTTGCCCTTATGCGCTCAACTGTGAGTGACCAGTATTTATTCTGTTCCCATCCAGGTTTCACATTTATTTCTGTATTGTATATTATTCCATTGTTATCATTGGCCATTGAATGAGAGGAAGCACCATGTCAGCTGCACATGAGTTGCCTTTATGAGCCAAACTGTATGAGTGACCAGTATATATTCTATTCCCGTCCAGATTAAATGGTCTCACAATATAGTAGCCTATAACAAGCCTCCTGATTGACCCTTAAAAAACACAACGCAGAGTCATAAAGGGGTTAGAACCCGCCCGCTACAAAGTGTAGTTGAGCATGGTTACACCTAAGTGAAACACAAATAATTAATTCTGATCGAGAGCATGTCCACGAGTGTTATGTGGCCTATATGAATAACACGGGGGCTGAGTATATTGATCAGATACATTATTGAGATACATTAAAATCAGCAGGAAATTATAAAAAGTTGTATTTTTGGAGAAGCTGAGTCACACTTTCTTCAGTCGCAGCAGCGTAAAGTGACAAAGTCAGAGTTGGTTGCAGCAAACCTACCAGCGAGCGACTAGGTTAGTCTGGCTGTCTGTTGCCGCAGTAACAGACTCTGAATTATGCTGCGCTTGCTTCCTGAAACGGAAAACCGAGAGTTTCCACTTACTCTAAACAAAAAAATCCTCTGAGTCACCTCATAACCCTGCAATGCACATTGGGATTTTTAAATGTAATGTTGGTTCAGAAAGTTATTTGTGTGTACCTGAACATAAACCCCAGCCTGAAAAAGTTACTACAGTATGCTCACTTATTCACTGGCTTCCATTACACATGGGTTTATAGATTAAATCCTAAATGCTTTACCTGCTCAGTTAAGGACCATGATCAGTTTAAACAGGAATCTGATATTGGCCACATTAAAAAATATATATTAACAGCTAACAAGCCATAGCTATGTAAATATGTTTTGTAAACCAACTGCAGTCTCTGAAAATGTAAACGTGTGTGTGTGTGTGTGTGTGTGTGTGTGTGTGTGTGTTTGTTTGTGTGTGTGTGTGTGTGTGTGTGTGTGTGTGTGTGTGTGTGTGTGTGTGTGTGTGTGTGTGTCGTCATTTTTCAGGTATGCATTCTTGGCCATGCTTTAAATCATGCTTAAAGCAGCTCCGACTAACATTTAAATATATTTTAAACAGCCTCATGTTTCCTCTCATAATCATAAATTACCTTTAACAGCAAACGAGACCATCAGTGCAAAGAAAGACATTTTAGATAGTTTTTATTACTGCGTTTGGTCTGGTCGCACACCCAGTCCGATTTTTGGTTCACGCGTGCATGCTCTATGGTCACATATGTATTGGTCGCAGATTTCAGTGTGGTGCAGCAACGCGATTTGAGAAGCCTATCCCTCCAGGTGAGGGAAGGGGAGCGGGAGCCTTGTTTGAGACAGTTGTTTGTCGTCATAATGACTGATAACGGGGCTGAACCATCAAAGAAAAAAAAGAGAATGCAATGAAGAAAAGCTAAAAGGGAGAGTGATATAGGCTAAGGCGGGACGAGGACCCTTTTTGTTCAGACTGAAGGGCCCTTTTGAAATCTTTATTCCAACCAGTGTATTTAACCAGCTAATGGGACTTCAATACTTGCCCTGAGGTCATGCCAGGGGCATTTGAGCAGGTCAGTTGCCCCTCTGGTGTGACTTAAGGACAAAAATTAAGCTTATTTCTATACCATGGAGGCCCTCTGTCAGCACATCTGAAGGGGGGCCATGATGGGACATGCTCTGTTACAGTAATGCACTGAGGTGACATGACAGCCACTTCCATTAAATAAGGAGATGGAGATTCTGAAGGTACAGGTGTCCCAACTGTAGAACTGATTTGCTTTTCCACAGACTTAGTTATGAGCTACAGTAAAGCAGTTCTTGGTTCTAGACCAGCAAAGAGTTGGTGCTGATCTGGAACCAGTTTTCCTGCAGAGAGATAGTTATTCTGCTGTGCAAACAAAAATATCTGGTTTGCAATTGGGTACCGGCTCCAAAATGGGCCTCAAACTGCCTGTGTGGAAAAAATGTAATGGAGGAGGCTTTGGTTTTTTAATGTTGGCCCCTCCTCCTTCGAGAGTCTGTGCAAGTCACTGCTTTGAAAACAAGTAATCACCATCAAAACCCAATTTAATATTTTATTAACCATTACCCTGAGTGGATTCAGTCATGGATGAAATGTCTTTTGTGTTGGGTTCATATCATTTCTTATGGGATGGGCAACTTAGTGACATGACATGTAAATCAAATCAATCATCAGCACAATCAGTCACAGGGCAATGTTTTGTGAATGCTTTTGGCATTTTACTTCTACCTTTGATGTCATATTATATAAGAGCATTTATATTCAGACTAATGATAGCGGTTTGAATGTACCAAAATACAATAGATAAAGTTTATACATCGGTAGTTATCTGATGATTGACCTGCCAGAATGTGTTACCTAATATTCAACCTGACTCGTCACCATATCATACATGCCCTTCGGCACTTAATAAAATGCTTGGGACTAGGATTAGTAGCAATAAAAAAAAATGTAGATCGTTGCTGTTTTTCGCTTGCAGATATTAATGCGTCACAGGAGCCCTTTATCACTTCACTAATCGATTACAATCCATTCTAAAGTTAAAGGTCATTCTTTGAAGGTGATGTTAAGGCACTTTTTGGGGTCACGAGAAAACAGTTGGAGAGAATTAATCCTAACTAAGCACAACAATTAATTATTATCATGCCTTTCTTTGTTGTATTTGACTGCTAATATTCTAGGGTGTTTTCAGTATGTATTTTACTTCTTAATTGTCCCTGTAACTGCTATGCACTGCATCTCAAAGGGAGCATTCGCTGCAATTACGTTTTTAAAATGTTCTGTTTTAAGTCATTTCTCTTGTTCACATTTTTCACATGCAGGTTTATTCTAAATTTTATTTAACCATTCATAACTTTGTGAACTCAAAGGTATACTCCACATGGATCTTTAATATCATGGACTTTGAGCTTTTGGTTTGTTTGGTGGAAAAATAAAGCAGCTCTTAGTGGTAGCTCATCACTATGGGATCTGTCAACTTTGTCAGAACCTTATAATGACAATACATTGGTCAAAACGTAATTCATATCAATATTGGGGTGAATATTTTCTTAGTTAACAATCATTTGAAATATCACTGCTTCCTCACTAGCTGCTGCCTCTACCCATGGCTTACTGCAGTAGACTTACCCTGCGTTCCAAATCACATACTCTTTCTTTTTACTACTCTACATACTAAAGTACAGAGTTTAAGGGCCGCAGGAAAAAAAGGGGCCGCAGGAAAAAAATCAGACAAGGAAGATTTTTTTTCATTGTGTTGAGAAATGTCAAGTATAAAGACGAATACTCCAAAATGCTATTGGAGTTAGTGGGGCATTTATGTATTTTCAGCATACTACAATTGACGTGCATGTATTGGGACATCCTAAATCTTTTTTTGGCATACTAAATAGTAGGGAAGTATGGGAATTGGAACGCAGGGTGAATATCTTTGGGGTTACAGATTGTGCAGGTGTTCACATAGTTGTGCCCGCCCACCTCCTGTATGTTTGCTTTTGACTGTTTCACACCGACCTAGCAACAGAATGTCCCAGCTAGCTACACACTTATTGCAGAGTCAAAATCATTTTGGAACATCTTGATGGTCAATGGTCATGGCTGCTGTTCAACAGAGGGGGCACTATATACCAAGTTATTTCGTAATGCATCTAATTTTGCTGATGAATCTTTTGACCTAAATAATATCCGGTTCATGTGTTGTGTGCATGCTGTAAACAGAGTCATGCACTCAGTAAATTATTGTTTACTTGTCCAGACTTTGCAAGTTCTTATCTAATCATGGTCTAATAGTCATTCCTTTTATTGCCTCAATTTATGAAAGGCGGTCACACCTCCTCCTTTCTCTGTGCACAATGATCTGTATAAAAGACCAACATTTGCTGCTGTTGTTTGGGTCATTCGTTCATTCCCCTGGTGAGTGTACATGACAAAAACAATGACTCTAAGGAAAAGTTTTTAATTGTGATTATCTTGAGGATTGCATTTCTCTTGTTGATTAAATCATACACCCCTTTTGTCTCATAGTAATCTGGTGACGTGAGTGAATTCAAGATGACTAGACTCACACTTCTAGCAGGTACTTATCTTTATTTTGTGCTGTACGTATATATCATTCTTCAGTAACATATTAATATATTGGTTATATATTACGATGTGTGTTTTGATTTTTACAACCCTTTCTGTATTCCTTAGGCTTATGTCTGGTGATATGTCAGCTGGGTAAGCCGTAATGCTTTTAAAACAACTAACATCCTTCGATTTGGATGTTCCCTTTCAAGGGAAATTGCTGGAGTCAAAGTGTTATTGATGTTCCTTTACTCCTATACAGGCTCTGCCACCCAGATGGTGTGTTACTTCACCAACTGGTCCCAGTACAGACCTGGTATGGGGAAGTACATGCCACAAGATGTGGATCCCTTCCTGTGCACCACCCTGATCTATGCCTTCTCCATCATCAACTCTAACAACCAGCTTGTTACCTACGAGTGGAATGATGAAGTTCTCTACAAGTCTTTTAATGGCCTAAAGACCAAGTAAGTCGAGTGAATTGGCCAATGGAAAGTGCATACAATTATTGCACAAAATCCTTTCGTACTATGATGAAATAAAGTAGTGTAAATGCACTTCTTGAGCATAAATAGTCACTTGCTAGAAAGCAATTACAAACCTTTGATATAGTCTCAATCATGTTTGCTATTTCCAGGAATCCTCATCTGAAGACTCTACTGGCTGTTGGTGGTTGGAACTTTGGCTCAGGACAGTGAGTATCATTTTAAATCACAGACACAATGTTTCGCATGTTTATACACCCAAAATATTAAAAAAATAATGATCCCAAAATCTATCATGCATGCCATTAAAGCTGAAGTCGGTAAAAAGCTATGGGCTGCTAATGGCCAATGAATGTAAGTGTACTTTCCCTTGAAGGTTTTTGGATCATATTGTGACAGAGCTAAATCTTCCCCACAGGTTCTCCATCATGGTGTCCAGTCCAGCAAACCGTCAGACGTTCATCCAGTCTTCTATTAGATTCCTGAGGACTCATGGATTTGATGGTCTGGATCTGGACTGGGAGTATCCCGGTGCTCGTGGAAGTCCCCCATCGGACAAACAGAGGTTCACTCTGCTCTGCAGGGTGTGTACAGATTTTTCTAGCTTGAGTTCCAAACTACAGTTACTAGCTACTATTCTACAGTGTTTTTCATTATGTTGACTTTCTCCCTACGTGCTGTGTGTATTTGCAGGAACTGGTTGCTGCCTACGCTGCTGAAGCCAAGGCCACTGGCAATCCTCAGCTCATGCTGACTGCTGCTGTGTCTGCTGGAAAGGGAACCATCGATGGAGGATATGAAATTGCTGAGATTGCCAAGTGAGTACACTGCCTTGCATAGCGCTGAGAAAACTGGGGGTTCCTAGGTTTTTGAAATGACAGTTTCTGTTTTTCCCATCCCCAGGGAACTGAACTTCATCAATGTGATGACCTACGACTTCCATGGGACTTGGGAGCAGTTCACTGGGCACAACAGCCCACTGTTCCGTGGGTCCGAGGACAATGGTGACCTCATATACTTTAACACTGTAAGTATACATTGGAATCTCAAGTAACTGTAACTTGATGAATACCTTTAAAAACAGTCCTTTACTTCCACCTCTTCAATTAACATTTGGACTATACTGTAGGACTACGCCATGAAGTACTGGAGAGACAAGGGCACACCAGTGGAGAAGCTGATGATGGGTTTTGCTGCTTATGGTCGTACCTTCCGTCTGACATCTTCAAACACTGGTGTTGGAGCCCCCGCTAGTGGTGCTGCAGCAGCCGGACCATTCACACGTGAAGCTGGATTCTGGTCCTACTATGAGGTACTAAGGCTGGAGTAAACCCATTACTATAATTTTAAACATGTACAGTGAATATCAATTGCATTAACATTGAATGGCCTGTGTGAAAAGACAAAGCACAATTTAATTGTTAGGCTACACAAACCTTATGATATTGTCTATTTTTAAGATCTGCAGCTTCATGAAGGGAACCACCCTTCAGTGGATTGAGGACCAGAAAGTTCCGTATGCCGCAAAGAACAATGAGTGGGTGGGATTCGACACTAGGGAGAGTTATGACATCAAGGTATGTGGCAAATTAACTATTATATTTTAAGGGATTCACAGCAAATCCACAGTAATAACCTAAATTTATATTGATGCTCCCGATAGGTGCGCTATCTACAGGAGCAGAAGTTTGGTGGTGCCTTTGTGTGGGCCCTTGATTTGGATGACTTTAATGGACAATTCTGCGGAGAGGGCAAACACCCTCTGTTGTCCCATCTTCGCAAACTTCTCAGTATTGGTAAGTTTGAGTTTTTTTTATAAAGTTGTTTATCTTTTTTTAAATCTTGTATTTTCTTTTTCTTTTCTTTTTAAAATAATCATCAGGTATTTTTGTACCACCAGTAATCGCTGGTGAGTAAAGGACATTTATTCTTCTGTTTCAAACCACTTTTCTGCTTCCACTATTCAGAGTTGCCCCCACTTCCCCCTACCACCACCCCCAAACCTGGTGCTACCACCACAGCCCCCACCACCACAACTACCACCCATGCCCCAGGATCTGGCTTCTGCAACGGCAAACCTGATGGCCTGTACGCCAACCCAGATGACAGGACCACTTTCTACCAGTGTGCTGGTGGCATCACCTACCTAAAGAAATGTGGAAATGGATCTGTCTACGATCATAGCTGCATGTGCTGTACCTGGCCCTTCTAGTGGAGACATTGTTTATTACAACTAATGCAAATATCATGTTGGTTATTAAACATTGTATTAAAAGTTCTCAATGTGTATACAATCATTCAAGAATGATTCCATCATTGGTGTTGTTTAGAGACAGTGGATTTTATTTAGTTAAATAGTTACCATAAATTGTAGATTGTGTATGCAGTAACTTTATAAACCAAGAATATGTAGTACAAGTAGTGTGATATCATAAAACAATCTGTAAGGACCCACAAAATACAGGGGTTTAATGCTTAAAAACAATGAATGAACTACAGTGTGCTTATCATGATGAGTTTTGAGATGGGGTTTACTTAAAATGCTAATTAGTTACCTATTGAGTACTACATTATTTTTCAATCATTACATAATACGTTTGTCAGGTCAGTGGTGAGAAATCACAGCGCAATTTAACTATATTAAAATACTAGGTAACACTTTACAATAAGGTACACAAAATTGTAGTAGCTACGACATACCTACTACATAGATATGTGTTACCTACTACATAGGTTTTTTTTTGTGTTACCTACTACATAGGGTTTTTTTTGTGTGCTACCTAACACATAGGTTTTTTTTGTGTTACCTATAGGGGTTTTTTGTGCTACCTAACACATAGGGTTTTTTATTGTGCTACCTAACACATAGGGTTATTTTTTGTGTTACCTACTACATAGGGGTTTTTTTTTGTGTTACCTACTACATAGTTTTTTTTTTGTTACCTACTACATAGGGTTTTTTTGTGCTACCTAACACATAGGGTAGCACAATGTGTTAGGTAGCACAAATCTCAAGATTAGCCAACTAGGGGAACGAGATGGCATTTATGGGTGCCTGCTCATCGACGTGTCCCAGGAAATGAAAGGGTTGATAGGGAGGCAGTGGAAGCAGTTAAGGGGCCAAATGTGGATATGCAGGCCGGAGTGTAAAAGTAGGAAGGGAAAAATATAATATGGAGGGAAACAGGGAACAAATGGGCAGCAGTGTTGGGGTGGAGAGACCAAGGGAAAACATTTCCATAAAGTGAAGAACAAATAAGGAAGAGAGAAGCAGCGATAGAGTGCAAGTGATCAGAAGTAGGATGAAAATTGGACATAGCAATCTGAATAATACAATGGTTTTGATGGGAAATGTTCAACTGGTAATGTGTTGAATGTGGGGAGAGGGAGACAGTGGAGTATGTACTAAGTAGTGGTATGCAGGAGATATGAGGCAGAGAGAAGACGGATGAGAAATGGACTTCACAGAGCCAGACAAACAGAGATAAAGGACATAGGCTACACAATGTTTTATCTAATACGCTACGGTCTATTGGATAAAACATTGGATGGACGATGATTATCAGATCCCTGACAGAATCAGGAGTTATTAAAAGACTGTGATTTAAAAATAAGTTTAGAAGATGAACACGCATTGTCAGTAGCCTATAAATGCTGAAGGAGGCAGTAGTGCAACACAATGGATGCCAACTGCCGTTAAAAGTCAAAGAAGAAGAAAAGAGCGTGTACTACATTTCCCAGAATTCCACCAGTTTAACTTCCTGGTTAGATTACACGTAGCGTCAGTGTTGTTTTGCTGCGCTAGAGCTTTAGAGTAGATAAATATCTACAAACGACGACTTGTACACACTTATTGTTCCGGTTATTATAACGTTAATTAGATTACAATGAAGTCACAGTGAGGTATGCCGCTGCGTTGGCCTCATATGTATGCCGAAGCTATGTTATCAAGCTTCTATTGCTAAGACTAGTTAGCAAGCAACGCTACTTGTGTTGTTTACATTTCCCCCCCAAGATGTATACTTTATTATCTGGATTATATAAATACATGTTCCAAAAGGACGAATACTGCGTTTTGATCCTGGGACTCGACAACGCTGGGAAGACGGTAAGGCTAACTGAATGAATATTTAGGATTTAGTTCCATCGTCCACATCGACAGTAATTGTCCACTTGTGTCGTGTGCATGGGCTTGTCTTCTGCTCGACTGCTTTTATGTGAGTTTTATAATAAAAAAATAACACGATGAACTGCAATACATATCCCACACCTATTGACATGATATCATGCTGCATACACCCTATATTGTCTCACCCGGAACGTCCCAACTGTGCCTCCTGAAAGTTCTACAGCAACACATTCGACTACTCTATCATGTTTTTGAAGCAACTGCAATGCATCTTATTTTGTTAACCTGATCTTATTATTCGAATATATCTTTATCTGCAGAGGAACTACTCGATGTGATTGATTGATTTAATAAAACAATGAATTGTCTATCCCTGTCATGTGAATTATTGAATATGCCTATGTGTCTTGTTTGATGTGTCTGTTAATCTCTCTTTGTAGACCTTTCTGGAACAGACAAAAACAAAGTTCAGCAAGAACTATAAGGGAATGAATCTATCAAAGATCACAACCACTGTCGGCCTGAACAGTAAGTAGCCTAGATGTTTTCATGTATGCTTCTCATAAAAGGCGCTTATTTCTGTGAATGGTCTAGTCACGTTCCCTTACAGCAGTTACAGTACATTGAGCATTTGTTCCTCGATATGTGCGATAAAGTACTAGAGTAGGAGAGTTCCAGTGCAGGTGATTGGCCAGGGATCACCTGTTGTGGCTAAAGTCAACTTATTTTCCAAGGCAAACTGCAATGATAAATTGTTAATCATGTTTGTGTGTAGCTGCTACCTGAAAAAAAGACAGAGTCAAGGCTACACTTGTGATCATATGATGCTGCCTGTCTTATCATTTGCAGTATGTGATGATTCTATAATGTTTCTGTCTATCCTCCTCACAGTCGGGACCATCGACGTGGGAAAGGCCCGGCTCATGTTCTGGGATCTGGGAGGTCAAGACGAGCTTCAGTCTCTGTGGGACAAAGTCAGTCACCAACCCAAATCCATAAGGCTATTTTGTTATCGGCACTGTGGACACACATTTATTTCATAGTATAACTTAACATTTGTAAATCCCTGATGAGTTGTAGGTTTTCAAGCTGATGCTATTGGAAGGTCTGTGCAGTGAGGAGAGAGAAAGGGACAGACAGACAGACAGACTGGCTGAGAGCTTTTCAAATATTTATAGTTTGTTTAGCTTTTTAACTTGTAGTGATCATCAGTGACTTTATTAGGCTTACTTAATATATAATGATTCCATTAGTTTATAACATGAAGACATGTAAAACATCATTTCCGTGAGGCTGTTCAGTCAGAAGGTGAAGGGTTATATGTAATGCATAAGTCAACTTTGAAAAGAGCTGTTGCTTGAATAGGGGAGACCATAGTTTTCACAGTACCCTGCATCGGCGATAGGATAAGCAGTGACTATAAACTAACGTGTCTTGTATTGTCATAATGATAGGTCTTTATTGTTAAAATATTAATGAATTCTCTCATGATAATGAATGAGATCTTGGTTACCATTCTTAAAAAGCTTGGAGGGAATGCTGTGGTTATTTGAGTGTGTGTGAGCTGCTCTGATTGGCCCTCATTTATCAATTTTGCGTGGAAACTGGTGCAGATTCTGGCGCAAATACCTCCCTACGCCAGGTATCGCGTGGGATTTATCAAACAGGCGTATCTCGCCAATCTCAGTGTACGCCAGGCCATTATTGATAAATGCGGCGGATGAAAACGAGCATATCACGCCCCTATATTTTCTCAGTTTAGAGGCCTCGCCCAGAGGTTTTACGACATGGATATGCGCAATACGGCACTTCCCTGAAGTAGAAATTGACAGAATAACAGCGAAAGTAGAAAAAAAAGAGTTTCGTTTCGGAGCATTAGCCTACAAGCAGCATCAAAGAACGACAGAAGGCAGCAGTTAGGAAGGAAATAACTGCTGCGGTCAACAGCGTTGGTGTTGACTCAAAATCGCCACTAAAAAAAGCGTGTTGCTGTTCTGAAATGCAACCAACTGGGGGTGCGGGGCTGCGGGCATAATATAAGTGGTGGAGGAGAAAAAAACGCACCAACTGTCCGATAATGGTCCCCATAAAATAAATACACGTCTGCAGAGATTTGAATGATTAGAATGTATTGGCCCTTTTAGATTGCACTATTCAAAAGGGTTTTAAAAACTAAAAATAACACATTTCGCGTTTTACTGTATGACAGCATGCGCTTGGCACGAGTGGTCAGCCCGGCCGTCAGCTGCACAAGCCGACCCGGCAGCGATCAGCTGTGAGAGCGCCCACCGTCCTGCTCCACCAGCAGATAGGAACAACTTGCCGGTTAACGGTGGAAATAAATCGCTCGCTTTAGCATTAATGACACATTAAAAGAGGAACTAACATCTACAAAGTGCGTCAAATAAATAAAATGTTAAGCTGAATGTTGTGCCGTGTATTTTTTTGTATCATAAAGAGCAGTGTATGTCTACTACATATTTAATACTTAGGCTAACATTTTGAATGAATGCAGCCCCCATGCCTCAGTGTCCCCCCAGCTGCTCCAAGACGGAGACAACTGCCCTTACGCAGTCCCAGTGTGCGCACTATTGAATCAGCTCTCCTACTCAGTTGCACACCATAAGCTGCACATTTTTAAGTGATTAATATCTTTATTTCGGTCTTATTTGCACTGCATTTGTATTATGTTCTAATAATTGTCCAACAAAGTCATCGGCTACCCAGCACAGCCTGCACTGCGAGTCCAAGCTGTTTTCAAATTTGCGTACACGAGCTGAGAGCTGGCGTGGGATTTGAGCGTACCCTACGCTCACGTCCATATTGATAAATGCCGAGATTTGCGTGGAAATGTACGTACACCCATTTTTCTGGTCTATGCAAGATTGATAAATGAGGGCCATTGTGTTTTACATTTTTGTGTTCAGTACTATGCTGAGTCCCATGGAGTCATCTATGTGATAGATTCAACTGATGAAGAGCGCCTGTCAGAATCCAAGGAGGCCTTCGGTGAGTAACACTGTGGCACTTTGTGCTCTGTAGTGTGTGTGTATATGTGTTACTATAAGAGGACAGCTTGCACCATTTTAAAGTGTGTGATTTGACATGCCACATTGACTGAAAGCTCAAAATTATAGGGGGTGGGGGGCCCATGAGCTGTCAGTGCCCAGTGACCATTGTAGGTAATAATCAGTCCCTGCATTTAGGCTTGTGTTTATGACGCGCGCCGTAGCTTCTAGGAGACTCAGACTTAAACACTCAGACTTAAACAATGTCCACTCCTTTCTTCGGTTTGCAATGCTTCATTTATTTACACTGTACACTATTCATGTATTCAGATTATACAACTTAGGGGCACTTAACACGGTGAAAACGTGACAGTTTTCCCGTTTTTGGTTTAAAAAAAAAAACCCGTTCAGACACAATTTATCGTACACATTTTTTCAGAGGAAATGGGACGAAATCGCTGTAGTAGCAGTGTAGCAGCCATGCCAAGCCAATAGTCAGCGGTGACACTTAGCCTAGTAGATAGCTCTTCCGGTACAATTTGATGCATACAATCTTACTGTAACCGAAAAGTAATGCCATTAACGTTCATAAAGCGGTTGGTGTAAGCTTGGGGTTACAAGTATTGTAAATTACAAGCTTTCTGTCCTCTTATTTCACCGCATTGAACTCGTGAAAACAGAAGCCATGCTTATAGTGAATGGGCTTTATGAGCGGCTACTTTCCTGTTAGGCGTACTTCAAGATAAAAGTCGACTCACGTCTGTCTAGTGAAATGCTTTTACTGTGAAGCCGTAGCCTTAATGCTCCTTTTGTTGAACAGTAACTTAACCGCTGCGCGCTGAACTATGGATAGTGTTTTTTTTTTAATGTAGAGAGAGCCGTGTCCCTGGCATATAGAAGCTACACACGTTTATTTTGCTAGAAAAACCGGCAGAGCACAAATCTTTCCCCAGAAAAAGTGTTGGGTGGTCTCAATAATTTACTAATCGCTTAGACTAAATCGGCGAGTGTTATATTTGAGCCCTGCACGACACTCTCCGCTGATCACAGTGATGGTGCCGCGGAGACACCTTTCATGTTATGTTGTCTTCTAACTTTATAACTCGCATGTGGGTATTTTGACAGCAAATGTTATAGACTACGCATGTGTGAAGTGGAGCCGTGACGTCAGCGTTACCAGGGAAAATGGTTTCGGTGTTTACAAGAAACCAAAACCTTTGTGTTTTCCAAAAAATCCTCACTGGGAATAGATCTCTAAAACTTGCGGTTTCATGCCTGCGTTTGCTGTTTTCATGTAAATGATATAGTGCAACTATATCATTTACATGAATATTTACGGAATATTTCCGCGTTTGCACCGTTTCGTGTTGTCGTGTAAAGTGCCCCTTAGACATCCCAAACATACTGTATTTGAATCCTGCTGAGATGTGAGCTCCCAGGTCAAATAACTGTTGGCCTGCCCAACATGCAATCACACTTGGTGTCCCTGCTACACCTGATTAATACACTTAATCATTACTGCCACCATGTGGTCAAAGTATGCATAACAAATGAATAAAGAAAACAAACAAAGAGAAGAATGAATGGCTTCGAACACATTTTGGTAGAAAACAAGGACTGTGGTGGTAAACATCATTGAACCCATTAGGAAAGGATCGTTTAATAATCATTGTATGTGTGTAATAATTCCTCTACTATGAACAGGAAGAATTATAACGACAAGCAAAACCTGTTTCAGTGTTAGTAGTGTACACCTATGTTTTAAATGTAGCCTAACTGCAGTTCTTTAGTGAGAATAATGACATGGCAGCACCTGAGTGGTCAACACTCAACCTCTTAACATTAAACGGTGTCTTATGTATTAGTAACTTGGAAGAAAACGGTCTTGAAGGTATTTGTTACAGTATTCAGTCATGATGGGAACACTCGTTTGCTTGTTGTTGAATCACTGATTTTAACTGTGGTCTCCTGCAGAGAAAATGATCACCAGTGAGGTGTTAGAAGGGGTCCCTCTCCTTGTGCTGGCCAACAAACAGGACGTACCGGTACTGTACCAACTTTAGTACCTTTACTAAGACCATGTTCAATACATGTGCATTATCAGTTGTTCAATGTTCACCATGTGTCATTTTTTCCCCACTTGTTATGCACATTTTAAAATCTAAATGTTTTGTACGGTTGGACTGTGTTGGCAGTTAAAAGAGCTAACTAAATGAAACTAACTACACTGTATTAGTGAACTTGATTGTTGTGGTGTGGTTTTGACCTGCTGCTGCAGCCTTCAGTCATGTCTTGTGTCTGCTCTCTTCTCAGAACTGTTTGTCAGTGCCGGACATTAAAACAGCCTTCAGTGACTCCGCCCCCAAGATTGGCAAGAGAGACTGTTTAGTCCAGCCTTGTACTGCGCTCACAGGGTAAGACGGCCACTGTGTTCAACTCTACACTGTGTATACAACAAAAACAACCCATCAGATATGATCCATTACAAAGGCCCATTTAATCGATACCTCAAATCAAGGACAATATGTGTTGCTTGTAGATTGGATTCCGGTATATTTCAAATGTGATCATGTTGTTGTTTGACTATAGTCAATTCTGTTTACAGACTGACTTCGAGAATGATGACTTTATGATTCACCTTTAAAAAGCTATAATAATACTGTATCATTTAAGGTTATGCTAAAGTAATGATAACTGCTGCTGTGGGCTGGATGTGTAATCAATAATATCTCACCAATTAGACCTTCTAAGAGGAACTTTAAAACGTTAGTCAAAGAGTCTAATTTTTCCTCACTTGTCACAGCAAACGAGACCATCAGTTATAAGAGGACCCGACGTCCTAAATTGCCAGCATGTGTTATTTGATACGCAATCCTCAGTGAGCAAACGTTAGTAGATCAGCTTGCACATTTTTATCTATTTATTTTGCGGGTGAAGTTTGCGAACTTTTTTGCACACGCAAACGTTTAATACATCAAACCCACACACACAGTGCCTTTTATTCTTAAGCAGCTGCACCATCCAGCTCTGAACGTAACACTGTCCCACACCAAGGTAAAACCACACACCTTACCGGTAGAAATGCTCTGCCGGGGCGCTCCGGTGGCGTAGTGGATAGAGCGCATACCATATCGGCTCCGGCCTTCGTTGCAGTGGTCACGGGTTCAAATCTGACCCGTGGACCTTTACTGCATGTCATCCCCCCTCTCTCTCTGTCTCCCCATTTCAACTCTGTACTATCCAATAAAGCTTGAAAAAATGCCAAAAAATGATCTTTAAAAAAAGAAATGCTCTGCCCTCTTGGATCTTTTCATGTGCTTGGTCAGAAGAAATGTAAAAAAAAAATCTATTGTATGACTCCTTTTTTATTTATTTTATTAATACAGAGATGGCGTGAACGAAGGCATTGAGTGGATGGTGAAGTGTGTTGTGAGAAACATTCACAGGCCACCCAGACAGAAGGACATCACGTAAGAGGTCTGCAGCTCCTCTCTCTCTCTCTCTGGGACAGTCCACCCGGAGCCCGGAGCCCAGGACTACCCTCTCTCCTGGTGTCGCTGTGACTTTAAACACTTTGACTTTCTGCTTGAAGGAGTTCACTACGGACAGTGTGAACATTTTTGATCACCAAGCGGATGTGTTTTGTATGGACCTCCTATCTGTTCCACCTCTGTGACAGCGTGTTGTGGTTGGCTGTGTGTGTGTGAGTAGCAGCTTCTGAGCTTCTCTCATTGACCAGAACACACACACACTCACCTTGAGCCGTCAGGTCTCACATATGGTCAACTGTAATACACTGCTCCTGTTTGTTCACACAGTCACACTAACTCATGCTCACCACCTGTCTAAACTTGTTGATTCAAAGAGAAGGGAAAGCTGAGTTTTCTTCACTTTGATTATTGAATACTTGTAGAAAACGTGTAAGGCCCCCGGTTGGCTGTGCAACAACTTCCTGTCAAATATAATCTAGTACAAAGAAAGGGTATCTGATAATTAGTTTCTGGAGTGAAAGCTAATCAGCGATAGTATGTGTTTGCTTCTGCATGGACTGAGTGTCTTTGACCGTGAATCGAGGACAATAGAGAAGTCGTGCTGTGAACTTCACTGGTGCCGTACACGGGATTTGATAACTAACAACCTTTTATGATTCATTAGTAATTAGCACCATTCCCACAGTAGCTCAATTCAGTTTGTTATTTCGCCATCTCCTGATATCATAATATTAATAATAACTTGTCAAACTCCTGCACAATCATGGCTGTGTTCATTCCACATCACATAAAAGAATAGGGCCTAGCTAATGGCAGACGACCAGACCGTCCAAATGTATAGCAACAAGGATTCCTCCTGTACATGACCTGTGATTGACATCACAACACATGGTAATGTAGGCAGTGCTGAAATCATAGACGGCACTAAGCAAATGCCTGTATGTCTGGTGCGGCAGTGCTACCACAAACTATTGCACCCATTGAATTACAGTTGAGTCATTGCCAGTCAAACACCAAAGATCCTTGCCCCCCGGACCATGCCAATGTAGGGGCACTGTGTAATTGCAGAAAGCTAAATTAAACCGATTTAAGTTTGTGTGGCCGAGCTCATACAACTGATAAAGCTATATATAAATATAAAATAAAAACTTCTTACAGACAGGAATTTGAATTTTTATCTTCACACTACAATCATAAGATTAAATAATTCACAACGGATAACTAATTATGCAGAGTCAGGGACATTTTTCCACTACATTTATACAACTGTGTAGTGTGGAGAGTTTACATCCTGACCTGAGCTAATGCTGTGACAGGAGAATGACTATCAACAGTTCAGTAAACCTGAAAACCTTGTTTGAATTTTTTTTCATGTGAATGGGGCTTTATGCAACAGAGTACCATTCATCTCTGTGTTATACCTGTATGTCTTCTGTAAAATCCCAACTAAAACTCTTCATGTTTTGACTGACTTTGGAAATGTTAATCTTCAGAATCGGCACAGACACTACTAGTGGTTGGGAAACTGGACACAATATCTGGACTAACTACATTTGCTGAGCACACTGAGAATTCTGCTAAATAGTTGTATACCTTCAATCCCATTTACCGGTACCTGGAATTGTTTCAACAAAAATAGTCGGTTTCAAGAATAGAGGACAAACAAAACTTATCTCCATGATATCTTGATGAATAAGTCACAAGTAAAACTTTTGGACGAAGAAGAAAGAACAAGAGTAAAAAAATGACCTTACGTTTTATGAAAGGCAAGGCAAGTTTATTTATATAGCACAATTCAAACACAAGGCCACTCAAAGTGCTTTACAGGGGCAAGATTAAAATACATAAAACACATTAGAAGACATTTAAAAGCGAATGAAAAGAAGTAAAACATTTAAATTAAATTAAATTAAATTAAAAGTACAGGTTAAAATGGAAACAGAAAAGTCTTCAGACTCGATTTAAAGCTAGCAACATGCCAGTTTGAAAGGTGAAACAACAAGGATGTAAAATGTTAGTGTGTTACTGTGGTATTGAGGCCCTTTCACTTGTATTACTATACCAATAAACAATAGAATACCATATGCAAATAGTATTCACCTGAATTCCTCTGAATATGTCGGCCTTTAATCACAGAGTGCTCTTGCCTTGGGTTTATAAGTGTTTTCAGAATGTAGACTTCAGTGCATTTCTGTAGCATTCTGTACTCATTCACACACCAATGGCAGCGAGCTACAGTGGCCTGACCATTCGGGAGCAATGGGACTCTGTGTCTTTCACTGATACCCCTGAGGGCTGGGGCAGCCATGGGTTGGCCTGAAACCTATGATATGATTTCAGAAAAAAAGTTTCTGATTAGTTTGCTCCAATGGAAAGGCAGTAATAAAAGCTGGCAGTGTGGGAGTGCATAGGGGAACTTCAGAAATCGGAAGAAATATGAAAGAAAAACCATGAAAGATCCCCATAGAAATGCAGGAGAAGCAGTGGATCTGTGTTTAAACATTATGGCTAGTGACTAGTGGCTGCATGGAATTTTGTAATATTGTACTGCTTTGTCTTTAAATCAATCCATGGTGATGAAAAGTCATTGTCATAATATTGGGGAAATTGTCTGTTTTCGGATTGAGAGAATTTGGAAATGAAAGACTGGAATTAAAAAGAAATGGCCTTCTATGAATTCTGTGAAAATAAGCAGGATGACACAACCTTTCATATTATTGAGTTGTATTAAACATAACATTGTTTTACCCACTTTCACACTTCTGTACTTTTTCTGAATGTATTCATAATATGTTACGATAAAAGCTTCTTACTGAAAGATATGTAACAATGTGTTTTTTACTTTGAAACACCAGGTTTAGGCTATACAATTGAACTGTTATTTTCTTCCTGACTTGCTTTAAAAGCCACCCTATATTATTCATACTAGCAGGAAACAATGGGCCATTTCGAATGCTAATGCTACTTGTCCCTCAAAGTCATTAAATCAATGTGGTGTCTGTTACTGTAATACATAATACATCAGCACTAATGTAACTTATCAAAAATAGGCAACTGCAGGTGTTGCCCCCTTGACTTAGTGGTAGCCAGGAGGGTGTTTTGCCATGAATGGTGTTCAAGAAACAAGAGACACAAGGCAAAACTTTCATTAATCCCGATCGCAGGATTTATTCTGCACCCGGACATTTATTCATTTAACTACCTACAATTTTGTGTACCTTATTGTAAAGTGTTACCCCTAACTTAAATACTGATGAACCAAATCTACATTCTGAAAGGAAGCAGTTGAGTGACACATACTGTATAAAGCAGGTGTATTCCAATGTAGGTTTTGTGGGGCCAATGGTCAATTTAATACAGTGATTTGTACAGTAGTGTTATAACATTTAGTTTAGAGATATGCATTAGCCCACTATCTTTGAAACCTTCTGATAGAACCTGAAGGCAACTCAGACCGATATTACCTGCTGTCATTCCGTAACCATGGAAGATAAACTGTAACCATGCAGATCAACTATTTAATTCTAAATAGGAGTTGCAACTGCAAGCAAGCTACAAGAGCAGGAAGATACGTAAAACAAAGGAAAATAGGTAGGCTCAATCATTGGTGGATGAAATAAATGCTACACATACAGCTAAGGATAGTTTGGTAATAATTGGGTTTTATTTAGCATTTGCTTATGGGTAAAACTGAATTGTTTACTTTATGGATTCATGCAACTATAGTAGAGCTTTGATGTTGGACTAATAACATAGCTGGGGATGTACATTGGGTAAATTGAGTGAGTTAACGTGTACGTTTCTGAGTTTGGTTGACTGGATTTTTCTTGCACAAAAGCAAGAACAACAACTTACACATTTGGAAATGTATTCATATTCAACATGGCCTTGCCACTGTCAGTGACTTTATAACTTCATAGGATATATTGTGTATAAGGTAGTTACATACTACTGGTGAGGAGCCAGAAGAATACTGGAGATTGAATAAAAAGCCAAAAACAAACTAAAGTTTTGCCATTGTACATGCTCATGCACTAACTTCCCTTACATCTGTGGATGTATGTTCTAGTTACCATGGATGAGATCAAGCTGGCCTTTAAAAGCTCAGATGAGCATGGAGCCCAGGAGACCATGCCTCAGATGTACAACGTCCCAGAGCTCCACAACCAAATCCTACAACTGCTCAATGCAAAATTTAGTGACCACTCCCTCATGGTCAGTATAGCAGTATTTAGAGCTGGGTATGAGCTATTTGTTTCTGTAATGGCGGTCTTTGATAGCATAGGTTTGTTTAACATATTGTAAATAGCATCTTGGCATACGGACATGGACTGCCCATGGAAGCTGCTGTTTTTAATAAGAAGCAGTCTGTGACAGTTGCACAGTGCAATTGTCACAGTCCACATAGTGTAGAATACAGCGTGTGTAAATTCAGCTGCATTGTAAACCTACTGGGACATATGACCAAAACTGTCACTTTGGTCAAAGCAGTACGGCAGTAAAGCCAGATTCAGCTATTTTATGGTCCTCTCTGTGTCAAGTCTGATAAGCCACAGCTACTTGTGTTTTCCAGGGGCTTTAAACTTTTAAAAAAAGTGAAAAAAAGGAAATACTTCATGTCTGTTGGGGTTGTTGGAGGATGGCAGTAGATTGATGCGTGGATGTGGTTGTAGGTGTTGCAGGAGGAGCTGCGTCTCATGCAGAGGAGCTCCTATTTCCTGGAGATCCAGAGGGATGACCTGCTCCCATCAGAGCAGCTGCAGCAGCACACCCTGCACCTGTCTGACAGCACAGTGTGGTCTCTGATTGACCAGCGCAGGCTGCAGAGGGCCATGGCTCTAGCACACGGCCAGGTCAAGCTGCTCCTCTCTCTGCTGGCCATGCTCTGCCAGGAGATCATAGGGGGCTGCAGGCAGCTGGAGGCCTTCATCCTACAGTGTGACCAGGGCTCGGTGGACAGTGACATGGCAGCTTCTACGCAGCAGACGCTCCAGCAGACCCTCCAGTACAGGAAGGACTTTGAGGACAGAATGACTCGGAACCTTGGTCCTCTGGACCTGGACAACCAGCTCATCCCCAACACAGGCAACTTCCCCATCCCACAGCTGAGTGCCTCCCTGGCCATCAAGATGCCCGTGGTGTTTGAACGCAATGCATCCCGCACCACATCCGACACTGTGCATCTGTCTTGGCAAGTGGCAGGCTCGCATTCTAAGGAGCCCAACCAACAGTTTGAGATCCATGTGAAGAGCCTTCACCCAACCAGTTTAGAACATGGCCATTTTACTAAGTCTACCTGCCAGTCGTACAATATACTGGTCAACAGCCTCCTTCCAGACAGGTTCTACCAGTTCTCTGTCAAGAGAGTCGATTCAGTCAACTTGGTCTATGGACTGTGGGTTGACACCATCGTCCTGAAGACCTTGGATAAGTAAGGGCAAAATTGCCTTTTTAGAATAGAAAGAAATAAGGAGAATCCACAGCCTGTTTACACTTACAAAGAGAAATATTTTTTTGACCAGCTCAATTACAAATAAAATAACTATGACTTTTTTAAATGAAAATTGTGTTGAGTGCATTGTTTAATATATTGTCTAAGTTGAACATTATGTCAGGCGTAAATTGTTTATCTTCCAGAAAAAAATAGCAGAGAATACTTGCAGCAGCAGCAGGGGTGAGATCCCTTTCCCCAGACAGACTGCTACTCCTGCAGGATCTGTGGCTCCAAGTGCTGCTTTACATATATCAAGCTGCTTTGTGTTTCAGCAGATTGTGTTTAAACATTCGGAGTGTTTGTGTACAGGAGGAACGTTTGAGAAATATATATTTGTGAGACAGGCAACATTTGTTTGTAAGACACATGGTGGAGTGAGCTCTCTTCTGCCTCTTACTTGGCTTTGACAGTGTAAAACAAGGAATAGATCAGGTCTCATCTCACCACAAACTAACTAAAAAGCTTGCAGTGTTTACAGCTTCAGCTCAGACAAAAAAAACATTGACCACGTATACATGAACAGCACACTCTGATTAATGTCCTCCATACTCTTGTTAAGACAATATTCCAAATAAGGTGTTTCCGTTGCTGCAGCTACGGGAATATCCCCTTTTACATGTCAATCAGCATTTTCTTTATAACTTTATTAAAAAATATCATCGCAAAACATCAAAACAGATACAGTGCATATAAATGACAGTGCAAAGTTACAACAAACCAACAAGTAAAATAGAAAAAAATATTTATAGAATAAAAATATTTATAATGATTTATAGGAAAAAAAACAAGCCTACACCAGAATTAACAAAATGACAATAAATTATAAAGACAAACCGACAATCAATGCAATGAACAGTCAGCAGCCTCTAGGTTGGAGCAGAGAGAGAAAAAAAATAAGAAAAAAAAGATGAGTTGACAAAATAAGAAAAAAATAAAATGACATCCTATTCAGGGATAGTTGGAAAAGTTGTTTTCTTTGCATAAGCCAAGAAGGGTCCTCACATCTTTACAATCATTATTTGGAAGAGCCTTTGAGAGTACACCGGAGTTTCTCAAGTTGCAAATGATGTATAATGTCTTTTATCCACAGAGTATGAGATGGTGGTCTTGATGATTTCCATCTCAGAAACAGGTGGAAGTCTATGGTTTACACATGCTATAGTTTAACAGCAGTAAACCAGGACATGCATCGCAAAATGCGGAAAAATGCAGAAAAATGCAGCGAAAACTTTGGAATATTTAGGGCGATTAAGGTGTAAACGTACAGTACATGCATGTCTCAATAATGCAACTAAGAATTGGATTTTATTTCTGACAAGCATAAAGCAGCTGGAGTGTTTGTGTTCACTTCAAAGTGCCAGGGGAATGTTGGACGCGGTTAGAATATCCTTTTATAGCAGTAGTGTCCTGTCCCCTACACAATCTTGTTTTTCATCTGCCTCACTGTTTTGTCATGTACAGCACCACTAAGAAGAAAAAAAAAGAAGAAGAAGTATGCAACAATTGAAAGCATTTTGAGCAGCACGGCTTACTCGGGGGCAAACTGGGTCTCCTTCTAAGGCAGCAAAATCCACCCAGGCCTTGCTCTCTCCATCCTATTCCTACCTTCCTTCCTCTTCCTCCACAATTCCTAAAGCCCTTCTCCTTATTGCAATAATATTGCATTAAAGAGTACATCTAGAATATAAAGGAAACCAACACAGCTGCTCAGGAAGATCAGCGGATAGAAATGGAGGACAATGCAAGTTAAATACACTTGCGATGAGATATTTTAAAAAAGCGCTCCATGCTCATCTACTGAGCAATAAGGCCGCCTCTGCTTACAGTTGGTCATTTGGTGTTTGTTTCAATGATTGTGGTAATTCTCTAGCTTGGTCCTACCAGACCATCGTACTTAATTTCATTTGTACAGATGGCAAACACAATTGACAAACGTTAACTCACTTGAAGGCGGGTGTCTGTTGAAGTTTAAAACTATTGCATCTGCCCAGTGCCACTCTGGATCTGCCAACCAATTGCATAACGTTTTATTTTATTTTATTTATTTTTTCAGACATATCAAAAACAATACAAAACAAAATGAAAAGCATAAAAATACAATAAACAAAATGTATGTTTAAATGACTTCACAAAAAGAAAAAAAAGAAAACAAATTATCTGTATTGATGTGATATGCCTGAAAAGGAGCAGGAAGAAGTATACACTTATTTAATCCTACCCCTTTTCCATAGTAAAAAAAATAAGAATATTTATTATATTCGCTTCTTGTATTCCATATAATCTCTATACAATCTATCTATACAATTGGCAATACTATATTTGACATTTACGATCTATACATACATACAACTTAATATACTATGATTTTTTATATTTTATATATTTATACAATGCATATCTATATTTATATACAATCAATATATCCATATCTACATACATATCTATACAATCAGTATATACTGTATATATATATATATATATATATATATATATATATATATATATATATATATATATATATATATATATATATATATATACATATATATATATATATATATATTATTTATTTATTTATTTATTTATTTATAATTTCCTTCTTACTTTCCCTCATCCCTGTACCTTTTGAAAATCATTGCTTTGAACCTTTTTTTAAACTGGATCATGTTTGGACATTGCTTTAGCTCCATGCTCATCCCATTCCAGGACTAAGATGCTTCGTGACAGTTTAGATTTAACATGTTTTATGTGAGGTTTCCAGCTGTGCTTATGGTCTATTGTCACACCAAGGAATTTATTTACATACACTCTTTCGATATTAACACCGTCAATCTTAACATTTACGTCATTATTTAAATTACAATTTCCAAACAACATGATTTTTGTTTTACTTAGATTCAATGACAATTTATTATTGTCAAACCACTTTTTTAATTTGCTCATTTCAGTTGTAATTAACTCCAGAAGCTGCTGCAAGTCAGTGAAACAGGCCTGTAGTTTGTGAAGTGGTGTTTGTCTCCAGTTTTGTACAGCGGTAAGACTTTTGCAATTTGGTTGGTTGTGACGTATGACATGCGCCGGCTTCTGACTACAACTGAAACTGGCGCACAATCTCAACGTCATTGTTCTCAGCCACTCCCTCTGTTCGCTGATTGGACAGCCAAACATCTGGCTGAGAAAACCCGTGAATATACCACGGACCCAGACTGACTACTGAAGGGAAATGAAAATTGAGTGCAAGTACGTAGGCGTGCGGTGCCAGGCTAGCAATTCTCCAGGCGCTGGCCAAATACAGTTACAGAAAAAGTAAAGGGTTGACCTCCCGATCTTTTACCCTAGTTGGCCAACACATCCAAATCCTGATTAACAGTGTCATTTGAAGGAATCACTTCCATGCAGGAGGTAGGCCTACATTGGAAGAAAACAAGACTGTGGGGAACTAGGGAATGACAATTTGAGATTATAGCGGAAAGGAGAGAGAGAATAATTTATTTAATTTCATCTGAATTATCTTCTTGCCCATCTTTTCTTCCCCAGTAAGAACTGCTACATGTTATTTATCAGTACCTGTATACTAGCATAGTGGATTCAAATAATGGTAGTCTAGAGCACTGCAACTATTGAGTTTTGGAGCATGGACTCAATTTCATATTTAACTGGCAAACTGTAAACACAACACCACAGAGATACTCCTGGAATCCTCCATTGTCAGCTAAATTAGCACCTATAGCTGAAATCTCCACAGAATGAAAGATTTCCCTGTATCTGATTATAGCAAACATGCAAAACAATCATATCTGCCGCTGCATATTACACTCATGAGTTTATGTATTCACAAGAACATGCCTCAGTTGTAAATAATAAGTCATCACATAGTATCTACTTTCTAAATCATTATTATAAGCTTTTAAAAAAAGGCAGGGGCCTCTAAAGGCAAGGCAAGGCAAGTTTATTTATAAAGCACAATTCAGACACAAGGCAATTCAAAGTGCTTTACAGGGGCATAGAACACATCAATATTAGACATTATAAATTGCATTTAAGAGATAATAAAAACAAAGAACAAATACAGACAGACACATTGCTCAAAACCTAACCTTGTATGTTTCGTGCACTGATGGCGGTTTAAAGACGGGGTTTCTTCAATCTCGCATCACTAGAAATATGGTATTCAAATTGTTTACAATCTAAACCATTTGAATTGAGTGTAAGTTGACATAAACCAATGAAAACCAAACAATTGCCAACAGCATAAAATGCTTCACCTGTAACAGTGCAAAGTTAGTGCAACGCAGCATAAATTAAAAACAAGTCCCTGGCAGTGCTTAAGCAAAATACTGTAGAGTAGGAAGCCAAGCACAGGCTTAAGAAGATACAATACTTAATTGACAGCACATACTGAATACTGGATCCAGTAAATAAGATGATAACATGAGCTTCAGCTGCAAAGTCTGTCCATATGTCCTGTGGGGACCTGATGCCTTCTGGAAGCTAGATAACATGTTTAATATCGCCCAGCTCGCTCGTTACTGTAGTCCCCGGTGTCCGGACATGTGGATGAGTGGGAGCCAGGCCTGAGCGACAGCATCTGTCAGGTCTGACACAAAGCCTGGCTCTCGTAGTCAAGTGCCGAACCTTCGTGAGGAAATCATCATCCCCCACTATATATATGAGCGGGTTTAATGCGCTGTTTAAGCAAGCCAGGGCTCTACCCACCTGATGCGCTATGTAAATGTTGAGGAAATTGGTGCGGCATTCCCCATTTAGTTTCGAAATCCTGGTTTGAATATTAAGGTTTCTAAATACGTGGTAGGGGATGAAGCAGATAGAGAACAGTATCACCAGAACCAAGACCAGTTTCAAACACCGCTGCTTAAGCAGAGAGTTGGAGCTTTTTGCAAGAACCACAACAATATGTCCGTAACAGATCACAATGATAAGCAATGGAATGGCAAAACCTGTGATGGACCAGCCGATGCTGTAAGGCTGGTAGGCTCTGATCAGCTTGTTGGACGTGGTGTCAAAACACGAATTTGTGGAATTTTCATCATTCTTGTCAAAGAACATATCAGGGAGGATCTGAATAATAACCAAAAGCCAAACCAGGGCGGTTATGGCGAGGGAGTGGCGGCTGCGGATCCTTCCCATCACTTTCATTGGGTGAACGATGCCCAGGTATCTATAGACGCTGATGCAGGTAAGGAAGCCTATGCTGCCGTACAGGTTGAGGTTAAAGCAGAAGCGGGTCAGCTTACAGACAGGTTGGCCGAAGCGCCAGAGGCTTTGGTTCGCGTAATAGTCCACGAGGAAGGGCAGAGTGAAGAGGTAGAGCAGGTCGGCCAGCCCCAGGTTCAGCATGAAGATATTAATGCTGCTGATGTTGTTCCAGCTTCTGCACACGCTCCTCAGGCCCAGGATGTTGGACACGGTCCCGACAACAAACACAGTGATGAACACAGCTGGAAGAAAGCGGTGCGTAAAGTTCAGGTCCCTGCTCCCGCAGGCTCCGTGCGTGGTATTTCCATCCATCTCTTGGGTTCCCGCTGATTTAAAAACTAATTTTCATTCAATTTAAATGTTTTCATAAAACGAAACCGAGTCAGCCAGTGGTCGGCTCGCTCAGATCAAATATCTCTGTAAATGTGCACTGTGCAAAACATAACCGTATAGTTGATAAGGAAAATGCCCGCCCATTTCCTGGTTTAGTATGCATGCAGAGGCATGTGGGCACACAGACACTTCCAAAAACCATGGATATTTTCCTTTGGAATTTGTTTACAATATAGAATGGAAGAACAGGTTGCTGGCGCAAAATAAATTGAATAGGAAAACGAGCTATTCAAATGTCCCAAATTGCCATAAACATATACGTATATATAAAAAATGGCAGTTCAAATCTGAGGTTGCCAAGAAGTGGACAGGATGTGAATGAGGATACACGTTGCATGTGTTTACATCTGGATAGGCTACTGATTATTGCACACTGTGAGAAAGCAACATCTCCTCTTCATGTTTGAAAGTGTGCATTCTAGAATATGTGTCATTTCAGATGTTCTACTGCTCATTATATTATAAATATTTCTTATCTTTGATTTGAAAGTGATATTTCCACAGATTTATCCTTTGCTTTATTTTCACACACACACGTACACACAAACACACACACACACACACACACACACACACACACACACACACACACACACACACACACACACACACACACAGGAGGAGGAATGTTTTGAGTGAATCACTATATCATTATCAAATAAATGCAACTATGTTCCACAAGAGTTATGGTTAACATGTGCAGACAAGTGACCTGCATCTATCTGTTCATATCCTGTCTTAACAAAGTGTTAACTATAACACGAAGCTGAAGGCTAACAATTTTTTTATTTACAAATGTTGATTAAATCTAGTCAGCTACTGCCAGATGTCATGTTTGCATACTGATTGTAATATTTCATTTTGAATGACCGAACCCTGGAATACAAATGAAAAGGAATAACTGCAGAATTTATACAGGGCTTTTATTCACCCATTCAAACTCACACATTGATTCCTCTCTGTCGCTTTCACAAAGATTGAATAATGCTCTGTTTCCTACACACAGGAGCATGGCATGTACAGTATGTCACACCAACACACTGTGATCAAGGTCATTTGGCTGCTTCTTGTTACCTGACAAACAGCATATGTCAACGCTACTTTAAGTCCTAATAGGAAACATTGTGTATACACTATGAAGCGTATCAATGGCCAGATCCACTAAAGGATTGCGCTGCTTTTGCGGCTACTGAACCGGTGCAAATGACAGAAAAAAATAGCGTCCAATCCACAGAGCACATGCAAAGGGGGAAATGCATTAAAACGGCCCTGCTGTAATTTGCATGTGTAAAGAAGGGAATATGCTTTAGACTTTAGACTTTATTGTCCCCGAGGGGAAATTCTTCTTCACGTCACAGGTACATTTATGGGCGACAGACAATAGACAGAAACAAATAACACGCATACAGAATATATAAACAGAGTGGGACTGGGGTGTTTTATCTTGGCCTTTTGTTGAGCCTTATGCTCTGCAGGAAAGAAACTCGTCAGAGGAACAGACATGCTGTGAGCATTGAACATTGTTTGAAGTGGACAGCTATGATAACTGTCAGAAACTTCAGCACATTTACCGTCTGAACTTTCGGGTGAGATCAGTTTCTATTGGATCTTCCTCACACCTAAAGTGACCTGCAGCATTCTGGTGCTTGACTGTTGATAACGTGTGTCCAAACGCCTGCTAACCTGAATTTAACAGCAACTGTTAATGCCTCACAGGAAATAACTGAAAATCCTTCAAACGCTTCAGTGTTTTTGCTAAAATCTTGGTGGAGAGCAGATGAAAATGCCTCGACGAAGAAGTTGTATATGCTTTTTTTTATATTAGTATATAGTAGATACTCAATACATTTATAGTAGTTAGTGATTCATTTTGCATTAGTTACTGTTGTAGTTTTTATTCTGATATGTCGTTCCAGCCATTTAGACTTTCAGATCATCAGCCCCATTGCCCGCTGCTGGATGAGTGGAATGCTGTTGGCACCTGAGCAGTGTAGGGCTGGCAGCGGGCCCCTAGGATGTGGACCTCCTCCCATGTGTTGGGAGAGCTGTCCCTCTTCACAGCCCAGCTCATCCTGACCTGACCGCAGCACACACATACACACACACACACACCCGCACACGCACGCACGCACGCACACACACACACACACACACACACACACACTCACACACACACACACACACACACACACACACACACACACACACACACACACACACACACACACACACACACACACACACACAGGAGGAGGAATGTTTTGAGTGAATCACTATATCATTATCAAATAAATGCAACTATGTTCCGCAAGAGTTATGGTTAACATGTGCAGACAAGTAACCTGCATCTATCTGTTCATATCCTGTCTTAACAAAGTGTTTATTATAAAGCAGCACCTATTTCCAGTAAAAAGACTGTCAAACTGTGCACCGGTAAGAGCCAGCCTTCCTTGCTGCTTCTCCAAATATTGCGATTCCTGGGTCCGGTTGTATCTAATTTCCACAAATGTTAGAGAATATGTCTTCATAAAATTGCATAAATTCACTATTAATGGCCGATTGATCTGTGGTTTCACCATGACTTGTTTGTATTTCTGATATACAAGTGGTTTCAACAGATTGTTTTAACTGATTGCAAAGTCATTTACCAACTTACTCTCCATATTCATATTCCCTTTGCCTTGATTTCAAAAACCGCTCCTCCTCTAACTGTAGTCAGAATGTCCAACTCTGTTTGCAGAGCTACGCGATTCATGTGGAGGTCAGTCGAAAGTTAAGTTAATGTTCCGGATCTATAGTATTTATTCCAAATTGACCTTTTCTGCTCTTACTTTATTCATATTTGCATTATAGGATATTATCTGACCCTGTAGGAAGGCCTACATCACCTCCTGTACGTTCGCTTGGAGTCCGGTTTGTCTGTAGATAGAAGTCTATTAGAGAAGAGACAAAGCCACAAAATCCTTGTCCGCTAGCTGCATTAGATTGAGTCTTCACGTGCATTTAGTGTATTTGTTATTTGGAAGGCGAAGCTTCGACCAGATGGGACTATTGTCTGAAATTATTATGGCCGTATATTCACAAGACATGCTTAACATTCTTTTATCCATACATATATCCTCATATAATGCTGACTTTGAGGATCTGAAAATTTAGCAAAAAGTTACACACATTATCCCAATTAGGAGCATACAGGTTTACTACTGAAACACCACCTAATTTCCCTTGGACCATAACACACCGACCATCATTGTTTGCTGTTACTTAGACAACCTCAACACATCCCTGTGTATAAGAATGGCTGTACCCCTGCTCTTATCAGAATATTTTGGTAGAACCACTTCTGTTAAGTCTGTTATGATCTTTAGGGAGCAAATGAGTCTCCTGTAAAACGATTATGTCTGCTTTCAGTTTAGTTATGCTTCAGACCTTAACAATTCCAGCTTATTATCACAATATCGCTGCTACCTGGCATTCACTCCCTGTGGTTTTGATGATTGTCTGAATTGTAAGGATTCCCAGAATTTGATCTAATGCTTTTAGTAATAGGTTGCACAATGGGTTTTGTGGTTTGATATATGCACTATACATGTTGATGTCAAGTGCATATTAGTCATAAAACCAGTTGTTTGAGTGAAATCTCCTGCAACACACTGACATCAATGTAATCCCATGAACCATGCATTTGAAAACTTACATAACGATGTGGGAACCACTCTTAATTTTTTCCTACTCTATCCCAGCTGTAAATTAGAGGCGGGACCCAATAAGTATAGCTTTTGCCCTATCAAAACCGATCAAGATGGCCAACATGTTCTCTGCTCAGAGGGCCTTGCAATTGATTTTGGAAGAGAGTGAAGCTTTTGAGGATGATGTAGATGAAAAGGTTTCAGATCACTCACTCACTCACTCTCTCATCATCATCACACGTCTGGTTAATTTTAAAGTGTGTGAACTGAACTTTGAACTAGTTCAGGTAGAAAGTGAACTTTCCCAACACTGGCAAAACTGCCCACGCTGCTCCGATTCTTTGGCCGATCTCCCACTCCATTGTTCCTTCACTCGCAAACATGACCCTGAGGTACTTGAACTCCTTCACATGGGATAAGGACTCATTCCCTACCCGGAACAGGCCGTCCATCAGTTTCCTGCTGAGAACCATGGCCTCAGATTTAGAGGTTCTGATCCTCATTCCATCCGCTTCACACTTGGCTGCGAAACCAGTGAGAGCTGAAGGTCACAGACCGATGATGTCATCAGAACCATATCATCCGCAAACAGCAGAGATGTGATCTCAGTGAGGATCACAGTTCTGACAGTGACTTTGAAGAAGAGGATGAGATTGAGCATCAGCTAGTTCCAAAATGACGACGAGCCACAGGACCAGCCCGTCAGCGTTTGTTGTGTAAAATGACCTCAAAGGGTTACATTCCTAATGAAGTTCAAATAAATAAAAATCAATAGTCATGAAAAACCTTGCTTTATTTGTAAATGTGTTTAATTTATTCCAGTAATTGGGATGAAGTATACATCTGTTGAGTATTTGTTTGATTTTGTTGAATTAAAAACCCAAACATGCAGCGGGTCCACCAGACCCATGAACACTGGCTCAGTAACAACAATATGAACACCACACAAGGGTTAAGTTTATTTTCTTACAATCATCTTCAACACTATCTATTTAGGAGCACTGATCCTGGCTTGTTACAGCAAGTTGATCAGTGTAATATTGAGAAACCATTGACGGGAATGTGTATTATATCACCCACATCACATGCATGTAATCAAAAGGGGGAGTGACACAGAGAGAAAGGCTCTGCAGCACCACTAGGTCTTAGACTCCACAGGGGACCATTACAGTCCTTTATCATATATATTCATATGTAAGAAATGTTCATCATTTTGCATCAACCAAGAATGCGTCACCTTTCAAATGAAAAGTATATTTTTGTTATAAAATCTGTTCAGCTGGAATATACCTTTTATAACCAGATTAGCAGATGTTTGTCATTTTAAAACGTGGCGGTGTATTGTACATATCCATACCAAATGGGTTTGTAGATGGAGAGGCACCTTGGTGAAGTGTTTTATTATTAGTGTTAGTATTATTATGCAACAGATTAAATATATTTGGATCATTTGAACATGTGATGATGTCATACTGGATACTAGAATTGCTAAATGGCCAGGGATTTATGTTTGAGAAAAAAATGTATCCTTGGCTCTGTGTTTGAAATGTTATGATAATACGTGATAGGTAGAAACAACAGTAGTATTTAGCATGGTAGTGGTTTAACAGTTGCATTGTGAGGTAGCCTACAAATGGTATTTTCAGCTCCAATCCAAACAAAGGTGTTAGCTTGGGTGTTGTGTTGTGTGCAGGAGAGCTGGTGGTGTGTGTTCACACTGTGCCAAAGGGCAGCACTGACACAGCTGCCTCCACACATACAGTCAGAGTAACACAATATCAGCTGCTATTTAAAGTGTCACTGCTTATGTGGCTCCTCTGCCATTATAATAAGCTTCAGTGCTGAAGCAAACCGGGCGTGCACTGAGAAATGTTATGTACACGTCACTGGAAATTAATGTCATGAGTGTCATGAATCCGACAGGTATTGTGTGTGTGTGCACTTATTTTGTGCACACAGTCAGAACATTTCTAGCACATATTAAAGTCCATCCAGTGTCATTTGTTAGTAACTGTGTAATACAAACTCTCCCTCTGGTAATAAGTGAGTTTTTGCTTTAATGTTGTATATAAGTAGAGAGACTAGACAATAGAAAAAGTATTGTATTGTAATACATATATCCCACCGCTTGGTGGCACTCTTGAATATGTTCTGGTATGGTATGAGATGACAGTATTCTAAACTCAGTGGTAAGCATTAACAGCAGGCTGTCATCTGCTTTGAAACATTCAACAAGTCAAATAAATTGAAGATTTATTTTTCCCTGAAGATGCATTTAATTTACTGTTGACAGTAATGGAAGCTTCATCCCTTTACATCCACATCTGACCTTTACCTACAATCACTCCATCGGCCAAGTGTGTGTGTGTGTGTGTGTGTGTGTGTGTGTGTGTGTGTGTGTGTGTGTGTGTGTGTGTGTGTGTGTGTGTGTGTGTGAAGTACAAATCACTCAATGTATACACTGGATTAGACCTGTTCTCTCCAGTAACAGGGTGTATTTCAGAACAGATGTATTGATCTATGATGAATGAATTAAGCTCAAACGTAGAAGGACATTGAAATGAGCTGACGTCTCACACAGAGACAATGACACAGCTTCTCTCATCAGTGCTGTTGACTGATTGGCTGATTGATCACTGATGATAATGTTCAGTGTGACCATGATCCACTCCAAACCTGACTATTACACTATGCAAAGGATGCTGGGTTGTCGAGTGGAAGGTAAAGTATAGGATGAATAGCACTTGTTGTGGTTTTGTTGTATCGTGTGTACAGTATCTCTGTGAATTTACAGCACTTTGGTAAGATCCTCTTCACAGCAACACACACACTCATCCTGTTTAGTAGTCAAACGGGTCACTTCCACTTGGGCCATGGTGAACTGTCAGAGCCCCAAGGGACATACGCAATGCTAAACATCAGTAACACCACATCTATGGATCCTGCTTTAACATGCAAGAAAATGTTGGACACTCCGAGTTTGCATGCTTTCAGTACAGGGGCCAGGCAGAGGTCCAGCTCAAGCGGCACAAAACATGTTGCTTGAATAACTGCGGAAGAAAAGCCATTTACTCTGTTCCTTTGTTTGGCCAAATGTGTCCACTAAAAGTGAAGTCAGCGATTCTGGACGTTTGTTGTCAAAATCAGTGAATATGTCCTCCGCAACCTGTCGGTAATGTATGTGTGCTGGAAAAAAAACAGGTGTTAATACACAGCCTAGGCTCTGTAAACTGGTATATAAACAAATAAGGCCAATGTAGCTATATCAACATAGTTGTATTATTACTTGTGAACATTCACATCATCAAGATGGCTGTATGAAGACTGTTTGTTGAGGATTGTGCATTGACTATATGACATCATATCCATTAAGTAACGTCGAGTCTGGCACGATTTTGAGAAGTTGTAACCTAGCAATGACTCCCATTCTGTTATGACAGGTATGCAGCATGAGCCATAACAAACAGGAACTTACAGTATATAGTATTGAAGGATGGACTGACACTCGACTGGTTTTGGTCTTTCCATGGATTATTTAACAATGAGAAATTATACAATCACAGCCTTACCTCTATTTCATTGTTTTGTATGTTATATGCAAGCACCTATAGACACCTTGATTTGACATGTCAGTTATACCTGCCTCTTTCGGCAGTTATTCCAGTTGTAATGAAACCATCAGTAAACAAGAGTCCAGAATCAGCGTTATTTGTCTGGATCAGGACAATCTTTAATCTTATTAAATTCCTCCTATACACTTCACTCATCATTCAGTCATACACATTTTCAGCATGAGCACAAATCAGAGGTATTTTTGGCCTTTATTGAAACAGAGCCCCTACATGTACAAAGTCAGGAATAAAAACATGTTGAAATAAAGGGTCAAGTAACTGTCCGGTTGTGGAGTATACAGTTGAGCAACTGAGTTGAGCATCACAAGCAAAGGACAGACATATAATGTTCCACAGTACGGCATTGCATAGAAGAGTGTTGCATGTACAACCTAGAAGTCCAACAGCTCCATGGACATGGTGGGAATATTTCATTACTCTATTCCTCTAAATTGAAGTGAAATAAAAAACAATTGAGAAATCTCAAGAAGAAATGCTCTGTGTGAGCTGATCATCTGAAGCTTGGCTCTACCATTAGCTTATATCCAGCTCAACATTACAATGGAACCCTCACATATTGAAATAGTAATACATTAGTGAAAGAAGGGTGAGGAACTGAGGTACGTTTTTCAGATAAATTCAAGGAATTAACTAAAGTACATTGTGTTAAGCTTAAAAGGTGGGTAAACATCAATCAATAGCAGCTAATTTTCCACACAATGCACCAGCACAAACAGAGATATTCATTTACAATCCCAACAAACACTTGCGCACATGCAATACAAAGCCCTTTCTTTGAAATCAGGTGGTCTAACTGAGGAATGTGTTGTTTCTCAATGGCTCGGTAAAGAAATAAGGTGAAACTGTGCACACACATGAGGTAGTACAATCACAGAGAAAGCAGCTTCTTTAATGCCATTCAGGGAGCCCAGTTTAGTTGAACATAGCAAGAGACTCTAGGAACATCTATCATCAAGCCTCTGCATTCTTCTCACCTTTGGTTTCAAACTAATGTCAGGCACAATATTCAGCTGGGTTTCACAGTTCAAATGTCCCCCACTTAATTTTCACAATCCACTTTTTAATGACGGGCACAATTTCAAACTCAAAAGGCCTGTGAGGGATTTTGAGCAACACTTCCATTAAAATGGGATTATTTTTCAACTAGAACCACATCCTGTTCATCCCACTTATAAACACACCTTAACCTCATCAAGGCCATGGACCCTGAATAATGTATTTGAAACATCAAATCAAAAAGGAAAATATAGCAGCTAATCTTACGCCAAATTTGATGAGCAGTTTAAAAGGCACCATAGGTATAACGTTTCGATTCAAATTTCTAAATCATAACTATTCAAATGTTTAAAACAGACTGCTCTCTGCAATTGGTTTCTAGTCAAAAGGCAAGGAAGGGGTGTAAAAAAAAGCATACATGCCCCAGTTAAATCCTTATTCAAAATGAACATCCACTATATCACATGTGTCCTTTATGCTTTTATTTCCAACATTGTTTAGTTTGAAAAGAATGTAAAAAAAATAACAGATGTTTTCCCATTTCTGATCAACTATCCACAACAAAAAATCCAACCAAAATTCTTCTTAGATCTGACCAGTTTCATATATTTTTACTTTAACAGCGATAAAAGTGTTTCCAGCATGATAAATTAAAACAGAACCATAAAAAAAATGGTTGTATTGGTAAAGACTGTGGAAATTAAGGGGATGCAAGTCCCTCTGTACTGGAGAGCAGGGAATCAAAATCCGGGCTGAAAGGATCTAGTTATCCATCCAGCAACAGCATGGGGCAATATGAAAAAAAAAATTCTGTGAGACTATAGAAATGTGTCAACCATTTAAAATGCTGCCCCATGCATTAAAATAACATTACTGTGCCTTTACATCTTTGGGCCTATCTGGACATTATGGCCAATGCTGTGAATGAGTTAGCGGGATCACTTCGTCAGCAAACAAGAGTTTGGCAATTTTGTATTTAATTTGACGGATAAGCCAAAATGAACTGTATTGAAATTGCAATATAAAGTGACATAGGTTGATTAAATTGATTGATAAAGCCGTCAAATCTCACTGAGTTTCCTTTAAACATCATTCAAGTCGGAAACACATGGCCATGATGACAAGCTTCCATTAGCGCTAGCGGTTGCTACGCCAAGATCTCTTGTATTCTGATGGGAGACCTGGCTGCTTCCTGCTTAGATTAGAACATTCAGGACCGGACAAACATTCACATCCCAATTAGCTGATTCATTCACTGTAAACAAGTTCAAAAAGAAAACAGAAATCCCTTTAACAGCTTCCAGCCGGCAGGAGGAGGCGCTCACAGTTCAGTCCTGGGATTTGAGCCAGGAGCCGGTGAGTGATGAGTGAGCTCCAGTCTGTGGACAAACACAAGAGGAGACATTCATTCAACTAGATGGACGGCACTGGAACACTGCAGAAAGCACAAGTTGATTTGGAGTTGTTCAGTATGCGAACATTTTATCCGACAGAATATTGAACTGAGCTCAGTGTTGCTGTGCTGTTTGGACAACATGAGCAACTGCATAAGATCCCATTTGGCAATAGGGACATTTTGATGTGCATTAGGGTTGCAAAGGGGTGGAAAGTTTCCGGTAAATTTCCAGAAACTTTCCACGGGAACTTTAGCTTGGGAATTTTGGGAATATTCAAAATTGGGAATTATAGGAATTAACTAAATGGTGGTCATTTAAATAATTTTTGTCATATCCAAACATAAATCTAAACATATAGACATTATGTTTGGTCATAGGCAGACGTCCATGCAAACTAATTCAATAAAAAAAAACATTACATTTTAACAGATTTATTTGTAAGTAGAACTTTATCAAGTTTTGATTATTTTATGAACAATTAATAATTTCACTGAACAACAAAAAGATGAATGTTGAGTAAAATATAATTCATCTGTCTGACCCAACCCATTCAATAAATTAAGTAAATTGCCCCCCATGTGATGGAGGAATGCACAGTGCATGTAGGGGGCGTGGCCTCAGTACCCCTGCAGTAGGATGTGTGCTATGTGCAACTTGCCAAGTCTACTTGCATGAAATCTGGTTGTTTTAGTCAAGATTCTGCTAAAAGGGGGCGCCCTTGGCGCTTCTTAATTTATTCCCCCCGTGTTGTGAGCGTATTACTTCGGTAAATGCACATGAGACGGCTCGGTGCAAGCCGACAGAGACACTGAGTGAATAGCGCTGGCTGCGGCATCGACATCGTAGAAGTGGGACACAGTGTAGCCCACTGATTAATGTAATGACAAGGAAAAACACCACACAATAAACAGTGCTGCGCTCACATTTTCTGCCAAAACACAAGACTATAAAAGCCTACTACGTACCTGTAAGCCAATCACGCAGCACACGTAACCTGGTCCATCCTGGCCCTCAGCTGGGCAGCGTCGGGCCGGTCCTGAGGGTTGACGGCCAGCATCTCCTGCAGCAGCCTCCTCACTCCCTCTGACATGCAGGAGCGCTGCTTCTGTGGGATGTTCAGCACCATCTTAGGGTTCCCCAGCAGCGCCTCCCCCACCGGCACTATGTCTGCCCCGTGCCTCACGTAGGTGCCCAGCAGCTCCCTCTGAGAGGCCGCGTCGATGAAGGTGATCCTCTCCACCATGGCCCAGATGATGATGCCCAGGGCGAAGATGTCCGCCTTGGCCGTGTAGTGGCCCTCCCACACCTCGGGAGCCATGAAGAAGTCCGAGCCGCACGCCGACGACAGCCACAGCTTGTTGACGTTGACCTGTTTGCTCTTGTTGTCTTGGCCCGCCTTGCCCTCAGAGGCGTTCCCTAAACCGGCGCACACTTTGCTCAGGCCGAAGTCCGCCACCTTCACGACCGGAGTGCCCGACTTCTGCGAAATGAGGATGTTATCTGGTTTGAGGTCTCTGTGTACGATGTGGTTGTGATGCAGGAAGGCCACGGCGCTGCTCAGCTGCAGCATGAAGCTGTGGTTGGTTGGAGGGTCGGGCCGGCGTGACAGGATGAACTGGTTGAGGTCTCCGCCTTCACAGAACTCCATGACGAACCACAGATAACAGGGCTCCTCCGGGGGGCCCAGCACCCTCTCACCTGCAGCCAACAACACTTATTTAAGACACTGCTCTAATGATACACTGCCATAATCATTATTTTGTGCTAAAATCAAAACACATCATCATCATCAATGATTCATAATTTGTCACTGGGAAAATACACCAGGCCCCTAGGTGAGGAGAAGGCTTAACAAGCTTGATTTGCAATTCTATTTGAATAAATGTTACCATTCACCAGGCGTTTTCCAAACAACCCAAAGACAACAACAACAACTACACGCTAACTGTGGAAACACTAGCTCTAACATGGAGTTCAGCTGTTAAAGCCACTACGAGTAACATGGCACGTTGGCGTCCCCTTTGGACAAAAGCGGTAGTATTTTTACGACGCCCGCTGTCGCAAAGCTGTTTTCTAGCTCGTGCCAGGCGTTCGAGTGTGAACTGAGAAGGGCGCAATATAGTGCATGTCCGTGTGTTGAAAGTGTGAGGACTCTTTTCGGCTCCGTGAGAGTGGTTTTGACACTGCATCAACTAATGCCAGTCAGTGCTACACACACCTGATTGCAATGAGTTGATGCAGCAGCGTCACCTAACTACTCTCTCTCACGGAGCTGAAAGATTACGTGTCCTCACAGAAAGCGAATGAACGAGAGACGGCAGTTAGTATGGATCACGATGAGGTAATGTGTTTGTGTTGTTGATGTAAATAATGACTATTTCAGATAATGGTTATCTGATGATGGTGAAGCAAAGCAAACGTTGTGTTAGTACCAACCGCTCATTCACTGCAGTCTAGTTTCGCTCTCGTGAAATTGTATACACATTGCTTGGCAACGCCCTCGTCCCGCCCGTAGCCTATATCACTCTCCCTTTTAGCTTTTCTTCATTGCATTCTCTTTTTTTTCTTTAATGGTTCAGCCCCGTTATCAGTCATTATGACGACAAATAACTGTCTCAAACAAGGCTCCCGCTCCCCTTCCCTCACCTGGAGGGATAGGCTTCTCAAATCGCGTTGCTGCTCCACACTGAAATCTGCGACCAATACGGATATGTGACCATAGAGCAGGGGTGGCCAACCCGCGGCTCGCGAGCCGCATGCGGCTCTTTGCCCAGCTTCGTGCGGCTCTTCAGTTCATATCAAATTATGTGATTATAATTTTTTTTTTTTTATATACTTTTTTTTTGTGTGGGCCTATGTGTGTGCATATTCGCAAACGTTTCATGCGGCTCTTACGTTCGTTTTACATGTTGTCTATTATTTAATTTTTTATTTTATTAATGTGTAGGCCCTATGTGTATGCCTGTTCGCAAATGTTTAATTGAGGACGCAACATAACGTTCGCAAACGTTTGGTGCGGACGCAACATAAAACTGCCCGCTCAGCTTGGAGGGAGGTTTTCCGTGAGTAAACTATTTGTGTCAAGTTCGCTCCGAAACAGAGTGGGAGAGTTCATATTTTTTGTTGAACGTTATGCCAAGCCATTCTGCCTTATATGCCAGGTGTCATTTGCGCATTTCAAGGCTTCAAATCTTCAGCGCCACTTCAGCTCTCTCCATGCTAAAAGTAAGTCCCACAAAGCAACATGCATAGTAAGAGAAAAACGCTATTTTAAATTGTTATATTTTTGTTTGTGGACTTGGTTGAACTGAGAGTTTGTGTGTGAGGCAGTGCACACAATGTTCATTGTTGAAAATGACTGCCCTGTCGTCTTTAGTCCAGTCCTGTCATTATCACAGGGGGGGCCTTAACAATCTGGGGGCCCGTTTCAAGTCCTAGTGTGGGGCCCCCTGTTTTTTATTTTTATTTTTTTAATAAATAATGCTTGTGCATGCATGTGCAAGCTCCCCGCGAAAATAAAAACGCCCCCCCCCCCCACCCCCCCTGAAATCTTACTGGCCACCCCAGTGCCCCCCCCCCCCCCAGTTCAAATGTTATTTTTTATTTTAATTTAATTTTTTTAATTACATTTTTTTCCTGATATCTATCCTAGTTCAGAGATGATATGTATTTTTTTTTCTTTCTTAACTTTTTTTGATAGGTAGTTGCCAAGTTCATCACACAAACACTCCAATCCACTGATATGAGATCAGTTTGCAATTTTCAATTACTAAATTAATGGTAGGACTGTGGCCACTAGAACTGGTCACTGGTCTTGAAAACAGCATAAGTGTGCTTGTGACATGCGTGCCACCCATGCATGTGTATAGGCACGTGTCCCAGCAGATTTTTGAAATCTGAATAAAAAAATTAAAGTTTGTAGTTAGCGAGTGTAACATGTTCTTAGCAAGGGCAGACTTTCATAAATAAAGGTTTATTTTTTTAGCAAGATATTTGGTCAAAAGCTAGTGGTCATCCGTCCCTCTGTCCAGTTGTTAGGCATCTGGCTGCTAGCAAGTTATGTTGTCTTGCTAATTTTACTATTCATCTGAGCAGAAATAAATATTGACTTTTTCCTTCTTCGCGAGAATGCACCAGAATGCTTAGATTACATGTTAAAAACACAAAAAAATCTTCGGGGGGGGGGGGGGGGGGATGCCCCCAGACCCCCCTTTGTTTTCTGACAAACATTACAATGGATACTAACATGATTTGGGCATTTGGGATTATAAATCATCTTTGAATTGGTTGTACAGCATATCACATGCTATTCATTCAGGGGTGTGATGGCCACCCCACTCTAACTCTGTGGCCCACCTTGACCACCCCCAGTCAAAATTTCCTGGAATCGCCACTGTGTGTACCCGTGTGTACGATGTGGCTCTTTGCAGTAACACAGTAAAAAATGTGGCTCTTTGTCTCTGACTGGTTGGCCACCCCTGCCATAGAGCATGCACGCGTGAACCGAAAATCGGACTGGGTGTGCGACCAGACCAAAAGCAGTAATACAAACTAGATTAAAAACGTCTTTCTTTGCACTGATGGTCTCGTTTGCTGTTAAAGGTAATTTATGATTATCAGAGGAAACATGAGGCTGTTTAAAAGATATTTAAATGTTACTCGTAGCCGCTTTAAGCCAAAATAATGAGTCAGACTGACACAAACTAGTGTTAAAAAGGAGTGTGTATTTCCTTTCCTTGTAGGCCAATTACATGTTGGTATACTATCAGAATGTGTACATGTGCTGCTAGAAGCTGTATAGACTACAGGCTTGGATCTAGCCAAGTGTAGGCCTTACTTCAAAAAGCTTTGAACACACAGAGTTCACCTCTGTTAAGGAGGTATAACTGCACACAGCTGGACACTCAGCTGTGATTTGGAGTGATAGCTGAGGTTAATAATTATGTATATTAATATAACCATAATATGATTTAGTAAAATACAGAACCTGCCCTAGACAAGCACAAGGGAAGCAGCACAGCAATTTAAAGAGGGATTCACAAAAGGCTAGGTGTTGTTAAATGTGGTGGAGAAGTGCAATGATTGTCAAAGCAATGTAAAACTAACAAATAGGCCAACAAAGCAGACTCCATTTTAGTGAGTGTTGGTCTCACGAGCTCCCTTACTAAATGTAGCCTACCCTTCCCCCAGCGAGGCTGTGTCATGGCGACAGCAGCACTCTGCTTGGAAGGACAAACCAAACCTGACGAGCAGCCATTTGTGTTGTTGGGCCGCTGGAACCTCAACACTGTGTCAACACACAACTAATGATACTAAAGCCCCAACATTAAACATGCTTAATCACATGGATGTCACTGTTCACACCCTGTTTGCTAATGGCCAGTTGTTTTAGAGCTAGGCATAGGCCTTCATGACCGGAACTTGCTTCTGCAATAAGTTAACACCTTGCAGTGGAATATTCTTATATGTCCATGGTAATATTAGGTTGATGTGTCGGGTGACCACTAAGGACTCCTTGCTACAACATTACAGTTGTGTGGCTGTTTTCCCCCCCACTGCAGCATAGATCCTATCAAAGACGTCAAAAACAGCTGATGGGATTGACCGTCGCCTCACCTTTGAGTGACGTCTCCACCAGACGCAGGTACTGTTTGGAGCGCTTGTTCCCATGACTCATCCTCTGGGCCATGCCGTTCCTCTGCAGCACACACTCTTCCAGCTGCACCACGTTCTCGTGGCGTTTCTCCAGACTAGCCAGCGCCCAGAACTCCTGCAGGGCGAGCTCAACGTTCTCCGGCGCGTCGCATCGGAGTTTCTTCACGGCGACTTTGGCCCCGGATCTGCGGGCCACGGCCTCGTACACCACACCGTACGTCCCCCTGCCCACCTCCCGCAGCAGGCTGTAGCGGGGCGCCGTGAGCCCCCTCCAATCCAGAGCGTGCGGTTCGCCTGCCTCCATGGCATGCTCTGCGGTGTTTCCCACGCTCAGACACCGCAGTACATTGGCGTCGTCACCAGCTCGTGATCCACCGGTCTGTTGTCTGCTGCTGGCTCGCTCGCTCCTCGTGCGTCTCCGCCGGTTGTCCCCACCGGCTGTATCCATACTATAGCTAGAAATATGTTCACATGTTGCGTGACGTCCCTTCTTTCCCTACTCTCCCTTTTAGCGAGGAGAGAATCTGGACTCAAAATGTTCATTTAAACCGGAAACACATCATGACCCTATCCGGTCAAGTCCTTCAAAATAAAACGTGTTGGGTGTGTCAAAGTTTAATTCAATGCAGATTAAACCATAGTGATATATATATATATATATATATATATATATATATATATATATATATATATATATATATATATATATATATATATATATATATATATCCATCACATCCATCACATCGTCCTATATATATATATATATATATATATATATATATATATATATATATATATATATATATATATATATATAGGACGATGTGATGGATGCGCTGGCAGGATGACATGAGGGACTGCAGACAAAACTAGAAGCCCACAGCAAAGCAAAGAGTCACTGATGATACAACCGTTTACTCGTGATTAATTGGATTAAGTCTGCTCTGTTGCCTTTTAGGACCTTAGAAACATGTGGGACAGTTGACTATCAGCATGCATTTACAAAATGAATGGAATTAGACTAATGAAAATGGCCCTCAATTTGACAAACAAAATGAATGGACTAATAATTTCAACAGTGTCTTCCTCCTGTCAGTCTTTGAGCAGGTGTATTGTCATTGAGGAGTGTGGCCTGGTGGGTCATGTGATGCCCGTGTAATCTGGCACACATTAACTGGCCTAGTCTGTGGTTGCACTAAATCCACCTTGTATGGCTGGTGGGGGTATTATCTTGTTGACAATCTTGCCGGTCTCTTTATCTCTTCACTCAGCTGTCAGTGTAGGTGAGGGCACGGCAATAGATAGTGCCAATTGTAAAAGCTATAGGAACGGTGCTTTGTTTTTGTTGTGATAAACTTAAAGGTCCAATATACAGAATTCAGAAATTCCTTCTCAATGACAGCCCCTGTGGTGGAAAAGTGAGCAGCAGTGCCCATGTGCAGCTATGGCAGCAGCAAGCTGAGAGCACCGGCCAAACAGCAAGACCGCACCGGACCAACTCACACCCAGGAAGCAAGCCTCGCCGGCGGACAATACAGCCCACAAGAACGCCAAGAAGCACCGGACAACAACTGTGAAAGGAGACGGTGTGATTGAGCTGTTTTAATGATGGATGAGGTAGGTTTTTCTTCCACTTTTTTAGATGTTTGGTTTAGTTTGACAAACGTTATGATTCTGATACAACTACTACGGCTGTTGTGGCCAGTTGAGCTTCTTCTTCTCCTGTGTATGTGCTCCGGAACTCGGAGAAACTCAGCACATCCTTTGGATTTCCAAGGAAAATCCAACCCGGTTGCTTCTCATACATTTACTAGATTTTATATGAAAGGGACAGGAGAAAGTCTGGGAAAGTCCATTTTTTTTCAAGTTACATTGCTACCCATTCACCCATATGCAATACATTATGTAACTTGTTTACTTAGAATGTTTGCTGCAGATTTGACTGGATGAGAAAAAAATTAAAAACAAACGATACAACTATATACTTTGGTGTCTTTAGTGAGGCAGTGCGTTATGGCTTGTCTATTCACACAGTTAGGTAAGGTAACCAACGCCATAAAGCATTACCTCACTAAATGCATGGAGTGTTATCAGCCTTTAATTCTGTATCCATGGGTCCTACAGTTAACAGGCAAGGAAGTCTTCACAGTCCTTTTTCCACAACGGGAATTTGTTCAATGCATCCTATGAGAATCTCCCTATCAGTCTATTTATATATATATGTTTTCCATGGTAGATGTCTACAAAATAACCATGTAATGCTTGTAGATTTGTTCTAGAGTTGAATAGGATAAATGCTTAATATTAGATTCATTCAAGCCCTTAGTTCAGACAAAGGTTGGTGTTCCTCAGATGCCTTGGCAGATGACGTTCGGGTGACGAATAATAATCTGATTTACCATTATGACCACAACATGGGATTCTTTTTATGATATGATATCACTCCTCATATTCATTGTAAAAGAATGCAAGAAAATCATGCATACATTTTTGGGCGTTTTTTTGTTTTGTTTATTTATTGTTTAATTTTTAGTTTTCTTTCTTTTTCTTGTGCCACTTTTGCAATCCAAACATTTGAAATAGTTAAATACTGAAACATGTGAAGTTGTAGTTGAAGTGGCAGTTGAAACGCAGTTATGTAAAGAAATGAAAATGGACAAGCTATAGAGTAGACAGTTCGGATGAAGTTCAAGCCCTGAAGAAGTTGAAATGTCAACAGCAGTGCAGGAGCTCAATGCGCTGGAAGTTCCCCCGGTAAGTAATTAGAACCAGGACAATCAGATAGAGTGTGAGAAGATGTCACCTGAAGTGTTGGAGTGGTAGTGCTTTACTTCTAGCACCAATTCGAAGTTAATTGGGTTGTTTTGTTCCCGATACCTGAAAGTGTAAAGTGTTTGCTGATGTTTAGGTGTTGGAAGCAGAATTGACAGTGTCAGCAAAAGCTTTAAGCAGTTGAAGCTGAAGCTGAAGAATAGCTCCATTGTAGCATCTTTATGGAAGCATCTGCATAATTTTAAGGTCCTCCCTTAACCCTCCCTACCTGAGTGGGTACCAGAGGTAAACATCTTGTCATATCTCACTGGTATTTTATTCTATCATTCCAATTTTTCATGAGTTTTTCAATAAATGTGTTCCACATGACCCAATATTATTGTTTTCTGATTCTCTTCTCATTTCTGCTTTAAAAAAATGTATTGGGGTAATTTTGACCCCAGCCTATTCTGCCTATGTATTTTTTATTAAAAAAAATGTATCTTTGCCATAGTTTCTAATTTAATTTAAAGAAGAGATCACTGATTTTTAGATTTTTTTCTTTTAAATTATTATAATTTTTTTTTCATTTGTCATGCTTTATTGGATAGTTTGGAGAGGCAGAGAGGGAATGACATACAGAGAACGACCACAGGCCGGATTCTAACCCGTAGAAACTACTTTTCCAGGTAGATGGTGAAATGTGAGTTGTGTTTGTCCCCAGGCTCTGTGCCTCTGCGGCAGTGGAAGTTGTCTGCTGTGTGGCCTGTGTGTGAGCAGCAAGCCATCCACTCTGACCAGGGTCATCTACGCCTCCACCCTGCTGCTGGGGACCGGCCTGGCCTGCCTCATGCTCTCGCCGGGGGCTCATCAGCAGCTCAGAAGGGTAGAGATGATGTTTATATACAGTACATTTCTATAAACATTTCTACAGAGACTGGTGATAGATCAAAAGCACAGCCCAACATAATGTGGTGGGTAAGGTATTGGGCCATCATCCAGTAAGAGAGCACTCCCATCAGGATAGAGACAGTGTTGTAAAGAGTAGCTGAAAACCACAATTGAGTAAGATACCTTACTAGAAAATTGACACGTCACCTATTAGAATAACACTTGAGTAAAAGCACAAAAGTATCTGATTTTATAGTATTTAAGTATTGAGTATATAAGTATCAAGAGTATTTGTGTAAATATCAAAATCAAATATTTTTCGATTCATAGATCGATTGTTTCAAAAATTACTTAAAATAGTCACAAGAAAATGTATTTTGACAGACAAGTCATCAATTGATCGAGTAGTGTTTGTAGGCCTGCATATTGTTGGGTAGTAGTTAAACGATAATTTATAAACTCTTATATGTTTCGTGAACAAAAATCGTAATTAGAAAGTAACTAGTAACTTAAGCTATCAGATAAATGTAGTGGAGTAAAAAGTAGAATATTATCTACTGCATTGTAGTGGAGTAGAAGTATAAAGTAGCATGAAAAGAAAATACTCAAGTAAAGTACAAGTGCCTCAAGCTTGTACAGTTTTTGAGTAAATGTAGTTAGTTACATTAGATGTGGCCAAGCATCCAGACCTTACCATTGTCTTGGTCCACACATGCACTCAGCCACTTGTGGAGAATAAATGGTAAATGGACTTGACTTATATAGCGCCTTCTAGCCGATTTTCTCAGCCCCAAAGCGCTTTACATATCTTACCACATTCACCCATTCATACACGCACGGCAGTAGCTGCCATGCAAGGCGCTCTCTGAACCATCAGGAGCAATTTGGGGTTCAGTGTCTTGCTCAGGGACACTTCGACATGTGGCGGGGAGACGGGGGATCGAACCTCCGACCCTGCACTCCAGAGGCGATCTCCCTACCCACTTCGCCACTGCCGCCCAATAAGCCGAATAAGGTGGAGGATGACTGTTCTACCATATTACATATAGATTTTTAGTGATATACTGTATTAAAGGTACTACGAGGAACTTTTAGATATTTCTGAAACAGTCTAATTTTTCCTCTTATGATCATAAATTACATTTAACAGCAAACCACACCCTCAGTGCAAAGAATGCTATTTTTACATAGTTTTTCTTAATGCCTTTGTCATGGGTACGCTCAGCCAGGAACTACAGGTGTAAAAACACTACCGCTTTTGTCCAAAGGGGGTGCAAGAATTACCCCAAACTGAAAGCTCCTCGGAGCACCCTTTAAAATATGATTTTTTTCTATAGATTCCAGGCTTCTGTGAAGATGGTGCAGGCTCTTCAATTCCCGGCTACCAGGCTGATTTCAACTGTGAAATGTTTGTAGGCTACAAGGGAGTGTACCGTTTCTGCTTTGGAATGAGTATTTGGTTCCTGGGCTTTTCCATTCTTCTGATTAACATGAAGAACAGCAGAGACCCCCGTGCTGCGATCCACAATGGGTAAGCACCGCAGTAACCACAGCCATACATATACACACTAATGTGTCTTTCTACTAAACCTTAGGCTAAATGAAAAAAAGAAGCCTGGCTTCCTCTCTCTTTCTTCTCTAACACTAGCTCAGAGTTGTTCAGCATTTTGAAAGATGGCCTTTATCTCACACACACATTTTGTAACCTTGGGATTCTCTACTACTGCTGCATCATTATGTTCATTACGGATCTACAGCACATTACTGTTTGCACTTCGTCCTCCTTAGATATTCAAAGAAGGATTATTCTTAAAAAGATATCTCTTGGCTGTGGGAGGCAGCATGTTCTGTATTCAACTAGTCAGTTTGAAGTATTTGAATTTCAATGCTGTCAAACTAATATTTTTAACCCATGTTTGAACAGCTGCTGCTCTGGAAGTGCTCATTAACATCATGTTATCAAATTGTATTTTCTTATCATGGTTCTTCTATAGGAGATAATTGATAACTGTTTAAGTATTTGGCTTATTTATAGATATTGTAATTATATATGTTAGTCATTTATTTTATCATTTGATGACACTATTTTTCACTTAGGTCTTGCTGTTTGCCTGCTGACTAAACCTATATTGAATTCTGAAGATCAGAAGATGCTCATCCTGGGCAGAAAGCTGTCTCAGGACTCTTCAGCTGCTCTTAAAGCTGGGGTGGAGGATTTGGGGAGAAAATGGCATTTGGGATAGAGATTCAAATCCAAATACCTCAACCGCTCCACTTGTTCTCTTTGGTCCCTCCCCTATGGTCCCTCCCTGACATGCTCTAAACCAGTGGTTCTCAACCGGGGGGGCGCGGACACTCTACCGGGGGGGGCGCGAGGGGGATGGAAAAAAAAATAAAAAATCTTAATTTTTTTTTTTTTTTGTAATTTCAATTTTTTTCCTGATATGTAGCCTAGTTCAGAGATGATATGTATTTTTTTTCTTTCTTAACTTTTTTTGATAGGTAGTTGCCAAGTTCATCACACAAACACTCCAATCCACTGATATGAGATCAGTTTGCAATTTTCAAGTACTGAATTAATGGTAGGACTGTGGCCACTAGAACTGGTCTCTGGTCAGCAAAGGTCTTGAAAACAGCATAAGTGTGCTTGTGTTGCAAGTTGTGTTGTCTTGCTAATTTTACTATTCATCTGAACTGAAATAAATATTGACTTTTTCCTTTATTATCTTCGCCAGAATGCACCAGAATGCTTAGATTACATGTTAAAAACACAAAAAAATCTTCTGGGGGGATGCCCCCAGACCCCCCTTCAGGGGTTTAGTTTTCTGACAAACATTACAATGGATACTAACATGATTTGGGCATTTGAGATTATAAATCATCTTTGAATTGGTTGTACAGCATATCACATGCTATTCATTCAGGGGTGCGATGGCCACCCCACTCTAGCTCTGTGGCCCACCTTGGCCACCCCCAGTCAAAATTTCCTGGTATCGCCACTGAGACACACACAACTCCGCGGTCAGGCTGCACAGCACATTAATCGCAGGTAGCATTTTGAGCTAAATCTGGCCACTTTCCAAATCCAAGACTCAATAGTTGAAACATTCTCTGAACTGGGTTGTCAGACAGCAGTGTTTCCCATTGATCATAGACTTTGTTTTGTGAAGCTTTTTCATAACAGGTATACCTATTGTAGAATTTATTCTGTGTATGTTCTATTTAGGCTACTATTTTCTTCTCTTCTAAGGAGATTTTAAAAAAAAACACATTTCCTCAGTGTCTCATTGATACAATCTCATAATTAGCTTTTAAAGTGCACCAGAATTTAACGTTAAAATATAAGAAATTTCCGGACCCCAACCCTAAACCCAATGTTCAACTCAAAGGTGCGCCACTGGCCTAGCCCTTGTGATAATAACAATAATAGATTATCTATCTATCTATCTATCTATCTATCTATCTATCTATCTATCTATCTATCTATCTATCTATCTATCTATCTATCTATCTATCTATCTATCTATCTATCTATCTATCTATCTATCTATCTATCTATCTATCTATCTATCTATCTATCTGTGTTGGGTGGTGTGTGTGTGTGTGTGGGGGGGGGGGGGGGGGGTTGTCAGGGTCGGTGGGGGGGCCCAACTGCAATGACCCAGCTTTGGGGGGGCCCAGCTTGCAAAAGGTTGAGAACCCCTGCTCTAAACCAACAAAGTCGTGCCAAAGTGAATGGACAGTCCCAACAGCCAATAAGAACAGAGAATCGGAGCCTCGCTGTGATTGGTCAAAGTTTTCAGCTCATGTTAACTTTGACCAATAAGAAATCACATACCCCAGCTTTAATAAAGTTTGTGTTTATCTTAGCAACATAACGTTAGCTAGCCACAGCAGCAAACAATTAAAAGATGTGCATGGCCAAGGCCAGTTTGTAGATTAATTAATGTTCTAAGAGACCTGAGTGTTACGCTTCTTAAGGCAGTATAGCCAAAATCATATGCGTCAGATGATCACCCACACCGTGTTTCTGTGTAAAGTCCTACTGTCCTACACATGTTGAAGGACGAACATTTCAGCTGTATAAGCTACAGCATATAGGGTTTAATATGGCATTGGTCCACCCTTTGCAGCTATAACAGCTTCAACTCTTCTGGGAAGAATTTTCACTCTTAAAAGGAGTGTCCTAAAGTCAGGACTGTGCAGGCGTGGGTTTGGCCTCTGCCAGGAGAACGGTTCTTGTCTGACTGCATTGTGCCAAGTGTAAAGTTTCGTGGAGGGGAAACGCTTCAGGATACCAAGAGATGTTGGACAATTCCATGCTCCGAAACTTGTGGGAACAGTTTGGGGATGGCCCCTTCCTGTTCCAACGTGACAATGCACCAGTGCACAAAGCAAGGTCCATAAAGACATAGATGAGAGAGTTTGGTGTGGATGAACTTGACTGGCCTGCACAGTCCTGACCTCAACCCAATAGAACGCCTTTTAGATGAATTAGAGCAGAGACTGAGAGCCACGCCTTCTTGTCCAACAACAGTGTGTGTGACCTCACAAATGCGCTTTTTGAAGAATGGTCAAACATTCCCATAAACACACTCCTAAACATTGTGGGAAGCCTTCCCAGAAGATTTGAAGCTGTTATAGCTGCAAAGGGTGGACCGACGTCATATTCAACCCTATGGATTAAAATGGGATGCCACTTAAGTTCATATGCGAGTCAAGGCAGGTGAGCCAATACTTTTGGCAATATTGCGTATGTGCATGTGCTTTCTACTGTGAACTCTGTCATTAAGATTTTTTTTCTTCAGATTTTGGTTCTTTAAGTTTGCCGCCTTGGTGGCAGTTACAGTGGCTGCCTTTTCCATTCCAGATGGAGCTTTTACCTACAGTAAGAGCTTTCTATCATGACTTCCAGCATACAGTTGTAACAGTATCTGATGGCCTGAGTAAAGCAATGCCCTGTGCCTCTGTCCTCACAGTGTGCTTTGTACTGGGCTCGGCTGGAGCTTTCTTCTTTATTCTAATCCAGCTGGTGCTGCTGGTGGACATGGCTCACTCCTGGAATGAGTCCTGGGTGGACAACATGGAGACAGGCCAATCCAGTGGCTGGTATGCAGGTCAGTCAATATTACATGCTGCACACATCTTTAAGAGTCTTCTTAGAATGTACTGTTTACACTCTTTACAATCCCACACAGAGACATAGACTACACTTCCTGAATGTGATGTTGTTGGAGACTTATATCAACCAAATGGAAGAAGAGAAGTTGCCTACCTGAAAATACATTGAAAATGAACAACACATGAAAAAGTGATTTATTTTATGAATGTTTATGTTTTTTTCTCTTTTTAAAATCAGACATACCTTTTCTTTTCTTCCTTGTGTTTTTAGCTTTGCTAGCGGTGACAATCCTCAACTACAGCCTGTCGTTCACTGCTGTGGTGCTCTTCTTCCTCTTCTACACCAAGCCTGATGGATGCCAAGTCAACAAGTTCTTCATCAGCTTCAACATGCTGTTCTGCATCCTGGCTTCTGTTGTCTCTGTGTTGGACAAAGTACAGGTACAGGACAGAAAGTTATATATAACATGTTGTTTTCATTATATGACAGAAGAAGTCCACTGTCTTTTTCATAATTTCAGCCACATCTTACTACAGTAGATGGAGTTTATTACTGTTAAGATTGTTTCTGCTTGATTGTCCAGGAGTCCCAGCCCCGGTCAGGTCTTCTCCCGTCCTCCATCATCACCCTGTACACCATGTATCTCACCTGGTCTGCCATGACCAATGAGCCTGGTGAGAAGGTTTGCTTGAATATTGCTGTTATCACAATTATGCATTCATGATTTGAGGAAATGCAATTCATTATCCCATAACAAGCAACAGGAACATATTTTGGTCCTGGGCATTATTTTCTGCGTTGTAGCCTCCTTTTTTATGTCGTATGACTATGAGTTATTGATTTAATGCTTTGTTCGAAATGCATGTGGGATGTTGTGGGAATGCAGGGATGAACTATAAGTCTTCAAATCATTGTGGCATCCCTTGAGTGTTGCTCTTTGGGTAGTGCAACATGTTGTATTAAATTCATTCCTGCGTAGTATGTCCAAACTATCCAAACACAAATGGTTTAAGGGACCATTTCAAGGTATGGATTTCATTGATATCATGTTCTTAAAGGCACACTATGCAACATTTTTATGAAAATACAAAGTATTTCCTGCTCAAAAATGATCCCACTAAATGATCACTTCTGCCCCACTAGAATATGTGGTGGTGTCTTTATTTGCACAGTCCCCTCCCCTTTGGCTGTATTTTACATAATAACATTTGTTAGTTTTGTTTTTGTAAACAGAAGATTCAGACATAGCTCCACCGATAGCTATACCCCACTGTACAGATAAACCACAACTCATTCTAGTGAGGCAAAAGTGATAATTGAGTCGGATTATTTTTGTGTGACTCAAGACTTTGTTTTTTAATGAAAATGTTGCATAGTCAACCTTTAACTTGCAAACTGCCTTTTCCAAGAACATGTATTAAACAGATGTAAAGGGATATGAGTTCTCATCTTTTCTATCAGAATAAATCCATGTCACAATTTCTCTTTACACACTGGGATGTAGATTCAAAAGTTGTGCCTGTTGTTTGTCCCGTCCTCAGACCGATCGTGTAATCCCAACCTGCTGAGTCTCCTCCAGCAGATGGCAGCCCCCACACTGGCCCCTCTGGAGGTGGAGAACCAGACAGCTGTGGTGATCATTGGCACAGAGGAACCTAACCTGACCGCCCCGTACATACAGTGGTGGGATGCCCAGAACATAGTGGGGCTGGCTATATTCGTCCTGTGCATCCTTTCCTCAAGGTAGGCCTATACTGCCGTGTTGACTCCCATATAAAACACTATGACCAAACCAGCCTGTGCTCTCTTCTCTTTCCTGTCAAGTACTATGCAATCTTCACATGAAATAATGTCAGTAGTGGGATTTCTGGTTAAGTTGTCGCTGTGCAATGGGCCTACATTGAGAAGTGGAACCTGATATATTGGAACTGATTCTTGTTTGGCCCTGATCCCCAAAGCTAGCAGTCAGCTCAAACAAACAGCAAATAAAGCAGTGTTTGATGAACCCCATGGTTTCAACTCAGATCATGTCAATAATATGGGCTGTCTTTAGGAGAAAAAAAAATTGTCCCAGGACCGAGGCTCAGTACTTTGTTTACATACATTCCACATGAGTACTTTTCACTATGACATAATAATATAACAAATGCATAATTTATTCAAATGGACAAATTGGAGCATTTCTGCATCTTCTCTAATTCAAAACTAAAGATGTAAAGAGAGTTTCAAAGTTTGGTCTGATCCTCACATTACTGCTCTGGACCTCTCCATCATCACGTGTTCTATTTCATCCTTACTGACCGCCAGAGGCGGTGCATTAAGCACTGGATATACATCTAGCGCATGCGCAGTTTCGAGTACCTATACCAAAAAAGTCACCTGTGACCCTCGTGACACCGGAAGGGCTATATCCCGGTGTCTACAGAGGATCTGTTCCTTTCATCTTCTCGCGACGCAGTGAGAGTACCGCGTGCGGACAACCCGTTCGTATTTTTTGGAAGGATTGTGCTAACTAACTGCTAACGGTGCAGCCTCGCGACCAAAGAGGTCGGAGTAACGGTGAGTCCGTCCTCCAGGGGCTGTTTAGCTGTGTAGCGCTGAAGGAGCTATCGCCGCTACTTTGATGGTGGGTCAGCTTAATTGGCTTTCCCCCACTGTGTGTAGCCGCTAAGATATAGCTTCCCTTTGATAGAGACAGCTCGGCTGTTTCTTGCCACATTTTTTTTTTTTGCTGGTAAACTTTTCGTTTGAAAAAATAATAATAATAATAATAATAAAGTATCTTTTCAGTTGCTTATCAGTGAAGGCTGCGCTCTCGCGTCCGCTCCTGGTAACACTGCTGTGTATTTATTTCCAGTCACTTATCAGTGAAGGCTGCGCTCTCGCGTCCGCTCCTGGTAACACTGCTGTGTATTTATTTCCAGTCACTTATCGGTGAAGGCTGCGCTCTCGCGTCCGCTCCTGGTAACACTGCTGTGTATTTATTTTTCGGTCACTTACTGGTGAAGGCTGCGCTCTCGCGTCCGCTCCTGGTAACACCGCTGTATATTTGAGCTCAGTCACTTACTGGTGAAGGCTGCGCTCTCGCGTCCGCTCCTAGTAACACTGCTGTGTATTTATTTTCAGTTACTTATCGGTGAAGGCTGCGCTCTCGCGTCCTCTCCTGGTAACCCTGTTGTGTATTTGAGCTCAGTCACTTTCCAGTGAAGGCTGCGCTCTCGCGTCCGCTCCTGGTAACACTGTTGTATATTTGAGTTCAGTCACTTAGGCTACTGGTAACACTGTACAGCGCTTAGCGTGCCCGCTCCTTTCCGGCGCTTGTAGCTATTATTATAGCTTCCCTGTTTGCTAATAGAAGCAGCTCGGTTGTTACCACATTTGTTTAGTAACTATTTTTGAAAAAAAAAAAAAAAAGAGGATTGTTCAGTGTATCTCTTTTTCAGTCACTCTCCAGTGAAGGCAGCGCTCTCGCGTCCTCTCCTGGTAGTACTGCAGAGTGGTTTTTCGGAACCCACCCCTTGTATTGGTTATAATATAACTTTTTAAGTGTACAGTTGTGAAATGCTTAACTTAAGGTTAACACTGGTTGTTAACACGACACTGCTGTGTATTCTGTTCAGTCACTTATCGGTGAAGGCTGCGCTTTCGCGTCCTCTCCTGGTAACACTGCTGTATATTTGAGCTCAGTCACTTACTGGTGAAGGCTGCGCTCTCGCGTCCGCTCCTGGTAACACTGCTGTGTGTCTCTTTTCAGTCACTTTCCAGTGAAGGCTGCGCTCTCGCGTCCGCTCCTGGTAACACTGCCGTGTATCTCTTTTCAGTCACTTTCCAGTGAAGGCTGCGCTCCCGCGTCCTCTCCTGGTAACACTGTTGTGTATTTGAGCTCAGTCACTTTCCAGTGAAGGCTGCGCTCTCGCGTCTGCTCCTGGTAACACTGTTGTATATTTCTTTTCAGACACTTACTGGTGAAGACTGCGCTCTCGCGTCCTCTCCCGGTAACACTGTCTTGTGTTTTTTGAGTAAGTACCTTACTGGTGAAGGCAGTGCTTTCGCTCCCTCTCCCAGTATTCTGCTGATGGCTCATGTGTGTGGTGCCTGTGTGGCCCTCCTAGAGCCTGACGATGGCCATGATCGCTGCCCCTCGTGTCTCGGCTTTGAGCATTTGTGGGAGGGCCTTACTGAGAGGGCCTGTATGAACTGCGGCTCCATGCCCTTGGCACTCAGGGTGGCTAGACTGGCAGCGGCGGAGCGTCCGACGGCTGTCAACCTTCCCTCAATGACACCACTTCCTTCGGCCCAGCCCGGCCGGTCTTGGCGTCGGGGTAGAGCAGTGCCTCCCCCTCCCCCCCAGGAAAAGGGCTAGGAACGAACTAGCATCCAAGGTGGATCGCTTGTCGTCCGACATGGTGAGGATACAGGAGCTCCTCCTGACTCTGCAACCTGGTAGCCGTGCGGCTCTGGCTTGCCTGGGGCTCGATGCTCCTCAGGCAGGAGTGGCTCAGCCTAGCGCCTTTTTCAGGTGCAGCCCTGCCACAGCCTCTTTCTCTGTCCCTCCTTCGGAGGAGTACTTAAAGGAGCTACACGTGTGCTGGAAGGATGCCAAGTCATCCTAGTCCCAGTGCTCGGGCCTTGGCTGCCATGCGGGCTCCAGCGCAATATGGGCTGGGTTGCATGCCACCCGTTGAGCCTGCCTTTGGCTCCCGATGAAGCTGGATGCCAGGTGTCCCCGGCCCCAGTGCAGGGTCGCGGACGACCTGCTTTTAAAGGCCTACGATACAGCGGCACGTATGGGTTGGGTAGGCGACTCTCTCACCCACCTAATGCTGGCGCTCTCAACCTCTCTGCAACAAGCTGCAGTTGAGCCATCTCTGCAGAGGCGTAGCGATGCGTCACTGCAGGCTGTTGCCCTCATGTCCAGGGACTTAGGGCACGTTATGTTCACCCTTGTCCAGACTCGCCGCCAGGTTTGGCTGGCTAAGTCGCCTCTGACGGAGAGGTGCAGGAGGGCCCTCCGCTGGGCCTGTGACGCCGGGGGAGCTGTTTAGATCAGCTGCCCTGGAGACGCCGGAGCGGGCTGCCCAAGCTTGGGAGACCAGCCAGCAGCTTTCGGGTCTATTCGCAAGAGTGTGTCCACTCCTGGCAGGCCTAGGGACTCCTCGGCTGCCCCCCAGAGCCACTCTCAGGCACGTTCTCATCCAGCGAGAGACGATGGCCTACGCAAGTCTCGGCGGCCCACTCAGCGGCCCGCCCAGCAGCCTACTGATAACTTTCGTGCCCCCGCCCGCCCGTCCTCCGGGCAGCCTCGGGCCTCAGAACCTCACCGGTACCCCCCTCCCCCTAGAGGCCTGGGGGCCAGGTGCTCGGGCATCAGGGCCGGCCGCTGGCTGTTTTTCCCAGCAGCAGCGTAGGTTCTGGGCTGACTGTATTATATTTCTATGGACCCCTGGGTGGTTTCCACCTTAACCCGGGGGTAGGAATTGCAGCTCCGAAGCCAGCCACAAGCCTTTGGCGGGGTCGGAATGACAGACCCTCAGTGATGCTTCACTGCAGACTTTGCATTATGACTAAGGAGCTAGACAGGGTGAGGTCAACTGATACGTTGGCGCCGCGGGGGTTGGCTGGCGCAGTCCCCCCAGTCGGAGGTGTGTCAACAGACCCTCCGTTCTCTTCCAGTCGGCCCAGGCCAGACGTTGGGCCAGCTGCACCTCAGGCCCCAGAGCGAAATGGTACCTCTGTGGTACCCCGTGCCGATAGCTTCAGCCACGTCCAGGTGGACAAGCAATGGCCAGCGCTTCTCAGCGCATTTTGACCAGCACCGTAACAGTTACGGCGCTACAGTCGGCATTTGAGGCGCCAGGGGGTCTGGCGCCCAGCCTCCGCCCCCCCCAGGGCCCTTAGGGGCGCTAATCGATGCTCGATAGGGTCTACCCAACCTATTTTCTGGTACCAAAGAAGGAGGGCGGGTTCGCCCCATTCTGGACTGAGAGGGCTGAATCAGTTCCTCAATGTTCTTCCCTTCCACATTCTGCGTGTTGCAGATGTCTTCCAGGCTATCGCTCAGGCGGGCTGGTTTGTGTCATTAGACCTGAAAGATGCTTCTTTCACGTCCCTACTGCCCAGGGTCACAGGGGGTCCTCCCCCTTTGCATTTCTGGGCAAGGTGTACCAGTTCAGGGCTCTTCCGTTTGGGCCGTCCCTGGTTCTGCGTATATTAAGTGGTATGTGGCAGCAGCCCCGTCACCATTACAGAGACACAGGCAGAGGAGGCTCAGGGTACCTCAGCAGTGTCTCCCCTTCTCTGTCTCGATGTAGACAGAGGGCATATCTGTCGGCGGGTGTGCCCATGGGCGCCATTCCATTCCGCCAGGAGATGGTCACAACAGACGCTTGTCTCTCAACTGTTAGAGCCACCGTTTGTATTGGTAATTAGCAGCAGGGTTCACACTGAATCTATTTTCTTCCATTCAGTCACTTACTGGTGAAGGCAGCGGTCTCGCGCCCTCTCCTGGTAACACTGCTATGTGTTCCACTCAGTCACTTACTGGTGAAGACAGCGCTCTCGCGTCCTCTCCCGGTAACACTGTGCAGTGCTAAGCTACTTTGTTGTTGAGGCAGCACCTCAGCTCCCCTCCAGCATTCGTAGCTGCTAATTATAGCTTTTTTGTTTATGGATAGAAGCAGCTAAGCTGTGTTCTAGGTTACCACATTTGTTTGGTAACTCTTTCTTTTAAAAAGAAAAAGAAAAGGGAAGGGTGCTTTTCCATTCAGTTACTTACCGGTGAAGACAGTGCTCTCCCGGTAAAACTGCCGTGTTGGTCTGCTGCTCAGGCTCTGCTGCAGCTCGCCAGGGACCTCCTGTCACAGCTGGGGGGTCAGATCTGGCATCCTGACCCACGTTCGCCTTCAGCTCTGGGCTTGGCCACTACAGGGCCCGACTCACTGCTGAGTGATTGCACCTTCAGGGTTACTGTCCTGAATACCAGGGCAGCATCAACCAGGAGGCAGTTGGGAACAGGTGGAAACTGTTCTCCAATTGGTTTGCAGCTAGAGCTGTGGACCCAGTGCACTGCGCTGTGTCCCCTGTTCTGGAGTTCTGCGGCCCCTCCTGGATAGTGGCTGCTCTCACTCCACCTTGGGAGTTGAGGTGGCTGTTATCTGCTCCCCTACACGAGGGGGTTGATGGTGCCACGGTAGGATGCCACAGGTTAGGGTCCCTCTTTCATTGAGGGCCTTTGAGGCTGCGTCCCCCTAGGGCCCCGAGGGCTCTGGCATGGGGCCTCCCGCTGGTCCTGGAGGCCTTGTTACCTCCCTCTAAGCCTTTGGTCCAGAGGAGGTCGAGGTGGCTGTCCATGAGGGATGCAATTTTACTCACCTTAGCCCCTGCAAAGCTGCATGCCCTATCTGGGAACGGTACATGCCGGAGGTGTAACTCTGGCTCATGTATCACCCTGTGGCCGAAGGCTGCGTTTCCGCCAAGTCGCTTCCACGCAGTCACCTTAGCCAGCACATCCAGCTGGCACGCTTTCCCCGCCCCCCAGCTGAGGAGGGCAGGTCTGAGCTACTGTGCCCGATGCGGGCTCTTTGGGCTTATATTTCTGCTACCACCTGTATTCGTCAGTTGGAGCAGCTCTTTGTTTGCTATTAGGGCCCCAACAAGGGTCAGGCTCTAAACAAAGCAGGGGCTGTCCCACTGGATTGTTCATACCATTGCACATGTCCATGGGACCAGTGGACGCCCCCCGCCATCCATTCAACCAGGAGTGTCTCAGCATCATGGGCTGCCCTGAGAGGGCTGCCCCTGAGGACCATCTGTGCCAAGGCATCGCCTAGCACATTTTCCAGGTTTTTCAACGTCGCCATTTCCCATCCAATGGGGGTGGTCCTATGCCAAGCTCCACTGTCTCCAACCAGTGAGCTGGTTGCTTGGATTCTTCGTGACGTTGTTGGTATTGGCCATCCAGTGCTTAATGCACCGCCTCTGGCGGTCAGTAAGGATGAAATAGAACGCAGAGTTACGTATGTAACTCCGGTTCTATGAATCCTGGATGACCGCCAGAGTAACAGGTCACTCAGAAGTCTCGTGGTTCGCGAGAAGATTCTGGGAACAGATCCTCTGTAGACACCGGGCTATATAGCCCTTCCGGTGTCACGAGGGTCACAGGTGACTTTTTTGGTATAGGTACTCGAAACTGCGCATGCGCTAGATGTATATCCAGTGCTTAATGCACCGCCTCTGGCGGTCATCCAGGATTCATAGAACCGGAGTTACATACGTAACTCTGCGATCTTCATCTTCCAGCTGCTGGTTTCAAGGTCAACGGTGAACTTTGATACTCAATGTTTAAGCCCCGCGTCCACTCTCCCCTGCTGGGCCCTGCAGCGTAGACACCGAGATTCCACTCTCTGGCTCCGAGATTCCACGGCTGTCAGCCCCTCGGCCCCTTTTCCTTCCGACCACATTAATAGTTGGCGACTCCATTATAAGGAACACGCGCTTTTTTAATGCTGCCACCCACTGTTTCCCCGGAGCCATGGTCCCCGTCATCACCAGCAAACTTCCGGGGCTACTGCGCTCCCTCCCGTCCTCAGTTAGACGTGTGATTGTTCATGTCGGAACATGCAACACCACTCGTCAGCAGTCTGAGCTCATCAAAAAAGATTTTAACAATCTCTTTCATTTGTTAAGTTCCTGTGACAAGAGTGTCTAAATTTCTGGTCCCATCCCCTCTCTAGGTCGTGGAGTGGGGCGCTTTAGCAGACTTCTCAGCATCCACACCTGGCTTCAGTCCACCTGCACAGCTCTTAAATTTGGTTTCATCAATAATTTCGATCTGTTTTGGGACCGTTCTGATTTATTCAGGCCAGACGGTATTCACCCAAACTGGCGAGGTAACCAAATTCTAACGGCTAACCTACAGCACACTGTTCAATCAACCACACATGCATGACTGTTTACCCCCTTCTCCCCGAAACGTCCATCTTCACATGCCCACTCAGATCACTGTTCCCCCCGTCAGTTCCCCCTGCTGGCCACATCCGTCACTGACACTCACACCTGAAAGTCTCCCTATACAAACCATCATCAGCCACAGAGACTTCCATCATCACAATAACCGACACATGCGATCTGCCTGTCTCCGCCCCCTAGCCAAAGCACCCCAGCCTGTCCAAATGCAACCAAATCTCAAATTTGCTCTGTTCAACACCCGATCCCTAAACAGCAAAGGCCTCATACTCAATTAATTCATAACTGACAATAATCTGGACTATCTCTGCATAACTGAAACATGGCAAAACCACAGGAATATTGTTCACTAAATCAGACCACACCCGCTGGATATGCATATATCAATAAGCCACACCTCCACGGTCGTGGTGGTGGAATAGCCACATTTTTCAGACAAAGCATCACTACAAGCACAATCACCATCCCGGCCCCCCTCTCATTTGAACGCATTGTTTTTAAACTGTCTGGACCCAAACCCCTGGTTACTGCAGTCATTTATCGCCCCCCCCCCTCCCCCCCAAACCCAACTCAGCCTTCTTATCTGACCTGTCTGACTTCCTGACTCAACTGTGTGCCATCACTCCATCCATTCTGCTACTTGGTGACTTCAACATACATGTCGACTCATCCGACTCCAAAACCTCTACAGAACTCCTGGACATCCTAAACATCTTCAACTTCACCCAACATGTAGATTTTCCAACCCATAAAAAAGGACACACACTGGACCTTGTCTGCACCACTGGCATCACCATCAGCAATCTATCCAGCTCCGACTTCACCATCTCCGACAATCTGGCTATCACCATGGACATTCTCATCCCCACACCAAACGTCAAGCAAAAACGCTCTATAACTTTCCGGAATCTCAAATCAATCCAACCCACATCTCTGTCCTCCCTTTTGGCCGATACCATCCCTGACTCCGCCTTCATCCAGAACGCCTCCCCTACTGACCTTGTCACAGTCTATAATGACACCCTCTCCTCCTGCCTCAATCAGCTCGCTCCAATAAAAACAAAGACTGTCTCTTTCACTCACTCCACCCCCTGGTACACTGATCATCTCCATCACCTCAAATCCAAGGGCCACCAACTCGAACGGCTAACCAATAAAACCGGTCTCACTATCCACAAAGATGTCTACAAACAACACCAACAGCTCTACAAAGACACCCTCAACAGTGCACACTCCACCTACTACTCCTCCATCATACAATCAGGCAGCAACAATCCCAAGACTCTGTTCTCCACCATAAACAAACTTCTCAAACCTCTGGACCCCATCTCCAACTCCTTCACGGTCACTAAATGCATCTCATTTCTCTCACACATCCAAAGAACAATAGACAATATACACAGCCAACTGATCAACGCTTCCACCTCCACTGTCTCTTCTTCGGAACCTCCACTACCGTCTGCAGCCATTCACCCACTCTCCTCATTCACTGAAATCACCCCAGCAGACCTATCTGCCATTCTCACTGGCATGAAAACCTCTACCTGCATCCTGGACCCCATCCCCTCCACCCTAGCCATGGCCTGTCTCCCTCACTCTTGCCCCTGATCACCTCAATTATAAACTCCTCTCTGTCCACTGGCCTAGTCCCGCCCTCAAACTTGCTGCTGTCACCGCCCTACTTAAAAAACCTGGACTTGACCCTGAAACACTCAGCAATTTCCGACCCATCTCCAACCTCCCCTTCCTATCAACATTTTTAGAAATAACCATTGCCTCGCAGTTAAAATCACACCTCGACTACAATAACCCCTACGAACCTTTCCAATCCGGCTTCCGCTCCAGACACAGCACCGAAACAGCTCTTTTAAAGGTCACAAATGACATTCTCCTCTCTGCTGACTCTGGTTCCCTCTCCATCCTTATCCTCCTTGACCTCAGCACCGCCTTTGATACAATCACTCCATCCTCATCTCCCGCCTCCAGTCCTCACTTGGCATCACTGGCACCGCTCTCACCTGGTTCATTTCCTATCTCTCTGACAGACGCCAATTCATTTCAGTCAACAACTGCAAATCCCCCACCTCCCCAGTCACTCATGGTGTCCCCCAGGGCTCTGTACTTGGTCGCCTACTTTTCATCATCTACATCCTCCCACTCGGTCAAATCCTCCGACAACATGGCCTCCATTTTCACTGTTACGCTGATGGCACTCAGATCTACCTCTCCACCAACACCATCTCTGCAGCACCCCTTGCACCCTCACCACTACTGATGTCAACACTTGGATGCAACACAACTTCCTTAAACTAAATTGCAATAAATCAGAAATCCTCATCATTGGCCCAAACTCCCTCACCCGCTCCACCCAGGACTTCTCACTTAATATTGATGGTTCCATTGTCACCCCCTCCACTCACATCCACAACTTAGGTATCATCCTTGACCCCACCCTCTCATTCCTCCCCCATGTAAACCACATTACAAAAACAGCCTTCTTCCACCTCAGGAACATCACTCGTCTCCGTCCCTCCCTATCACTCTCAGCCGCTGAAACTCTGGTCCACGCATTAATTTCATCCCGCCTTGATTACTGTAACTCCATCCTATACAATATGTTCAAAACTCCGTAGCCCGTATGCTCACATCCACCCGCCGCTCAGACCACATCACCCCTGTCCTCCAAGACTTCCACTGGCTTCCCGTCAAATACCGGATTGATTTCAAAATATTACTCATCACCTTCAAAGCCCTCAACAACCTGGCCCCCCCTACCTCTCGGACCTTCTCCACCACCATACTCTTACCCGCTGTCTCAGGTCCGCCGATGCCAACCTCCTCCACCCTATCAAGACCAACCTCCGGTCCTGGGGAGACAGAGCCTTTGCTGCAGCCGCCCCCGCCCTCTGGAATGCCCTCCCCAACGACATCTGCAATACCAACACTCTTTCATCCTTCAAAACAGCCCTAAAAACACACCTTTTCACCCTTGCTTTTAACCTTTAAACGTTACATTTTGTTTGTTTGTTTTGTTTAGCTTTTGTGAAGCGTCTTTGAGCACTGGGAAAAACGCTATAAAAATTTGATGTATTATCATTATTATTATTATTATTATTATTATTATTATTATTATTATTATTATTAAGCCAACAGTGTGGACGAAAGGTCCCTCAAGTGCTCTGACCATCTGCTCAGGAAGACCATGTTATATGAAGAAAAGCTGTATAGACACATTTTCAGTTTATTAAAAGCTGTATGGCAGACATGTTTTCTCATGTACTGCGGTTCTCACTTTTAAAAACATGTGTGTTTTGTCCCCAGCATTAGTTCGTCCAGCACCAGCCAGGTGAACAAGTTGACCATGGCCTCCAAAGACTCCTCCATCCTGGCAGAGGAAGGCTGCAGCTCTGACCTGGAGCTTCAGTACAGCTACTCCTTCTTCCACTTCATGCTCTTCCTGGCTTCACTCTATATTATGATGACCCTCACCAACTGGTACAGGTCAGTCCCTGCACACTGGATCTTACTGAACCACAACTAGGCTCTTGTTTGGTGGAGATCACAGCCCTGCTGACAAGGCTTACTTTGTTCTACAGGCTTCTCACAGTAAACATTCCCATAAATAGACCAACACCATCAATGTATAATGTCTGAGTCTCCAATTATCAGAATCTGCTTTATTAGCCTGGTATGTGTAAACAAAGTACAAAAATAATTGTACAAACAACATGTACTGTGCCCTTGGAGATGGAAGCCTCCTCTGCTGTTATGGGACAGGCCAACTTACAGTCCCCAGAAAGGTAGGACTAAACCAGGAGAAGCAGCTTTTAGTTTTTATGCACCACATATCTGGAACAAACTCCCAGAAAATGTGAGGTCTGCTGCAACTCTAAGTTCTTTTAAATCAAATCTCTTTTATGTTTCCCTTGTCATTTCTATTATTTTTTTATAAATTTGTATTTGCTTGTTTTGTTTTGTATTTGTTCTTTGTTTTTATTATCTCTTAAATGCAATTTCTAATGTATAATATTGAGTTTTTGTATGCCCTTGTAAATCACTTTGAATTGCCTTCTATCTGAATTGTGCTATATACGTAAATAAACTTGCCTTGCTTTGCCTTATGATTAAATGAGTAGATAAGCTTTGGTTGTGTTTGTCTTCTGACAGCCCTGATGCAGCCTACAGCATCAGCAGCAAGTGGCCAGCTGTGTGGGTGAAGATCAGCTCCAGCTGGGTGTGTTTGGCCCTGTACGTCTGGACCCTGGTGGCCCCCACCATCCTCCCCAACAGAGACTTCAGCTGATCAGCAGCTCCACTCTACTTTACCTTCCACCAGGCTCGTGTTTCTGACACACATACACCCTGCCACCATATTGCCTACACTTTACTTTCACAACGGACTGGTTTTATAATCTCAACTGGACTTAAGTTTGAGTATTTCTGCTTTTTATTAAGTCAGACAGTGGGTCTGGTTCAGAGGGGCCAAAACAGCTGCTTCAGGTACAGGTATTGACTGTAGTGATGTTATAGCAGTCACTAGGAGCTGCCAGACATCCAAGGACACTCACGTAAAACACAGCGTGAAGAAAAACATTCCATTATGTTTGTGTAAACGTATGTGAATTTGAATCAAACATCTTTAAATGATGTGCTCTTATTAACCAGCTAAATTATTTTTTGCTATAACAGATTTATTTTTATTTTTTTTACATTGCTAAAAAGTATGAATGTTCTAGAAATGTCAGTATTACAGAATTACTAACAATTATTTTTATGAGAACTGCACACAATTGTGAGCTCATTTAGTTTGCTGCTATGCCTTCCAATGCCTTATAAGTAGTGACAGAACTGCACAGAACACGCAAATATACAAACAGTGTTTTAAAACTGAAAGTTGACGATTGTATAATTTTCTGGGCGTCATCATTATTTATTATTTTACTTGTAAAGAATGTCACCTTTTTAAAATCCAAAATTGTGTTTTGTAAGAAATACCAGTTTTAGAGGAATTAAATGTGTAATACAATGAATCTATGAACTATGAATGAACCAGATTAAAACAACCCAATCTACATGTTCTTTTTCTTTGTTTATTGTTGTGTTTTGTAAAGCGCTCTGAGTGAGAGAAAAGCGCATATAGATAAAATGTATTATTATTATTATTAAAGTCACAGACCAAAAACCTGTCAGCCAAAGTGATTTCCTGCGGTAATTGTGTTCAGACGGATTTATGGACGTTTGTCCTCGTTTGACATTCAGTACAAAAGTCTTAACACAAATGGGTAATCCTTTCAAACAATACCTTATTCTTATACACACAGAGCTCTTTCCCCTAATTCTAATAACTACACAAAACAGCCACAGATATCAGTCATTATAAATGAAACCTCAATTTACAAAACAAACTTAAAACAGAAAAAGAGATGTCTGGTTCAGTAATACGCTTTTGAGCACTGCTAATATGATAAGTCTGTATTGTGATCATTATCCAATGATTGTTGGTTTAATACTTTGAGTGGGTTGCCTCTACATGTTGAAGCTAAGAACGGCAATTAAGCTTTTGTTTAAAGCTCCCATATTATACACTTTTCGGTACTATTATACACCATATTATATGGTCTTAGTGGTCACTAATACGTTTTTCTTTAATTGTTTGCTGAAAAAAACTTTCAGATAATTTATTGTACTATGCTGAAGTTCAGCTAATCTCACAATGGCCTATTTTTTAAAAAGAGCTGCAGCTCCCCTCGTAAATATACAATCTTTGCGCTGCCCCCGCCCCCTGTCCGGAAGCGAAGCCAGATACGCCTCGCCCTCTGTCTGTCAGGGCCGTGGACCAATAAGAAATAGGGGTGTGGGCTGCACAGTGGAAGCTTCTGGCTTTCCAGTTTGTGAGGTCAGAAAAGGGGAAAATTCTGACTGGAGTATATTGGGTGGGGGAGGGGTGGTGGTTTCAGAAAGGGGGATTGTGAGAAAAGGAGTGTTATTTTTTTAAATATTTTGGCAGTCTCTAGACACACTGTGGACCCATGGATATGTTAGAACACATTTAAAAAGTGCATTTAGCATAATATGTGACCTTTAAGACTGTTCAGTGTTCACTCTGTTGTGACAACACTGTCAAATATTCATATCATATTCACTCTTCAAAGAGACAGTAGGGAAGTGGAAGTGTGAGACATCAGCCCACTCCGGTCCCTCAGCGCTTAACACTTCCTCTAGTTCTTCTGTTATGCATGGATCTCGGTCCAGACCGGAGACCAGTCCAGACATGGACCGGGCTTGTATGCATGGAGCCGGAATTGTATGCAGAGATCTGTTATTTAAAGGTCGACACACATATACAAGAGTGAGTGACCTTTCCAGACTACAGATGGAAATCCTTTGAAAAGCTACAAAATATGATGAATTTATAGCCTAAGATCTCAACATGGAATACGTGCTCTGAATATAAGTAAAGAGTAGACAATTATAAGTGAATATACAGTATCTCACAAAAGTGAGTACACCCCTCACATTTCTTCAAATATTTCATTATATCTTTTCATGGGACAACACTGAATAAATGACACTTTGATACAATGTAAAGTAGCGTGTGTACAGCTTATATAACAGTGTAAATTTACTGTCCCCTCAAAATAACTCGACACACAGCCATTAATGTCTAAACTGCCGGTTACAAAAGTGAGTACACCCCTGAGTTAAAATGTCCAAATTGGGCCCAAAGTGTCAATATTTTGTGTGGCCACCATTATTTTCCAGCACTACCTTAACCCTCATGGGCATGGAGTTCACCAGAGCTTCACAGGTTGCCACTGGAATCCTCTTCCACTCATTCATGACAACATCATGGAGCTGGTGGATACTGGAGACCTTGCGCTCCTCCATCTCCTGTTTTCAGAAGCCCCAAAAATGCTCAATAGGGTTTAGGTCTGGGGACATGCTTGGCCAGTCCATAACCTTTACCCTGAGCTTCTTTAGCAAGGCATTGGTCGTCTTGGAGGTGTGTTTGGGGTCATTATCATGTTGCAGTACTGCCCTGCGGCCCAGTTTATGAAGGGAGGGGATCATGTTCTGCTTCAGTATGTCACAGTACATGTTAGCATTCAATGAACTGTAGTTCCCCACTGCTGGCAGCACTCATGCAGCCCCAGACCATGACACTCCAACCACCATGCTTGACTATAGGCAAGACACACTTGTCTTTGTACTCCTCACCTGGTTGCCACCACACACACTTGACACCATCTGAACCAAATAAGTTTATCTTGGTCTCATCAGACCACAGGACATGGTTGCAGTGATCCATGTCCGTAGTCTGCTTGTCTTCAGCAAACTGTTTGTGGGCTTTCTTTTGCATCATCTTTAGAAAAGGCTTCCTTCTGGGACGACAGCCATGCAGACCAGTATGATGCAGAGTGCGGCGTATGGTCTGAGCATTGACAGGTTGACCCCCAACCCCTTCAAGACCTGCAGCAATGCTGGCAGTATTCATATGTCTATTTTCCAAAGCCAACCTCTTGGTATGACGCTGAAAACGTGCACTCAACCTTCTTAAACTGGGCCGCAGGGCAGTATTGCAACATGATAATGACCCTAAACACACCTCCAAGACGACCAATGCCTTGCTAAAGAAGCTCAGGGTAAAGGTTATGGACTGGCCAAGCATGTCTCCAGCCATAAACCCTATTGAGCATCTTTGGGGCTTCTGAAAACGGGAGATGGAGGAGCGCAAGGTCTCTAATATCGACCAACTCCATGATGTTGTCATGAATGAGTGGAAGAGGATTCCAGTGGCAACCTGTGAAGCTCTGGTGAACTCCATGCCCATGAGGGTTAAGGTAGTGCTGGAAAATAATGGTGGCCACACAAAATATTGACACTTTGGGCCCAATTTGGACATTTTAACTCAGGGGTGTACTCACTTTTGTTGCCTTCAGTTTAGACATTAATGGCTGTGTGTCGAGTTATTTTGAGGCGACAGTAAATTTACACTGCTATACAAGCTGTACACTGACTACTTTACATTATATCAAAGTGTCATTTCTTCAGTGTTGTCCCATGGAAAGATATAAAGAAATATTTGAAGAAATGTGAGGGGTGTACTCACTTTTGTGAGATACTGTATATGCTGGTAAAGCTTTATAAGATGTTCCTCCTTTTTTGTCTTTTCCACTATTATTTTCTGAATGTTATTGGAAATCAAAACAGGTTAGATATGGATTATTTCCTTTTTTCTTCCTATCTGAAGGTGGGATATCTTTCTTCTCTCTCTGGGCTTTTCTTTGTCCTGTCTTTGTGATCAGGGAGGGGTTCAACCAGCAGAAAGTCCTCCAGCCTCATTGGCTGTGTGTCGGCTGTGTGTCTGTGTGAGCAGCTGTGTGACGTCATCTCCCCCCCCCCCCTCCCCACCCTGCTCCTCGGTGACTGATGGTGGCTGGCTGGTCACGTGACCGTATAATACCCAGGGATTTTCTGCCAGGCGTGCCCTATAGGCTCCCTCCATCCATTTCTATCCGAGGAGAGGATTCCTGTTATTGTCCTGCATGCAGCCGCTCACTCAAACCTTCCTGGAAGATCTATGGTTAGGGGAGAGTGACATTTAGCATTGGAAAGACTAGAGGGCTGGATTCTTTGTTAGAACACTGTCCTGTCACTCACTTGTCAATATTCACGTTGGAATACATGTGCAGTGGGAAGAGACGGCATTGGGTACACGGCGGCATTGGCACGTTTGGCTGGTAAGTGACATGCTGGCTGTGTGTGTATGTGACCAAAGAATACCTTCATCCATTCACTGCTTCATCCTCAGCTACTGTATGATTGAACAGCCTCCCTCTCATTCCTCGTTGACATTGATTTTGCCTATACTTGATCACTTATTTGTTAAATATTGAAAGCCTTATTTTCTTTAGTAATTGGTATTTTATGCATTTCTGATTCATTAGGCAACATTTTGTGAGAAACAGGAAACAGAATCAGACTCATTAGCACAACAACAGCAGTGACGACATCATTTATGGTGTGTACAGCAGCAACATGGACCATCAGCTGCTGTCACAAGCAGCTCTTTGCTCACTGTCACCATGACAACCACATGTCTGGACTAGAATTATGGACTGACTGACCAATATTTCTATCCATACAGACACGTCCGGAGTTTGGCTTATACGTAGATATGGACAGCATAAACTTTATAATTAGACTTTACAATATGGGCCAATGAATAGTGTTTATTGAAGGGTTGCAGTGGGGGCAGGTTAAGGTGGTTAGTCCAGACGTCCCTATACCACATAATGTTTGCAAGCGCCTCATGGGGGATCCAGAGGCTCTTTCAAGACAGATTAGATCTTCAATCTCCCAAACATGTTCTGGCTCCACTAAGAGGTTTCTCACTAGTTGGATTTGCCCAGTAGAATCTCCAAAGGAAAGCCCCCTGAGACATGCTGATCTGAAGCACAACTCCAGATTGGTTCTACTACAAAGGTCTCTACGGATGTGTTAGCTCCCTAACATATCTGAGCCCAGACACCCATCAGAGGACACTCATTTCAGGCGCTTCTGTCTCAATCTTTCAGTCATAACCATAGCTGAGGGTTTGGAATGTAGATCAACTGGTAAATTGAAAATGTTGCCTACCCACGCACGTCAGCCAACAGAACCCATCAGTTGTAAAAAAACAGAGAATAAGTTTTGGAATTGACAAATCGGATAATCCGTAGGTCCACAAATCAAATGTTGGATGAACAGACTGATCATCCCCTCAACAACCCTGCATGGATAAAGAGCAGGTCAACTGTTGCACAATCAGGAGGGAAATATCCATTGCTCTTCATGTATCTGACATCCACACCTGTGTGAGCCTCTTCTTCAGTAACATGGCATAAGCACTTAACAGGCGACAACATATACTGAAAGACATCAACAAGCAAGGGTGATGGGCGTACCTGAACCCCAGTGAGCTCTAATGGCCTTCCACAGTCACTTTGTTGTGTCTTCCTCCCAGTGTATGGCGTACGAGCATGTAAGCTCGAGTTCCTTCTTGGCTTCACTTCAAATGGGTTAACAAATGATGCAGATAGATCAAATAAAGGGATATGGCATATCATTCACCATCCATCACAGTCTCATCAACATAGCATGCCAGAATCTATCTTCTTCCTCTGTCTTTCAAGTCTCAGCATTTGGCCTAATTGCTGGAAATGGTGTGCAAAAGCTTCCCAACAAATATGAGCAACCATGTCAAAAAATATATGTTAATAACTCAATAACTATTGGTGCAATCATTATGAAACTAGTTAGATATATTAAGGTCTTGTTTAGGAATAGGACTACCAAAGCATATTGAGCAAAACCTGTAGGGGACGCTACCAATGCAAGAAGTTTATATCTCATAATCTGCTCCATTGATTTACACGCAATAATAATAATATAATAAATGTATATATCTCCCCAGGTTTATATTTTATTTTATTTAATCTATGTTCACTAAATTTGTGTCAAATTTCACCCGCTTTGTCTGATTCACTTGACAGTTATCACACCAGGTGAAGGTGCCCTACAAAAAAGCCTCTTGAACCAAAAATTAGATGATACACATGTCACATGAAAAAGATGGCCGCCAACTTGCTACTTGTCTCCAGAAGCATTTTGAACCAGGTCAGAGGTCAGCATCTGAACCTTTAAAATGTTCACTTGTGCATCTGAGTCAATCATCAGAAAGAGGAATTTAACCTTGTACATTATACATTTTTGTAACAATGCAAGGATTTATGTAAAGATGGATAAGCCTAAACCAAATAAAAAATTCTGATTCATAATAAAGACATTTGTCATGATCCAATTATAATACAATATAGTTTATCTGAGTTGGACAAGGAAACAGCCTCGATCAAACAAACAGGACCAGACAGGCAAAGGCGGCTTAGGTTACACACTGCTGTTTTAACAAACCCTTTGTGGACCATCTGCAGAACTCAGTTTGCATGCATATGACTGCTTCTTTCTTGATAAGATGATTCTGAATTGTGATGAAAAATATCCTTACAATTTATGTTCCAGCCACATAAGAATTACAAGCAGGAGTGAGTGAAGAAACAGTTGAAAAAAATAGTGTTTCCCGGTGAATCTGCCTGCATGCCATTTGGGTGCTGTGCTACACACCACATTGCAGTGTTAGGTTAATCCCAGCCAATTCCTATCCAATCCTCAGAGCGGAGTTGATCGGGATGAGAAGGCTTTGATTTAAGCCTTCACACAAACACACGCACACACACTCACACACACACACACACACACACACACACACACACACACACACACACACACATGTTCATAAGAGAATCGGAGGAAGCTTATAACTAATTAATACACTGTTGGGCTCATAATTGGCTCATACGCCCATAGGTCCCAGCTCATCTACTGCCGGCTTGCCCTCCACACACCATTAGGCTGAAAACGTCTTTATTGGCATGAAAGTGTCAAAAATTATGTTGCCGAAGCATCAAAATGTAATTTCTCCAATCAGCAATGTGTGTGTGTGTGTGTGTGTGTGTGTGTGTGTGTGTGTGTGTGTGTGTGTGTGTGTGTGTGTGTGTGTGTGTGTGTGTGTGTGTGTGTGTGTGTGTGTGTGTGTGTGTGTGTGTGTGTGTGTGTGTGTGTGTGTGTGTGTGTGTGAATGAGGCACTGTATACGGCATATGAACCAAGGAGGTTGTTGGGGTTGATAATGGGTGTACAGGATTCTGAGACCAGAAACCAGAGTCAGTATAGTCTGTCATTGGCAGCCGCTACACATCTTTTCACCATAATATTTCCTTAAAGGTGCTCCGAGGAACTTTCAGTTTTTGTTAATTCTTGCACCCCCTTTGGACAAAAGTGGTAGTGTTATTACTACCCCAGCTATTCTTCCTGGGTGAGCGTACCCATGACAAAGGCATTAAGACATTTTCACCAACCTTATCCTTTTAATATAAAGTATTTTGACACTGCATTAGAATGTACATCTCCTGATACAACAGTAGCCTAATATCAACATTCATTTACACTATGCGGTCCAGCCATATACTAGGTATTCACCTACTCTTGTTTCTTTTTATGCTTGAACTGTGAAAAGTCATGTCTATTTACATATTTAGGGATTCTCCTCCTGTTTAGCATGAATACATTTTCCATGTCTCCCAAACGGAACTGGAGCAGGATTATGATGCTGACTAATCATACTGCAGTTCTGAGAATGTTTAAACTGTAGCCCAAACAAACCAAAAGAGATGCTGCAACTAGGACACACAAGGGGTTTAAGCAAGGCTATCCTGTTTGTGTTTGTTTGTGTGTGTGTGTGTGTGTGTGTGTGTGTGTGTGTGTGTGTGTGTGTGTGTGTGTGTGTGTGTGTGTGTGTGTGTGTGTGTGTGTGTGTGTGTTGCATGTGTTTCTGTGCACAAGGGCAGGGAATTATGGAGGACTGTATCCGCCATAGACCCCGCCTACCTAAAGGGTAGTGTCGCCAGTGGAGAGGCAAGCAGGATCTAGTGTAACCAAGCTGACCCGATCTGAGCCACGCTGACCCAAGCCGTGTCACTCATTCGAAATGAGGCAATAGTGAAGACAGAATTCTGATTTTACATCCCCTTTAAGTCCTGTAGAATATTTGACAATGATGTAAAACATGATTCATATTTGATAAGAATCCAACATGGTCTTCACTTCAACAAGAAGAGCAAACGGAGAAGTTCAGCATTGCGTTTCTGCTCAATATTTACCTTGCCTTTGTTTATGGAAGTGTTTGCTTTAATATTTAATATGCTTTTGAATATTTATTGGTTCCAGCCAAGTTTTTGCACGGTAAACCCAGTTTTCATTTTTAGGGGATTCTTATGTTATAATGCACTACTTACTTAAGTATGGGGGGAAGAAGTGATTTAGCCTGCATGCTAAATGAATGAGTGGGAGATGAAGCAGAGGAAAGCAGAGGGAGATGGAGGTATAGAGCAGTGAGAGGTGGAAGAAGGGAGGGGTTGATTGTTACTGGAGCTTTGGAGGTTTCAAATTTCTCTTTTCTTCCAAATCTCTGCTCTCATGCAGATTGAATTTGTTTTTCTTCTCTCTCCTATTTTTTCCAGAGCAGTTCAGCCCGTTCCAGAGCCGGCATGCTGTAAGACACCGCTACCGAGGGGAAGACTGCAGTGGAGAAAGAAAGAAACAAAACAACAGATAAGAAGAAAGCCAATGAAAAGATGGTAAAAGAAGGTAAGCATGGCTGCACATGCTCTCTTTGTGAAGGATAGAAAGGAGGGGCAGAAAAGACGGAGGGATCTCCAGTTTCTGCTCTCTTTGTGCTTAGTCTCGAGACGAGAGAACAGTCGTATGTGTGTACGCTGATGTATTTAAGGGGTGTGTGTGTGTGTGTGTGTGTGTGTGTGTGTGTGTGTGTGTGTGTGTGTGTGTGTGTGTGTGTGTGTGTGTGTGTGTGTGTGTGTGTGTGTGTGTGTGTGTGTGTGTGTGCACGCTTGTGTATATGTGAAACCTGCTGCTGAAGACAGACTTGCTGCTGATGTGGTGGGACTAAATAAAGCCATGTCTGTGGGAAAGAGAACTATGAGTGTGTTTCCCTCTGAGAAAGCTCTCAACATGTTTTTTATATTTGTTTAAAACTCTTTAAGTTATGCGCTAGTGGCAACATGTACAATCTCAGTCAGTAAGAGCTGCTACACACAGTAAAAGACCACGACTCCAGCATGTTTCAAGTGCTCTCATTCTGGCCTCACTCTACCTGGACACTAGTGGTCTGTGTGACTGACTGTGGAAGGGAGGGACTTGTGTGTAGCAGGAGGAAGTGAGAGTGAGATCTGAACTTGAAGTTGGCCAGGCAGTCAGCGTAGACCCTGCAGGCACAGAAGAACTGTGGTCAACAGAACTATTTCTGCTTGTATTGATCTGTATTTCTATAGATTTGCTTGGGAGAGTTACTCACACTCATTTTACAGTTTTTTACGATTGCTAAACCACAGTGGGCACAACTGGAGCGACATGTGCAAAACTCTAACAACAGTATGCAGAGCAGCGGTTCATTCGGACCAAACTCTAGCTCGTTTTCATTGATTAAACACAATTTTCAAAACTCTACACACCTATCTTATGGCTTAACCACAGCCTGCACAACACTGTGGATTTCCACACACTACTGCCACAACTCTAAACCACATATTCAAAACAGAATGAATGCCTAGTGCATTTCAAACACTGCGGATTGCAATTTCAATTGAAACACTAAGATGTCTTGTTTTAGAATTGTTAGTGAACATATATACAGTGTAAAGGGAAAGCTCAAAAATATATTTGTATTTGGAAATTGACCAAGGAAGACAGGTTGTTGGAGGGAGAAGAGTGGCAGTGAGAGTGTGTATGTGTGGAGGAAGACCTAGAAGACATAGAGCTGTAATGTCTGATGAAATACAGTAAGGGCAACACTGATAGACCCTGTTGTGAATCATTCTCTCTCATTGAGAGAGGCAGGGTTGAGAGTGCAACCCAATCTGCAAAAATCTAAAGTTGCATCTGTAATACGAATTTTGCAACAAATAAACAGCTTAGAGTTGCATCCTTACAGTAAATGACAACATTACAGGAATTGATTTCTGTATTACAATTATAGAATATTTACACAGATAAATATTAAATTTGGAAATGTTTTCAATAAAATATACAAAATGTGTATCTATTGAAGCAAACTTCTGATTTTCATTTCTTTTTGTTTTCCTAAAAAAACTGGTATGTTATAAAATAAACAATTTCATGTGAAAGAATGTCACCCTTTCATCAAAGAAAATATTACGTAATTTGTGTGAAATAACTCAAATTATTCAAACTGTAAAGATTAAAAGTTTGTAATTTGTGTATTGGGGTTTGATGCTAGTGTTTGTACCCTGAGCAAGTTCTGAGTGACAGTGTGTGTTATCTCAATGAGGCTGGTTCATAGTGTTTGCTGCACTGAACCTATTTTGCAGGTGAAGTGAACTGTTCAGCTCCAATGACTGTTGGTAGTGCAGACTGTTGTTAGATTTTTGCACATTGAGCTACAGTTGTGCCCACTGTGGTTTAGCGATTGAAAACAACTGTAATACAACACATTCCTACTGTGCAGGCATGCAGGGACACAAGTCCAGGCAGACCTGTGTTTCGGTCTGAGAGGAGAGAGAGAGAGAGAGAGAGAGAGAGAGAGAGAGAGAGAGAGAGAGAGAGAGAGAGAGAGAGAGAGAGAGAGAGAGAGAGAGAGAGAGAGAGAGAGAGAGAGAGAGAGAGAGAGAGAGAGAGAGAGAGAGAGAGTGTGTGTGTGTGTGTGTGTGTGTGTGTGTGTGTGTGTGTGTGTGTGTGTGTGTGTGTGTGTTGGTACAGTATGATAGTTATTCATCCACTGTTCATTGCTCTTATAAACTATTTCTAAAATCTTGTAAGAACTTTGCGATACTATATAACAAACAAGTGTATCTCCGACATTTTATAGATGTGATTCAAAATGACTGAAACAAAAAGATGAGTGAAGATTCCTCAAGCGCACAGCGAATACATATTTCCGCTGTCATCAAAACTAGTTAAGTTTCAGGAGAGTCAAAGGACTAAGTTAGGTCAGGGTCATAATGATAATGGTCATGGTTAAAAAAGAACTCCCTCTTTGTTGGCCCATCCATCCATCTTGACCTCCTCCTTATATGGAACTATCATTACACTATATTGGGCCTGGTCCTGGCAGACAACAGTAGTCATTCAGACAACCACAAGAAGTCATGGCAACATAAACAAAATATGTTTAAACAAACAGCCAATGCGATCAGTTTAATCTTTTACGTTTTGATGTTAAAATGTAATTAAGGTTCAAGCTTACTTAATGATTGACAAAACTATGACTTTGACCTATGAAATTATTGCTATATTAAACCACTTCAGCAGCATACGCCCTAAATCTGTATTTTCAGTATGTCCTACATACTTGTGTTTCCACAACAAAGCTAAAACTAATATACTTCTTTTGTGACTTCAAAACTCCACCAACACTCGGAAGTATAAAGAATACATCTATTTGCAGACCAATAAATATAGAGACAAAGAGTACAAAGAGGTAGATTACCCTCTTTGTACTCTCTTCTCTGTGGACTAAGGAGTAGTGTTGTCAGAGCAAACTAAGCATCAACAGAGGCAAAGAGGATGCACTGCAGGAGTCACATCATAGCTGTCTATAGCTGCCATCATCCACACAAAACACACATTTTAGGGATGTAACCATGCGTCGTCAGTCACTTTAAAATCCATTCGTAGGTGGGATGATTCAAATTGTTAAGATGAGAAATTATTTGCAATACGCTTCCTAAACAGCAGAAGGCGTAATATTATTATTTCTCTGCTTGTTTGAAATGCACGTCCTACATCACCTGTACAGAGACAGCTTGAATTCAAGCCAAGTTAGTGTTGAAACAGATCAGAAGGTCCATACTGATCTCCCCCATGCTAAAGCACGCATGTGAAGTGCAGACAGTACAAACAGTGTTTGGGTCACAGACTTATTCATACCAAACAATTCATGTTTTAACTTTTTTAATGAAAAAAAAATTAAAACATAAAAGCAAACTTATTTTTCATTTTTAGTTTTTTTTTCTTCAAAACATTTATACAACAGTACTGAGTTACTATCTGCACCCTCAGCTTATTACATACATAGGGGAGAGTGGCCTAAGTTGTGCCACTTTTTACTCAAAGTGATTTTAAAGTGAGGCCTTGACAGTTATGTCTCCAACTCAAATATGTACATATATTTCAGGATGTTGTGCATCCCTGGCAATAAAAACTTTGGATCTGGAATAAACTGTTTAAGAAATATAGCTTTCGGAAAAAAAGTTGTCTTGTGGCACAACTTGCCCTCGGTGTGGTGTAAGTTTTGCCACAAGAGAGAATACCATGGGGTAAATTGCGCCATTGATATATAACTGTAATGCAAAACAAATCCATAAGACAATTACTTATTTAAGGTGTATTTAAAGTAAATAAAGTAAATATTTTACAAAGATTGAAGGTCAATTTTCTTAAACAAGGCCTAGCAGATCTAATGGTTTTACCTGCAAAGCTCACAATGACAAAGTCACCATCATCATCTTATGGCCATCTGCACTCTTGTCAGTGGTGTCGTTAAGTGGAATGGAGATGTCAGTCTCTTCTGAGCTACTGTAGACGATCACTTTCTTTTTGGTGACCAGCGTATACAGCCATGCCACTGGCACAACTCTCAGAAATTTACTTTGCACTAGTTGCTCCGTGCTTGTGGAACCAACTGCCACCTTACAAATGTGATTCCCCCTCCATTTCTGCCTTTAAATCAGGGCTCAAAACCCATATGTACATCCTGGCTTTTCCTCCCCATTAACTATCTTACCTCTGCACTACTATCTTTGTTTATATGTGGATGTATGGGCTTTATGTCTTTTATTTTTGTTATTGTTATTTTACCTACTGAATGCCCTATGTACAGCACTTTGGACAGTGCAAACTGTCATAAATGTGCTTTTATAAATACATTTTACTTACTTACTTATAACTCACCTAGGCCCTTTGGCACAAATCACCCCAACCCCAGAATTTTGGATAATAAGCATGATGCAGCAGTTTAGGGCTGACATCGTGCTAACTATATAGACTCAAAGTGTAGCATACTAAAGCACTAAAACATGTGTCAACTGTTTTCAAACTTGTCTATAATTGTTCAGACACAATAATCAAAAAACCTTGATCATGGAAATTTTACTTTGAAAGGCAAAAAAAAATAGTTTTGAGCTTAAATGTGCTTATATCTTATTCCTTGTGTCTCCCTTCTTTACAGGATGAGTCAAATAGATGTATCTTCTTAAATATGTGGTCACATTTCCAATTTCTTCCACGGTCTTCTAGAAACAAGGGGTGGCACAACTTCCCCACTGGCACAACTTAGGCCACTCTCCCCTATATTATTAGTGAATGGAATATAATTTTTTTCAAACAATCAGTCTATAAAGGTATTTATTTGAGTAAAAGTGCTAAATGCATGTAGTAATGTCATGTATTAAGCAATACAATTCAGTGTTTCAAATAATTCCACTCAACCACTACCACTTGCTGGAGTGGGTCTGGCTATGTTTGTCAGTAAGTCAGGTAACAATACACTGTTTACAGGTTGAATTTGCATGACAACATGAAATTGAGGGATAATAGACAGGTCCTTTGTAGATGATAACTGTGTGTGTGTGTGTGTGTGTGTGTGTGTGTGTGTGTGTGTGTGTGTGTGTGTGTGTGTGTGTGTGTGTGTGTGTGTGTGTGTGTGTGTGTGTGTGTGTGTGTGTGTGTGTGTGTTTGTGAATGAATGTGTTCTGAATGTGTTCTGACAATATGGCCCAGGAAGCCTGGGCCATATTGTCCTATGCTAGAGAATAGTTTGAGGTTGCCAACTGGGCCACACGTCTGCTGCCTGCAGTGCTATGTGCTGTGAAGTTCTGAAATCAGGCCGGCAGTTGATTCACGTATGACAGACTGTGGAAGCTGTCAGTATTGGGGAATATTATCTTTTTGTCCAGTTCACTTTTGACTATAAATATTCGCTGATTTTGACAAAAAAAAAAAGGATTGTGCAGTGAGTGTGCAGGACAAAATACATTGGCAGAAAACTTTAAAAAATGTGCTTTCATATATATATATATATATATATATATATATATATATATATATATATATATATATAGTTAAGATGCTGCTACCAGGACTTTTAAAACAAAGTTATGTTGTATATATAACAATAATGTATAACATGCAATGACAAATGAATATATATATATATGTATTATATTCTATAATATAAACTATTATATAATACATATAATAAGTAGTAGTCGTAGTAGTAATTGTGATTCATTTTGTTGTTGTACTTTGGCAAGATATGTCTATTGTCCTGCCAATAAAGCTAATTGAATTGAGAGAGAAAGAGCGATGGGGAGTGACAGGCCATGATATAGACAGTGTATGTCTACCAGACTGAATAAGCTGAGTAATGCAATTCTCAGCCAGAAGGCAGTGTGTGTATGTGTGTGTTTTTGTGTGTGTGTGTGTTTTTGTGTGTGTGTGAGAGAGAGAGAGAGAGAGAGAGAGAGAGAGAGAGAGAGAGAGAGAGAGAGAGAGAGAGAGAGAGAGAGAGAGAGAGAGAGAGAGAGAGAGAAAGTAAAAGGAGTATGAGACAGGTGGGGAAGCCAGCAGAGAGAGGGAGAGGCATGCAGTGTGAAGGAGAGAGGAGAGGACAGCGATGTATATCTGTCCAGCTGCTCTCCACCTCTCCCTCATCCCTCTGCTCTGTGTGTGTCTGCTGCTTGTACATGACTGATTCAGGGCAGGATGCTGAAGTTCCGTGTGGACAGGAGAGTCAGGTAGGTGGAGGAGGGGTTCAGGGGGGGCTGGAGATAGGACTAGCCCAGGGAGGAGAGGGGGAGTGGGGGAAGGGAGGAAGAGTGGACCACAAGCAGCGTGGAGGTCAGAGATGACTGCAATGCAGTGCGGCAGCAAACAGGAAAACATGAGCAAGCATGACTGTGTATGCATGGTTGAAGTGTTTTCTTTCTTTACAGTGATGTATAGAGTACTTTGTGTGTGTGTGTGTGTGTGTGTGTGTGTGTGTGTGTGTGTGTGTGTGTGTGTGTGTGTGTGTGAGTGTGTGTGTGTGTGTGTGTGTGTGTGTGTCTTTAAGGGGTGGAATGGATGGGGAAAACTTGCGACCGCAACCCAGTCTCACAGTAAAATGTGTAATAGCTTTGTTGGTGTAGTAGTTTCCCGAAAAGGCCTCGCAATTGTGAGTTAATTACGTTTTTTCCCCCAATTAATTTCTAATGGACAGCGTACGTACATGTCACGTGAATTTAAAGTGTATCTGATGAAATAACAGTGGCAGTCATCTGTTGGATGAAACGTTCATTATATTTATTTAAAAAAATAAAAATAAGGAGGGCATTATGTCTGCTACAACATACAGTCATATGAAAAAGTTTGGGAACCCCTCTCAGCCAGCATTATAATTGACTCTGCTTTCACACAAAAAAGATAAAAGTGGTATGTCTTTCATTTACCAGGAACAGCTAAGTACTGGGATGTTTTCCAAACAAAGATTTTTTGAAAAGCAGTATTTAGTTTTATGAAATTAAATAAAATGTGAAAAACTGGCTGTGCAAAAATATGGGAACCCTTGTGGTCTTGCTGATTTTAATGCATGTAACAGCATGTAAAACTGAGGACTTTAAACACAAAATTGGTTGGATTATGTTGTTAAGCCTTGAACCTCATATAAAGGTCTGTTTAATCATGATAAAAGGTATTTTAGGTGCCTAAATGCAAGTTCCACTTCTCTTTGACTCTCTGCAGAAGTGAGACAGAATGCGATCATCAAAACAGCTCCCAAAAGATCTTAAAAACAAAGATTATTCATTGGCATGGTTTAGGGGAAGGCTTCAAGAAGCTTTCCCAAAGGTTTCAATTGTCAAGTTCTACTGTAAGGAACGTTGTCAGGGAATGGAAGGACACAGGCACAGTTGCAGTTAAACCCAGGTCTAGCAGACCAAGAAAAGTACAAGAGCGGCATATGCGGCGGATTGTGAGAATGGTTGCACACAACCCAAAGATCACCTCCAAACACCTGCAAGAACATCTGGCTGCAGATTTTGTATCTGTACATGGTTCAACAATTCAGTGCAATTTGCACCAAAACATCTGTATGGCCGGGTGATGAGAAAGAAGCCCTTTCTGCGCCCACGCCACAGATACAGTTGCATGGAGTATGCAAAAGCTCATTTAGACAAGCCAGATTCATATTGGAAGAAAATGCTTTGGACTGATGAAACAAAAATTAAGTTATTTGGTCTTTATAAAAAGCAGATGTTTTGGTGCAAATTGCACTGAATTGTTGAACAATGTACAGATGCACCATCTGCAGCCAGATGTTCGTGCAGGCCTTTGGAGGTGATCTGTGGGTTGTGTGCAACCATTCTCACAATCCTCCACCTATGCCGCTCCTGTTTTTTTCTTGGTCTTCCATGCCTGGGTTTAACTGCCACTATGCCTGTGTCCTTCCATTTCCTGACAACGTTCCCTACAGTCGAAATTGACAATTGAAACCTTTGGGAAAGCTTCTTGTAGCCTTCCCCTAAACCATGACAATGAACAATCTTTGTTTTTCAGATCTTTTGGGAGCTGTTTTGATGATCCCATTCTGTCTCACTTCAGCAGAGAGTCAAAGAGAAGTGCAACTTGCATTTAGGCACCTAAAATACATTTTCTCATGATTAAACAGACATTTCTATGAGGTTCAAGGCTTAACAACATAATCCAACCAACTTTGTGTTTAAAGTCATCAGTTTTACATGCTGTTACAGGCATTAAAATCAACAAAACCACAAGGGTTCCTATATTTTTGCACAGCCAGTTTTTCACATTTTATTTTATTTCATACAACCAAATACTGCTTTTCAAAAAATCTTTGTTTGGAAAACATCCCAGTACTTAGCTGTTCCTGGTAAATTAAAGACATACCACTTTTATATTTTTTTTGTGAAAGCAGAGTCAATTATAATGCCGGCTGAGAGGGGTTCCCAAACTTTTTCATATGACTGTATATGTAAATGAAAATTAGTTGTGGATCAAAATAATGTTAGGCATTGGATTTACCACACACATACTGTTTATGCTTTGTGATTATGTTTTGGTGTTTCAGTGATGAATTACTTCAAATCAGTGACTTTTCTGTCAGGAATGGTTATGAGAAATGATATTTCCCCCAGCAGGAAACAAAAGGCCTGTTGTCAAAAACCAAAAGGGACTCCATGCATTCAAAACAAACCCAATAAAGCACTGGTTTTGTTGAATAAAGTCTAAGTCATTCGGTTTTCTCCTTCACACACACAATCCTACTGTTAGGCATGTGTGTTTGTGTGAGAGAAAAACGGAGATTGAGACTGTACAGTACACAGATATCTTGTGCAGAAACTGGGCCAGATGTCTGATAAAAGACACTCGGCCGTTCGCACACAAATATGCTCACACACAAACACATGCACATTCCAATACCCCCATGATCCAGAGCAACAGCATGTGAATTTGAAACCGAAAGGAAATGAGGATTCTGAACACTGATATGAAGCAAGGACTGTAAGCTACTGCAGACATCAGCAGTGCTGCTGTGTTCAGATCAGCTGATGCATCAGCTGAGATTGTGATGTCATTAGTGGGTGGTGAATATGGTCAACTGTCAAACCTAGTTTGCTTGTCTCAATCACGTCAACAATTAGAGGAAAAAGCAAGAGAACTCTGGATTCTGATGATAATTTGAGTTCTGTAGTGGATGAAATGTGTAGGGAAGATCTTGGAGTGTTATTGCTATAACTAAATGCCCCTTTGGTCTCTGCTATCCTTTCCCTTAGTAAATAATGTGACCCTGTGCTGTACCCCAACAGACACTCACACACATACACAGTTAACCAAACAGCCGTATCCTAAAGGAGCCACAGTCAGATGAGTCATTGAAATAGTTTGAAATGCACTTCTTATTGTATGATGATATTAATATCTTAAATTTATCTAGTGCCTTTTAAGGGACCACATGCCGATTCAAAGTAGGACAACACACAGACAATGGCATAAAATAAGCAAACAAGGCAAAAACAGTATGTAGAAATAAATAAAAGTAATAGTGAAAGCAGACAAAGTCGATGAGAGATATAGTCCAAAGGACATACAGATTTCAGGGTTGTCTTGAAAATGTTCAGAGAGGTGGCATTGTGGATCTTGGCGAGAAGACAGTTTCAGAGGGTGGGGGTAGAAACACTAAGTGCTCTGTCCCCATCAGTTCGGAGGCGAGAGTGGGAGATGAAGAGCAGGCTCGTTTTCCGAGGATCGCATACTCAAGTTAGCCTGGTCCTACCAGACCATTATACTTCATTTCACTTGTACAGAAGGCCTGGAATCGCTCAATTGACAAACGTTTACTCACTTGAAGGCGGGTTTCTGTTGAAGTTTAAAACTATTGCATCTGCCCAGTGCCACTCTGGATCTGCCAACCAATTGCATAATGTTTGGTCCTGATGTATGTATGTCATGCGCCGACTTCTGAGCCACCCCCTCTGTTCGTTGATTGGACCGATAAAAATCTGCCGGAGAAAACCCGCGAATATACGTCATCGTCATGCGTCATCGTTCAGTGACCCCTGACCCTCTAGCAACATGTGAAGCTGCTCAGTCAGATGAGCAATACTTAATACAAGCAAACCTCAAATTATAAAGAATATATCACCTACAAGAAGCTTGTCATAAAAACCCAAATAACTACCTGCATATCTAGCATAACTGCTAGCTCAAGAAAAGAATAAAAAAACTATATTAGCTCAATGCTAATTTATGAATTTAAACTAGCATTTCGCTCACGGTGTTAAACAATACTTTGACAATAAACCATGGACGTATTATGGTAAACGAGGTCAATGCTTTTATGCTTCATTATCTCAGGGCAAGGCGTAATTTAAAATGTTTATTTTTTAGGCTAACAGTTGAGCAACGGTAGGCCACACTTGGCAGTCAAATACATTCATACACATAAGCCTCAGCGGACAGAGCATCATCAGTTTAATGCACACCAACAGACCCCTGCTGGAATGGAAAAGCAAACCCCTTCCTTACTGGGCTGACGGGCTGAGCCTAACCTTACAGAGCCAGTACATGTACAGTATATGTAAAAACGCCACTGATGGGATATAGGGATGGAGGAAGAATTCTATGAGTTGAGTGTCATCAGTGTATGAATAATAATTGTTTAGTATGCCATTGCATTTGTAGTCTTTTCTATCATTCCTCTAAGTAATAGGACAATTGTTTTCACCAAGTTAATTTCTATTACCTTGATTTTTTCAGTGATGGCTGGTGACATATTTAAAAAAAGTCTGACAGAGCAGAACACATTACCTTCTAAAATGAAGGACAAAACTATAAGTTGTAGTCATTGTTGTAACTGTAATTATCATCGTCGTTGTTGATTAACCCAATTTAAAACTGAAGCGAGCTGATCGACATCCTATTTCATCTTCACCATTCATATCCTCTTTGTTGTTAATTTTTCTCTTTCCAGTCATCATGACCCCAGTGAATCAGCTGGACTTGCAGTGAGCCCGATCCAGCTTGTAGAGCTTACACCAATACATTCCTATCTACAGTAAGTAACCCGTACTGAGAACTGAACAGCAGCTACTGTATAGACTATTGTTTATCTCTAGCCACATGTATTCACACCTATCTGCAAAAAAAGAAAGGAAAAATGCAAATCCAATACTTATTCCAATAAACAGGCAAGAAGTTTAATAATCACAAGTGGAAACTAGAATTGCCAGCTGTTATGAACAGGGTCCAAGCGCCCCTCGCAATCAATACCTGTGGCTCGTCGATTGTAGCGCCAACTACTGGTGGGCATGTTTCTTTTGTGACCTGTGACATGTGGGTATGCATTTGTATCAGCCATGCAAGGTTGATTGCCGAAAGCTTTGACTGTACTGCAGGTAGGCAGTTCAGAGAGAAATGTAAATATTAATAAGCCCAGCACACTTGCACCTATCGTGACAGATTTATAGCTGTAGTCTCAGGTATGGCCCAGCTTGGTGTGCTTTGAGTTTCTTGCAAATTCTCACAACAGATTAGGAGATATTAATATAGTATTAAGAAACCCCGCCACCTTTCACTCATCTTTACCAATGTGTAGCTGGAGACTCAGGTATGGTCCCCGAAGGTTTGCAGCATCTCTAGATGTTATGTGTAAGGTTTGGGGTCAATCCTGCAAAAAACTGTTAAAGGAGTTGGAAAAAGTCAGTTCTGAACTTTTTGTGGTTTCTATATAATATAATATAATATAATATAGGCACAAAAGGGGCGTGGCCTATGTCATAGAATACAGGTCCTTCTCATATAATTAGCATATTGTGATAAAGTTGATTATTTTCCATAATGTAATGATAATAATTGAACTTTCATATATTTTAGATTCATTGCACACCAACTGAAATATTTCAGGTATTTTGTTGTTTTAATACTGATGATTTTGGCATACAGCTCATGAAAACCCCAAATTCCTATCTCCAAAAATTAGCATATTATGAAAAGGTACTCTAAAGGAGCTCTTAACCTAATCATCTGAATCAACTAATTAACTCTAAACACCTGCAAAAGATTCCTGAGGCTTTTAAAAACTCCCAGCCTGGTTCATTACTCAAAACCGCAATCATGGGTAAGACTGCCGACCTGACTGCTGTCCAGCAGGCCATCATTGACACCCTCAAGCAAGAGGGTAAGACACAGGTCCAAAGTACTTTTTTCGGATGAAAGCAAATTTTTCATTCGGAAATCAAGGTGCCAGAGTCTGGAGGAAGACTGGGGAGAAGGAAATGCCAAAATGCCTGAAGTCCAGTGTCAAGTACCCACAGTCAGTGATGGTCTGGGGTGCCATGTCAGCTGCTGGTGTTGGTCCACTGTGTTTTATCAAAGGCAGGGTCAATGCAGCTAGCTATCAGGAGATTTTTTGAGCACTTCATGCTTCCATCTGCTGAAAAGCTTTATGGAGATGAAGATTTCATTTTTCAACAAGACGTGGCACCTGCTCACAGTGCCAAAACCACTGGTAAATGGTTTACTGACCATGGTATTACTGTGCTCAATTGGCCGGCCAACTCTCCTGACCTGAACCCCATAGAGAATCTGTGGGATATTGTGAAGAGGAAGTTGAGAGACACCAGACCCAACACTGTGGATGAGCTTAACGCGCCCCACACACATCCTACCTCTACTGCGCGTCTACCTCGCGTCTGCGTCTGACTTTTGGTCACAGACTGTGAAATCAACGTAGAGCGAGCACACATCCAACCTCAGACGCACTGCTGAGGCGCGTCGGAGGCACGTCTGCAGCGCCGCTCCCCTTCACCTCAGGAGGCTCGCCTATTTTTTTCTGAGAGCAGCGCGTCTCTCTCGCGTCTCTGTGCTTTAACTGATAGAGAAATACTCTGTTGACAGTCATACCAGCAGCATTCACTCTAGTTACACGTTTACCCGGTGTGTTTATTTCAAAATAAAACATCCCTCAGTCGTATACGCGAATAATCCCTTTATTTCACGATTTAATTGTGCAATCAAAATCCGAGGGATTTAAAACCTAATTTTCAATTAGTTCTGGCATTTCATTTTTGGATAAATGACACATATAGAGATCCAATATAGTGAAGAAATAAAAAAGATCATGATGAGCGCAACAGTTTTCCGTTGCTCTATCTGTGTCTACGGCCTTCTTCTTCCCCGACCACACCCCCCTCTCTCTCTCCCGTATAAATCAGTAAAGATTTTTGAAATACTCTGTTGAGAGTCATATTGACTTCATACTGGCAGCTTTCGCTGTAATTTCACCATTTCCTGGTGTGTCCCCTTCAAAATAAAACTTCCAACAAGCGAAAATATGGCAAAAAAAAAAGAAAAAAAATGGCAATGGGGCGCACGGATTACTGTCCAGACTCAATATAAATCATATGCATCATAGATGACATGAAATAACTTCATTTTTAATGGGAATTATCTATGAAAACTCTATGTAGAAAGATAGGGCTTTTAGAAGCAGCGCTGCAGCAGCAGCTGCTGAGACGTTGCATGTGTGTCCGAGAAAAGTCCGAGAGAGGCAGCAGTAAGGTAAGGCGACGCGCTCCAGAGGTAGACGCAGGATGTGTGTGGGGCGCGTAAGGCCGCTATCGAAGCATCCTGGGCCTCCATAACACCTCAGCAGTGCCACAGGCTGATTGCCTCCATGCCACGCCGCATTGAAGCAGTCATTTCTGCGAAAGGATTCCCGACCTAGTATTGAGTGCATAACTGAACATAATTATTTGAAGGTTGACTTTTTTGTATTAAAAACACTTTTCTTTTATTGGTCGGATGAAATATGCTAATTTTTTGAGATAGGAATTTTTGGTTTTCCTTTACTTTTTTGCCAAAATCATCAATATTAAAACAATAAAAGGCTTGAACTACTTCAGTTGTGTGTAATGAATCTAAAATATATGAAAGTCTAATGTTTATCAGTACATTACAGAAAATATTGAACTTTATCACAATATGCTAATTATATGAGAAGGACCTGTACATAGATGTAACGTTTTTGAATTTGGGATGTTCAGTTTGGGAGTTATAGGCAAAACACGTATTTACGTCAAGTAGCCTTACAGTTTAGGCTGCCAAACCAGTTTAAGGCTCAACAAGTAATACAGAATAATAATTAAAAACTGTAAGTAAGTTAGTAAGTAAGTAAGTCAATTAACTCAATTGTACACAAAGCAAATTGAAATTTGTCTTTTCACATATCCCCTCTCAATTCCTCTTCATAGAGGAATAACTTCAGAAGGGGTCAAAGCGCAGAGTCAGCCATAGTACAGCGCCCCTGGAGCAGTTTAGGGTTAAGTGGCTTGCTCAAGTACTCAATGGTAGAGATGGTGGGAACCACGTTGCTCTGCATACACAGTCTCCAGCACTTCCGGGCTATGACCCCTAACACGTCATTGACTCCGCTGGTAATAAGTGTACAGAAGCTACTGAACAGGCCTGTTGGTTGGTAAGCGTATATTCATATAGGGCTCATTGTATCTGTTCTAAGCTTTGTCTTGTACAGGAGGATTGTGCAATGATTCTCATAAAGTGCCCAAGAACCAAACAATATGCAAAATAAAGTAGTATTAAAAGACACCTCTGGTTTCAATGGGAATCCGGGAATCAGCTACCCTAATTGAGAGTACCCTGGCTGACTGCAACACCTGGTTATGGAAGTGTCACTGCCCTAAACCTTAAGACTTTAGAGAGGGTGGTGAAAGCTGCTCAGAACCAGGAGGAAGATTATATTCATACAGGACCTCTACACCAGGGGTGTCCAAACTTTTTTCACTGAGGGCCACATACAGAAAAATCTACAAAGGGCCGGGCCACTTTGCAAAAATAACACATTTATCAGGACATGTAGCTGCTCTGATGTTTAGTTTCATAGTCCGGGGGTATGCCCCCCCGGGAGATTTTTTTAAGTTTTTAAAATGCATGAATCTGGTGCACTTTGAGAGGGAAATTAAGAGGCTAAAGCTGAAGAATTTTGTATGAAAAAAAATTTAAACACTGTGTCAGATGAATTAGAAGCTATTGGAGAAGGACACATGGATTTTCCATAATAATATTAATTTAAATTAAAATATTATGCAGGGTCCTCTGGGATGGCCTTGGTGCTCTTTTTCTTTTATGGGACATATTTCTCTGTAATATAATGAGTGCATTTAGATTATTTAAAAATTAAAAGGGCCATATTACATTATATTTTTAAAATGTGCCAAAGACCAATCAATCAGTTTTGACACCCCTGCACTAGTGGGTTAACTAAGAAATGCAAAAAAATGTATATATATTTTTTTCAAAGGGCCATATTGCATTATATTTTTAAAATCGGCCGCGGGCCAATAAAAAGCGGGCCGCGGGCCGCAGTTGGCCCGCGGGCCGTAGTTTGGACACCCCTGCTCTACACCCTTCAGTGTGGCAGAAAGCTTCATCATCAAAGATGCAAATCACCACCAGCAGACATCTGTTGGTTAGTTATATATGTTTGTATTTAAATCTGTTAATACAGATTCCATTTTTCACTTGCATCTTCTTTTTCCATTTTTATGTTGCATTGTTGGAGGGAGCCTGAGATTCAAGAACGCCATCGCCAACTACTGCTCTTGTTATGCATATCATGACAAATAAAACTAGAACTGCAAGCAGTTGTGAACGGGGGCCAAGCCTCCCACGCGACTCGGAATCGGGCATCGTCGTCCACGGCGCCGGCCCCTCGCTTTACGGAATACGGGGATGTAAAGTTTTTGAACGTGGGATGTTCGGTTTGGGAGTTATAGACCAAACGGCAAAAAAAAAAAGTGGATAAGGAGATGTATACTTTTTGTGTTTTTGGCGCACCCTTTTGGCGAATTAAAAAAAAAAATTGAGGATGTTTGTTCAGACAGTACGACCATATTTCTAAAATGTTGTCTTAACACGATGTATAGTTTTGGATTTATGATCTCTTACGTACAATGTATTACAAGGAAGCTAATCGGCTAATCTTTAAAGCGCTACTTAAAGCGCTACCGTTTGGTCTTCCGATGGTCGTAAAACAATTCTTTATACAACTTTTGCTCGTGGGAGTCGGTAGAGCATAATGCTTTTGGTTTGGTCCAAATCGGGCGAAAACTGTGGGAGGAGTATGTTTTGGTGACTGACACAGTTTTTGCGACGTAGCGAAAAATCTATATATACGCAAATGGGCGTGGCCTAAGTCAAAAGATGCAGCTGACTTGTGTGCATCTGTGGATATAAAGTTTTTGACTGTCGGACTTTCAGTGCGGAAGTTATAGTCCCAAACGCATTTTCCTTTGTTATAGCGCCACCTAGTGGTCGGCTTGTCTGAATTTTTTTGTCTGTGTACCAGGCACGGACCTTGATCTAGTCATGCAAGTGGCATGTCCCAACCCTTTACGGTTTGGGCTGCAGCACCATTTTAAATAAAAAGAAGAAGAAATGTTCCATATCGAAAAATCGAATCTTTAAAGTGCTAGCGTTTGGTCTTCCGATGGTCGTAGAAAAATTATTTGACCAACTTTTGCTCGTGGGAGTCAGTAGAGCATAATGCTTTTGGTTTGGTCAAAATCGGGCGAAAACTGTAGGAGGAGTATGTTTTGGTGACTGACACAGTTTTTGCGATGTAGCGAAAAATGTATATAGACGCAAATGGGCGTGGCCTATCTCAAAAGATGCAGCTGACTTGTGGGCATCTGTGGATATAAAGTTTTTGACTGTCGGACTTTCGGTGCGGAAGTTATAGCCCAAAACGCCTTTTCCTTTGTTGTAGCGCCACCTAGTGGCTGGCATGTCTGAATTTTTTTGTATGCTGAGAGGCCGGAGGTCTGGACAAGTCATGCAAGTGGCATGTCCCAACCGTTTACGGTTTGGGCTGCAGCACCAGTTTTACGCTGGGAGGGGGGAGGAATAATAAAAACTCCAGCAAAAACAATAGGGTTCCCTGCCCAGCAGGGCTATGGAACCGCGTTGCTCTGCAAAACGCGGTCCCAGGCCCTACTCGGGCTTGGCCCCCTAATAACTTGAACTTGATATTCTAGCAGCCACATACTCCTCTTGGCAGGCTATAAGACAATAAGGGGTAAGAAATGGACTGATGCACTGATAGGAGCTCACACATTTGCACCTCTACGCAGGCACTGTGATATGGATATGAACGGGAAGGTGAAGGTGAATACTGCTGCAGAGAAGATCATTCACTCCAAAGGTGCCAACATGGTGTCAGACCTGTCTACAGAAGCCCAGCCTTACACGCGGGTGAGAAAACACAAGCACACACACACAAATGAACCAATCCCTGGCTGGGTTTAAGGATATCCCACACTGCAGGATTATTTTAATTTACAAGATTTCTATCTCAATTTTAGGGGATTTTTTTTTATATAGGGGAGAACGCGGTAATCTGAGACACTTTTTACATTTGCTCCCCTCTAAGCGAGCTAAAATTATTTATCACTGAAATTTACACATTTACCATTAATTCAGGATGTTTCCTAGAAATGGGCATTAGCAGAATTTTTTCAAGACAAAGGGCAGTGAAAATATGGTTGTTTTAAAAAAAAGTTGTCATGTGGCCCAGCTGTGGGGTAAACTGATCCACTTACTTTTTCCACTCTGAAACTACCATAACAACACATATTGTAACAGAAAGAATCCTGAAAGCTAGCCACACATTCCAGAACTAATGTCGGACTAGTAAAATAATTATGGGGTTTGGTCAATTAAGCAAAGTACATTTTCTAAACACTTGAAAGTAACTCTGAACAAAATCAAATACAACATATTATAATTCAAAAGGTTTTAATAAGATTCAAATGAAAGATAGAACCAGTTAGATTAGAACACAGTCTGGGGGTCAGAACACAGGCCCTTAGAGCCAGCTAGTGTCTGGGGGTCAAAGCATAGGAAAATCAGAACCAGCGAGAACAGCCTGGGACTCAGAACACAGGAGAAGACCCAACTGGATTATAACATCAGCCTGTCATACTCTACTCTACTCTAACTAGGGGAAATGAGAGGGGCTTGAAAACATATATCTCACATGACCACAAATGTTTTCCGTTGCCTAGATACAGGGGGTGGCTCACATTACCCGATGCCTCAGATTCCCCCGTTCTCCCCTACGTAAAAAAAAAAAGCATCGAGATGCATTGAGAATTGATTTTGAATCTAATCGTTATCGAATCGAATCGTGAGGTGCCAAGAGATTCCCACCCCTAGTAGATACAGAGTTGAAATGGGGCAGAGAGGGGAGTGACATCCAGAGAACGACCGTGGGCTGGAATCGAACCCGGGCCCGCTGCTGGCCGAGGCCCATGGGGGGACCACCTACCAACTGAGTTAAGGGCGCCCCCCAAGTTTTAGGGGATTTTTATTGATACAATTTTTTTAAATGCGCATCCACAAATCTGAAAAAAGAAACTTAGTAGCCTACTGGGGTATCAAACACAGTTTCCATTTCATCAGTCCTCAGGAATTATTGTGATCACATTCACTGTTGTCATTTTTAGGGTCTTGGCAAACAAGGCTTTCTTGAAATCTTCTTTGACTTCATGTCCCTCATGTCATTTGACCCTAAGGTTGAGAAAATGCTCAATTATATCAACTTAATTGCTCTGATCCAACCCCAGCTTTTAGTCAATTCATTTAACGATTTGGATGGTATTTTGGCTACATATAGTAACATTACTTTTTTTCTTCATAAACAGTCAAAACCAATTCCTGTGTCTGTTGATCCTCTGGACCTCACTATATAGGGTGCATTGCTTGTTGTTTGATTACGTTTTTGAAAAATACATAAACATATGAACACTCCTTACCTCCTTTGTATCTTTTCTGAAAATCAGACATCCCGTACTCCCAGGAAGGCAGCTACATTTGGAAAGCGCTCCAACTCTATGCGTAGAAATCCAAAAGCAGAGGTTACCATACAGGGATGGCTGTACAAGCAGGTACAATCTGAGAAACTCCATTGATTTTACAGCAGTTCAACTAATCATGTTTAGTTTTGCTCAGCCTGTATCCTAATGCCTTCTGTTCCTCTGGGGAAGCTTTGTCATATCTGAGAAAATATGCCTGATTATGTTACAGTAAGGTGCTATCAAGTTGCATGATGTGAATTGTAGGATTCCAATGTTTTTATAGCGTGGGCTTTACTAAGGACTACAATGTAGGAAATTAGTTTTGACGATATAATATCAACCAGATTGGTAATATTGTACTCAATTTGGAAATGTTAATTGTAAGCAGCCAAAATAAATTCAAGTAAAAGAACCATTGAAACAATCCTCTTCTGGTCTATTTGTGGTTGTAAGTTTGTCTCCTGTTTGTCTATCCTCATTACCAACTGAAGTCCTGGGGCCTATTGCATAAAAGTGCTATTAAGATATCCAGGATGATTGATAAAGCCAGCCTTGACAAAGTCTAGCCTGGGCACTTTGGATTAGTCAGTTGCATAAACGCCAATCCAGGATGTAAAGGGGTCGCTTTGTCAAGCCAGGTGTAAGTCATTCTGTTAAGTGCCAGGCCACAGCTTTCAGAAGTAGACCCAGAGATCGAACACAGATTTACTGATGTAAAAATTTAAAAGACGGCCCATTTTCCCACAATGCCTGGCTAGTTTAAACCGTAAATCAGGGGGCAGTTCATTTTATACAGGGGATGTCATCTCTGCCAACTAATCTTGATGTCCCTGCATTGTTTTATGATAAAATAGTTGACAGTGAGCAGTCTGCAGGTGCATTTAAAAAATAGAATATCATGGAAAGTCCATTCAAAAAGTTAAACTTTCATTACACAAAGTGAAATATGTCAGGCCTTCTTTTTGGATGATTGATTGATCATGGAATAAAAAATCCAGTATCTCGAAATATTAGAATATTGCATACAACCAATCAGAAATGTCGACCTTCTGAAAAGTATGTTTATTCTAGATTAATTTCACTTAATGTGTAATGAATCTAGAACATATTTAAGTTTCACTTTTTGAATTAAATTACAGAAAAAAGGAAACTTTCATTGATATTTAATTTTGTTTTAGATGCACCTCGATATAGTTATAAGTACAAAGTGAATTTATTTGACCCACATTTGCAACGTCATCTACCATCGATAATCAATTGTATAAATATAGCCCGCAATATGAACAGACTATCACATACATTATTATAATTTATATAATTTCATCTTAATGTAATTATAATTAAGTTAATTATAAATGGTTCAAGTTAAATAATAAAAAAGAAGAACTATTTAACTAAATGACAATGCAGTCTTTTATTATGGTACTTTAAAACAGGTTATTGAAACTTAAGCATTACACAGAAGATCATGGAATAACTGTTAAACACCTTCAGATCGGAGTGACAGCTGACTGAACCAGTCAGGCAACAGAATAAGTTTATCCTTTACGTTTAAACGTAAAGGATAAATCTCCAGGGTAACTTATGTCCCTCCGCTTTTATGCAACCGGATCATGGCTAACGCAAGCCAGGATAACCGAAAAATCCTAGGTTAATCCCTTATCCTAGTTTTATGCAATAGGCCCCTGGCTTCAGACTGCTATTTTAGAGAAAACAACACAGCTGATATCTCTGTAAAGAACCGTAGCACAGCTTTTGGTTGAAAGTTCCTTCATTTTGCCAACCTTGCTTGTGGTGCTTCCTTGGACAGGTGTCACATAAGAAACTGGGTAGCTTGGAAAAGTTTAGACATTAATATTAGCCTACTCACAAAACTTGGTTGACACTGACCTACAATGAATTTAAATCATTTTAAAGCTACAGTATCTCACAAAAGTGAGTACACCCCTAACATTTCTTCAAATATTTCATTATATCTTTCCATGCGACAACACTGAATAAATGACACTTTGATACAATGTCAAGTAGTCAGTGTACAGCTTGTATAACAGTGTAAATTTACTGTCCCCTCAAAATAACTCGACACACAGCCATTAATGTCTAAACTGCTGGCAACAAAAGTGAGTACACCCCTAAGAAAAAATTTCCAAATTGGGCCCAAAGTGTCAATATTTTGTTTTGCCATCATTATTTTCTAGCACTACCTTAACCCTCTTGGGCATGTAGTTCACTAGAGCTTCACAGGTTGCAACTGGAACCCTCTTCTACCCATTCATGACGACATCAAGGAGCTGGTGGATATTAGAGTCCTTGCGCTCCTCCATCTCCCGTTTTAGGATGCCCCAAAGATGCTCAATAGGGTTTAAGACTGGAGACATGCTTGGCCAGTCCATAACCTTTACCCTCAGCTTCTTTAGCAAGCCAGTGGTCGTTCGGAGGGGTGTTTGGGGTCGTTATCATGTTGCAGTACTGCCCTGCGGCCCAGTTTATGAAGGGAGGGGATCATGCTCTGCTTCAGTATGTCACAGTACATGTTAGAATTCAATGAACTGTAGATCCCCAGTGCTGGCAGCACTCATGCAGCCCCAGACCATGACACTCCAACCACCATGCTTGACTCTAGGCAAGACACACTTGTCTTTGTACTCCTCACCTGGTTGCCGCTCCACACTCTTAACACCATCTGAACCAAATAAATGTATTTTGGTCTCATCAGACCACAGGACATGGTTCCAGTAATCCATGTCCGTAGTCTGTTTGTCTTCAGCAAACTTTTTGTGGGGTTTCTTGTGCATCATCTTTAGAATAGGCTTCCTTCTGGGATGACAGCCATGCAGACCAGTATGATGCAGAGTGCGGCGTATGGTCTGAGCACTGACAGGTTGACCCCCCACCCCTTCAAGCCCTTCAGCAATGCTGGCAGCACTCATACGTCTATTTTCCAAAGCCAACCTCTGTGTACGACGCTGACCATGTGCACTCAACCTTCGTAAACTGGGCCGCAGGGTGGTATTGCAACATGATAACGACCCCAAACACACCTCCAAGACGACCAGTGGCTTGCTAAAAAAGCTGAGGGTAAAGGTTATGGCCTGGCCAAGCATGTCTCCAGACCTAAACCCTATTGAGCATCTTTGGGGCATCCTCAAACGGAAGGTGGAGGAGCGCAAGGTCTTTAATATCCACCAGCTCTGTGATGCTGTCATAAATGGGTGGAAGAGGGTTCCAGTTGCAACCTGTGAAGCTCTAGTGAACTACATGCCCAAGAGGGTTAAGGCAGTGCTGGAAAATAATGGTGGCCACACAAAATATTTACACTTTGGGCTCAATTTGTATTTTTTTTCTAAGGGGTGTACTCACTTTTGTTGCCAGCAGTTTAGACATTAATGGCTGTGTGTCGAGTTATTTTGAGGGGACAGTAAATTTACACTGTTATACAAGCTGTACACTGACTACTTTATATTGTATCAAAGTGTCATTTATTCAGTGTTGTCCCATGGAAAGATATAAAGAAAAATGTGAAGAAATGTGAGGGGTGTACTCACTTTTGTGAGATACTGTATATTTAGAGAGAAAAAAAGCCCGGAAGCTAAAGCTGTGACTATGAAAAGACAAACATTACTAAGTAGATGGGTTGATTGTGATGATGGTTCTGATTAATGAGTGTGTGGCGTGTGTTCCTGCAGGCCAGCAGTGGAGTGAAGCAGTGGAACAGGAGGTGGTTCATCATCAGCGACAGATGTCTCTTCTACTACAAAGGTTTGTAATTCAAACTGTTCCTTAGCCTGGATATCTGCTGCTATGACTTTCAGTGTATAACATTTGTAACATTGATTTAGTTGATCTATATTTCCCTTCATTTCATAGATGATTTGATGCAGAGGTCTTTGTCCATTTTGTCTCCCTAACTCTGTCACCATGCAAAAAAGGATCCAGGTTAAGATTGGGCATCATCAGTTTCTAAACTTGTTGTTACAAAGAGTTGCCTCCTCCTTCTCTCTTATTTTGATGTGCTTCCTTCTGCGATGGAGGCTCCTCTCTTTATTCTGAACACGTCTGTTTTGTCCAAACCTCCCCCTGTCTCTGCCCTGGCCCAACTGTGTTGTGGAAACCAAAGCTTAGAGAGAGGGAGGAATGTGTGACAGTGCAATATACTGCTGTGATTGCTATGCCAGCATGGACCAAGGGCCGAAAAATGGGCTCAGGGGGCAGAAAAAAGCTGGTCTGGTTTGTGTTTACAGAACTGTCTTTGACTCCTTGGAAGCACAGCTTGTACTTCTTTGAGTGTGCAGGGGTCATTTTAGGGTAACCCCTTTATTTTATCCTGGCAACCCTAACAAAAATCTCCATTTCTTTACAAATATATTATTTATACCTCATTATCTTTTAATTTGATGCTGTAACTGTTTTTAACATTGATTCAATATTTGCACAATACCATTTATATTAAGAGGGTGCCTGCTACCCCTGAAGCCCTGATCCTAGAATCTCCCCTGTGAAGTAAGTCTGTTTAGACAATTATGTATCTAAATTAATATTTTAGTGAAGATCTGAAGATTTTTCACTATGACATAAAACTATTTCTCTTTTTTTCTAAATATGATTGGCTTTTATCCATGGCATTCATGCGGCGTCACTGCTGCAGACTTTTTTTCTCCCCGCTGCTGACTCTGTGACGTGAGGGCCTACCTTAAGGATCCTGCCAGTATCTTGTCTCAGATTACCAATGCAAATATCCCTCTTTAATAACACTTGCTGACCAAGCATACAGCTGATGCAGAGAGCTCTCTCTCCTCACCAAAACCAAATGCTTTCAGCATATATTTTGAGCATGAAGTAGCTTCCTTTGGTTTTATTCTGGAGAATGGTGCATCTAAAAGAAATTTGAATATCATGGAGGACCTATTGCTGGTATTTTACTGCTGTTTTTGAGTGAGTCAATGTAGACACAATAGGGTTGACTCCTGAAACATGTCAAAATAGATTAATCATTTTATTGTCTTTACATGTTGTGTTTTTTTTATATTTTGCACTGATTGGAGATGTTGATGCCGAAGTAGGAGGGAAGAAGAGTGAGTGTGGTTGGTGGCCCTTGGCCTTGTGAATAAGACTGGCTGTTGACAGGAAGAAGCTGTTGTTGTTGTGGGAGGTTTTGGGGAGGTGTGTCAAGGGTGAGACGGCTCAGACACAGCTTCAGGCTCCAGCAGAGAGCTGCTAGGTGATGCTGGGAGCAGGTAGCAGACTACAGTCTTGACACACATAGGCCTACAGGATGGAACTTTTTTCTTACGTCCACAGTCATCCATTGGCTTAAAGGAATAGTTCAACATTTAACATTTTTATCTTTTTATCTCACTCTCCGGCTCAAGAAAAAGCGACAGAAACCGTTCCTGTACCTGTGCGTTCATTTTTGTTATAGAAATGGGCAAAGGTCGCTCATCAAGGTTAGCTTAGCCCAAACACTGGTAGTCAAGGGGAACAGGTCAAAAGATAAACTTCACACACACATGTGCTTGTTGGGACTTGTTCATTTACCACAGTGCTTCTCAAATGGTGGGGCGCGCCCCCGTGAGTTGTCAGGGGGGGCGCGGGCTGCCTTGATTTCCAATTGACCAAGATTTGTATTTTTTATTTTTTTGAGCTAGCAAGCGCGATGTATGCTTGTGTATGGTCATATCCGCGCGAAAGGCCGCGATTTGCAGTAAATAAATGTCCACATGTGTCTCCAAGTGTCTCTGTAGGCTATTTAAAAAGAAATCAAGCAAGTAGACTAATAACATTAATGAATTATTGGTTATCGCATCATAGAAGGCCTATTGGCCTATAATAATAAAAAAACACCACCTTAACAGTTTACAGTTTAAAAATGTTTTGAATGAAATGCAAACCTCAGTGAATCATTTGCTCTTGTTTCTCTGTCCTGAGATTCACACAGACTGAGCAGTCTTGTTTAAGTGTTACAAACAGAACTTTGAATTTTTCAGCTAATTTTTGTTATCTAATTTGATAATAAGGTGATAGTATGCAGAATGCTCGTGCGAGAAACTCATACAGTGGTTTTGTACAGATAAATAAATAAATATTAGCAGGTTCTCAATAATAGTATTTCAATTTAGGGGGGGTGGCGCGAAAAAATTTCTGTCCCCTAGGGGGGGCATGACAGAAAATAATTGAGAACCACTGATTTACCATGTTGCACTCTTTATTTTTACACTTTATGTCATTTTAGAATCAAATACAAATGTGATCGTCATGGGCACTCCCTGGTTTCCTTCCAGTATGTATTTAGTTTTTTTAAATTACATAACGTGTAAAAATATTGAGTGCAAAATAACCTGGTTAAAAAAAAGTCCCAATAAGCACACACAAGCGTTAAGCAATGTTGTAAAGTTTATCGTTAGACCTGCTCCCCTTGATTACCAGTGTTTTAGCTAAGCGAAACTGGATGAACGACCTTTGCCCATCTCTACGTAAAAAATTCACGTACAGCTACAAGAACAGTTTCTATCTGTCACCTTTTCTTGAGCAAGAGAATGAGGCAAAAAGCTAAACATATATTTTTTTAACTATTCCTTTAAGATTGTTGAGCTACAACTGCTACTGTCTATCAGCTCTCTGATGTTTTTCCTTCTGCTGCATTTCATCAGCTCACCGTGAAAAAATGCTATTGCTAATCTGATGCTAGCATGCTTACAGCAACACATAGACCGGTTCCGGTTACCGGTACAGAAACAAAATGTTTTCTGTAATGTCAGGTACAGGTTGATGCTGTGGTTCGTTTTAAGCCCAGTTTGCCTATATGTGTTACATATAGTTTACATCTAATATTGTGCTGAATTAGCAGCACTCTGTTAGCAGTGTACCCCTGGATGTACTGACAACTCACCCCGGATTACTTTGATACTGAATAAAATATGAAGATTCTGAGGAAGTTCGGAGTCATATCTTTGTTATTTCTAAGTGGATTTATGGAGGTTTATTATGAATGGACATTGTAGCCTATACTAATATAATGGCAAAGTGGAGGTCACTTTTGTTCTATCGGGGAGGAATCAGATATGTCAAAGCCAACTAAAATACCCTAAACCACTTTTTCGCCCGCTTTGACAAGCAGCACAGTGGGGTGACAGTGGAGCATCAGGTGACAGGGCCAGAGGAGGAGGAGCCACTCACTCTTCAGCACCACCAGGTGAGGTCTACCTTGAGAAGTATTGACATCAACAAGGCTGCTGGACCTGATGGGGTGTCGGGCCGTATACTGAGGTCATGTGCCGACCAGTTAGCAGGAGTTTTCACAGACATCTTTAACCTCTCCCTGCATCAAGCCGCCGTCCCCACCTGCCTTAAGTCCACTACCATCGTCCCTATCCCCAAACGATCTGCCATTACCTGCCTCAATGACTACCGCCCAGTCGCCCTCACCCCAGTAATAATGAAGTGCTTCGAGCGGATGATACTGGTGTCCATCAGAGACCGCATCCCTGTGGACTTGGACAGCCACCAGTTTGCCTATAAAGCAAACAGGTCCACAGATGACGCTGTCTCCATCGCACTTCACACAGCCCTGTCCCACCTGGAGCATCCCAACACATATGTAAGGATGCTCTTTGTGGACTTCAGCTCCGCATTCAATACCATAATCCCCCATAAACTGGTCCTCAAACTCATTGATCTTGGTCTGCCCACCTCACTCTGCTCATGGATCCTAGACTTCCTCACGAACAGACCGCAGAATGTCAGAGTAGGGGATCTGACATCCTCAACTATAACCCTGAGCACAGGTGCGCCCCAGGGGTGTGTACTCAGCCCAGCCCTCTACACCCTCTTCACCCATGACTGCGTCCCCACCCATCCATCCAACACAATAATAAAGTTTGCTGATGACACCACTGTGGTGGGGCTCATTACTGACAACAATGAGTCCCATTACAGGCAGGAGGTCCAACACATGGCAGAGTGGTGTGTGGATAACAACCTGATCCTAAACACCACCAAAACCAATGAAATCATTGTGGACTTTAGGAGATCCAAGAGGACCATGCAGACCCCAATTACCATAAATGGAGAAGAGGTGGAGAGGGTGGACTCTGTGAAATTCCCGGGGACATACATCACTAAGGACCTAACATGGGCTACTCACATATCCAGTCTCGTGAAGAGGGCCCAGAAGAGGCTCTTCTTCCTAAGGAGGCTAAAACAGGCTGGTTTAGCCACACACCTGCTCATTAACTTTTACAGGAGTACAATTGAGAGCATTCTCTGCCAGGGCTGCTGTGTGTGGCATTCAGGCTGCACAGCGGAGAGCAAGAGGGACTTGGCCAGGGTGGTTAAGTCGGCCAGAAAGATCATCGGAGCTGAGCTACCAGACCTGGACTCTGTGTGGGGTGACCGACTGAAGAGGAAGGCAAGGTCAATAAGTTCTGATATAACCCACCCAGGACACACCTTGTTTGTTCCCCTACCATCGGGGAAGAGGTACCGCACACTGGGGGCCCGCACCACCAGGATGAGGAACAGTTTTTTTCCAAGAGCTGTAGCCTCCATCACCCCCTCCCCTCCCCAACCCCCCTAACAAAGCATTAAGAACAACACGCACATCTACATTTTTAATCATTATAATTTTTTTTTTTTTATCTTCATATGAATTGCATATATGGCACAATATGTATAGGGATAATTTTTAAATTTTTAAATCTACATATCACTATTTATATATTTATTTTTAAACCATTTTTGTCATTTGGTCTTTGTTGTTGTGTCATCGTTTTATTTGTCAATTGTCTTGTTTTGTCATTTTTAGATATTGTTGCTGGAGAGTGCCAAACTGAATTTCGTTGTGCTACAATGACAATAAAATCCTTGAATCCTTGAATCCTTAATACCAAGCATCCAGATGTACTGTATACTCACTGAAATACTGTTTTAAAAATAATAATAATGGGGGCACCCTTAGCTCAGTTGGTAGGGCGTCCCCCCCATGGGCCTCGGACCAGCAGCGAACCCAGGTTCGATTCCAGCCCGCGGTCGTACTCTGCATGTCACTCCCCTCTCTGCCCCATTTCAACTCTGTCTCTACACTATCAATAAAGCATAAAAATTAGGGATGGGCATTTTAAGAAATTTCATTGATCGATCATCGGGAAAATTAACGAGCAATCGTTATCTTTTTACATATTAAAAAAATGCCAACAGAACATCCAAAATACAGCGTTTTACCATATGCGGCGCTGGTGATAGCCCGAGGCTATGAGCCAATGCTACGATACCTTGAAACACATATGCGCCTCCTAAGATGCTGGCAAAGACTGCATAAGGGCACGGCACGTTTCTCTGAGTGTTAAAGGACCTAACGTTACTTCATCTAATAAACAATATGTGCAAATTAGTTCCCTGATGAAGGCGAAGTAGGAAAGCATAGACGCTAAAGTTAGCAGCTAATGCTAGCGGCGCTAACGTCACACGTTAAACAGGGTCGGATGTAGGCTTCAATGTACAAGAGGTACATACATAATTCAGTTTGTTTAAGTGTTTTACTTATACAAGGTTTCACAATGCTTAATGCACTTAGTTATTTTCGGTTCTAAAGCTGTCCCATGGACCTTGTCACTACACGATCTGAGGAGCATGCACGATATGAGGTGCGCGTGCGCAAAATGGCCGCCATCATTGACAGCCCGCTTAGCTTAAAGTGTTTTGGAGAGCCACAGACTGCACTTAAAACAGACTGTAACTCGCTCAATTCTGAACCGATTTTCATGACATTTAGTTTGTTATGAAGATATTTGTTAATCATGCTACAGATTACGTGTTGGAATTAAATTCAGTTACGGGGCTGCTAACCCACGGACTTTGTGTGTGTGTGTTTGTGCTCACGGGGAACCTTTGGGGGGGAGGGGGTGAGGACGCTGACGTGCGTTGCCTAGGCGACTGCGGGCTTTCCAAGATGGCGGCCGTTCTGCGCATGCGGTCCTCATATCGTGCAGGCTCCTCAGATCGTGTAGTGACAGACCTGTCAGATGCCAAACTTCCCCTTGACTTCTTCCTGTTTACGGCAGCTTGCAGGCTGCTGCCTGAGCCTGTTCTGTTGTCTCCTACTACTAGTTAAGTATCTCCCCCTACTGGTCGGATGTTTAATTGCTCCCCATACAGTCTTTGGTGCTGCCACATAGTGAAATTCATTGCTGTGCTGCCGGACTCACACTGCGCAACACAACGGCTGCTATATGATCGATAACAATTTCACGTGATCGACAATATTCTTAACGAGCAATGATCGAGCAATCGATTAATTATGCCCATCCCTAATAAAAATGCCAAAAAATATCTTAAAAAGATAAAATAATAATAATAATAATAATAATAATAATAATAATAATAATAATAATAATAATAATAATAATAATAATAATAATAATAATAATAATAATAATAATAATAATACAGGTAATTTCAAAATGTTTGAAATGTATTACATGTTTTAGATTTGACATTTGAAATGCCTTCATTCTCAAAGGGATTTTTTTTTTTACCTCTTGTCACTGTTGATTGGCCTATGCGTAAGTAGGGATTTACCTGTCTTAATGCGTCTGATTGGTGCAGACAAGCAGCAGGTACAGTTGGCTGTGGGGTAAGATTCCTGATACACTGAGTCACATAGGCTGATCATTATCTCGGACAAACACACAGCGCGCAGGGATCAGTGTAGTGTATGATTGCACTAGCCCTTCCCCCAACCTCAGAGCTCTCTCTCTCTCCCTCTCCCCCCTCTCTCTCTCTCTCTCCCTTTGCCCTGCTTTTCTCTCTCTATCTCCTCACACACCCACACATAACACAAACACACACAATCAGCCAGTGGAGGAGAGAGCGTCGGTGCAGAGACATGTTTGGGAAATAAGAAGGTAAGACGTCACAGAGAAAGGAGTGTATCCCTTTTTTGAGCAACTGAATTTTTCATGCCTTCGTCAATTATTAGGCAGCACCGCATTTACCTTTCTACAGTGCTGCTTTTTTGATCACCACTGGATCCTGGGGGTTGGGGGTGTGTGTGAGTGTGTGAGCCATTACCGCTTCTTATCACAGGGAGCCTGGGACCATAATGGATATCTATTCTAGGAAGCTGTCAGTGTGAGAACAGAGAGAATGCTGAGAGGAGAGCAGCTCATGTTTAGGCTGGAACACTCCCCCTTTGTTTAGCTGTCTTTTCTTCTGCAGGCTGAGGGAACTGGCTTGGGCTGTAATTATTTTTCGCACACAGCAGATCCAGTGATGCACCAAAATGTTATTTTCTGACTCTCTGAATTCTTCTCTGGGATTTTTCACACTTCCGTTTCTCTTTTCACAGATGAGAAGGAGGACACAGTGTTAGGGAGTTTGCCGCTGCTCAGTTTCCGAGTCGGAGGAGTGGAGCCTTCAGACAACGTCACCCGCAAGTTTGCCTTTAAGGTCAGTTCCATCCTGATGGAGAGACCCCAGCTGCTGATTGGTCTATGTCATCTAATGCAGGGGATGCTACCGGGTCTGAGGGAACATGCGTTAGTGCAAATGACTTTCAGGATGTAGGTTATATCAGTGGGAAAATGATGGGTTCTGTGTTGGAACGTCAATGTTCATTTCAGACAGTAAGAAATGTCCCAAAGCAGCAGTATTGAAAGGCAGTTGGCTGTAAGTGACATCAATTCATCCTTATTCCATAAGAATGCTTTTTTGCAAGAGCAAGATTTACTCATGTTTGAACTTGTCCCTTGGTTGCATCACTGTGACTAGAGGCTTGTTTTCAATTAGCGATACAGCTCGGTTTTCTACGGTACAACATGCAATAACCGTACCCTGTCGTACCTAATTCGGTTAACCCTTTCGTTGGAGTACCAGGCTGTCCCAAGAGGGTGGACCTCCACACACTGCAGTCCTTTGACAGAATTGTCATTTCTGTGCGACATGGGAGTTAAAAGAACAAACACAATTCCCGCCTGCTAGACGTCCTCCATTGTTGCTGTTTGTTTACTATGTTGTGTTCTTCCTCTCAATTTAATTTATTGTCGAGCCACACTGTGTCACCCTGCTTTGATGTCAAAATACTTTCATAGCTGCCACGGCGATCGATGTCTGGCATATTCTGGGCCTACCAAGTAAGGGTACTGTCGGCAGTGGAAACGCACATCGGATCTGGGGTCACCTTTCCGTACCAAACCATATTGTACCAAAGTGAACTGTACTGCTCAGTGGAAACAAGGCTTTAGTGAAGGATTCGGTTTGGTTGTGGTTGATTAATTGAAGTTGACTGGCTTCATGACTGAGTCACATGATGTTATTTATGACATTCTATAGAGCCCCATGGGGACTGGAGTTCCACAGTGGATTACAGTTGATTTTAACAGTTGGTGAAAGGACCTTGAATTAGGTTGATGTTTGTTCAGATTTGTAGTTCTTATACTTCATTCTGGTTTATATATACTGTCTGTCAGCAAGAAACTATTTAGGATCCTTACGAGATGTTTTTATTGTATTTCATATCTTTATAAATATTTTCTGTCTGAGCTTTTTCCTACTTTGTACAGCAACAGCTGCACAATAATTAGAATGAACTAAAAATATAGTTCCAACTCATCTTGTACGCATCCATTCAGTAATATCCCTAAAAAAAAGAGCATAATTGTTGTAGTCTGAAGAGAGTGAGGTTTCTCTTCTCTCTCTGGTGGGAGATAATGACAATTTAACACCAAAATATAGGAATACTATAATTGCCTCGCTAAATAGATAGGCTGTTTCTGCAGATCCTTATGAATCACATAAACAGGGTGGCAGCAGCAGCACACAGCCACCTGACAGACAGAAGAAAGATGAGACAATGAGGATAGAATGTAGGTTAGATTAGTCAAAATATGATGAATAAAGCTATAAATAAGTTTGACATTTTAGAAATACGTCCCTTTCGGCATCAGCATGAACCACGCACAGTGACAGCTCTCTGTCTGTATCTCTCTCTCTCTTTTATCTTCTCTCTCTTGACCCAATCTTACTGCAATCACTCTTTGTCATCGCCAGTTTTCTTCACTTTTCAGAACATTTAGTCCTTTCTGTTGTTTTCTTTCATTGCATGTCCAGTGCAAGCTCTGGTGCAAAGTCCACTGCATGTACCTGTGTACACACACACACACACACACACACACACACACACACACACACACACACACACACACACACACACACACACACACACACACACACACACACACACACACACACACACACACACACACACACACACACACACACACACACACACACACACACACACACACACACACACACACACACACATAGATACGTTCTACATTCACCCTAGAAGTGGGGACAGACTGAGCAAATATACTTAATGCTTTGCCAGAGTGCGAGGGTTAGAGTGCTGCTTGTTGGCTAACATTCTGACCACATGCTCAGTAACGTTTGCTGGCTGTCATCATACCATAAAACCTGGCAGCAATTTAGATTTTTATATTATTGTCATTAACATAAATTATAATAAGAATGATCAATTACATTTGATCATACTTCATGCTACAAAATCATGCTACACTGGTGTTTTATACAAATACAGCAGTTAAGAGTAGCGTAAATGCTTGTGAGAAGATAATGAGTAGAAGTTTCCTATAAAAAGAGAGGGAGACATAAAATATTACTTAAGTAGGTAAATGTGATTTTAAAGTACACCAGACTTTAGTGCAAATTATCTCCCAACTTCATAAAGTAAGTGCACATCTTTCTAAGATACTGGGCTGGGTAGATTTATTTTCCCTGTCATTCTGACTATGTACAGAATGCAAAGACATAGTATTGTTAATGATCTTCTCCTTTCCCTCTCAGAAGGAAAGCAAATATGCATAAAAAGGGTGGCAGGACGGCCTAGAGGAAAGGTGGTCGACCAGCAACCATTAGGTCTCTGGTTTGATTACCGGAACTGAGGAGGGTGTTATTTGTAACACTAGTGGTGGCTTGTAGTACACGTACAGTGCCCACCATCTCTACCATTGTGGCCTTGAGCAAGACACTTAACCCCAAACTGCTCCAGGGGCGCCGTACTATGGCTGACTCTGCGCTCTGACCCCCTTCGAAGTGTGGTAACTTGAGAGGGGATATGCGAAGAACGCATTTTGATGTACCTTGTGTAAATTTCACAAATAAAGAAACTTATATTTCCCAAAATGTTGAACCATTCCTTTAAAATCTGTGCAGTCAGATTGATTCAACATATATACTGTTAAAATCAACATGTTTCAAGAATCATCTAAATGTGGGTCAAACAGTTTTAATAGTTTTGTAAGTTTGAATATTAACTTACATTTCACAAGTTTTGCACAAGGATGTTAATGCAAACCAAACAAAATAATGTATGAGCAAATAATTTTCACTGAAGGTTTCCTTATCAGCTTTTTTCTGAAGTTCTCAGTTGTATACTTCTGCCATTATCAGCTAATTCCATATTCTCAAACAATATTTCAAAGTTTAATTTTATATTCTAGGGTTTGATTCCATGTTCTTGGACTTTTCCTTCCATATTCTTTGACTCTGCATTCTCACATTTTGATCCAAAGTTATGCGTTGAAAAAATGCAAGGGACGACATTGGCTGGAGTGTGTTGCTTCAGCTATTGTTTGAATCCAGTTTGAGAAACAGCACTGTGCATATGACGGCTTCTAAGAGGCCAAAAAAGTCCAGCTCAACTTGTTTTAATTCTAAATTACATACCATACTGCACTGTACAGTATCTCTTGATACAGATTATTGCAAGTTATCTATATATGGCTTCCAACATGTCAGGTGTTCGGGCTCAGTAGCCAGCTGCTTTGAAGATGTTAAAGATGAAGCAGACAGCAGAGGCAGGTCACGTCAGGGAAACACACATCCACCCATCATGACAGCTGTTGAGTTGTTGTCTGCTTTGTACTCTCAGTGTTTACAGTAAGGACAGTGCAGCTTTATGACAGAAAGCTGCTTGTATTCAGCTTTGGTACTCGTTATGATCATTACACAGGAATGTGCTTCAGAGTCTACTATAACTATGAATGACATAATGTCAGATAAGGGGCTTGAGATATGTTGTACCAGTGTGTTTCTGTGAGGTGGACTCCTCATGTCCTGTCTGATTGGATGAGCTCTGTCAGGTTGTGATGGGGGCGGGGCCTATCTGTGGACCTGTCCCAGCGTGCATTTCTTCTGCCACTGTCTGATGATTCCTGTCTGACCACTTCTATATATGACAAGTGTCTGTTGAAAATGACCCACGTACAACACAGAGATAAAGAAGACAGGGGTACAGAGTCCACTTAATGTTTGTCCTCTCTACCTGAAAAGTTTCCCATTGTATACCAGGAACAGCCATGTGTTGATGTGGTTGTGATGGGGGTTGTAATTCAGTAGCCTGTCAGAATCAGACAGTTAGAGTTTAATCTAGTTAGGGTTACACAAGTAGCCCAACTGACATTCTGGAGAAAATCTGTTTCTGTGAAGCCATTTACGTCACAATCCTTACACTCTTGGCTCCGCCTCTGCACTCACCCACACACAGACACACACCTTCAAACAGGAGTTGCAGCAATTGCTCCACAAAATAACATAGTTAATGAAATGGCTCTCCTTCCTTTTCATTTTCATTATCATCTGCTTACATATTCTCTGGCTGTAACTTCACATCAACTCATACAACTTCTCTCATTTGGCGAACTGAGTTGACCTACATGGGAGATATCTCTGCTCTTTAGTAGGGGTTGTTTTCCATCAGCAGCTCAATGGGAGAGCTGTCCTAACCTGTTGTACCTGCAGCTGTACCACCTGACTACATAGGTGTGGTCATAGCCAGGAGACATTCAGTACTAAGAGAAATCTATGTCCAATTAATGGTGATCTCATCTCTCAAAACTTCAAAAAAAGAACAATTGTTTTTATGAAAGCTGCCAGACTAATGTTCTTTGTATCACACACCTGGGTTGAGGAGTATGCCTGCAGCTAATGTGTGTTGAAATTTAACATTTAAAAAAAACTCTTGAAAGCTTCCTCACAAATCACAGCCTTGAATACCTTGTTACCTCCGTTTAAAGATGGTTATTAAACTGCAGCATGAGGGTGTGTGTGTGTGTGTGTGTGTGTGTGTGTGTGTGTGTGTGTGTGTGTGTGTGTGTGTGTGTGTGTGTGTGTGTGTGTGTGTGTGATTCAAAAGCCAGAGTCATTGGGTTACACCTTGGGGTGTGTATGTAGGTTCTGTGTGTGCGGTGGACCTTAGCCTCACAGCAAACAGTTAAGCTGTCAGTTGGCATGAAAAGATGAGTGTATGTTCATTCCTTCGGGCTATTGTGCTGCTTTCTCTCCATTCTCTCCATTGTGTAGTAATTGACTAAAGTGACATTCATAATGACACTTGGAATGGAAAACTACAGCAAAAGAATCTTAATTACTCAAAGACACATGATATGGGAGAGTAACAAAACTTCTAAAAATATAACAGGTTGCACATGAGTAGGCTACAGTGAATTGCTTGTTAACTTTTTTTCTAAAACAGCAACCGCTAAACACCCTGTTTGGTGTCATTCAGTGCTTGGATATCTATGTAGGCTACCAGCCCATCCTGCTTGACATTAAGGACTCTGGACAGTAGGCTACAACTTACAAACTACTGTGGGAAACGCCAGCTGAAATAGGAAGCCTACTGTATATAGCCTTTAACTCATGCAAAATTGCATTGCTGGATAGCAGATATATAACTCAAATGTTTTTCTGTCAATCCAAACATAACACGAGCAGAAAACAACTGATATCTGTTGTCTTTTATGTCTCCTCCTCACCAGCCGTCTGTGTGCAACGGTATAACACCGGCTTTTGAAACTGATAAATATAGATGCAATCACAACGACTGCTTATATTTTCAGGCTTTGTAAATCACAGTGTGTGTGCTAAATAGACCTATTTGCTTCTACTCCTCCCAATAGTTTGCGCACTAGGGAAAAAATGCCCTAGATTGCATATTCATTAAGGCAACCGTATGGACAGGGGATGTTGATTGACACTCAATCCTCAGAGCGCACCGTTAGTAGATCAGCATGCACGTTTTTTTTTAGATTCACGTAAACGTTAAGTAGATCAACTCCTTAGTGTACAATACCGATAATTATTTTTTAGGTAAGCATTTATATATTTGGCCAAAACCGTTTTTCACCGAATGGCCCACTCATAAACGTCTCACCCAAACTCTTTAAAATGACTGAGCTGACAGCCATATTCAAAAATATTGAACTATCCCTTTAATTTAAATGCCATTGCGCAGTGAAAACTGTGCGGGAGAAGACAGCCAGGGAAGCATTTCAATGGCTCACAGTGAGTGCTGCTGCATTCTGAATGGCTGTATTGACATTCCCTGCAGCAACGGTCAAGATTGGGATCGTGCCAATTTTTTTTTTCTTCCAGACAGTAGGTGGCGGGCTGGGAACATAATAAAAGGCAAATTCAAGTATTTGATAAATGAAAAATGCATCTGGAATTTGCGACGGACCACTTAATGGGCTACTTTACACTCATGTGATAATGCCAGGGAATTAATTAAATCAAAATGACTCAATAATAAATGTCTATGATTTGAATTTTGAAAATGAGAAGCTGGTTTGTTACAGTCCCTTGATGTTAATTTCTATGTATTTATTTTCAAATTTATATAGTAGTTTTCTCCATTTCATATATTTCACTCAAAAGATCTTTCCATTCCTGATTATTTAAGTAGTCCTTTTTCAACCAATTTCTTATAATGTGTTTAATTATTGCTGACCTTATCATTAAAATCAAATGAGAGTCTTTCTTTTCAATTTTATCTGGTATTTTCCCACACACTGTGGGTTTTTGTTAAGAAAGGTACTAAAAATAGTTTAATTTTACTGAATTTCCCCAGAAACCATTTACATAACATGCTGCATGTAGCTGTGGCAAGTTTGACTAGTCAAATAAACCATGTACTCAAAGTGTACACATGCAAACACCCACACACACACATTTCCTACATTCACACACCTATTTACAGTGTAGCTAAGTCACTAGCACACACACAGACACATGCACACACCCACACACACACACACCCACAGTATAACTATATATATATAAATACATCATGAAAACATGCAGAACACAGCCAAGCACACAGAGGACTAAACAACCTAATCAAGTTGTTGTTTCAAGACACTGTTAGTCGCAGTTTCTTAACATTGTTATCATCAATTCATACTAGTCTATTTTGCTACCTCCCTTCTCTTCTCCTATCCTTCCTTGCTCTATTGCTCTCCTTATATTTCTCTTCTTTGTATTATTTTTCCATATTTCTTATCTGACAATTTATTTATTTTATTTTCTGTATTGTATTTATCCTCCCTCCTTTCCTGCCATTTTTGTAATACAAAAACATGGAAGTGTGAGATATGTTTTTCTGTCACCTATTCTCCTTAATCCATCCTTCCCCCTCTTACAATCTAAATGAATGAACAAAGGAAGGACAATGAAGGAGAGAGGAATCTCTCTCTCTCTCTCTCTCTACAACCCAGACTCTGTTGCTAGGTTACTGCTGTACCTCAGTGCCATTTCAGCCAATTGTATCAACTTGAGTCACCATTGAAGGCGGAGCCTCATAGTGCTCCACAATGGAAGGAAGTGACTGTTTACAGTGACATAGTGGTCATGCGGCTGTAGTGTTTCTCCTGCTACACACACATGAAAAAGACACAGAAATCATCCTGAAAGCCTTTAAAATATATGTTAAGGACCTTATGTTGTGCTAGCAGTGAACTTTCAAACCACAACTCCTTGAAGGAATCGTTCAACATTTAAAATTTTTAGCTTTTTGACATACTCTCCATGTCTAGAAAAGGAGACAAAAACCGTTCCTGTAACTCTGCGTGTATTTTTATTCAGAAATGGGTAAAGGTTGCTCCCGAATAGCTTAAACACTAGTCAGAAACCAGAAACTGCTGGTGATGGCTGTTTTCCTTCCAGTATGTATACGATTCTAAAGTGGCATAACGTGTAAAAAATATAAAGCGCAACACAACGTGGTAGATAAACAAGTCACACAGGAGCATTTAGTTTCCTTTTGACCTGCTCCCACTACCAGTGTTTGAGCTAAGCTAACCCAGATGAGCGACATTTGCCAATTTCTAAATCAAAAATGCACTCACAGTTACAGGAACGGTTTTTGTCGTCTTTTCTTGTGCCGGAGTGTGAGGCAAAAGCTAAATATTGAAAATGTTGAACTATTCCTTTATCCTTTCCCCTAACTATCTCATCTCCTTCCCCACTTCATCCACTCCTGTGAGGTATCCTGGCCCTCGCCTTCTCCTGTTGTGGTTAAAAGAACAGTAGGTAAAGTGATATTGATATCTTACAACCCTTTTTATTACCTAATCTGTCTGCAAAGGATGCATGCATTGTGTGAATTACTGCATGTCTACATCCATTTAATACCTACGGATTCATACATACCAGTCTTGTCTTGTTTAGTTGGGGTTGCCCAGTGTTTGACTGCATGTCCATGTGATTGTGTTATTGCAACTGATACCACCTCTACTAACCCTATGTTTCAAGTCAACTGTGAACTAGTTTTTCAAAAGATAAGTTTGTAGCTTGGGGGAAATAGAAGGATTTAAGGGTTTGCAAATGCAGAAGACTATATGAGTGTAGTTTTAAGTTGCCCAGAGGACTGTATGGATATCATTAAATTAGGCATATCATTAAATTATAGTAATGTGATATGGTGGTCTCGTGTTCATAGCTATGTCCATTCATTTCTATCAGTTAAATCAACAGTGTTCTTTACATGTAAAATGCTGAGATCAGTGAGACTGTTAAAAAGAAGTCAGGACAAGTAATGTGATCAGAATAGAGAGCGCAAAAGGAAGCACACTGTTAACTCATATGAAGTCAATTTTATTTATAAAGCCCAATGTTATAAATGACAAATATGCCTCAAGGACCTTAAATGCCTTAGAAGTGTTTTAGAAAATCTAGTGAACTGTTGTTTTTTCCAACCTTTCTGAGGCAAAAAGAAACCTCAAATTGTAATACACCATAATACATTTTTACGTTGACCTCATGGTGATATCATTATTGTTCATTGCATGTGGACATAAAGTTACTGCTGACGCACGTGGTGGCTGACGGGATGACTGATGAAACTCTCTTTGTTGTGTCTCTCTACAGGTGTGGTTGGAGGAGGAGGAGGAGGAGGAGGGTGTTGGCAGGGACTTGAAGGCTCCCATTGTGTTTTGCCTGCAGGCGGAGCATGCAGGAACCAGGACATACTACTTCAGCACAGACAGCCATGAGGAGCAGACACAGTGGATTAGAGCCATGAGCAAGGCTTCAGAGGTCAACGTTCAGCCAACACAAAGGTGCTGATCTCACACATGCACCAGATCAGGTTAAATGTAGCTGGCAATGTGGCTATGAAGCTTGTCTCCATGTTGTCATAGATAGGCAGGTAATGAATCCATGGTACAGGGTGATTAGAAAGAAAATGCACACTAGCTTTACATATTTTTAAAGAAAAACAAAAGTCTTGTCACCCACAATAATCAGCCAAGATGGCGCCACAAACGGCTGCTTGGGTGTGTGGCTGCACATTGTTTTGTCTAGTTTACTCATTTTAAATCAATGCAAACCTGGTTGAGTTCAGGGCTGGTGCTTATTCTAGTCCACAGGTGGTTTAACTTTTGAACCCTCTAGGAACCTGTTTCCTTTTCAGAGGGTTAGAGAGCCTGTCATTACATCGCTGTGTATACATCTGTTTAGTTTCCCTTATCCCTGCTAACACTTCTGCTAAACTCAAGCAAAACAACAACGGCGGATCACATTTTTAAATGCTGCCAGTCATGATTGCTACGGATGGCGATTATGTTTCTATTACGTCAATGTGCCATTACATATTGAGAAGTAAGTAAAAAAACAGTACGCAGTTGGATAGAATTTTATGGTACACATAATATGACTACTGGCCCAATTGAAGCATTGCATACAATTTAGTTCAGGACAGCATGGCCTGCTGTCAGAAAGAAGAGGTTGCCCCTTTATCTTCATCTTGGTGTACCAGTTAATAATTTTGTTTGATTGTTCGAAACAACTGTCTATGACCTTGATAAAAGTAGAAGACTCTTCCTTCCTAAGAAAGAAAATAATCATTACGGGGATTATAACATGTGTTGATTCTGCCTCTATTCTAAAACAAAACATGGCTACCTGTCTCTTCTCATGTTTTCTCCAAAATCCACAGAACAAAGTTAGACACTACGGCTGACCTCAACCACACGATGGTGACCAAGGCCCCTGACCCGAAAACACAACATCATCCACAGACACAAACACACAATGAAACAGACAATGACCTGCCCAGCCGCCCTGAGATCAATGGGGTGGACAGCCTTCAGACAGTCCCACCCTCCAGCCCCTGCTTAAAGATGGACGGAAGAGAAGGAGAAGGTGAAGATGAAGGAGGAGGACCTGGTCCTGACCACCCCCCTCACCCATATCGCCATCCAAATGGTTGGGAAAACTCTGACCCTTGCAAAAGCATGCCCCACAAGAGCAAAGGGAATCCCAGCCCATCCATCAGTCAAAGTGGACACCGTGCCCCTCCGGCGACTTCAGAAGGAGGTTCTGAGCCATTGCACCATCCCGGGAAGCAGCAGGAAAACATGGTGCTGAGGAGGGGCTTTGTTCCCCGGACTGCACCAGAGAGGGTGGCTCAGAGGAAGAGCTCAATGGCCCAGCTGCAGACCTGGGTCAACCAGCGGAGAGGCATGTCTTCCCAGGAGGACATCAACAGGTAGATCAGTGGAGAGGAGAAGACATGTTATATCTGCCTTTCTCTTTGTGGTTCTTTGCACTTATGTTTTATATGATCTGTTGTGGGGGGACACTGGTACATACATGCACCTTCATTATTCATTATTTAATTAGTTCCTGACATGCAGTAATTTTGAGGAATGTAATTAAAGCCCTGCATCTCCACAAGATAAGGCCTTGACTTACGGTGTTTTAACTCCCCATTTATTGGATCAAATCTGATTTGAGTGATTGTAGTGGTAGTTTAAGAAAATACATTGTGGCACACATTTCCACTGGATTTGCATCATTTTAAACAAAAATGCATGAAAGATACTATAATTACATTAGACCTCTACAGAAAATATCTATCTCCAGCGCAGTTTCGTTTGCAACTTTGATACGAAAGGATAGAATCAGTCGAACTGATGCTATTTGACTTTGGGAGGTAAGGTGTACTTAACCAATCTGCAGCGCTGCTTAAATAACTGGAATTTCAAATTGGTAGAGTTTAAGTTCACCAAAAGCTTGTTATGATCCAGAGCTTCCTGACGAAACCTTTATAATATACCTGAGTTTACAGCACAGCACACGGACAGTTATTGGAGGAATAACACTAGATTTTACATACATTATAACTTATTAAACATCACAATAAGGTATTCATCGAGTGGTTTATTAATTAATTTATTTATTCAATGCATAATGAATAAAGATGAACATTTGTCAAAGATGGTAATAAAACGGTCTTATCAAGGTGGTATTACATATGTGTTATAATATAGTGGGCCTCCAAGTCAAATGAAAAACCTAGGCTTTATCTAACAATGTAAAGAGGCTAGACTTGTTTAAAAATAAATCCTATTTTCATGACTTGATAAGGCAATAATCTCCACTTGTTTCCTGTCCTTCCAGCCTATCTCAATACTACCCAGTGAACCGTGGGGTCTCGGCTGAATATTTTGGCTACCCCGGTGGCCCCCAGTATGTGGAAGAGTACCCTTTGTACCCGCCAGGGGTCCGGCCTGACAGCATCTGCTCTGTCTCTGGTGTGGGGGGATACAACCAACGCTGGGCTGTGGAGAAGCGCCACTCGCTGAGGGATGGACCCCATCAGCTGTATGGTTCTCAAATAAGCAGGGACCAATGGGGGCCACAGTACTATGGTGGAATGGAGAAATCTATGAGACGTCTCTCCATACAGCCACGCTCCAGGTCTGTGCCCAGGTCACCGTCCCTGTCATCAGGGGGGCACTACTCACCAGTACCACTCAGCTTTTCCTCACCAGCTCGATCCCCATGTTCCCGCATGGAGCGCTTCCAGGAGAGGATGAGGGATGAAGTGATCTACGCTGATCCATCTGTCTACAGCCTGAGGAGATCCCTCAGCTCACCGAAGGTGAAACAATAAGTGTGTGTGTGTGTGTGTGTGTGTGTGTGTGTGTGTGTGTGTGTGTGTGTGTGTGTGTGTGTGTGTGTGTGTGTGTGTGTGTGTGTGTGTGTGTGTGTGTGTGTGTGTGTGTGTGTGTGTGTGTGTGTGTGTGTGTGTGTGTGTGTGTGTGTGTGTGTGTGTGTGTGTGTGTGTGTGTGTGTGTGTGTGTGTGTGTGTGTGTGTGCGCGTGCATGCATGCCTGCATTTTTAGCAATAAAATGTAAACGTCACCTAAACTTGAAAATGTATTTTGTTATAACACCTGACTTTTGGGATCAGAAATAGTTAATGAGAACACGTTTTTATCATATGTTTTTACTGATAGTAAGACTGGATGTAGTTTTCTATGGAGGACCTTGAGGGTCGTGGAAATGTAATATATAATTGTACATTTAAAACAGTTAAAAAATGTATTCCTTATATTCATTCCAATTTATTATTTTTTTAAATGCATTTTTAAAATTGATTTTTAAATGTTCTTATTTACAACGTTAGGAATTCATTAATATAATTCCCACACCATTTCAAGGAAGGAATTAATAACTTAAAGATTGCAAATTATCTTCAAAAGTCAATGGGGACACAAGAAAGAAAGAGCGATTATTGTTTTGTTTTCGTATGCTGTAATCATATTCACCTAACTTCACTTCACGCTTTCATTAGTTCTACACTCCGTTCTTCTCTTCCCTCTTTCCTTATTGCCTCTTCTCCTTCCTTCAGTATGACTACCCGGGAGATAGGAGGTCCTTAAACCAGGGATTATACCACTACAACTACCCTGTATCCCCTTCCATCCAGAATAAAATGGTATGTGCCGTGAATGTGCTGTAATACATGTCCATTTACTGGATAACACACAGTCACACGCACACACACAGTCCTGTGATAGTAGGCGTAGTCTTTTAGTTATGGCATTAATGCCGGGGCATGCCTTTGCAACTGCAGTCAGCAGTGGGGTTTCTTCCACACATCTGTCCTCTGTCTATCTGCCCTAATTCCTGTACACACATCTCTCTGTCTTCACCTTTTCCCCTATGTCTTATGTCTTGTACTCCTCTCTGCTGTTCTATAACTAACACCCCCATGGGACCACTATTGTGTGCATATGTGTTTGAGTGTGTGTGAGACTTTGAGTGAGACTCAATTACAGAGAGAAATAACCACATTTGACTCTGGCATATAAAAACTTTGTATCGCTCAGAAAATGAAAGATGTGTCAAATGTCATTACAGACACTATGTGGAAGTTAGTCTGACCACTAGTGAGGCTATGGTGTAAAGATGTATGAGTAGGTCCCTGTTTTGTTTGCGTGCCATGTTGGACCAACATAAGGGTGGCCATACTCGCACTAGCATGAAGTGATGTAATATACAGCCCACTGAGTGGCAGCTGACAGCAGTCATGTTCCAAGAAACATTTGGCCCCATTAATGCCGTCAGCTCTGGCAGTGTTTTAGCAACGGGGCAAATAGCTGCTAACTAGCAAACATGGCTATTTACAATGCTGGTATCAACAATGCCTAAAGTATTGGCCCGCGCTTCATGAGGGAGGGAAAGTTTTCAGCATGATCAGAATGCATTTTGGTGAGTTTGAGCATGAGAGTCACCCTGACCTACTATTTGTTGACCTTATAAATACTGGTCAATTGAGTACAGTCATATCTAACACTATAGACTATATGGTCTCATTATAATCTCTCTCTTAAAGGTGCATATTTAAGATATAACAACTAAACCCTCTTCATGAGAACCATTTAAATCAGCCCCCATATGCTGAGGAAGACCAGACCTGAGATTACATTTTTTGAAGGCCCAAGAACAATGAAATTAACATCTTTTAGTCACAACAACTTTAACGTGTTTCAGTTTATCATTCCCCAAAGCTGCAGAGCTCCAGTGTGAATGACAGATTGACTGTGGTGCTTTGCTTTGCTGCTGTCTTATATGTACGCCACTATCTGTACACTAAGTGTCTGTGTGATTTCTATGTGTGTCGTTGTTGCTACTGCTTGGCTTAGGAGGAAATATTAGACCTTCAACTGCAGCGTAACCTGGATTACTTAGACCAACAGGTAAGAGGACAAACAAAGAGTATTATTTACCATTATGGTAACACAAAGGGTGCATTCAATATGCTAAGTTAACTAAGCATTAGTTAACTTAGCATAGGCAACTAAGCATTAGTTAACTTAGCATAGGCAATGGTTATCATAAGTAGTCCTTTAATGATTAGCGATGAGGCCACATGCAGGTATGCATAATCATTATTGCAGGAATGTGAGAATGGCTCCTCACATCTAACTGGTGGCAGATATTACATACTGTTTGTTTTTAACCTACTATCAAACCCTGTCAGCAAAATATTCACTCAAAGCTTATTGTAATATGATCATTTCTTTGTTGGCAGATGTTTCCCCTCTTAAAGAAAATGTTGACTTTCTGAATAAATGGTGCTTTACATGTTCATTCACAGGCACCTCCTTTCCATGATGTTTACAGAGAGTTACATCCCATGCTGAAGCTCAATGAGGTTGAAACCAGCGTAAGATACCCAATATAATAAACATACTAACACATTATTATACCTAGATAATTCACTGTTTTCAATGAAGTGTTTCAATTAAACGGCACGACTGTCTACATATTGTGATCAGCAGTCTAGGTCCCTAATCTGAATGCTATACAAGACACTAGTATTCTTCCAACTTTGAGTCAAGTGTTTGTGTTTGGCCTTTTCTTACAACTTGATAATGCCAATGCAATGGCCCATTGACACGGAGCATAAGCCTTATCACCTCACATCAGTGTTGGACCTTACTCATTATGTTGTGGCTGAAATCACAAGCATGAAGGCTGCAGCAGATAAAGAATAACATGTAAAGCTATCACATATGGGTTAATGATCTGATTCACATACACATTTGGCCCTATAATGTAGGCATCTAGTCATAAAGATATATTATTTTACTCTCTTTCTCATTGTTTTATGTTTTGTCCCTGTTTAAAACAAACCCTGTGGTGAACACCTTTTGTCTGGTCCGACACAGAAACTCTTGGGTCGACTCTGTGAGCAGAACCGGATCTTTAAAGACCACGAGGCTGTCGTCCACAGACTGAGAATGGACAAGGTACTAACAGTAATATCATGTGTGTTTTGCAAAAGCATTAACAAAAAAATGTGTTTTTAACATTACAACATTACAACCCGTAAAGATACTGATTGACTAGAACATAGAAACACATGGCAGTGTACAAGTAAGCAGAGGCGGAGACCTCAGGGAGGCATAGGACATATAACAGCAGAGTTGCTTTCTTTATGTGTTAAGCCTTAACTAGTTATTTAATTGTTCAAAATTATCATTTTAACCCCTTGGACCAATTAGAGGACAAATTTGTTTGCTAGTCCAGTGTAGTCCAATTTATTCCTGGAACAGGGCCTGTATGGCCCACTACTGGACCAGATATCCATACCGCTCTTTTCTTTTCTTGTTTGCATGTGGTCCATGTATAAGAGTTATACTGTGCATTATATTACTCTACATTGTAAGTCATTCTCTTTTTCTGGTCTCTCACTATATACAATAGTGCTAACATACTACTAGTCACTGTTTTTTTTGTTGTTGAGACTGTTTCACTTTCAATTAAGAACCTGTTATGAGTTACTTTGTTCAAACATATATTTTATTATATTTCCTCATATCAAATATAAGGATGAAAGCAGTTGAGTTGAAAATCTTTACCTTTTCCAATAAACTCTTCCCATTTTGCTTCCTATGCTTGTTGTTCTCAGGACAGCCTAGAGGAAGCGCTTGTGGCAACTCATCAGGAAATGGAGCTTTACCATAACCAGCCGATGGCCATCGAAAAGCTGCAGTTTAAAAAGGAAACCCTGCAGAACCAGCTCATCAACATCAGAGGGGAGCTGTCCCAGGCCTCCAGTGTAAGACACTGCATAACATAATCAGTGGAAAAAAAAACACATAGCAGCAATTTTAAAGGATCACCATTCTTCTTTATAGTTTGGAATAATATGATGTGTTTACAAGTTTTGCTAGCTGTTTACTTTATTGTGTGCTCTCTGAACCAGCATCTTAGCTGAAATGGCTTCACAGCTACAAAGAGTATAGTATGTTGTTCACTGTCATCAGTAACAGCAATAAACATGGCTGACTTTCTTTTTACCGCTGTCAGGCTTTAACCACCAATCGTATGGAGTTTGAAGCACTAGAGGATGAGGCCAGCGCCATTCATGGAGATCTATGGGAGCAGCTTAATGCAGGAGTTCAGGTAAAAGATCACACATTGTCTTTTAAGCCCTGCTCTTATTTAACAGATATTAAGAATTTGGGGTTTTACGTCGAGTAACTTTTATTGTAACTGTCACCCATTCATCAGTAATTGATACAGGTGTTTGTTAGATCATATGTCATTTAGCAGATGTGTAGGGAGGTAGGGAGTTAGTATTTTGGGTCTTGCCTAGGGACCCTCACTGGACTTGTCCCGCAAGGTGTAACCTACTGAGCCATCCATCTGTAAACATCATTATTAAGATATAGTTCTTCCTCATTGCTTTCAAAATGTCATGAAAAACAAGAAGAAACAAAAAAACAGAGGCTGACATATGATTTACATAGTAATTAGCACTGTGCTGGTAATTTACTGCAGATTGCTCTGTGAGAACCTTTATGTGTTTGGGTTGTCCGTCCATCCAGACCATTTTTGTGAATGTGATATAACGGGATTTTCTCCAAGCTTTGCACAAGGTTCCCCTCAAGGGCTAACTAATGAGATTTTGGAGGAGAAAGGTCAAGATCACTTTAAACGTGCTATCTCAAGAATGAGAATTTGGCACAAATTCACACATTGTCTTGACGATAAACCGATTACATTTTGATAGGTCAAGGTCACGGTGACCTCAAATCTTGGAAGCACCATATTTTAAGAATGCATTGAGGGATTTTTAGTTCATCAACAAAATGAATGACCTGTTGCTATGAGGATAATTCTCACTGATAATCCGTAAACCTACATTTCAACAGGTTACATAGGGATTGTTTCTTCAATAGCAAAGTAGTTCACCTTCCTTCCCTCTGTTTGTCTGTTTTGGATTGTTTGCAGAGTGAACTGGTTCGTAGGCACATCCAGAAAGAGTTTTGGAGAGTCCAGGATGTCCTAGAGGGACTGCACAAGAATAACTCATCCAGAGGCACTGACACAGCCAAGCACAGAGGTAACACACTGGAGCTGACAAATAATCAGGTGGAAATTCCAATTTCTGTATCATGTATATTCTAATGACTCTCTCCATGCCACCCCCACCTCCTTCTCTTCTCTTGCACAGTGGCCAGCGGTGCATCGGGCTCCTTTAGCACCAATAGTCCAGCCAGTCCCCTGAGCTCAGTAAGCCTCACCAGTCCACTCAGCCCCTTCTCCCCAGTGCCCGGCTCCCAGGTCTCCCCCACTAAACAGCTGGGGCCGGAGGTAAGCACCGGACACACCCAGCCGGGGACTCAACCCATTCCAAAACAATTATCAGACTCTAGAACCAACCCCGAACCTCATAAAAGAAGCCCTAAACCCCGTCCCAAATCATGTATAGTTCCTCATCTCAAAACTAACCTTCAGACAAGGTGTAGACCCAAAAGTTACACAGAGCCTACCACAAGTCTGCATGCAGAACATATAAATAACTATGGTTCTGGAACACATGAACACAACTTTCCTCAGCTCTTCCTATCTTTCCAAGAACGTAGGGAGTCTATGGGCAGATTAGACCCTGTGATAGAGGAAGAGACCCTAAATCTCAACTGCAGAACCAACACAAACTTTGACCAACTAATAAATCCAGCAATAGCAGGAGACCAGATCAGTTTTCTCCAAGTACAATGCCAGGAATCCAGATATACCAATCAACATTTAGAAACATACCAAACTTACTCTCATCTTGAGGACGTAAGTTGGTTCACCTCAAATGTCTGCAGCCAAGAAGTCAAGATTGGCCTCAGAAAGGATGTCTATCCAGACCATGATTACCCTAGACACCTTTCCTCCAATAGATACTGTTCTGTGCCTGAATCCCAGACCATGCCTCTCCAGGACTTATATCAGACTGATGTTAGAGCATTATGCTACAGCCCAGATCTTAATACACCTTCAGTAGATTGTTTTAGAGGTGCTAGCCCTGAAACCCAACACCATGGGGCCCTGGCTTCACAGCCATCATGCCATACTGGTAAACATGACAACCCACATCAAGATGGTTTTGCTATTGCTCCAGTGATCTGTGCTGTAACACTGTCTGACTCTCCCAGTAATCACTCGGGTAAAGTTTTCATGCAGACACATTTTTAAAGAAAAGTATATCCACCACTCCGTAGTTAATTCTAATCATTCCTAAAGCCATCCCTGATTTGTAATATAAATACAGAGAAAATATTGTCCCCCAAATCCCCAACTTTTTGCATTGCCTTCCTCTTTTGTAAAGTCACTGGTGATGTCAATTGCCTATTCAGATAGATTTGTATCTGTCCCTTTAGTTGTCAGTGCTCATTCTTTAACTGCTCTAGAGCAGTGATTGTAAGGCCCCCATCCCCTGGGGGGCATTAAAGAAATCCAGGGAAGGTGCAAAAAAACTTAATGGAATAATTTTTTAAGTACATTTATATTTATTTTTGTATTCAGGAAAATATTTGTTCATAATAATTTTTTTTAAATAATTTAATTAACTGTGTGTGTGTTTAAAGTTTTCTTTTTTTATATATTGAATAATCAACCCCTCCAAAAATCATGCCCTGACAGCGGAAGTAAGGAGGTCCCTGAGTATGATACAATTTTAATTGTTATGTATTGGGACTAAATGCTCTGAAATTCTCTATTAAATATAACAATTACACTTTCAAAATGGTCCTTATCGGTTTCTTAGAAATTCAAAGCTGTTCAAATGTTACTTAGCCACAGTTGAACAAGTGTTTTTACGTGATAAAATGACAGTTGGAATGCTGTGGCTCTTCCACCGTGGACTGTGTGTAATTCAGAGAAGCTGCAGCCCCTTGGATATGTTGGCGTCTCAAGTCCTTATCATGGCATTCAGACCTAATTCCACAAAATCATTCCCATGGGTCCTTTCTGCTGGTCACTTTGCCTGGCTTACTATCACTCCTCCTGATGTGCAGCACTCTCTCTTCCTCCTATCCTCTTCCTACCTTCCTCCTTCCCTCCTTGCTCTTATGGTGATCTAGGAACATGTTCCCCCAAGGCCTCCACTTCCCAAGTCCTATTACCCTCTGGAGCCCTCCTCTACCTTCCCTCCCTCCATCCCTCCACTGCCCTTTGACAGCGCCGCCTGGCTACACAGCTTGGGCCTCCACGATGGTTACTTTGATGGTGAAGATTCTCTCATCAGAAAGGTATTTGGGTATCTCTGCCCCTGTCCTGCCCTCGCTCCACCCAGTCATAGCTGTTGTCCAATGTCATCTTTTAGAAGCATAATTCTCAACCTCACAAGCCACCAGATACCATTATCCCTCTAAATTCCAGTTCTTACCTTTTCCAAACTTCATTTCCTCTGATTACCTTGCTGTGTCTCCATATCAGCCTTTGTTTGTCTTTTTTTCACAAGCGGCTGCTCTCCCTCTGCACTTTTTTTTATGTTTCTGCTACTAGAAACCATGTCAGCTGCATGTTGTAACATAAAGTGTCAAGTGTTGTTATGCTTAACACAGTACATTTCAGTTCAGACTGCACTGTAGGTGCTTTGGCATGAAGGCCCTTTCTTCATGCCAAGTTGGTAGGAGTACTGTTATCTGAGTCATCATCATCCATTAAACTCTTTATGTGTGTGTGCATTTGTGTAGTGACTTGATAGTCATGTGGGTATACTATTTGAACATGGTTACACCAGGAAGCAGTACAGTGAATGTTAATCAGCATTCTCACAACCAAAGTAGTGCTGGAAGCTTTAAATAGACCACTTCCTCTCTCTAACTGGACAGTGAACGAAGTAAATTCAAGGGCACAGTGTTGTACCATCCACTCATGTTCTAATTACTGGCTAAAAGCAATGCTGCCTCACTATTGTGGAGCAGGCTTTATTTGGAGGGGAATAATCCTCAGGTTGTCTCCGTTCCATCAAAGGTCAGCGCTGTCAAGACGGTTTGAAACTGGTCATCAGCACAGTCAAAGCTTACCCAAATGGAACTCTTGAACTCATCAAGCGAATCCACTGATCACCACAATTCCATTGTAATGAGGTGATTTTGGTCTGGAATTTCACTGTAATACATTCCGGTTTGATCAGAGTATAATGTGTACATGTATTGGATTGCTTCTGCCATCTACGGAACACCTTGCCCCCATGGTAAATACAGTAATGCATTATTTAATGCATTCTGTTTAATCAGTAGCTCCTGTCTACAAGGATTTATCACCATCCTAAAGTCATTTTGGCATGACAAATCATTTTAATTTTCCATTTTTCAGCCCAACAACATCAGTGAAGTGCAGGACCAGGACAGGCAATCCACCATGAATAAAGGTATGCCAACCTAAGTCAAACTCTGCATGTGAAAATCTTAATGATCCTTTCTCAACCATGATCATAATCCAGTAACACATACTTCTGTACACTTATTGTAAGGTATTAGAATCCGGCTATAATTCAAATCTTGGAATTTACTTTTGAAGACTTTGACATCTTAAAAAAAAATATTTGAATTATGGCAGGATTCTAATCCTATACTATTGGAGCATGGTTTTTGACTACTTAACTAATTCGACTAAAAATTGTTAATTATAAATGAAGAACCTGTAATCCGGTGCAGCATTTAGTCTTACAAGATGTGACTGTATGATCAAGTGAGACTGAAATGCATACTTGTTAATAGGAAAAAAGATGCATACACCTTACAGTTTTTTTCGATTGCTAAACCACAGTGGGCACAACTGGAGCGACAAGTGCAAAACTCTAACAACAGTATGCAGAGCAGCGGTTCATTCGGACCAAACTCTAGCTCGTTTTTCATTGATAAAACACAATTTTCAAAACTCTACACACCTATCTCATGGCTTAACCACAGCCTGCACAACACTGTAGATTTCCAGCACTTTTTTTCAAACGCTAACACACTACTGCCACAACTGTAAACCACACATTCAAAACAGAATGAATGTCTAGTGCATTTCAAACACTGCAGATTGCAATTTCAACTGAAACACTAAGATGTCTTGTTTTAGAATTGTTAGTGAACATATACAGTATAAAGAGAAAACTCAAAAATATATATTTTTTTGTAAATGGACCAATGAAGACAGGTTGTTGGAGGGAGAAGAGTGGCAGTGAGAGTGTGGATGTGTGGAGGAAGACAGAGCTGTAATGTCTGTTGAAATACAGTAAGGGCTACACTGATAGACCCTGTTGTGAATCATGGTCTCTCATTGAGAGAGGCAGGGTTGAGAGTGCAACCCAATCTGCAAAAATCTAAAGTTGCATCTGTAATACGAATTTTCCAGCAAACAAACAGCTTAGAGTTGCATCCTTACAGTAAATGACAACATTACAGGATAGATTTCTGTATTACAATTATAGAATATTTACACAGATAAATACTACATTTGGAAATGTTTTCCTTAAAATATACAAAATGTGTATCTATTGAAGCAAACTTCTGATTTTCATTTCTTTTTGTTTTCCTAAAAAAACTGGTATGTTATAAAATAAACAATTTCATGTGAAAGAATTTCACCCTTTCATCAAAGAAAATATTACGTAATTTGTGTGAAATAACTAAAATTATTCAAACTGTAAAGATTAAAAGTTTGTAATTTATGTATTGGGGTTTGATGCTAGTGTTTGTACTCTGAGCATATTCTTAGTGACAGTGTGTGTTATCTCAGTGAGGACAATTCATAGTGTTTGCTGCACTGAGCCTATTTTGCAGGTGAAGTGAACTGTTCAGCTCCAGTGACTGTTGGTAGTGCAGACTGTAGTTAGAGTTTTGCACATTGAGCTACAGTTGTGCCCACTGTGGGTTAGCAATCGAAAAAAACTGTAAATACAGGAGAAAGTAGGGAAGGTGGAATCTCAAAGCTCCCTATCTCTTTCCATGGTGTCTTAATAATATATTGTGTTCCTCGCCAGTTGGCATTGTTCCTCCTAGAACAAAGTCCCCCACCGTCGAATCACACAGCAGATCTGCTGGAACTTCCCGATATAATGGCAGAGGGCCTAATGGAATCCCTAAGGTATGTCAAGCTAAACTTCATGTAGCCTAAACAATATCCAAATGTTTATCCAACCCACAGCATGCAGAGATGTGTAGCCTTAAATCTTCAAGAAAAACATTGTGTGGAAACCGTTCAAAGTCATTTAACCAGTGTGCACAGGAACCCTTTGATAAAACAAACCATGGCAAATGTGGGGTCTGAGAACTTGTATATTGCCTTCATGTGATACTTTCATCATTGTATTGCTTATACAAGAACTCTTGTTCGTTTAAGCAAAGATACTTAACAGCATTTCAACACTGTCGTCACATCTACCTAAAGCTGGGCATGCACTGTACGACTTTAGGAATCTTGTTTGAAGGACTAGGACCAAAATCTTGCTTGAAATACCATGTGTGTATATGTCGCATCTTTGTCACAGGAACGTCCAAAGAGTGCTGTGTTCACTGCAGAGGTAAAGTCGAAGATGAGCGTGGAGGAGCAAAATGAGCGACTCCGCCGCAACCAGAGCAGCTCTGTGAGGGACAAGAGGCGGAGTTTAAACCTCTCAGGAGGCCTGTCTCCAGCCACCTACAAAATGGTATGATCAACCCTGTTATTTGCCTTGTCAAACATTTTAACATATTCAATTAGGGGTGTCAATGTTAACGCGCTAATATCGTGTTAACGCAAACTTCTTTTAATGGCAGTTATTCTTATAACGGGGGATTAATGCAGCGTGTTCTGTGACCCTGGGCCCGCCCCGTAGTTTGGTATGTTTTGGAAGCAGTAACGTTGTGTATCGCCGGTAGAGCCAAGCCTCTGTGAGAAGAAATGGATAAAGGGTTTTCTGAATGGCAAGTTGAGCTTCAAAGCTCTGTCAGATGTCTCTCAGAGTTATTTGCTTTTACTGTACTGTGGACTTACACTTGTAGACTAAAGAGACAATCAGCAATAGTTTTCTTATGTTGAACCTAATTGTATTTGTGTTCATATCCGTGTGTGTGTGTGTGTGTGTGTGTGTGTGTGTGTGTGTGTGTGTGTGTCTGCGCGTGCTCACAGATTCGTAGGCGGCTGACAGCTCATGAGATTGACATTAAAGACTTGGAGGCAGCTGTTGGAGGCCAGGGGCAGGAGTCGCCTCGGGAAGAGATTGCTCGCCTCAGACGGCTTCAGGTGGAACCACAACACTACAACCTGGACATCAGCAGAGAGGTGCTTTCATCACTCCTTCATTTACTCACTCTTTCACTCGTCAATCATATACCATCCTTTCACACTGAGGTAGCTGTGCCGTGGATGGTTATGAGATTATGGCTAATAATCAAATCCACTAGGGAGGAAATTAATGGGATTATTACTTCCCGAAGTTGAGCTCTAAAAGGCTTGTTATAACTGGAACTACAAGGGAAGGGACATTTGTTTTCCAAGTGTATCCATTATTCATAATGACGAAGCTCCAAACAGGAGACCCTGTGTGCCGTAAACAACACAGATGTAACATGTAACATGATTGGTAGCAGCCTGCAGTATGTGCAGTAAATGCATGACAAAAAGTAAATTTTATTAGGAAAATCAGTAACACTAACTAAATATTTTAGCACACAAGAACATATAAGAAACATCCTCACAAAAGGTTTTCCTGGGTCATTTGATAGATGATATGAAAGGCATAACATATGGATGCATCAAGGTATTTTTATTTGTGTCAAGTAGGCTAAAGTATGTGTGTAGATCCATGTTTATTTATGTGTATAATTTTTGTTCTAGCTGATGGCTCCTGACAAGGTTCTGATCCCAGAGCGCTACCTGGATATGGAGGAAAGCATTCCTCTGAGCCCAGAGGAAGAGAAGGAGAAGCAGAAGAAACTGGAGCGGCTCAAGACCCTCATTGCCAAATCAAAGTGAGTTCCATATTGTTTTATGTCGCTCACTGATGTTTCAGGACATTTTAAATTTATACCTATTGGTCCGACTTTAAAGCATGCCTTCTATGTACCTTCTTTCACAACAAAAAGGGCTGATTATCATTTAAACTATACTGTGCGTGAATGGTGAAGAAGGCTTTGACTTGTGTTCAAATGTTTTTAATGTAGATTTTCAGATAATTGATTTACAGAAATAGCCATCACAAAAAACATTTACAGTATGTGCAATTCAAAGAAAAGTTTTCACTTGTCAACCTGAAGAAGCTGCAACCTCACCAATTTACCAAAACAGCTTCATGTCATGATTTGATGACAAGAAGGCATCCAAATGCATAGAAGGGACCAACTTTTACCATGGGCAAGATAGCGGGACCTGTATTCTGCAAATTATTTAAAATCATTTCACACATGGTTCTATTTCTTTAAAAATGCAGAATGAAGGAAGTGGAAAACCCTAACTTGGTGTCAATTTATTTCATTACTGTTCATTTCAGCAAGAGAACTGCTTCCTTGCTGAATAAGCTAATAAACTAATATGCAGGGTTCGTACAGATGCTTGAAAGTCTGGAAAATGCTTGATTTTCAATCGAGTGTTTTCAAGGTTTGAAATGTGCTTGAAATCTGAACACTGTGCTGGAAAATGCTGGATTTTCTCTTTATTGACCAGTGTCGTAATTCATCAAATTCTTTCATTTTTTTATTCTGTAAATTAAAAAAAAAATCTGTCGCAATGTTTTCTTCGCCGCCGTCTTGTATGCACGAGTGCAGTTGCTCCCCGTGTTTTCTTTCCTGGGACACGCGCCACACCTGGCGATCGCTCCAGGAATTATCCAGAACCACGAGTCGCTGCTCATGGACCTATTGCTCCCGATACTTCCATATCAGATATCCGTTTCCATTTGGTTATGACGAGGCCCTAATAACCGACAGGCATAGGCTACTGTACGGTCTGCTTAAAGTACCTCCAGCTGTACACAATGGGGGAATCGGCACTTAGAGTTCCTGCCAAAGGTAAATCAGTTGAGAATTTTTTTTCGTTAAAACGTATCGGACTATGTCACTCTGGTTGACTGTTCAATCATGTTCTTCTTTGCAAGTTACACCAAATCCCGAGTTTGTATGTGTAATTGACTTGTTGATACAAATAAATAGCATGCTAAATTGATGCTCAACACCGTTAGCAATTAGCTGACCAGCTAGTTTTCAATAATGTATTGCTCCAAATTCATGTTGTTAGCTAGATAACGTAAGCTTGGGGGTTACTTCATTGTAACGTGATGTTACACTCATGCGAGGAAATTGAGACCTCCGCGAACGTTTGGAGACAGTTTAGAGACTCCCTCGCGACTGCAGTCTCCAACTTGTCGCAAACAGTCGCAGCCCAGTGAGATACGGGCTTAACAGACATGAGTGCCGTGACTTCCTCTTTCTGAACGCGCATTAACGTTATACTTTGATGTGCACTGTGCATTCGAAGCGTGAGGCGAGCCCCCTCCCTGCACCTTCTCTATGTGTGTTGATAGCGTGCCAAGTTTCCGCTGATAAGAATTGTGTCCCCGCCGGCCGGTGAGCGCGCAATCGCGCATGCATCAAACATAATAACGCTTCAATTTCACTCTAGTAAATTCAGAAGTTCTTTGGATCGTTTTGTACATTGTTTTTGGTACATTTGTTTGAAAATTAGGTTTGCAAAGTTATTAATGGCTCATCCGCCAATAAAAATGCTTTTATTCTTCTGTGTAATTAACTGTATCCTATGTATTGCACATTTATAGCACTTTTCATAACACAAATTAAGGTAGCATAGAGGAGGGAGCCTACTAAAATAAAATATCTGGGTTGGTCCCCAGATGTTTTTATTTTAGTAGGTTGGTTTGCATTGGTGTTGAACTGTTCCCTACTTGTTTTCTTCTTTGAATAAAGCCTAATGCTGCTAGTAAAATACCACCAGCCACTCAACCCTCAATAGTAGACATGATATAGAATAATTACCTTTATTACAGTTTAACCAAATGTTTTAACAATAGGCTACAGGAGATATTTGAAAGCACTACACATGCATTGTAGGCTATTCAATTAAATTTGTGTCAGCGGAACCGTGAATGTTCTCCTTTTTTTCATTAAAATGAATGCAGAAAAGGCACACATTGCTTCATAAAAATTCACCAGAATGCAGGAAATTAAGTGTTTAATGCTCAAAGATTTTTGGGGGGGACCCCCAGACCTCCACTTCTAATGTGTCCACACCCAATGTTTACTTAAAACTTGTCCTACGACTTTGCAATTCATGAATTAGTTTATTTTAATAAGATTTTTGATGTTTTATCACATTTTCCAATTGTCTTTATTTCTGATTTATTATAAACAATATGTAAACTTGCAGGACACTAGCAAAAATAATTGGCTGGGAGAGAGGACACTGCAGCAGCACTGATATAGAGTGACAATATGCTCCATCTCATGTGATATTGCTCAAGTATAGTCATGTTGTTATTAACCTGATAGATGGTCATTTTTGGCATATGAACTAAACTGATAAAGGTCTCCTTAGGGCCATACTGCAATTTGGTGATTGTCCATACACATTATATTATGAACACTCCCATTTTACAGATAAGGCAATGTATGAAATCATAAGCATTTATTTATATACTGTATATATTTAAAGCTTCGGCTTCCTTGAAAAAGTTGACATTGTATCTTGAAAGTGCTGGAAAAGTGCTTGAATTTTACTCTTAAAAAGTTGTACGAACCCTGAATATGATAAAAATGATAATAACATAGAATCCAAAATCAACATATACGCAGACGATATATTTGTCAGATGCATTAACCATATTCTTTGACTAAACAACCATCGCCCTCTTCCTTTTTTTTCTTTGTCTTTCATCGCCCTCCTGTCAGTTTGCAGAACATGGTTCCTCTCCTGGATGGCCCAGTGGAGGAGGGTGGAGCTCCAGTCAGCTCCCAGCACCAGCTGCAGGAGCAGGAGAAGCGTATAGAGATCTCCTGTGCCCTGGCTGCTGAGGCATCCCGGAGGAGCCGCCTTCTCTCCGGTGAGTCCCACACCATCACCACTGTCTCACTATGACCGGACAGCCCAGGACCAGCCACCTACTTAACTTCTTAAACTACCTTGTGTACATTTCTGCAGAGGTAGTTTTGGGGAGTTTATCCATGATGCATCCAACTCACATCTGAAATGTAATATATTCTCAGTTGTGTATCAGATCCAGATGTAAATACCTGGAATTGAAAGCTGAAATGTTGATCTATTGTCTCATATTCATATTTTGGTGTCAAACCCAAATGTTTCCAGTCTACAGCTAAAATAAAAGGAATTGGCCTCACCGTTCCAATACTTTTGTAGGGGACTGTAAATGTTATTCCATGGCTTTGACTAGCCATTCACTGTATGTGCATAATGCGGATGGTACAGGACTCCTCTTGTCTTCGGTGTGTGTTTAGGCAACCAGATGGTGTGAGTAATTTTAAAAAGGCAACAACCAATGAAGACATAGTAATGACTTATGGTAAACCAATCCGGGCAAAACTAAACATTCTTAGAAAATTGTAAGGCCTTGTGTTTTTCTGGTGGTATTGTCACATAGTTCATGAAATTATTTTTATTATCAGCAACAATGTGCGGCATGAAGATAATGCAACTTCTTATCTGCAAATATTTCCAAAAATGTATTTATGTAGCACCACCGGCAGGTCAAAGTGTTTTACTTACCCAGTTTAGTACAGACTGACATTTAGTACAACATGGTTCTAAACGAGAGTTGGTTTCTGATTGCTTTGGTGATCTTCAGGCTCTTCATCTTGTGACATCAGGTCAAATTTAAAGATTTTAAAATTGTATTTTAATATTTTGCGTTTCAACCAAATAGCTGCAAAGCTATTCACAATTCCCATCAGCCTCAGCTGTATTCTTTGAGTTGAGTGCCGTCTGCATGTGGCACACTGAACTTAAATGGATAAATGTGGTAAACATGAACTGATAAACATATTAATACACACGTATTGTTACATTGTTGTTTTGAGTGTGTTGGCATGCTGACATTGAGGTTTGTCTCAAAGCATCACTTTGTCTTACTGCCTCACACAGTGGCTACCTGTAGACTGATAGTCCTGTTATACATACATTAAATAAACAACAAAATAATCTATACATGGTTTATTATCAACTTAACCTTCCTCTCGTGTTAGGGTCGCCACCGACCCGTTTTGGATTTCAAATGCATAAAAGAACCACTTACATTTTGTTTATTGCATAAAAATTTCTTGACTTTGTCAGGAACCTCTATTTCAACAAAATAAAAAAAAATAAAAAATGTTTCACTTAATTATAAAATGCTCTGGTGGAAATTATAAAACTGGTGGTGTTAGGGTCGTTTTCGACCCGGTTATAGAATAAGATGTAAAAAACAATAACTAGAGCCAAAACTGAAATCATAAGTGCACTGTCAGCCAACACAATGACAGTCAGCTCCTCTCCCAATCATGTGAGCTCTGGGGGGGGTTCTCATTTTGACTTTTTTTTTCCTCATACCTGCATAAAAGCGAAACAAACAGACGGGCATATCCAGACATGTGAGGTCAATTCAATATAGAGTTGGTGACTTGCACAGTGCACATCTCCTATTTGCAGCATTCAAAAATTAGGAGATATACAGTGAGCCAAGTTCTGGATCATGTTTTTGGTGAAAATGGCCACCTGATTCTAAAAATAAGAGGTGTCAGGTCTGCCGAAGCACTAAGGACAGAAAGATAAAAGTATTGTGCTTTACCTGCAAGAAATATTTCTGCAAAGAACACTGAAAGTGTTGCTCTTTGCCACACATCTGAACACACAACCAAGCACATGCACACAGAGACTTTTACTCTGTTTTTTTTACTAGTTTTGGAACTAGTAATTGATTTCGATTGGTTTGATTTGTTGATTAGTTGTTGTTTATTTGACCTTACAAATCTATATTTTGTGTTGTGACTTGTTCTGGTTTTCATTGTGTGTTTGTATAATGCTGAAATAAAAGTTTTTTTGCTGTTTTCTGAAATAAATATATATGGGTCGTAATTGACCAGTAACACCGTAGATGTTAAAAAGGTCAATAATATTAATATGAAAAAATAAATAAAACAAATTTAGTTAAGAAATGTATTCTCATACCCCTCAGTAATAATCAGGTAACACAACAACCAAATATTTATTTATGATTCTCTTGAGGTTAATTTTACAATTTTTTTAATTGAAATTGAGGCGCATACTGACAAAAAAAAGGCCCAGCTGCCTACACCAAAACTTATTAAAAACAATATTTTCATGGATAAGGAAGCCTAACAAGGTAACCAAGAGATGAGAAACAAACTGGATGATAGATAATTGTTTTTAGTGTTTTTTACAGCTGATTTCAGACACGGGTCGAAACCGACCCGCTAACACCATGGATGGTAGCAGAAAGTTAACACAGGAGGAAGGTTAAATCAATAGGACTTTTGACTTCACTCACAGCATTCTCCAGAAAGTCCCCATATGTCCTCACTACGTCAGCACAGCTCTCCCTCTCTGGTTCACTATTTTGTTTTTGTTTTCCTTCCTGTGTTGACTGCGTCTGCCTGCAGCCCAATGTGCCCCAAGCCCGCCCTCCTCTCCAACCAGCCTGCCCCCTCCCCCTTCCTCTGCTGACTTCCCCAGCTCCGCACACATAATGAAGGTGTGAATCGCATCAGGTCAGTTCACCACACCCCACTTCTTCCCTTTCCCTTGCTTGCTTCACTCTCTGCCACTGCTTTCACAAACGTTCAGAACATAATATTTAACCCAAACAGGTTTTTTTGAATGGCAGCGGTCATGTTCATAAGCTTTGAAGCTTCTGATGACCAATTGTTGTGTTTTATGTTATTAAATGGGCACAGGAGTTTCTCAGATTTTCATTTCTGTCAGCCAAATTTCCGAGGAAAAAAACCCAGATTTTTCTTTACCATAAGTTTGGTATTTGGTTTTCAAGAAGCAATAGAGACAACATGAAGCACCTGCTTGGCTCTGGGAAAATATTGTGCATGGATGTGTAGGAAAAACTTTATAGTTTTTTTTCCAAGCCTCCTTTTTACTGAGCTGTCAAGTAGTTACAATGACATCTACGTACTTGACAGTGACATTTATTTAGCTCAGTATATGTTGTGTTAAACAGGCTGTTACCCTCATCCTATCGACGTATTTAACATACATAGACAGGGGTCACTAGAGACCCCCAGGAAAAAAGTACTGGAAGAAACCACCATCAAGGAAAAATAATACATTACTTGTCTTTTATAAATATTAGTTATTTAAATAATGGCATCTGAGAACAACAGATTACTATATTTTTTAGGGGAATATTATTGGTTTATGGAAATATCAGTGTTTTAGAGTTACTTTGCTGTCTGTCAACTTCAAATTGACTGAGAGCTCCCCTACGCTCTCTGATTGTGTGTGATACTTTAAATTAGAAACTAAGACAACGATAGACTAAAACTGCATAGGCGGTTTACATTTGTAGTGATTAGGAACACATTGATTGACACATTGAAAAGTTAGAATGATAAAAGAAAATACCAGTGAGATATGACAAGATGTTTATCGGTAGGATGATGGTTAAACATCACTTACAATGTCCCCTTCCTCTAGTCTATAGTAACATTGCATTGTCCTTTAGCAGTGAAGTAGCAGTACAAATAAATATTTGCTTAAATAGCTTACAAAGTTAGATTGTCCCTTTTTTCATGATCACAAACTGTACCCAGTGACACAGGGAATCTGAAATGATCATTGTATTTCCGTGTGTGTGTGCAACCTGGTATCACGCCGAGGCGTCACTTCCAGACGCATCCAGACGCATGGACCGGCGGCTCTATTTCACGCCTTGCCTGACCAGGGCGGCTCTATTACACGCGCACCTCCCGCCGTCCAAATGAACGGAGGAATAGTCTAAATTAACGGAGGAATAGCACCAACAGGGGCCGACATGTTCTCCCAGGAATAGCACGACATGTTCTCCCAGCATTTCAATACTATCTAGCTGCAGCCCCCTCGGTGGTTAGGGCAAGGGGACAGGGAGAGGTTATAATATAGATAAAACATTGACGGAAAACCGCGGCCGCCATTTTGACTACGGGAGGTCCGCGACCGCGGCCGCCATCTTGACTACGGAGGTGCGCGTGTAATAGAGCCGCCCTGGTCAGGCAAGGCGTGAAATAGAGCCGCCGGTCCATGCGTCTGGAAGTGACGCCTCGGCGTGAGATCGGGTTGGTTGGTGTGTGTGTGTGTGTGTGTGTGTGTGTGTGTGTGTGTGTGTGTGTGTGTGTGTGTGTGTGTGTGTGTGTGTGTGTGTGTGTGTGTGTGTGTGTGTGTGTGTGTGTGTGTGTGTGTGTGTGTGTGTGTGTGTGTGTGTGTGTGTGTGTGTGTGTGTGTGTGTGTGTGTTGAATAACAACATTGTTTAATTTCCCCTGAGGGATTAATATAGCATTAATCTATCCTCCTTTTCTTTTTTCTTTCCCTCTTTTTGTCAGTAGCTCTAGGCCTAGCGACTGTCAACTTTGATGGAGCATCTTTCTGAGGTATCACTGGACAAACTGACCAAGGAAGATGGCCCCATACAGATTCCTTTTATTTTCTTAAGCAACTGAACTGATACAACAAAAGCATGGGAAGCTTTCAAAGGAGGTTCCTGAAAGGGAAGAGGACCCCAGGTAGAACTCCCATCAACCACTGGAACTCTTAATTCATCCAAATGAGTACAGTTTTCCACTATGTGTGCCCTGCGGTATAAAGGAGGGCTTCAGATCTCTTACCGGCTTCAAGTTGTGTAATATAACTAAGCTCAGGACCCATTCTACAAAGTATGGGTTACTGGTTCAGTATGTTAACAGTATGTTAAGTATTGTTAATAATGTTAATGAACTGAGGTTGGACGTTTGGAAGAATACCGGGGAAGACTTCATATGAGGGGTCCACACTGAAGAGAAACAAGAAAATAGCATCAGAGATTAATGGAAAGTAAGCATCTGCGATGAAGCAGTATGAGTGTTAATGTTAAGTGGACTCTGGCTTCTGGAAACTATCTCATTATTATCTAATCACAACATCAACCTTGAGAAACCGCAAGCCACTGGTGAGAGGAGTGGGGCTTAGTGACAAGCCAAGGGTCTTTGCTCACTCTGACATATCCTGACACTACTTTAGCATCTTTACCATTGTCAAACGCTGAGGACTTTTACTCCTCACCTCACTGTGATGCCTGTATTACCTTGACTTCCATCCCCTACACCACTCCTATCAACCATGTTTGCTATCTATTACATTCATATGCAACCTATAGCCTTTCATACATTTGATTGGGTCAAACCTAATGCCACCTGGGTTCAATGCATAACCCTTCTTTCGCACAAAGCATACACACACACACAATTACAGTTTGTTGCAAAGCTGTAGAGGAAGAAACAAAACCATGACCTGTCTTACAAAGACTAAATTGTGTCCTTGAATCAGTGTATGGCTATATGTAAAATACATTTTCTAACCTCCAATGCTCCTCCCTAATATTTATGTGAGGTGTTTTTGCTCAATTATTCGTAGGATAGTAGAGGAAAATCCCTGATATAAATTGATGTACATACTAAATTGGGTCTTTGAGTATTCAGATGTGGATCTGGTCTGCTTCAGTGTAGGCACATAAGGTCTGCATGGTCATACTTTAGCAGCTATGTGGAAGTCACCTAGCTGTCTTCTGCCCAGGTGGAAAACCTGTTAAATAAAGTTCAAATGCAGTTTTTGCTCATACAGTGGAGTTAATCAATAAGGCCAGACAGGAATCAAGGTGCCTGAGGTGGTTCCAGCCAGGTGTTGGGCCATATTGTCACGAATATCTTTGAAGGTGATCTCATCAACAATATCAAACAGAGTAAAAGAGACAAGAAAGAAAGAAAGATCACCAGTTAACTTTTGGAAGTAATACTCCCAATTAACTAACCAACCATGATTTGTCTGCACAATGAGACTATAGTCAATGAGCATTAATAGAATACAAATTTATAATAAAACACATTTTCGCACAGAACTGCTATCAAAGAAGTGAGAACGACCTTTCCCAATATTGACCTGAAGTTTTTGTGAGACAGGTCTGCTGATATCTGTTGGTACAGTAACCATTTCAGATTTTTCTAAATATGTGTACATTTACCGGTGGTGATAACTTCAGTCCCCCAACAAGGTAGATACATGTACCCACCTTTACCCGTCACAGTTGACCAGGTAAACCTTGCTTCTTAAATATGTCATCTGACATCATTGTTTTGAACAGAAAGCACACTATACATTTTTCATTCCTCCTTAATGAATTCAGAGCAAGCCAAGTCTCCAAACTCAGTGGATCAAAGTGGCTAACATTTATCAGGTTTCCTACATATATTTATTGATTGCGAAATGTAATTTAGTAACTTTAAAATGGAAATATATTTGTAGATATAATATATTTGTCAATCATATCTAAAAATAAAAGAAATTGAAATAAGAATATGGTGTAGCCAACTTAAATTAATTGCAGTCAGCGGTCACACTGGTCCATATCCATCCAATTTCGGTGAAAACATTTTAAACAGAAAATTTCAGTGTTTTTGACCGAATGTAACCCAAAGTGCTGCAGTGCTAATAAGAGGGTATGGTTCCGGCAAAAAAATATATCTAATAAAGTCTGATAAACTCAAATAAATTAGTGAAACAATGTTGCCCTCGTAATGCAATCAAACTCAATATTGTATGTACTATTTTTATTTAAATTGTTTTATTAGAGTTATAGTGTGGAGGAAAATTAAGGCAGTGTGCTGGCGATCTTTCCTGCTCTTCATTGGAAAGACTTACCCTGCTCTGTGATGTGGACGCCAGTCACTTTGTATTTGTGGACATTTTGTCTCATCTACATGGTGGAGTATAATGAGACATTAAGAGAGACAGATTTACTGTGGTTGGACTTGCTGTCTGCATGATTCTGGTCAGTCTGGTATGTTCAAACCAGCGCTGACAGACAGAAAGAGACACGCCTTAAAGGCTTTTCCTAGTAGAATTGACATTTTTCAATTTGGTTTTCCTAAACATGTGTTCATGACAACTACGCTATAGTTAAAATGTGGTTATGTTGCGGCAAATACTTTCTCTAACCTCTCTAATCTTTTGACAACGATGAGTGTGATTTGGTGGTTAGACCATGAAGTGCTTGGACCACAAAGTATTAGTAGCTGGAACTCTTGAGTTGATCACCTTGTATGCAGTAATCCACTCCCATGCACCCCATACAGTGTAATGCTCTTCACCTTTGAAACAGAATGTTCACACTGAGCATATATCTTTGATCCAGAACAGATGCATGTGAATGTAATTCATTAAGACAGAGTTGCATCATGGAGTGATATGATCATCTCACCAATTATCACTGTTTGCAGTTTCGGTTAAATACTCGGCAGAAATGCAGTGGAATTTATAGTGCTCAAATTATTTATTTCCCCCCAGTGATTGTCCAATATATGTATATACTGTATATACATATACACAGGTGCTTCTCCAACAATTTTAATATCAATGAAAAGTTCATTATTTTCCGTAATTTAATTCAAAAAGGGAACATTTCATATATTCTAGATTCATTACACAAAGTTGTATCTAGAATAAATTTCCCTGATAAACGTTGACATTTATAATATCCTATAATATCCAATTTATAAATCCTTTTTTTGATTGGTTGTATGTAATATTCTACAAGAGGATGGTCTGACATATTTCACTTTGTGTAATGAATCTAGAACATATGAAAGTTTAATTTTTTGAAAGGACTTTTCCATGATGTTTACATTTTTGGAGATCATGCACCTGTGTATACAGTAGGTAATGTATTGTATGTTGGATAATAGACAATAGAAGTGACCTTAGAAGAGTAAGAAAAACCCTGCAGTCATTTGAGAGGAATTCTATACTATATTTACTGTCATGTCACATATACCTACATCTCATTCAACCATGCTGTGCCATATGTCTGAAACATGTCTGTTTGTTTTATATGTTGTAATGTATGAAAATATTAATGGCATGACTTAAATCTGGAGGAAATGAAATTATTTACAGTAACAATGGGGGGAGGAGGGGGGGGTCGGCAAACAAACATTTTAGTAATATCGAATGAAATTGGAACACAAACATGGCCAATTTATTTAATAATATGTTTTGAAATAAATGTATAATTGAAACTACTTGTGTAGTCAAATATAATGATAAGTAATCATTCTTGTTTTCATAGTAAAACTGGTGATTTCTATTACACAAAAGTAAATTACATTTATCCCTGTTAAAACAGTGGCTCTGTGGGGGAGGTAAGACTACTGCCAGGGTTTTAGGATAGTGACTGACCATAAAGTCATAGTGACTTGAATGTGGTGCAAAGGGACTTCTGAATACTACAATGTCAAACATCCTGACAACTTCTTCCAGATTGTATTGTGTCACACACACACACACACACACACACACACACACACACACACACACACACACACACACACACACACACACACACACACACACACACACACACACACACACACACACACACACACACACACACACACACACACACACACACACACACACACACACACACACACCAGCCTGTTATGTGTATGTTTTTTCCCATTACACATTTCACTGTTGACCTGTCTGTATTGAAAGCTATTGTATGTCCATATTTTAATTCAGAGACAATAAGTCACATACATTTGAAATGTATGCAGAAAGAAGGTAAATCCTTTCAGTTCAGAAAACAAACAAAAAGTATAAGAAAATACCTCTATTTGTTTTCTTATTTAAAGTTTTTATTTTAAAGGGAATACATTCAATGAGTGAGTGAATATTTTTTTAGATGCATGGATATTTGATGACAAGTTGACGGGTTCAATTTTTACACTGTATCACCTTTTTGCATTTTTCACAAAGAAGACTGTTTTTATTTTATTGCTCTTGAGGATTGTTTGAAGGAGCAGAACATAGATATTTTTGGATGAATTGGAATCTGATCCGTTACAAATGACAGCCAAATGTCAAATGTTTGATACTAGAGGTAGCATTTGTGCATCATGATTATACAGAATTTATACAGTTTATGCATTGGTCAATGTATATAATATTTTGGATTTCAGTTACAGTATATACCTATCACATGTAACCATTGCAACTTTAGGGAGAATAGACAAACTGCTTTGACTATGCAAATTATGAAAAAGAGACAAATAGTACGCTTGCTTTCTGAAAACCTTGCAATAAAGTGAATGTATACAAATAATGTGATTCTCTAGATGCTTTTGAATTGATCACAGTATTTTGTATATAAAAATGTCTCGCTGCCTGGAATGAGGATTTATTTACTGCTGTTATTTAAATCCACTATTTGATAATGAAGTTCACTGCCAAAAACACTACTGAGGTTAACTGTCCAGCCCGTCGTTACCAATAGGCTCTGATATTCTTCAGTCTTTGTTATATCAAAGTGTATGTCTGAATTAATAAAGTCCAAAAACAAAGACAGACTGGATTTTTTCACATCAAACTGTCAAGAATCTGATTTATCCTGTTTCCTGCACTTATTTTTAGTGATGTCATCTTGTTTTGAGATCTTAGCTATTCATTTGGTGAGATATGTGAATGAGTAATGTGTCTGAAAGAATGACAAAAAAAATAAGGCCAATTTTGATAATAAGGAATTAACCTTTATCCTTTTTCCCAACCAAATAAAAAGCTATTTGACCATTTTGAAGAAAGAGCGATGGAGTGCTGCTTCAGATGACCGGGCCTCTATATTGGACTGACCTAAACCCTATTGAGATGGTTTGGGATGAGTTGGACCGCAGAGTGATGGCAAAGCAGCCAACAAGTGACCAGCACCTCTGGGAACTCCTTCAAGACTGTTGAAAAACCATTTCAGGTGGCTTCCTCATGAAGCTGATTGAGGAAATGCCAAAGCTGTGCAAAGAGTGTTCAAAGCTGTCATCAAAGCAAAAGGTGGCTACTTTGAAGAATCTAAAATAAAAATCATATTCTGGTTTGTTAAACACATTTTTGATACTAAATCATTCCATATGTTCCTTCGTAGTTTGGATGTATTCAATATTAATCTACCATCAACCATTGAATGAAGAGGCGAGTCCAACATTTTGACTGGTACTGTACTGTATATATGCAGTACTTATTATTTGGTGATCTGAGATTTCAAACTGCATTTGTCTTTTTTTGTAGTTCCTCATGTAAAAGGAGTGGCAGTCTGTTTACTGTTTACACATGATCTGAGAACACAGTGACAACATCTTCATTATATAGGCCTATACAGCATATATATTCTACTACTCCAGCTGCCTTTTCTGTAGCTTATTGTTGTTTTTTTCTTTAATAATGTCCTCCTGTTTTTCAGAATGGCTAAGATTGTTATTTTGTAATTGAAATAAAATTCCTCAATTTGTTTCCACAACATGTTTTAAATTTATTAATATTTCTAATTCCAGTGGGAATTGTGTCTTCTGTATTTATTTATGGTGGAAATGTTAAAGGCACTACGAGTAAGATGGCACGTTGGCGTCCCCTTTGGACAAAAGCGGTAGTATTTTTACGACGCCCGCTGTCGCAAATGCTCGTGCCAGGCGCGTGAGCGTGGACTGAGAAGGGCGCAATATAGTGCATGTTCGTGTGTTGAAAGTGTGAGGACTCTTTTCGGCTCCGTGAGAGTGGTTTTGACACTGCATCAACTAATGCCAGTCAGTACACACACCTGCTTGCAATGAGTTGATTCAGCAGCGTCACCTAACTACTCTCTCTCTCACGGAGCTGTGTCCTCACAGAAAGCGAATGAATGAGAGACGGCAGTTAGTAGACTATGGATCACGATGAGGTAATGTGTTTGTGTTGTTGATGTAAATAATGACTATTTCAGATAATGGTTATCTGATGATGGTGAAGCAAAGCAAACTTTGTGTTAGTACCAACCGCTCATTCATTTAGCAGTCTAGTTTCGCTCTCGTGAAATTGTATACACGTTGCTTGGCAACGTCCTCCCGCCCGCCTATCACTCACTCTCCCTTTTCGCTTTTCTTCATTGCATTCTCTTTTTTTTCTTTGATGGTTCAGCCCCGTTATCAGTCATTTATGACGACAAATAACTGTCTCAAACAAGGCTCCCGCTCCCCTTCCCTCACCTGGAGGGATAGGCTTCTCAAATCGCGTTGCAGCGCCACACTGAAATCTGCAACCAATACGGATATGTGACCATAGAGCCTGCACGAGCGAACCGAAAATCGGACTGGGTGTGCGACCAGACCAAAAGCAGTAATAAAAACTATATAAAAACGTCTTTCTTTGCACTGATGGTCTCGTTTGCTGTTAAAGGTAATTTATGATTATCAGAGGAAACATGAGGTTGTTTAAAAGATATTTAAATGTTACTCGTATCCGCTTTAAGGAAAAGACAACTCGCTCCCATTGACTCACATCTAATGGAATATAAATCAAGGCACTGAGGAATTCTGTATTGCATTCAAATATTTATTCTACTTTATTGTTCAAAACTTTCTACACATTGAAAACGTATCACCTTTTGGAGTGTTTTTTTGTAGGACTCACTACTCATGATGCAGCAGCAGTGTTAACTATTATGACACTATACATTGGAAATAAACCGGGTGGGCTATCAGCAGTCAACTAGGCAGATAGTTCCATGGCTATCAGCAGCTAGCTAACGTTAGTTTGTTAGCTAAACTTTAGGCAAAAGAGTTAGAAACCAGATAATGTTAGCATCCAAAGTGCATCGTATTGGGCTTGACAAGCTCACTATCTAACAACTTACATTGGGACCACTACACTGCCTGCTGCACTGCGGGAGGCTGACCAGCCGTCTGCAACGAGAGGCCAGCCGAACTTCGCAAGTTTAATAAGTGGGGAATGAATACAAACAATTAGGAGGGATATTTAAGTGTTTCGACCCCTGTACTGTTTTTACTGTTACGGGGGACGCATCCCCTCCGTGCGTTTCAATAAAAAAAAAAAAAAAAAAATGATATATATATATATTTTTTTTTTAATAATTCATAATTCAATGCGGGCCGCGGACCGCCAGATATGCTTCCGCGGGCCGCCATTGGCCCGCGGGCCACACTTTGAGAACCACTGGTTTAGGCATTGTAAACAGTATTTCCCTACAAAAGACAGTTTTATTTTAAGTTCAAGCCTGTTGCCCTTGCTCATGCTAATGAGTGTGTTGCTTTTTGTCACACCAGCCATAACACAAACACATGATAAGGGATACATATATTAAAAGGCTGATGACATCACTCAGATAGTTGACCCTGACAAGCCACAGGGGCTTAGTGTGTGTTTCTGTTAATATTCACCTCAACCACTGACAACATCAACGCACAAAGGTCACAGTTAAGAGAAGGAAATGACTCATTGGTTCCTAATGATCACAGCGTTACAAAGCCAAACCTGAAGAGAGGAGAGAAGACATAAGGGATTACAATGCTGGCTGTTTCAGAGTTTCAGAGTAAGTGTTTAACTTTTGTTAAGTGTTATGGGTAAATGTGTAATCCTCCGAGGGAGTCATTGGGCACACAACTGTGGCTGATTCCTAAATACAAAGGTGTGTTTTTCTGGAAGCATTGTGTCTCAAGGTTAAGGACTGCAGGATAATAATAGAGTATAGGCTATAGTATTTAAAAAGTGTAAAAGGTAAATCAATTTAAATCAGGATAAAGCCTACTTAAATAATTCAGAGGATTCAAAAATTAACAAATTGATGAATTGACAAATGTGCATAAAACAAAGAATACATTTTAAAAGTATTTGTGGATTAGAACCCGTGTAACTACTGGTGGGGAAGAGGTGAGAGCAGTGCTGCAGGCATTCTGGATGAATGCTGTGGAGCAGGCCTTCTGATAAGCATGGAGAATAATGTGATGTTAACGGGCTGGAAGAGGCCTGCATTGATCAAACTGAGAACACAACTGCCAGCACTGTCAAGTCAAACTAAATAGAATGAGTGGTGGAAATAAAAGAGCGCACACCAGCAAAACCGGAAGGAACCATGCACCAGTCCGAGTTGCTGCACAGGCTATAAAAAGGGTTGAACACAACAGCCACGCAGCTGCTTGGTGACGCTAGGTTTAACCGTTTAAATGCCTGTGTGTTTGTTGATTGATTTTCATTAGAATTGTAATAAGTGTTTTTTTTCTTGTAATTAACATTACTTACTTGGATACTTAAAATTGTCTCCAATGACGTTTTTGCTTAGGGTATTTTCAAAGAAATGAAATACTATTTTAAGATTCAGATCATTAAAGCTCTCTCTGCTATAAAACATTTTTTTTAAACGTCAGTGATATACTGTTGCACTGGATGACGTGTCCCTTCATCATCATAAACACACTATCATTTATTTTGATCCAATCTCACATAAAGTACACCATCCTTCTGCCCGAAATGATCAAATGCAAATGCAATTTTAAAACCTACAGTGAACCACTGTATGAGGAAATTACTTTAAAAAATGAGCCATTTTTTAAAGATTATTTAACAGGGGATATTATTATCATTATCTCAGAATCATCTCGGCAGTTCAGAAAGTAAAAGGGCAGAATTACGCTTCATTATGAGATGCAATAATTAAGAACAAAGTTATAACCTATGCACAGTTGCAGCAGTAGCAAATGTAGGAGCTGGTGTGGCACAAAATAGTAAAAAGACTGTCGCTTCTTTTAAATAGGGAGTGAAAGACTTTAAAGTTAGACAAATTAGGCAGCAGTTTTCACTGAAGAGCCTTATTGATTTATAACCAAATCCATGTTCCTCAGTAAGTGATCACAGTTTAAATTATAACATAATTTTTATATTCATATTAGGCTATTTAATGAGGCTCGTCTTTGTCTTTGGAACATCACACAAGTGTATGTTTGCGTGCAGAGTCACTTCTCAGCCTGACCGAAATCTGCTCAGCGTTAGCAATGTTAGAAATCTCCTGTTAATAAAAAATGTCCAACACAAATAATTAATTCTGAATGTAGAGCGTGTTCACGATGTGTCACATGAACGACACGAGGGCTGATAAATATAGAGCAGATAAAGGATCAATCAAAAAGAAAATCATCAGAAAATGATAAAAACATCCCGATGGAGATTTCTCTAGAGTATTTTTGCAATAAACCGTAAACAGTCACACTGTGACACGCTTTCTTCAGTCAGAGCTGCAGCGTAAAATTACAACAAACTTGTTGTTGGTTGCAGCAAACCTGACAGCAGGTAACCGGTCTCAGAGTTACACTAAACCTGCTTCCTGAAACAAAAACTCAGTTTCCACTAACTAACTAAAGAGCCAACATACTCTTGAGTTCACATATTGTTGTTTTGATCATATAACATTTGTTTACAATATGAAAAATATAGAGATCGCTTTATCCTTTGAATCTTAATTCTACATTTTACTTTGTATGTGACATCTTATATTGGGCTCAATGTAAGGGCAGCTCTGCAGCTTGTTTTGACGTTTCGTATTAACCAATGAGCTAACACAGACTTTGTGATTTTCTTAACAACCCTGTTTATATTTGTCTTCCAGAGATTGGTATTGGTCTGATGGGATTCGGTTTATTTTTCCTGCTCTTTGGAATGCTGTTGTACTTTGACTCTGTCTTGCTGGGTTTTGGGAATGTGAGTAATATTTCAGGAAACACCCATCTGCCCAGTGACATCACACCATAAATGGCTTATATCAACGTTTAAATATATGACCACCACTTCACAACCTTTGGGCAAACATTTTCCCCGAAAATAACTCTCACACTACACATTATTTAATGAATTACTCATATCATGTATTGATAAGTGCAGTTGTGTTCTGAAAAGGTAAATATGGAAAATGTCAAATACATGTATTTAATACATAGTATAATGACTAGGAGGGTGGGGGGGTTTGGGTCACAGGTGCGGACTCAGGGGCTTCTGAAAGTTATCCCCGGAGGGATAACCACTAAGTCGCAAATGCAAATATGGGGAAGGAGAGAAAACTAAAAAACACACAAAACTGTAAGGGCCACACAGACTACCTTTAATATAACACACTAAACAACAAACTAAACCACCGCTGCCAAGCAGCTGAAAGAATAGACAAATAACTCAACAGTTCGCTTGGGAACTCTAAACACAGCGAGCACTAAGAGAGCTCTAAGAGAGAACCGCTCACTACCCCAGAGGGAGAGACAATGAGCAGCACAGAGCACTGGGGTCTCAGGGCATAAGAAAACTCATCACACCTGGGCTCAATCAGCCAATCAGTGCCACACACCTGATTGCAGTGAGTGAGCATTAACCATTCTCACGGAGCAGAAAGATACCGTGCCCTCACCGGGCTGAAATATTCTGTGTCCTCACAAAAAAGTAGTCTACTGTGTTTCACTTTGAAATGTTGTGTAGTAAAAGTATAGGTAACAAAGAATACTGTACTGTATTCCTCATAAGTTCCTCAAAACTGTTCTTAAAGTACTTGAATATTACATTAAATCACAATAAGGCACATAAAACCTTATTACTTCTATTTGATTACACTTAGAACTTCCACAGATCTTAACCTTTGCTAGTGTTTACCAAGGGGGAAAAGTGGTTTTGCAGACATGGAATGTTGTAAAAGGTTGTTTAGCAGAAATTATATCTAGGACCTTCAAAGAAATTAGCAGAGCTAATTTAAACTATTGTTTAAATTATATGGAAATATCACTAGAGGTCATGTTTGTGAGCTCACTCTGCCACTTCTGTATAAATTGATCTTTCAACCTCTGTTCAACAGTGAGTTTCAACCAGGGATGTTGTTGCACTTTTGTGTGACCCAAATGTAGGACAATCCACAATTGTCAAGTATCTGCTTTACCTGCCAAACCCAGGGTGAAGCATATACACCACTGCTATGCAAGCTGTGCAGATGATTATATACATTATTTGACCAAATTTACTTTCTTTACTTTCTAACAATCTCCCCCAATATCTAATTATTTTTTTTAAACTATAACACAAAGAGGTTATCTTCCAAATTCCCCATACACCATATTACTGCAAGTTGTCATTTTCACTTTTAAGATGTACTTTAAGAATTTAGATGTGAGTGTGTGAGGTTTCAATTGAACTTGTAAGTGTGTGAGGTGTTCAGTAATTATCACCTCACACACTTGGTCACACTCGGCTTCTTTTGCTAGCCTCTGCCCCAGCTTTCTAAATACCTCTCTGCACCACGGCCTCCCAGCCTTCACACTTGCTTTGAGTCTGCTAGCCTCCAGCCCACTAACCCAGCTAGCAATAAGCCTGCTATACTGTCAATAAACATGGGCTTTCTGGGCCTACAGCTGTGCTCCTGTCCTGTTGCCGTAAATCAGTCGCCTGCCTGTCGTGTTGCGTCTAGCCAGCCCCCTGCTAGCCCTGTTGCTAGTGACAGCTGGAAGTCTTAGGAAGGAACTCATCTGGCTATCTCCAACTTTCTTCAGTACAAAGAATGGGGGACTGACTCCCAGCCAATCTTTAAAGCTCCTTGAGTTCCTCACGGATCCACCTGCACCCTGGAACATTTTTGTCACGGTCGGGTCATCCACGAAAGTCCAGATGAAATTCAGTGGTTTATCAATGAAGTGTATGCACTGCACAGAAGAGTGAGTCTCTGATAACAGCTGTCGAATATGAATTGGTCCAACATAGGTCAGTGTATTCATAGTGTAAGAATGTGTTTCATATATCTTTAAATATTTTGTTTCGTTGTCCTCCTCGTAGATCTTGTTTCTGGCTGGTTTGATGTTTATCATAGGCCTCAGGAGGACAGCTCATTTCTTCTTCCAAAGACATAAGTTTCGAGGTTCTCTCTTCTTCCTGGGAGGCGTGTCTCTGGTGCTGTGCCGTTGGCCAATCACTGGAATTTTAGTGGAGGGTTACGGCTTTGTGCTTTTATTCAGGTAAGTCCAATAATAGTTTTACCGACACACATAAACAATTTGATTTAAAAAAAAATTTAATTAACAATTAACAATTTTTCCCTCTGCAGATCCTTTTTCCCCATGGCCGTGGGATTTGTGCTGTCAGCTGTAAATATCCCTTTCCTCAATGCAGTATGTTTTATATTTCAAAAGCTTATCAAAGGATAACATAATAAAGAAATAAAGCAGAGATTTGACAGTTTTTGATTGTTGCTTTCAATGAAATATTTTGTTTTTGTTTCAGTTTTTCCCCAGCAGCTCCTCAATGGTCTGATAAGAAGAACATGTTGCAACAGTGAAGGAATACTGGGTGGACTTTGTAAATCAGAGAGAGGTGCACAGAGAGAAGACTTTTATGAGTTTATTATTCAGATGACCAGTAGAATACAGTTTTTACAGTGTATGCTAATTTCAACCATATAACCAGTCAAAAAACACTACAACAAAAAGCTATTTGAAATTAGAAAACGTCCTGTTGTACAAGATGTTTTGCAACTTGTTTTACAATCATGTACTGTTTTTATAACTTCTTTATATGCTCTTGTTAAAAAAAGAAAAGAATAAAGGTAATTTGAATATTGTAGTCTCACAGTTTCACACGTAATAAATGTATAATATCCCCAGTGGAAGTGTTTTAAGGGTGACCATCATTACACATCTTAAAAGTTAGTAAGCTGATGATTTCATTATAACCAGTAAAATCAAATTTACAGCGCACCGAAAGGTATTCTAGGGTTCCAGAGTGATTTGAGAATGAACATCAAAAACAGAGCCATGCCTGTTTTTCACTTATCTCAGTTCATCATCATCATCATCATGCTGGTGTTGTCTTTTGCACCGATGAGTTGATTTCCTGATGTAGCTACTTAAGTCTTTATTTAGGCTTGATAATCACCTGTGTAGATTAAAGCTGGGGTATATGATTTCTTATTGGTCAAAGTTAACATGAGCTGACACGTTGACCAATCATAGCGAGGCTCCGATTCTCTGTTCTTATTGGCTGATGGGACTGTCCATTCACTTTGGCACGACTTTGTTGGTGTAGAGCGTGTCAGGGAAGGACCACAGGGGAGGGACCAAAGAGAACAAGTGGAGCGGTTGAGGTATTTGGATTCGAATCTCTATCCCAACTGCCATTTTCTCCCCAAATCCTCCACCCCAGCTTTAAGTCAGCTACTGGTCAACCTCTAGTTTGTTACTGCGCCCGGAGCTACTCAGAACTGACACCTCCAGCTTCCAGTCCACACTCGGGTTCCCAAGCTACGACCCCACCGACTGAGCTAATTCCGCCCCCTGCTCGCTGATCTATTTCGACCTCCCTCAGACCGTCACTACGGTCTAACCGTGAATGATACCCTCCATTCTACCTATCTTTCGAGACCATAATATCAACAGAGTCGTATGACCGACCTTTAGAGGCGGGCTCGGAGTGCATAAAGCATCCGGGGGAGCACGCCTCTTCCTCTTTGCCTTTCTCGCCTCATCTGAGAGACCGGTAAGTTGTGTTTGAAAATGTAGGAAGCTGGTAATCCGTCACATTATTGTGCAGGTGCCTTGTGTCCCTGAGGATTGTTAAACTGGTTTCCCTGTGATTACAGGTTGTAACTATTGGCGCACCGAAAGGTCTCCAGTAGTTTTGTAGCGCATGGTGTTTGATTGTTGTTGATTGTTAACACCTGTTGCTTCTCCCCTTAGCCTGCAAGGAAAAAGCAGTGTTGGGGCGAAATACACTTTTTGTTAAATACTAAGAATAAGTAGCAATAAACAAAGCCTTGCCTGCCGGCGTTAGAAGTGCTTTATTTATATATTTTCCTCGTACGTCCCAAGAGTGGTGATTCGTACTATTTCAGAGTTGATTTTGATTTTGATGGTCAACTTAATTTCCCTGAAAACGGGTTTCTTTATTTATTCCCCATTGTAGGGAAAAATAAGAAAGAAAAAGAAAATAGAGGAGAAGAAGAAAAGAAAAGAAGAGAAGAGAAAGAAAAAAGCAGCTTAACTAAGAGGCTGTTAATCGACTTAAAGGTTCCCTTAACCTCTGTACGCAGAAGGTCGGGTTCCTTTAGTTGTCCCCCAGTGTACGTCCGCGTACACATTGTGGGTGAATTTAAGAGGCTGTTGATCAACTTAAAGCTTCCCTTAACCTCTGTGCGCAGAAGGTCGGGTTCCTTTAGTTGTCCCCCAGTGTACGTCCGCGTACACATTGTGGGTGAATTTGATTCATTAAAAGAAGAAAAGAATAAAGAGAAAAATCAGCTAAGCTAGGAGGCTGCTGATCAACTTAAAGCTTCCCTTAACCTCTGTGCGCAGACGGTCGGGTTCCTTTAGTTGTCCCCCAGTGTACGTCCGCGTACACATTTGGGGTGAAATTGGGCACTATGGCCCCCCAGACATGCCGTTCCTGTGGAGCGACCATGGACCCCCGTGATGGTCACAGAGAGTGTCCCCCATGCTTGGGCAGGGCTCACCTCTTGGAGGATGTGGAGTCCCCATGCCCAGCTGCACTGGACCTACCGCTGGACGAGAGGTCTCGGAGGGCTTGGTTAGGAGAACCCCCCCCCCGGTGCTGCGGCAGGTGCTCCTTCTCCCACCGATGGTAGGATACAGGACCGCCACTCTAAGAGCAGCCAATCACGCAAACGCCAACGTGAGCATTCCCATGGCCGTAGCAAAAGACGAGCCTCAAGAGGGGCTCTGCAGCCAGAAGGTCCAGGCCCCACCCCAGTGGCGGCGGCAGGACGGGAGGATATACAGCTGCAAATTTTGTCTGCCATTCGTGGCCTGACAGACAGGGTGGGCAGAATTGAAACTCGCTCTCAGAGTGAAGCTATCTCTGAGACTCACACCTCTGGTCCAACATCCTCCGCACATATGTCATCGTACCAGGAGCCAGAAGCCAACCACCCGGACTCTATATCCCTCTATGCCCGGGGTTCCCTTTTCGCAGAAGAGGGACAACAGGAGTTTGCTGCAGAGCCACACGGCCTCAGCTCATCCCATCCAGAGGGATCTGCTTCTGCAGATGAGTGTTCAGAAGAGCCGGGTCAAGATAGTGTGTTCTCAAGGGTCCTGAGTGCTGCCAAGATCCTGGGACTTGACACCCCAGTGGAAGTCCCAAGTCAGACAGAGGGGGTCTGGGCTGGCATTCCACAACCCCGTCCTTCAGTGGCTATTCCAGCAGCAGAAGACTACTGCAAGATGCTGAAAGGAGCTTGGAGTACTCCTAGCCAAGCACCTCAGTTTAATACAGGCTGCAGGAGGGTGGCTAAGGCACAATACCCGTCGGAGACAGGACTGGGGGGTATGCCTCCGGTGGAGAAGGAGATGGCAGCCTTAACCTCTCTCAGCCCAGAGAAGGTCACAGTTGACCCACGATGTCCACGAAAGGAGTGCGACAAGACGGACCGCTTGGTCTGCAGGACCTACAATGCAGCTGCTCGTGCAGCTTGTTCAGGAAATGCTTTGGCTATCCTACTGGCAGCTATCAGGAAGACTCTTAGCGCAGCTGACCGCGATACCAGGAACTTGGTAGATGCGGCCTTATCCACCCATTCCCAGCTCACCCGGGATGTGGGGGCGGCTATGTCATCAGCCATGATGACCCGCAGGCAGATCTGGTTGGCTCAAACGAACCTCCCAGCGAGTATTAAGAGCGAGCTCACCAATATGCCAGTGGAGCCGGGCTCAATGTTTCATTCAGACTCCCAGAATGTGCTGAAGAAGGCTGAACAAACTGCACGTGCCAGGGAGAGTGTGCAACGCACGTTCACTCACCCTGGGAGGACAAGGCAGCGACCTACTGGCCGGCAGCAACCATATCAGACTGCTGAGGGCCGTCAGGATCCTTGGGTGCGTAACGGACGTCAGAGCCCGGGCAACCAGGGCTACAGCGGTGCTAAAGTAAGACCACTGCAGCGGGGGTTTCAGTCCCACTCAACATCAAGAGGGGCTCCCCAAAATAGACGTCCCCCGAGGGGCCAAAGGCCCCGGCAGGGTCGTGAATAGGATTGGTGGGACAGCCGCCGGGGTTCACTCCCAGCTACGCCTGGACAGCTGGGAGCAGAAAGTTTCAGACCCCTGGGTACTGGCAACAGTCGCCAGGGGTTACAGGCTCCAATTTCGGCGGCGGCCCCCACCTTTTTCCAGGGTCCGGATAACATCCGTGAAGGACCCAGTCCAGGCAGATGTGTTGGCCGAGGAAATCGCCACACTGCTACAAAAAGGAGCAATTGCAAAAGTAAGTTCCAGCGAACAGCACACTGGCTTTTATTCAATATATTTCCTGGTTCCAAAGAAGGACGGGGGGCTGCGCCCCATTCTGGACCTCAGGGGCTTAAATGCCTTTATGAAAACCTTACCCTTCAAGATGCTGCACACAAGGCACATCATGGAAGCAATAGAGGAAAAGGAGTGGTTCACCACTATCGATCTCAAGGACGCTTATTTCCACGTCCCTATTTGTCAGGAACATTGGAAGTTCCTACGCTTCGCCTTTCGGGGACAGGCTTACGAGTTCAAAGTCCTCCCATTTGGCCTCTCCCTGTCCCCCAGGGTATTTACCAGGGTGGTGGCAGCTGCCTTGATGCCCCTACAGAGGGCAGGCTTAAAAATCATGCCGTACCTGGACGATTGGTTGGTCTGCGCTCCGTCTTGCCAGCAGGTAGTGCAGGACACAGGGACAGTCCTGTCCCACGTTCAGTCTCTTGGCTTCCAGGTCAACTTGAAGAAGAGCAATCTCATGCCAAGGCAGGAGACAGTCTTCTTAGGACTATGTCTGAACTCCCTCACGATGAGGGCATCACTCACCCCTCAGAGAGTGGCAAAAATTCTGGGGGCCCTGCGCATCTTTCGCCTAGGCAAGCGCCTAGAACTAATCCACCTTCAGAGACTACTGGGGTCGATTTCGGCAGCAGTGGTGGTGATTCCATTGGGTCTCCTCAAGGCGCGGCCTCTACAGCGGTGGCTAAATGCTTTCAACCTAAACCCACACAGGGACAGGCATGTAAAGCTCCGGATAACACACTCATGTCTCAGAGCCCTGCGCCCATGGCGGGACAGCAGGTTGCTCACACAAGGAGCCCCCTTGGGCAATCTCCCCTCGAGGCGGACCATAGTGTCTACGGATGCTTCCCAGTCAGGCTGGGGGGCGGTCTGGGAAGGCAGAGCGGTGAGGGGTCTCTGGGGGCCTCCTTGGGACACAGAACATATCAATGTGCTGGAGATAAGGGCAGTTTATTTGGGCCTCAAGGCTCTTATTCCCTTCATACAGGGCAGACATGTCCTTGTAAGAACAGACAATACTGCCACGGTGTACAACATCAACCATCAGGGCGGCACAAGGTCCCTCTCTTGCCTAAAGATGGCCCAGAGGCTTCTGACGTGGGCCTTCCCACGCCTGGCCTCACTCAAGGCGGTTTACATACCAGGGGTCTTGAACATAGCGGCGGACCTCCTCTCCAGGTCCGGACCTCTCCCGGGAGAATGGAGACTACACCCAGAGGTTGTAGTGACCTTGTCAACTCACTTTGGAAGGCTCCAGGTGGATCTATTTGCTTCCAGGGAGACAACCCATTGCCAGAGGTGGTTCTCCCTGAGGCAGCCGTGCAGCCCTTTAGGCCTGGATGCACTGTCTCAAGAGTGGCCGGAAGGGTTACTATACGCTTTCCCTCCGCTTCCATTGGTACCCCATGTGCTAGACAGGATTTCCCAGGGGTGCTACAGGGTCCTGTTAGTGGCTCCACACTGGCCGGGGAGGCATTGGTTCCCGGCCCTCCTCCGTCTTGTTTACGGTCAACCCTTGCCCTTGCCCCGCAGGGCAGACCTTCTTTCTCAGGCACGGGGCCAAATCTGGCACCCGAACCCGTCTGTGATGCAGTTATGGGCCTGGCCCCTCCTCAGTCCATCTCTCAGGATTTGAGTGAAGCCGTCCTGGAGACGATAAATAATGCCAGGGCACCTTCTACACGAGCCAATTACCAACAAAGATGGAATTTCTTTTCGTCATGGTGCCAAAATAGGGAGTTGGACCCGGTCACCTGTCCGGTGGCTTTGGTGCTCCTCTTCCTGCAGTCCCTACTGGACCTGGGGAGGGCAGCAAGCACCCTGAGGGTCTATGCTGCCGCTATTTCTGTATTTCACGAGACAGTGGGAGGTCTTTCTGTGGGAAAGCACCCCATGGTGTCTCAGTTCCTCAAGGGCGCTAACCGCCTGCGGCCAAGCAGGAGCTTGAGAGCCCCATCCTGGGACCTCCCTTTGGTGTTGAGGTCTTTGGCTATTGCCCCATACGAACCGCTAGAGCAGTCGGGTTTAAAGTTCTTGGCACAAAAAACTGCATTTCTTTTGGCCATATGTTCAGCTAAAAGGGTGAGTGAGCTACACGCACTGTCTGTTAGTGACGAGTGCTTAAGGTGGAAGCCCGAGAACGCAGGGGTGTCTCTTTGGCCAAACCCTTGCTTCCTGCCTAAAGTGGTAAGGCCAGATACAGTTAATCAAGCGATCGAGCTGGAGGCATTTCACCCTGATCCAGCGTGCCAAGGAAGAGTTGCTCTTCATACATTGTGTCCAGTAAGAGCATTGAGGGCTTATGTCAGCCGTACTCAGCAACTGAGGCAGTCACATACTAAGCTGTTTGTGTGTTATGCTGATAGACAGTTGGGCCACCCAGTGTCTAAACAGCGTCTTTCCCACTGGCTGGTGGAGACGATTGCCCAGGCTTACACCACGCAGGGACTCCCGATGCCTGGTGGCCTTGTGGCTCACTCTACACGAAGTATGGCCACGTCATGGGCAGCTTTAAAAGGAGTTGCCCTAGGTGATATATGTGCGGCTGCTTCATGGAGCACTCCATGCACTTTCACCAGATTTTATAGGGTCAATGTTGCGTCCGCAACCATGGGCTCCACTATTCTCAGGTCTGCCACCGAGCGGACTGATGACGAGGAATTTTCTTCCTCGCGACATTGTTGATATGACTCATCCACGGTTAGACCGTAGTGACGGTCTGAGGGAGGTCGAAATAGATCGTAAGTTATGAACATAACTATGGATCTATGAGACCGACCGATGACCGTCACTATCTCTTGTCGCTCGGAACTGGCTGAGGCGTTCCAGGCAGGAGGAAGAGGCGTGCTCCCCCGGATGCTTTATGCACTCCGAGCCCGCCTCTAAAGGTCGGTCATACGACTCTGTTGATATTATGGTCTCGAAAGATAGGTAGAATGGAGGGTATCATTCACGGTTAGACCGTAGTGACGGTCATCGGTCGGTCTCATAGATCCATAGTTATGTTCATAACTTACGTTTTTGTTTGGTGTTGCTGCAAAAGGCAAATTTAAGATTTTGCCTAATATAAACTTATTATCAGCCAGATTTACTATGCTTTATACTGTAGTGTACCAACAAACAAATGTGTCCTTTACAAATCAATTAAAAACACATACAAAAAACTTAAAAGTGTTTCTCTATGTAATAATATTTTACTTATTTTTAGGGGGGAAAAGTTTCCACCCATAAGACTTAATTCATTTATTGTATCTGAATCCTCGGGTAACGTTTTAGATTTGTTTGTTAGGTTATATGGTGTCTCCGTCAGTTAACTTTTAAATTTGAACCACAGAGATTCTCCTGAGCCCAGAGAGAGTAGGTCTCTCAGCTCACAGAGTCTCCGAGACAATGATTAGCCAGATTTCCATCTAAATGTGAAGTGAATCTTTTGAAAGTTTGCAAAGAAATAAAAAGTGAAATGGTAATGAGGTGGGTTTCATCAAGTGGTTGGAGTGGATAAATTACACTGGTCTGGTCTGAAGATGTCGCTATAGGCAACGTAGCGTAACATGGCTTTATTTAATAGAATGTTCTGTTCTGTTTTGGGTGCAAAATCCTGATTGGTATTGCACAAAAAATATAATTAAAATTCATACATGTAATTACTTGAGAGGGTGAATATAATGTTCTCACATTTAGCCATGTACATCAAGCATCATGTTCACCATAAAATCTCTGATACTTATCTCTTTATCTTGTTATTAGTTCACATTACTTTCAATATGCAAAATATCATATTCAGAATAAGAATTGCAAAAAAATGGCAACACAACTGCATATCACTAAACTTACAATACATTATTATCTTTTAATTTGACTCAGATTGGTTTCATGTTACTTGAAAGCAGGTCCATCGATAAATTGAAAGATTACCCTCACAGTTGCAGTAGATAGCGATATACAAAAGAAGAATAAACAGAATAACAACAGACAGCAGGTTTTGGGTCATTTTCCATAACGTAAACCAAAGGAGTTGTGGTTGTATGAGGAGACATCTAGACGTTTATGGATACTGTGTGGCAGGACCACTTTGGAGATCCACCATCGTTTCCTGTGAAGCATTCCATCAGCTAAATGGACCTTTGCAGGTAAATGATCAGATGTCTTCGCTGAATGGGGTATTGATGAATGACTTAAAACTCTCAGGGCTTTGAGTATTTCCTTGTCTGAAAGATAAACAAAATAAATATTATTTCATTCAAAAAGTCAGAAATCATAGATATTTATTTCACACATTTAGTTCATGGTCGCGAACTGGATAAGTGGTTAACAATGAGATGAGACATTGAGTGTTTATTACTGGTATAAGATAGTTTCTTTTTTCAGCTAGCGAGTTGACAGAGAGTTTTCAATGTAGTTGTGTTCACATTCCAGGCAAGCATGGAGCTCTTTTATTTTGTCATGTAATTTAACCAGTAAGCCCAGTTTTTTATTAGTTGATTGAAGTAAACTGACCAATACTGTATATATTGGTTGTCTGTACAATGCTGGTGTCAGTGGATGATGTTTTCTTTATGGCGGTTGGACTTCTTGTCCTCCCTTGTACTCACTGCAGTCTCTCTGTGCAGAGTTGTCAGCAGGGCCATATTTTTCCTTTTCTTCGGGCAGTAAGATACAGGCGTCTGTGTATAGGTGAAGGCAAATTAAGAGGAGAAAGGCTCTCTGCGGCGTCCCAATCACCTGTGACAATATGTGAAATGTCTGGAGTGACATAGTGACACCGAAAAAATTGCATGACCATAAATTGGTGATAGATTGGTTTCTGGATCTGTAAACACCAGCCCTAATCCAGAGACCTTCGTATGCATGGTATGCAAGGTCGGTCTGGTCTACAACCTTCCAGTTTTCATTGTAAACTCGTCTCCCCTCATGGTCATGGTCTTCACTTTCATTGACTTTGTCAGGAACAGTTAGAACCTGGATTGTATAGCATCAACCCGGTGTATCTCGTTGGCACTGGGATTAAACTGATAACATTTCTATCTGGCGGCCAACCTTCCCTCTGTGGTTTGGATGAAGACCTGGACGAATCCTCATCGTTTTGACCTGAATTTAACCACGGCAGGAACCTCCTCCTCATCAGTGGATACTTCCACATACGTTGTCTCTTCCTCTGGATCAACTTCTGTAATGTCAGACACTTCCTCCTTTAATGCACCTTCACTATCATGTTGTCTCCTCCTCATCCGTGACATGATCAAGGATATGATCAAGAGCGTCATCTACAGTGTGTCGTTTGGTTATTGTGCTGCTCATAGAATGAAACGTAGGCAAAGCCTCAAAAAGCTTTATATACCAGAGCTGTGAGAGAAGTTCAATATCCCATACAGTAGCATGTGAGCTTTGGCTGGTATGGAGTGGTGACCATGTGAGTATTTTTTTTTCTTAGAAGATGTACTGAACTTAATTTTAAACAAGCGTCCATTAATCTGGTGTGTTTCTTTTAGCTTTAGGATAGCCCCCCTGTGACCGAGTGACTTTCATGTAGTGATGGCCAGATGAAGCTTTTTGAAGCCTTGAAGCCTTAAAGCCAAATGGTTCACAAAAAGGTTCATTTCTCGAGGCTTCATTTGAACCGATTTGAACACAATACAACCCCCCCTGCTGGTCAAACAGTGTTAAATAGCCAGATAATTCTATCAATTTGTAATACACTCCATACTGTCTGCAACAGTGCAGCCCTGGGAATGAGTGACTGACAAGTTAATAAATCAATACATCTTAATAAATGCATTTCATGTAGCCTATTGTTCATGTATTAATTCATATACATTAAATACAACTTATATTTTGTTTGGTGTATTATTATGGGTATGAAACATGAAAAAACATATAAATCTAATAAATCTATCAATAAATATTTTTCGTCAAACTTTGAATTACTCATAATGACAGGAATACTTATTTTCAAACTGTCGCAGTGTTATAAAAAGGTAAGGGGCAGTGAATGTGCTTGTGCAACTTAAGGATTTGATACATTTTTATTGAGAAACAAAATTTATTCCACTGTGCTGGGGTTCAGACAATTTCCCCTTTTGGAAACAACTTCTCCTGCTTTGGAGAACACTCTTTCACATGGTACAGCGGAGGCAGGGGTGCACAATAAAGTCACAGCAAGTTGATACAACATCCACGTCTACATCACTCCCAAACCAATAAATCGCCAACACTAACCCACAAAGTGCGAGTGGATCAACAATACCCGAAGCACTTCTTGAACAAACGAGGCTTCGAACGTCATCAGTCACGTGATTCGCCCTAAACGATACAATCGATACGCGCTTCACCAAAAACTTCCGGGATTACTCGACACACGCTCCGAAGCCTCGGCACATTACGACCAATCACTACTTTCATGCTTACCCCCAAACCCGTGGTGGTGAGTAATGTGTAGGCCACACCAATTGATCCAAGTATGCAGCATAGTGAGCCGTAGTTGACTTTATTTTCCTCCATTTTGTAGGTTCACTTGCTGCTGTTTTGCCCTTATGCTGTTTTTGCCCGAGTATTGTTTTTCCCTGTTTTGCCTTAGTTTAGTTTAGTATTTATTTGTTTGTCTTTCTTTTGGAGTATTGTTTTGCCCTAATGCTGTTTTGCTTTGCCTTACTTTTGCTTTGCCTTGTTTTGAGTATTTATCGAACCAACTGGGGGTTAAATGTTTGTTTTTGATTGATGTTTTAACAGTTATTGTTTATTTAGGCTGGAGCTGGGTGCCAAACTGTAGGGAGGCTAGGCGAGGTTTTGTTTAAGTTTGGGACTGCTATTTTAGATATCGTGACTTTTAGATGTTCTATATAAATGAGTTTTAGCTGTTTTGTAATAAAGAATATTTTCCCTTTAGTTATATTGTTTATTCATTTTTACACACTAATCCCTTTTCATCCTTAGTAGTTCCAGTTCCTCCACATCTTGATTGTTTTCCATCTAAATAAAGATTTGGTTTATTTTGAATTCCCGTCTCTGTCTGTCAGTTAAACAAATCTGCTTGCCTTATCAGCATTGGTAATATTATTCAACACAAAAGTTACATCCTTTTATTATACTTTATTTCCAGGGGTGTAATTCCCCTGGTGGCGTTGTCGGTACTCCCTACCCCTATTCATTGCCCCTTCTTCGCCCCACTCGCTACACAAGCAAAAACAACAACACATATACATACAATATACAATGCAAATACGTCAAACACACATCAAGCTGATAAAGAGACCAAACAATTGAAACATTTAGACTCCTGGAGGTATCCTGATAGAGGAAACAAGGTATTTCCCAATCTGATCAAATTGCCCTGGACAGGATCTAAAATGCCTCTGAAACGTTGCAAACAATAGACCCTGGTTACAAAAAAGAAAGAAAGAAAAGAAAGTGACTTTCCTACCCTGGTAGGTGGTAATGTAGACCTCTGTTGACAAAGCAGCCATCATCAGAGCAACAATGAGTCGTGGCACCATGACAGTCAGTATGTCAGAGCTGCTTGAATTATTCTGCAAGTAGACAGAAATGATTGCAATGTCATTACCCCATAGAAGTTAGCTTAGCAAAAGTTTAAACATTCAGTGTCCTGTTAGCATTTGCTATTGTGAGATACAAATACAACTTATAATACAGTCACTATAAAAGTGGCATGTATTGATTTGGTTGTATTTGTGTGCGTGGGGAGATGTGTTCCCTTTTGAGTGTTTTGATATCACATGGATCTTTAATGTGGACAAAGTAGTGGCTGAGTGTTGAACATTCTTCAGGATCAATCCAAACATCAGTAACACATTGGAAAAACCAACCATTTAGGACCACACAGACCTCCAGGAGTACACCGAGACTGTAATGGATTACATCATTAAGTGCACAGATGATGTAACAACAAACAGAACCATCACTGTGCGCCCTAATCAGAAACCATGGATGACCCAGGAGGTTTGCTCTCTGCTAAAGATACGAGACACACTGTCAGAGCCGGTGACGAGGCATCTCTGAAGACTGCAAGAAACAATCTGACTCAGGGAATTAAAGCTCCCATATTATGCAAAATGCACTTTTTTCAAAATGTTTTTGAACATAAACATGGATCCACGGTGTGCCTAGAGACTGCCAAAGTATCAAAAAAAGAACTCTCCTTTTCTCACTCTCCCCCTTTCTGAAACCCTCCACCCCTCCCCAATGTACTCCGTTCAGAATTCTTCTCGCTATGTCGTCATAGCGAGAAGAAGCCACCTCCCCCCACATTAGTAACCAGAAACTTCCACCGTGCAGTAGTCTATGATAACCCCACCCCCTATTTCTAATTGGTCCACAGCCCCGAGATCCTCTGGGAAAAACATTCCTTCACCTCCATCTTGTTTTCCCCGCTAAGCGACAGGATGCCTGTAGTACAGCAAAGCATGCTGAATGTTGCATAAACCAACACATAATGCTTTTGCTCATAATCCACTCATTTATCTTAACCACAGCAGTCTATTAATGCCTCGTTTTTGATAACACAACGGATAGGAAGCTACTTGTGCTTTTTTTTCAAACGGTGAAACTAAAAGAAATGTTTTATTGGTATTTTTGCCTGACTGGTGTATAGCTATTAGCTTTGGGACAAGCATCCAGCTTTTGCTCATAATAACCTATTTAGATTCCCCACAGCAGTCTGGTAATGCCTCATTTTTAGCAAGACAAAGCATTGGAAGGTAATAGTGTAGAAGTCAAACTTTGAAGCACATTTTTTCATTGATTTTAGTGATATTTTTAGCCGCTAGCTCACGAGCTAGCTTCGGGAAAAGCATAGATCTTTTGCTCATAATAACCTATTTAGATTCCCCACAGCAGTTTGGCAATGCCTCGTTTTTAGCAAGACAAAGCATTGGAAGGTAATAGTGTAGAAGTCAAACTAGGAATCTAATAATTTCACTGATTTAAGTGTTATTTTTAACCGTTAGCCCCCGAGTAGCTTCGCAGTAGCCTCTATCTTTTGCCGCATTTTTATTGTGAACATGCCGTTTCCATTAGCTTGTGGCTGTCAGTGCATCTGTATGAACATAGTCTTTCATGTAGACAAGGATCGGTCATGTCAAAGTGCGGCTGAGCTCCTGCGTTACTAGCACTAGACATGGTTCTTCTCACGGGTAAACCTAACCGTGGTAACAGGCACGGCAAGCTATGGACCTATGGCCAGAGAGCGAGGGGGCGAGGCCAATGGCTTCGCTTCCGGACAGGGGCGGGGGGAGCTCATGGATTGTATATAAAAAGAGGGGAGCTGCAGCTCGGTTTCAAAAATAGGCCATCGTGAGATTAGCTGAAAATGAGGGTATTCAATAGGCTCTGTGTATGCAGCTTTGCAGGCGCGATTGTACCGCAGTGTAAGTATATGGTCCATTATTTGTATTTAGTGTGTCTGCATAATATTGCATGTTTGCACAAAATTTGTACCTTCACATAGCAAACAAAATTGCACAACTGTAAAGTCAGTGTCAGTAGTTTTTTTTTGTATTCAAATAAGCAGTTGTTTATTTCTATGCTGCACTGCGCCTCCCATGACCCTGGACAGTGACCCCTTGACAAACATATTTTGGGGGGGAAACACGGCCCCCATTCAAAACTAATTGAATAGCCCTGGTATAGAGGCATACTACAATAAATGATCTGAACGTTTTTTTTCAGCAAACAACTAAAGAAAAACTTATTAGGGACCTCTAAGACCATATAATATTGACAAAGTGTATAATATGAGACCTTCAAGAGAGTGAAACTACAGTACTTGAAAACAGCAACTTCACTGACAGAAAAAACAAGAGGCACCTGCAGGCCATCATGGATTACACACAGGTATGTGACGGTGACCCCTCCCTTCCCCTATCAAAGCTTAAGCACTTTAAATGTGTACCATTGCACACTGGTACCACATTGCACATACCGTACATATCACAACAGGACTTTGCCAAATGCTGCTTTTTAATGTTTTTTTTTTACTTTTTAATGCCGCCCCATTTTTATGACATTTTAATATGTTTATTTTAATTTGTCTCTGTTTATGTATGTCTGTTTTGTCGCTTCCATGTAAACAGAGTGTGAAGTATGGTAGCTACAATAAAACTGCTAATGTTTCTGATTTTTCTTAGCTAGGGGAAATGTGCTCTGAGGAAGAGTGGATAGAGACATTCAATTTGAATTGGGGAAGGGACTGTTTTCAAACTTGACACTGGAGCAAGTGTTATAGAAACTTCAAACAGCAATTGCTCAATTAAAAAGTATGGGACACTGCAGTCGCCTCAAAGTTCTGTATGGACCAGGAAATCACAGACTGGAAGTTAAAGGATGCTTTAAAGGTGAGCTGAGAATTGAAAAGATAACAGAACAATATATTTATGTTGTCATCGCACTTAAGCTGATGAGGCGTGTCCTCACAGTTCAAGCTTCACAGTTCCCACTGTATTTTTTGGCTTGGGGAAAATGAAAGGAGCCCTACAAAATCGAGCCGGAGCCAGATGCTTTGCCATAGAACTAACAGAATGTAAAAATTTATAATTTATTGGATTTATATAGCGCTTTATTTCTCTGTGACTCAAAGCGCTTTACAGGGTTCCAGGTTCAATTTGTTCACACACAGTCATACCGGTGGTGGTAAACTACGAGAGTAGCCACAGCTGCCATTCAGCGCCAAAGGCCCCTCTGACCACCACCTCAAACATACACATTCACACAAGGCAAGGTGTGTGAAGTGTCTTGCCCAGGGACACAACAACCATGACACAGGTGGCCGGGCGGGGATCGAACTGCCAACCCTTGGATTGTTGGCCAACCCGCTTAACCACCTGAGCCACAGTCGCCCCAAAAAGGACTGTGGAAATGAGGAGGTTAGAAAGGAAAAGCCTTGATGACTAAAGTTGGTAGTTGGTATAACTAAATAAAGACTCCACTGCCTTTTTGTGCAGGGGAGTCCCTGCACAAAAAGGCAGTGGAGTCTTTATTTAGGTATATAAGGACCACATACATAACTTAATACAAGCTATCAAGGCTTCTGGAAGTCAGCCTGCATGTGCATTTAGTTGTCTCCATCATGCAGTCAAATGGTCCTGGCTTTGTAGGTCATATCTTTCTGTCTCCTGGTTGCAAGAGGTTGTTATGAAAATATGCAACCATAGGTTGTTTGAAATATTTTAATTGATTGTCCCTGAAACACATTATGTTCAAGAGTACTTAAAGCCCCTGAATCCTGTCCCTTTTTCTATAACATGCTCCAGTAGAGTTCTCACAGACTGAGTGCCGCTAGCTACTGGTTGCTGGAGAATGCGTCACTCTACCCTCAGCAAAAACCATTCCTTTGGCTCAAGATTCGTTTTTTACAGTAAAATCCAGACCTGCTCTGAATGAATATGTGAGAACATGAATATTTACAAAATGAATATCATGAATAAAAATAAACAAACCTGAAAATATACCATCAGGAAAAACCCTCTTCGGCTCTAGTATAAACCTAGCCTACCTCGGATTTTTCTTCCTCTCTAAGATCCTTGAGGAAGCAGTCACTAATTTCTATGCACTGCTTGAATTTCTATAGACTATCAGCCAAGATGAAGAAAGCACTGTAGCACTGAGACGGCAAAGTTACAAAGGAGAGACTTTTAATAATAAAATCAATAAATAAAAGCTACGTAGTGTTTGGTTCCTCCAGCTAGTTTTGATGATTCTTAGCCTCCTGCAGTGGAAAAGAGACACTCAGTCATCAGTCATGACTGGGATATACTTCTTAAGCCTAAGAATGCAGATTAAATTAATTTCATGATCAACCTAGCCTGAAGATTATTTAACCAAGATTCACACTGATAGTGACTGTGACACTATCCTCATATCGTCAACATCTCGGAGATACTAAAAGAACATTAGTGGATATGAAATGTGATGCCCTGGTCTTACCTGTTTGCTGAAGGCGAGTGCTGACTGAGAGTCCCCCCCTCATGGGCTAGAAATCTCTTTTGTAGGGGGATACATCCTGCGTCATCACTGAATACTGGTTGGTGGTGTGTTGTATTTTATCGCATGTGCAACAACATACACCCAGCTCTCCTCGTGTCCTTCCTTTTCATCCACCTCTTTTAAGATATGGTCTTATTAGTAACATTCCAAAATGTCATCAAATAGTTTTTGGTTCCCAATTTGGTCATGACATGAGATGAGGTTTCCATTCAAAACAAATGCCTTGAGGTCGTAAAAATAAGATCAGTAACAGTGAAGTGGGCTTTATAATAGAAACTAAAAATAAACACTGAAAGGACATGCATTCTCTGTAACTGAAGAACAAATGTTCTATCTTTTTCTGTGTACGTCCCCAGATTCTTGTGAACTGATCAAGCAGTGAATCATTTCATAATTTGAATATTTAAAACAGCCTAATGACATACAGTCTACTGGCAGCATAGATGCATGATCATTCGTAATTTATTTTCCAGTAAAATCAAATATTATAGTTACCATAAGAAAGTGTGCTTCTCCTAATGGAACACTGGCCAGATTATACCATGGAAGATAATCTTCATTCCTGCTTTCATTTTCATTACAAACATACCTTTGCACAATTGGTACATGTTAAGTTAATAACACACATACTTGAAGGCTGTAATGTTTAATTGAGATCATTTGTATTTACTGTGCGTGTGTGTTAGGGCTTAGGGCTGTGATAAGCACAGGAAGCAGCAACGGTGTCCTCGCAAAATGGTGACAGGGTTCTTGTAGAGTGCCGTTTAGCAAATATCCCAGGTGCTCTTGTGAAGTGGAGGATATGTTCATTGATATATTGTGCATGCCGCTGCTTGAGTTAAAAGGTGCAAAGAATCCACGCCAACTCACGATGGTCATTGGCTGTGCAAGACTAGTTCTTTCCTGTATTGAGGGGGAACTTAAAACAGTGAGTTTTCTGACCCAAAATGGTCGGCGGTTCTTTATCAACAATCAATTCCCAGTAAACCAGGCTACAGTTGGAGTGATTGAATGCCAGCCTGCAAAACAAACATTTTACTGAAGCTTTCCCCATGTGTTTGACTTAATATATGTTTAGTGCATTATAACATTTGCCATATGAGATGAATTGTAATGTTAAAGAAGATATATTTAAAAAAAACTAACTTTTGAAGTTCCTCAAGTGGCCACTTGAGACTGGCTCTATAAAGTAGCAAATTTCAACAGAGCTGCATAAATAAGCCTATTTGTACAGCCTGGTTCAAAACATATTTTTATTTGTAATGTTCAAGTTCCCTTTTCATTACAATTGGACAGAGAGTGAATTTATCACAATCAGCTGATCGTGGGCGGTTCACTCTATTATCTAACCTATCACATCTCTCTGTGTTCTCCATGAGCAGTGGCGTGCACAGGTAGACCTGAAGTGGTGCTGAAGCACCTGCCCTTTTCCCCTGGCCCAATCAAGTGCCCTTTTGAAAAAAATTTAAAAAATCTGAATTTTTTTTTTTTTTTTACAGTGTATGTGGCCCATGCCGACATTATCATCTATAAATGCTCAACGATTAAAAACGTTTGACAATAATGCCCCAATAAATATGCCCCCCTTCCTCCTCCTCTGCACACACTTCAACGTGAACGCGCAGAGTGGACACAAACGGAGGCGCATTGCCGCAGCAGTTCACAGCTGCTGCACACACACACCTACTCCCCGGCCTGCCCTGCCCCACCAGCGAGGTAACACATACATTGAATGGAGTCAAGAGTGTATTGTTTGCCCCCAAAGCCTCAGTTGCCAAGCTATAACTTGCATTTATCTGTCTCTGTTTTAAAGTAGCCTCTATCATGCAGCGCCACACAGCTGAGCATAAATTAGCCGACTGTCCTGCTTAACAAGCTAGCCCAAAAAAAAAAATAGATATGACGTGATGAACACAACTAATTTCGGCGGAGTTTGTCACTGGTACATTATGTGAATCTATCAGTATGCTGAATATTTAGTGTTGTTTAGGTTTACTTTAGGCTATATAATTAACACATGCAGTAATTTATTTGCTAAATGACAAACAGGCAATTCCCAATTGCCTGCAGATAAAGTAGCCTTGTGCCTGGTTGTAATGTAACCAAGCAGTCTTATTTTATATGGTTGGTCTCTTTTTATTTACAAATTGCAGTATAATGCCTAGAAAGGAGAGGTTAAAAAGGCAAAAGAAAGGGAGCTACAGCAGGCAGCCCACGGGAGCAGCTCTCTGCTCTCCTGGATGAAAGCATCCACCAGCAGCAAGGAGGAAGATGAAGATGAAGGGTCAGAGTCAAGACCAGAGTCATGTTAACTGTCCATTCTTAAGCCTGGTCTTAACTACGCCCATTCTTAAGCCTGGTCTTAACTACGCCCATTCTTAAGCCTGGTCTTAACTACACCCTACTTAGCAGTTACAACCAGGCTTAGTTAAGACCAGTTGGTGCAACCGGCCCCTGGGGCCAGTTGCACCAGGGCCTTTTAAAGCTCAGATTTTAATGTTGAACTGTTCCTCAAATGTTATTGAAATATCTTAAAAGCTGTCCACACATTTTATTTTAACTACGCAAAGTGGGTTGGTGGTACTAAATCATGAAGCTATATAAGCTAATTATATTATTTTGTCCCAACCATAAGTTATTTCTATGTTACCAGACTTGCAGTAATCTTGTATTTACCTTAGCAGGATATTATTAGTACGGAGATCAGGGGCCTAACGAAGACTTCAAAGAGATAATTCAGGATAAGGGATTATTTAAAAAAATCCGAAACTGACAGTTTTTTTTTCAAACATGTACATTTTTTCTATCTGCTTTTTGGTAATTCTGTGTCTCCAAATTATTCCAGAAAATAGTACTAAATAGCCCACATTGACACAGGTGATTTAGCCTTAGCTTTCTTCTCAAAGTGCACCTGATTGATGAATTTTACTTTAAAAGGTTAACATTTTTCTTCCGGGGGAGCATTCCCCCTGACCCCCCTCGAAGGTCCAGGGTCCCAGACACAGTCTCCCAAATTCCTTTGAGAAACACTATGTGTGGCCGGGTATTAAAAGTCATTAGGCCAGGGGGGGATTTTGTACAAGTAGCCTACCCTTAAAATGATTTGGTCATTCATCGATAGAATATATTGTGCGCTTTTTTTTGCAATGAGCACCTGCCCCCCAAAATGTCTGTGCACGCCACTGTCCATGAGGCTGTCACTGCCAAGACTTTTAAACCAGTCTCCCTCTGCGTTCTGTCAGTTGTCATTTCAGCTTTGATGAAATGACAACTGACAGTGTCTAGACTCCATCAGGGGGGTTATTCTGCACAACCCATGGATTCTCTATACCCCCCCTGTCATGATGTCACCATGAAGTCTAATCGCCAAATACTTTATTTCTATATGTATTCATATGCATGCTAAATAAATGTATTTTTATTCAATTCATTGAGTCTCTCCTGATTGAACTGCAGTCAGTCAGATCCTCAGAACTGGACTTGGACCAGGCATACATGTTTTGGGAAATGGTCTCTGATCTGATGTGCAGTAGGTGATGTCCTTGTTTTAAAGAACCCTCTGCCTATGAATACACTTTTTCCACTGTGCACATTGTGAAAATAAAACACATGAAGACGCAAGCAGATGACTAAATACAGCAGCAGTATGAATACTTTCAATTTTTTTATTCAAATTAGTTCGCTTTTAGTTTTCAAAGGGGACAATCAGTTCCATAAGCAAGAACACTCTACTTCACAATGGACAATGTGAAGAAAAAGACAGTGAAACAAGATATAAGGTAGTTTACTGTTTGATGTATATTGTTGCACAGGAAATACAATTAAAATTGATATAGAGCTGTCATTGTGGCCTGGTGTAAAATATATTTACAGTTGTGGCCAAAATTACAAGAACACCTGACATATCTGAAATATTTACCTTTTTTTGCCTCCAAAACATGATGTCATTTAAAAATGTTCATGAAATATGCAGATGGTTGTTCTGAGCACAAGAAAATATCAAATGAAGTCAGTCCTACTGTTTTTATCCATTTTAACTTTAATATTTGGTAGGTCCACCTTTTGCAGCAATTACAGCAGCACATCTCTCTGTCACAAAGTAAAATGTATTTCCGGAGAATTTCAACACTAATGTTATCACATGCCTTCTACAACTCAAACCAAAGGCTTGCCTTTGAATATACAATATATCTGTCCAGTTTATTTTCCAACTTGCCCCAAATTAGCTCAATGGGATTGAGGGCCGGACTTTGAGGGGACCAGTACATTATTTTCAATGTTCCATTTGATTCCTTCTGTCGCAGGCAGCAGTACTGGCAATAGTTAGAAGAATCTTTAAAGGTCACATATTATGCTAAATGCACTTTTTAAATGTGTTCCAACATATCCATGGGTCCAAGGTGTGCCTAGAGCAGGGGTCTCCAACCTTTTTTCAACTGAGAGCTACTTTGAAAAAATGTAAGTGGCCAAGAGCTACTTGTATCAAATCGCTAATATTTATTTACATAGCACACATCAAATGAATTAAGCTTCTGTTTGTACACGTGTGAAATTGCATACCTAATGCTTTTCATAAATCATTTCCCATCAAAGGTCCAAGAACACATTACTTTACACTTTTTGTGGGCCACATATCACTGAAAATTGACATCAGTGTCTATTACACTTCTTATTGTGACGCAACAGTGTTTCCCCCAGGAAATGTCTTAGTCAAGGCGGTCACCACCCAGGTGTGGAGGAGGCGCGGCGCAACGCGGCGCGCTGAAAATTTTGGGGGTATTTTGCTCAAAGATGCCAATACGCACTACAGAAATAAACAACTGCTTATTTGAATAAAACAGACAACTGACCTTACAGTTGTACATTTTTAAAGTTCCTTTTTGGATAGGGGGCTGTTGTGAGATTATTGTGGACAATTAGGCCTACTGTGATAACCTATAATTCATTAATGGTTATTATTAGCCTACTTGCTTGATTTCTTTTTAAATACAGAGGTTATTGGTCGTTTAGGAACATGTATTTCCCAATTTAAAACGTAAAAATAAAGCAGCATTGAAAATTCAGAAAATAAATCTTGAATGGCTACACTAGCAGGCTGTTTTACAAATAACTCAATAGTTGAAATAATAAATAAAATGTGTTTTCCCCTTAAAATGATTAAATACATTTATGCAAAGGTCAAAGACAGTGCATGCCGTAGTCATGCATGGCCGCATGCAGAGCCGCAGAGCAGCACACACACCAGCTGATAGAGAAACGCTTTGAGACACATGTGAACATTTATTTACCGCAAATCGCAAAGTTTTGACCATGGGAAGAGGTGCATTTACCTTCATCAGATTTTTAACTTGTTAAAAAAAAAAAAAAAAAAAAAAATCTTTTTTTTTTTTTTTTTGTGATAGGTTAGATAATAGAGTGAACCGCCCACGATCAGCTGATTGTGATAAATTCACTCTCTGTCCAATTGTAATGAAAAGGGAACTTGAACATTACAAATAAAAATATGTTTTGAACCAGGCTGTACAAATAGGCTTATTTATGCAGCTCTGTTGAAATTTGCTACTTTATAGAGCCAGTCTCAAGTGGCCACTTGAGGAACTTCAAAAGTTATTTTTTTTTTTATTTTTTTTTTTTTTTTACAAGTCGGTCAACCTATCAGGCGAGCTACTGAAAACCCGCCCGCGAGCTACCGGTAGCTCGCGATCGACCTGTTGGAGACCCCTGGCCTAGAGACTGCCAAAATATAAAAAAAAATAACAATCTCTCCTTTTCTCACTCTCCCCCTTTCTGAAACCCCCACCTCTCCCCCCAATATACTCCAGTCAGAATTCTCGCCGACTATTACGTAATAGTCGGCACAGCCACATCCCCATATTTTCTTTATATGTCCATGCTTCCCCCCCAGAAACGTCCACCGTGCAGTAGTCAATGATAACTCGCCTCCCCCCATTTCTTATTGGTCCACGGCCCGAGATCCGATGGAAAATTTTCCGAGTGACAGCCATGTTGCTTTCCCCGCTAAGCGACAAGATGCCCATAGTAGCCTACAGCCTGAATGTTACATACACCAACACAGAATGCTTTTGCTCATACTCCACTAATTTATCTTAACCACAGCAGTCTATGCCTCATTTTTAATAACACAACGGATAGGAAGCTACTTGTGGGTTTATTCAAACAGTGAAACTGAAAGAAATGTTTTTATTGGTATTTTTGCCTGACTGGTGTATAGCTATTTAGCTTTGGGACAAGCATTCAGCTTTTGCTCATAAAAACATAATTCTATTACCCACACCAGTCTGGAAATACCTCGTTTTTAACAGGACAAAGGATTGGAACTTAATAGTGTGGAAGTCAACTTTGAAGATATTTGTTTCACTGATTTGTGTGGTATTTTTAGCCGGTAGCTTCCGAGCTAGCTTCGAGACAAGCATTCAGCTTTTGCTCATAAAAACATAATTCTATTACCCACACCAGTCTGGAAATGCCTCGTTTTTAACAGGACAACGGATTGGAACTTAATAGTGTGGAAGTCAACTTTGAAGATATTTGTTCACTGATTTGTGTGGTATTTTTAGCCGATAGCTTCCGAGCTAGCTTTGAGACAAGCATTCAGCTTTTGCTCATAAAAACATAATTCTATTACCCACACCAGTCTGGAAATGCCTCGTTTTTAACAGGATAAAGGATTGGAACTTAATAGTGTGGAAGTCAACTTTGAAGATATTTTTTTCACTGATTTGTGTGGTATTTTTAGCCGGTAGCTTCCGAGCTAGCTTTGAGACAAGCATTCAGCTTTTGCTCATAAAAACATAATTCTATTACCCACACCAGTCTGGAAATGCCTCGTTTTTAACAGGACAAAGGATTGGAACTTAATAGTGTGGAAGTCAACTTTGAAGATATTTGTTTCACTGATTTGTGTGGTATTTTTAGCCGGTAGCTTCCGAGCTAGCTTCGAGACAAGCGTTCAGCTTTTGCTCATAAAAACATAATTCTATTACCCACACCAGTCTGGAAATGCCTCGTTTTTAACAGGACAAAGGATTGGAACTTAATAGTGTGGAAGTCAACTTTGAAGATATTTTTTTCACTGATTTGTGTGGTATTTTTAGCCGGTAGCTTCCGAGCTCTCTTCGAGACAAGCATTCAGCTTTTGCTCATAAAAACATAATTCTATTACCCACACCAGTCTGGAAATGCCTCGTTTTTAACAGGACAAAGGATGGGAACTTAATAGTGTGGAAGTCAACTTTGAAGATATTTTTTTCACTTATTTTAGTGGTATTTTTAGTTTATTTTATCGTCTGAGTCTTATTTTTAACGTTAGCGCCCATGTAGCTTTGGTTGTAGCACCAAGTTTTGCTCATAACACGCTGTTTATATTCCCCACAGCAGTCTGAAAATGACTCGTTTTTAACATGACAAAGGATGGGAAGATATTCCTGTAGAAATCAAACTTTGAAGCTACTGTTTTCACTGGTTTTAATCATGTCATGTCAAACTGTTCTCAAAGTATGGCTTAGCTCCGGCCGGGTAAACACTGTGTTCGCAGTCACGCAGTGTCTCTCTAGTATCGCGAGAGCACGGCAGAGACGGTAGGAGAGCCCCATGGACATATAAATAAAGCCCGGCAGAGAGGTGGGAGGGGCCAGCCAGATCGCACAAATATAGGTCATCCTGAGACCAGAGAACAATCAGGGTATAGAGGCTTGCTACAATAAATGATCTGAACGGGTTTTACAGCAAACATCTAAAAAATAAGTATTAGGGACTACTTAGACCATATAAAATTGACAGCAAAGTGCATAATATGTGAGCTTTAAAGTCATTGTCCCCTTGAAAAATAAATCTTGGCCCAATATGACGACTCCCAGAGGGAACTCTGTGCCTCGGCAAAATGTTGTACTATACTTTCTTATGCCATCTACTTTCACTAAGTCACCTGTTCCTGAGACTGAAATGGCACCTCACACCATAATACAACCCCTCTTTTAACTGTTGGCAAGAGACACAAATTTGTATATCTCTGCCCTTCCTTCTGTCGAACATACCCTCTTCACCTGTTGCCAAAATGTTCAAACTTGCACTCATCAGTCCACAACACTTTAAACCAATCTTCCTTTGTCCATTTCTTGTGTTTTTTTGCAAATTTAAGATCTTATGTAGTATAAATGTGCAAACAATTTAGTAATCGGTTCATTCTAGCCTATGAAAAGGCAGAAAGAGTGTTTTATGGTCTCACTGTTTAACCCTACATTTTCCCTTGTGTGACATCACACGTGGTAAAATGTAGGGTTAGGATTAGCAGGACAGCTGGGCCAAGGGAAGACTGAGGAAAGAAAAACCTCATTCATTATACAATTATAGCGATTAAATCTTTTTGATTATTCATTTATTTTTATATTTTTTTTACGGAACGCCGGTTCCGTATGGGTGAAGTATTCCTTTAAGACTGAGAATTTCGAGATGCTTCATTTGTCCGCCTGAAAGTTTCTTTTTTTTTTTTTTACTTTTCCCCTTTCGGTTCTAGTGTGAATTGGTGGCATCATGGTGGTCTAAAGTGAACTTAAAAGTGCTTGTGTGTAATAGGTAATAAGTGTTTTTTTGTAAGTAGAATGACCTCAATCTCTTTATGATGGCTCTAGTTTATGTTTTATAGAGCATAATGATGACTTTGTTATTTAATTTGTTTTCAATTAAATTAAAACAACTTAAATGACAAGTGTTTTACTAGTTATAGGCATATGTGTATATAAAATATATATATGTATATTAGGGCTGTCAAAATGAACGCGTTAACGCAGGGTGATTAATTTCTGGAATTAACGCGTTAATTTGTTTAACGCAATTAACGCAAGTGCAGAATGATCCGCCCCGTACATCCCACCCGCTCTGCACAGTCACTCTAACGTTGTGGCTGACCCAGGATCAGTAGCTGCGCGCGGCCAAACATAGCAGCACGTTAGCCCTTGCCGTGTTTAAACTGCTAACGGCCACGTCTGTGTTGCGGGCATAGATAGTATATAAAATCAACTGCCGCGGGTGGCAGTTGATGTCGAAGCAACACGAGGAGAAACATTGTCCGCTCTGTTCAGAGCCCGGGAGGACACACACGTCTGCAGTTTTCAGAGGTGTGTGTGATAAGACATCAACATGACGTCGGCTTATATATATTTATATATATATATATATATATATATATATATATATATATATACATATATATATATATATATATATGGATTACCACTTGCAGCTTAAAAAACATATATTTCCTTCAGCAGACAGTGGTAAAAAAACTGCTAAATATGAGTAAGTATTGGAAAGAAAGATAGCTGCAAAGGGACGCTAATGTTGCCCGTTGCTTTGTGTGTTTGTTTGAGTATGTCCATATTGTCTTTGTAGCCTGTTCTGCTGTCAACAAATAACGTAAAAATTCAATGAATTATTATTACCTTATATAAATTAAGGTATATAAGCAGATTGAAATACCACAGACAAATAACAGAATCAATAAATGTCGAGAGGAAAATCATTTTGGATATGAGTACAACCAGAGCGGACCCTTTACACTAGCCCAGTGTTTGAGACATTCATTAAGGAAGAAAAGTGTCTGTCTGTAGCAGTTTGTCTGAGCACTCAATGTAAAGGGTTACGATTAGAGTTCTTGTTCTTAGTCCCAAGCCTAGTGCCCTGCACTAAGTGGACGTGGGGTTGGTGGCCCTGGGAGCCCCTATCATCAAAGGCCTTCTCTGGGTCTGTTGGGGATTTCCTGCCATCTCCATTCAGTTGAAGTCAAAGGTCATGGCTTTGAAGCACCCTGACGGACATCAATGGTCAGAGTTCTTCCAAACCACTCTTAATAAAGACTGGGAAAGCAAAGAAAAAGGAGAAAATGAGAACACCTTGTCGTCTTGTCAATAGATTTCTTTTTTAGGTAAGCATTTTTATATATGGCGAAAAACATTTTTCTGCTGGCCCCGTCTGCAACAGTACAACGCTGAGTACTCCTACAGCGATATCTCCCCTAAACTCTTTAAAATGACCGCAATCTCCATAAGGTAAAAGACTAACTATGCATACTGTAAGTACCTCATACAACCCCACTTTAAAAATACTGAACTATCCCTTTAATGTAAGGGAATCTTCTGTTAATTTGTATTAAGATATCTTTACACATACGGTACCGGTTTATCGTCACATAGGTAAAGTTGATTTCGTTATATCACCTCGCCCTGCTTTGTCATTGTAGTTTTAATTTTCTTCTTTGTACATGATTACAAAATGTTCTGTTACACTGGAAAGATTAAGCTGTTGCCAGTTACAAATTAATCTTGCTGCTAGACTAGACTGTAATTTCAAGCATGTTAAGATATAAGTCCACTCATACAAGATACATTAATAACAACCCTAAACAAAACGTTGGACTTCAACAAAAGGGCCCTGTCATCAAAAAGCATGAAAACTCAGGTACTTTACTCAGAGTTGAAGGAAACTGGGTTTTCGGTTTCATAAAGAAGCTCAACTCTGAGTCACTATGGTAACAACATTTGTGAATACCTTTCCACACCAATATACTAATACCGTAATGTTAAAACAATGTTGAATGCAATAAGAAAAATAAGTAGTGACGTCATCAACGGAAGTCCCTTTACACACCCAAACACAAGCGTGAGCACACGTACCTTTGACCAGCATTGCTTTCTGCCATCTGCAGAGGGCGCTGGCTTGTTGGCTGGCTGCCATTGGCGACCTCGTGCTCCACAGAAAAAGGGTCTCCAAAAAGACTACCTTGTCTCTGTTTTAGAGAAGACAACACAGTTATTGCTGGCTGTATTCATAGTTGACATGTACGTCACATTTTTCAGTTAAAACATTGCACATCGGTATTGAGACCGTTCATCCTCTCGTTTTTATTTGTCAGGAATTTACCACGCTCAACTAAAGCTGAAGTATGAAATTGACCTTTTGTTGGCAATAATGTTGGGATACAAAGAGCATCACAGAGGAAATTATCGTAAAGTAGTGCTGAAAATATAGTTTGAGTGTCTGGCCTAAAGAGGTGGTATTATCAATTGATATTTTATGCTTCATTACAGCCTGATTAGAGAAAAAAAGTCTCCAACCATTGTGTGTTCATCGCTGTATACAAATACAATCCCTTGCTTTTTTGCCACCATATAATACATTCCCTCTCACACATTCCTTCCACCTATTCATTCATCTTTCCATGCGGCCCTCTTACCCTCAGGATGCCCTCCACAGCTTCATCAGCCCCTCCTTCCATGTCTTCTTCAGTCACAAGGTCTCCAGAGATGGCCCTATGGAGCTCTGGTGCTACCTCCTCCTCAATGTTCCTCAGCCCTGCCTTATTGACATAGAGAAAAAGATATGCAGTGTGAAGAAAAAAGTGTACAATGTATTCAGGCCCAGTATGCTTCGTCGACATCCTGGATGTATGAATAGGCGTACGACAGGGGTGTCAAACATACGGCCGCGGGCCATATGTTTGAGATGATTTGAGCCGGCCTGCGACTTGTAGAGCATAAAATTGAGTATGTAAAAAAAAGAGTAAGTCTCTAGCCCATTCCTGTGAGGAGTTATGCATTTTTAAAGAAATAACCAAAATGCTCACTCCAGACGCTAGGGGGAAGCCAAAAAAACAAGGAAGGAATTCCACACTTGTCCAGCAGAGGACACTGACATAAAAAGAGCCCAGGAAAGAAACAGCTACTTATAAAAACCTAAAAACACAACTTATCTTTATTAAAGTGGCTACGAGTAACTTTGTCGGTTGGCGGCCCCTTTGGACAAAAACGGTAGTATTTTTACCACGCCAGGTGTCGTAAAGCTGTTTTCTAGCGCGTGCCGGCCGTGCGAGTGTCAAATGATAAGCCCCACCCGCCAACTTTGCTTTTAATTCATAGCCCATTGTCTACCAAAAGCACTCAAAGAAGTGACTGATTTTGAAAGTGAATAATACATTATTGATCGTCTAATTAATAGTGATTTAGATACATTAATTTGTTGTGCGCTTATAATGCTATGCTGCCGGACAGTATTTAGAGATACTTCAAGAAGAAATGTGAGAACACTTAATTCTGGTGTTCACCAGCTTCAATCGCTTTTACCTGGCTCCCAATGCCAGAAGTAATGGTATTTATTTACATTGAGCAGTCAAAATGTCTGCTCCTCCCTCCCACTCACATTGGATTAGAGTCATTATGTCATGTATGAATCTGGAGAAAATTCGTTGTACTGCCTATGGATCTGAGACTAAATTTTATAGATTGTGGCGCCCCTTCCTGGACTACTATGATAAACCGACCACAATGGTTGAGGAGTAGCTTCCCCCTCCCCTCTTTTTTTTCATATTGGTTGTTTGTTTTTGTTTCTTGTTGTGTGTGTTTGTGTTTCGTTTCTTTTTTTTTTTTTTTTTTTTTTTTTGACGTTGTGTATTGCTTTGTGTATTGCTTTGTGTGTTGATTTCTTAATGCAGGACTGTCTGTGATTGGGTGGGATATGTTCGGGAGGGAAAAAAAGGGGAAAAAATTAATAATCCATTGTATTACAGCTGTTGGATACTTTGTGATTTAATAAAAAAACCTTTGAAAAAAAAAAAAATAAAATGTCTTGGTGAGCTGAACTGGCTATAAGAGACAGCCATTCTGTGCAATAACTGAGACATTTCTGTGGTTGTTTTCAGGTGATCTGGTTTGTGTTTGGCATAGAACAAACACTGTGGATTTGTCCCCCATTAATCTAAAATTATCAAATAAAATGAATTGAATTGCCGGAGATTTAAAAAATATAAAATTTAAAAATGAACTGAAAACCATTTACTTCTCACCTGTATTTCATTGGTAGCATTTTTCTTGGTGGGCCGGCTGCCATAGTACTCTTCCTGTGTCTTCTTAAATTTCCTGAAATAGTCCTGGATTAGGTAGATGGCATAGAACTTTCCCACCGTCACTTCATCATCTGTTAAAACACAGAAAAGCATGTTAAGTGTGGAAAAGACATGCTCTTAAATTCAATTAGGGCTGTCAAAGTTAACGCATTTATATATAATTTTTTAAAATGACAATTAACGTCTGTGACCCTCGGCTGTTTCTCTGTAATAAAAAGAATACGAGCGTTAACTACATTTTTAGCAGCTGAGCTTCTTCTTCTTATTCTCTCGTTTTAATGGACGCCACTGGCAAGCCAGATTTTGCGCTAGCGGTAATGAAATAAATATCGGATCTGGAATTGAAAACGATTCAAATCTCCAAGAACAACTGCTTTTGTGTGACATTAAGGTGCAGAGGTGTGAAACATTAAAAGGGATGGGGGAAGTGAAATACTGTATAAACCAGTGACTGTGGTAATAAATACAATCTCAGCCATTCTTATTGTTTTTTGAAGCACAACAACAATGACTCAACAAATCGAGAGCGCTTTTCCAGGGACTCATATTGTCGTCAGATTAAGTGATGACAAGCACACAGGAGCACAATTTCAGCCTTTGGCGACATTTAAGCTTTGTTTTTTTCGATATATTGAAATCAGTTAAAGTCATGATGCACTTTTGAAATAAATAAAGAAATACATTTTCAAAGCAGACTTTCACATTTCCAAAAAACCTAATACGAACTGTATGGGCGGGTACTGTTTTTGTTGTTGTTGTTGTTGAAGGTTAGTCTTACACCTGCAATTTAAGGAATGTGTGTGTGTGTGTGTGTGTGTGTGTGTGTGTGTGTGTGTGTGTGTGTGTGTGTGTGTGTGTGTGTGTGTGTGTGTGTATTGCTTCAATCTGATAAAAGCTGACCTCCTATAGGTGGGATGACTTGATCCAGTAGTTTCATACTGGTTCGCTTCCAGATCTTCTTGATTATTCCCCTCAGCTCCTCATTGGCTTGTTCAAAATTACCTGACCAATAGAACAAGTACAAGTTTGAGACAAAACAAACAACTGAAATGCATAATCAAAAGAGATATATAGATCAGCAGGAATAATTTAGAATATAAAATATCTACAGTAGGTAATAAGAATGAATAATGTCTAGAACCTCCTTTCCTACGTATCACGTAAACAGCTATCTTCAAGCCACATAACAGAAACAATAACATGTCTAGATGATGAAGCAGGTTTGGACCAGGCCTAGCCTAAGGAGACTCGTTATCTGTTTTTTGTTACTATAATCCATCGCCTCACCACTATTTCGTAACTTTCCTCATTTGTTTGTTGTTAAGTCAAACTTTGTAAAGCGCATTTAGTCCCTTAAAAGGCGCTATATACATTAAAAATATTATTATTATGTCTAATGCTTTTAGAATCAACACAACTCAAATCGACTGGTTTACAAACTTTAAAATGGGTCCTACTTTGTTACTTATAATGTTGAAACGTGAGCCCTGTGTTAAAAACTAGCAGAACTAGCAAATGTTTGCACTGGCAGGTTAATTAGATAATTTGTGAAACAGGGTCAGATACAGTATGTTCCCATAACCCAAAGGTCCCACAGCCCTATGTTCCTGAAATTGGCGATTAGCTTCAGGCATCACATCTGGGTGGTTAAGGTAAGGGGACAGGGGGAGGTTTGAATAGGAGTGAGAACGACACACACATAGACACAGACATACTATGTTCTTTTATATAGTTGTATTACTTTGAAATTTGCGAACATAGGGCTGTGGGAACATAGACACGTCTCCCTGTGAAACTACAAGTACTTGTCTGGAAATTAATGTTTAATATTTAATCCATTTTCACAGGAAGTATCTTAACATAAATATACTGCAAACATACATTATTGATAATACAAACCTTCTGTCTTTATTTTCAGTGCAGTTCTAACCAGGGCAAATAGTGTTGCGTTGAAGGTCACCGTTCCATCACTGTTGAGGGGCATGTTCATGGAGACCAACCGCTGTAGAAACAACACACACGAAGAATAATGAAAAAAGGTTTTCCGTTTCAGGTCATTTTTCCTTTTCAGTTTTTATGAAATAGTCTATGTCAATTTTCCATTCAAACATTTCCGTTTTAATCACACTTTGATTTCAGGCAACCAAATATTCAAAACAGTAGCAAACAAACTAATATATCTACTATGGATCAGACACCCAGCACCATCTTGCAACATTCAGAAGTGACTAAACATGCTGAACACTTTTCTCACCTTGCAGGCGATACGATGTGGACAAAACTTCCCGAAACCAAGAGGAGGAGGTATTCTACGTAGTAGTGTCACCACATCAAGATGCTTAATACGACCCCTGAATGAAATAATAAACAATTATAATACTTACACACAGGCCCACGGTGTGTTTTCACGGTGCCCGGGACAAGATTACATTCATAGTCACTCCTCCAGACAAAGCATTATGGAAAGTAGTCTCTATTTGATAAGACTACAGTATATACTATATTAAATTGTTAGTATTTTAAATAGAAAACATTGACACCAGTGTCGATCATACAGCGGCAGTCGAGAAGGGTTATCAGTTTTTTTCATCTCCCCTGTGCACAGCGTTCTCTCTTCCATTGCAAAAACGTTTCATCCAAGTGCAGCGCCAGAGTTTTCCAAAAAAGCGTAAGGTGGACAAAGGCCCTAAAGGCTTAGCCTACTCAGATTAAATAGTTAAAGAAAATGATATTGAGGCCCACTGGTTGGTATATAGGATATACACTACAGGTGTCTGCCTGCGTGTTGCCAGACAGCCATCACCCTCTGCAATTAATGCCACAGCGCATCAAGTTAATGGGGCCGATCCGCAACACCTTTAGCCTGCAGCCCCAGCCAATGTTGTAGGCTACATGTCTCCAGACCTAAACCCTATTGAGCATCGTTGGGGCATCCTCAAACGGAAGGTGAAGGAGCATAAGGTATCTAATATCCACCAGCTCTGTGATGTCGTCATGAATGAGTGGGAGAGGATTCCAGTGGCAACCTGTGAAGCTCTGGTGAATTACATGCCCAAGAGGATTAAGGCAGTGCTGGAAAATAATGGTGGCCACACAAAATATTGACACTTTGGGCCCAGTTTGGACATTTTCACTTAGGGGTGTACTCACTTTTGTTGCCAACTCTTTAGACATTAATGGCTGTGTGTCGAGTTATTTTGAGGGGACAGTAAATGTACACAGATATTCAAGCTGTATACTGACTACTTTACATTGTATCAAAGTGTCATTTCTTCAGTGTTGTCCCATGTAAAGATATAATGAAATATTTTAAGAAATGTGAGGGGTGTACTCACTTGTGAGATACAGTACATAAAGAAATTGAACAAACTCATAAATACGGTTGGATCTGTTCTAATTTCTGATCTGGCACTAAAGTGTGCACTGTACACACACACACACACACACACACACACACACACACACACACACACACACACACACACACACACACACACACACACACACACACACACACACACACACACACACACACACACAAAACGTACGTGGCCTCAGGATCATATTCTGCCCAGATCTTCTTGAACTCATCCAAGTGCTGGGGGCCAAGGATGGACCAATCACGTGTCAAGTAGTCAAAGTTATCCATGATGACAGCCACAAATAGGTTGATGATCTGTGAAGAAAAAAAGTTATTTATGTTCAAACTTTGTAAAATGGATGAGATAATCAGTTTAATATAATATAAACAAATAATCGAAATTTTTGTATTTACAAACTACTTTTCCTCGGTTACATAGTTACTAATGTTAGTGAAATGACAGTTGTCAGAGTAAATGGGATATGCTTTACAGTTTGCAGTTCCAGTTTTCCAACAGCAGTCACAAATTGTGATTGTAAGAGAAAGAAATATAAACATCAACCACTATAAACATCTCAAAGAAATACTGATTGACTGCAGTTCTGAAGGCAAAAGTGGGTTTAATTTAGAGGTGGGCATAGATTAATTTTTTTAATCTAGATTAATCTAGATTAATTTTGGAATTAATCTAGATTAATCTAGATTAAAATGTCTCATTTGAATTCATTCATAATATGTGTGTGCTCCTAAATAATGACTCAAAGTAAGTCTTTGAGAACGTGTTTCTCAAGCCAGGTGGCGCATCAGACCAGGGGCTCATCTCCTGTTTCCAACATGCATCACAAACTGCTTGAGGAAGCTGTTCTACTATGATAATTGGTGATGAAAATAAATAATGTTCAACAAGATGTTACTTAGTAACGCGTTACCGGCATCGGACCTCTTTTTTCAGTAACAAGTAATCTAACGCGTTACTATCTCCAAACCAGTAATCAGATTAAAGTTACTCATCAAAGTCACTGTGCGTTACTTTTTCTGTAATTTTCCTTAGTGAAACATTTTACATAACTGCACTAATGACTGCGATTGCGATTTTATGTAAATAAATGTGCACGCATGTGTCTCTAAACGCTCCAACTGCTCCAACCGCTCCTCTCGTCTTTTTGGTAGCGCCCCTCGTCTCTGTCATGCAGCGTGTGTGTGTGCGCCTGTGTCTGTGTCTGTGTGTGTGTGTGTGTGCAGCAGCATTACGGCCGAACTGTGGCGCAAAACAAAGTTTCCCCCCCGATGAAATATAGCGTCTGCTATGGGGATATTTAGGATTCGGGTACGGTGACGTTGACGTTGAAGAGATAGAAGTGTTTAAAACTTGGAAACTTATAGTCACGTGGCGACCGGTGTCCACACACACCCACCCTGCGTTCCAATACCCGATTGTGTCGTGGGCAAGTGATGGAGAGAGAGAGCGGCGGGTGTGTGAGAGAATAAAGGCTCCTCAAGTGTCAACAACGGCCCCCGGCTATTAGTATCTCCCCTGAGCCGAACAGGAGGTGGAATAAGAGATTAACGGCGACATTTTTTTTTATCGCCGATAAGAGTTTTGCGTTAACGCAGCACGTTAACGCCGATAACGGCCCACCACTAGTTTAACTCCATTACTAGCAAGGTATACAGTACCTAATGGAAATCAGAGCTTTAATGAAACATGTTTAATTTGTTCTTGCGGGTTCCAGAGCTTGTACGCTTTCTACAAGTGGTCAAGAGGCTTTCATTAATAGTTCTTCAATATGTTTTTTGAAATAGGGCCCTGTTACATTAATATACATGTGGTTAAAGTGGGTACTCATCTTCATCACACTTTCCTCTCTTTTTGATAGACAACACAATGCCTGGACTAAACTTAACAGAAGAAATGTATGTGCACACAGAACAAGTCTCCATCATGTTTCTCTTGTAAGTTGTGTTGTTTTACCAGAAAGGCACATAGCATATAGAAACTCATGAAGTAGATGATGGCAAAGTTGGCTCCACACATGTATTCTTCCCCAGGCAGGAAGTCGGACTTGGGGTCACATTTCTTTCCATACATACACGCTAACATGACTTCATGCCAAGCCTCCCCTGTAGCACATCTGCAAAACAAAGATATCAAAACATATCCAATCACATCTTCAGCTTAATACGCCCACTAAAAAGATGATATGGGCCTGTGAGCAACCCCGGTCACAATCAGGATGAAGGATGGAAGGAGAACAGTCATTTCAGCAAATGACAACCTGTGACCATGACAGTTCCTCTTCCCATAAAAAAAAGAAAAAAAAGAACTGCACACATGAATGTTATATGAGCACCCGGAGGTTATAATTCAACAATGTGAGATCAGTTGATTTTGTGAGCCTGTGTGGTAATGTTGTATTTTCTTTTTCCCCGAATATTGTAAGAAATGGAATTGTATTCATACCGTGGTGTTTTAATGGGTGAGACCAAAAGTGTTAAATTTGATAACAATAGATGGACTTATTTACTACAGTCATTCTCTTTGAATGTAATAGTTTCAGCTGGGGTGCAGTTATTTCTGTAGATCACTGACCTAAATAACAGCAGCACAGCGTGTGGGAATGTCTGGAAGTTGTTATTCCTGGTGATGTATGTGCCGTCAACCAGTGCGATTTTACCAAATATCTGCAACAAATAGAAGGTTATGTTAGGCATAATACTACTTTATTGTTGATGCATTGGTTCATGGTATTGGGTAGCCAGACCGCTAAGTTATGCATGTCTTGCATGCAAACTAACTTTCCTTTTTTCTAACCTGGCACTGTCATCTTACACGGATCACACACACATCTACCTCAAATTGAGACGTGCACATTCACACACACAAACACACACACACACACACACACACACACACACACACACACACACACACACACACACACACACACACACACACCAAATTGATGGAGTGAACTACAAGTAATATGTACTTTAAAGATTGAGTTCAAATCATAGATAGTAAATAATTGCCACGCTACGTCTGTCCGTATTTTTTTTTTGATTCCCAGTTTTTATGTGTTTTTAGATTTGATCTTTTTTAGTTTTGACTTCTGACTTGCTGTTTTTATTTGTTTCTGTTTTAATAACATGTAACATTGTCTTTTAAGCATTTGTGATACTGCATTTTTTATTGTAGGTCTACATACTTTTAAACTCGTCGTCACTGCAAATGAGGGAAACTTCAGTGTCCTTCGAGTATAAATAAAGGTTGATTTACAACACCAAAGTTATTTGCATTTACTGTCAAGTTACCACCGGATTACGTCAAATCTTAAATAGCACTTGCTGGCCAAGCATACAGCTGATGTATAGATCTCTCCATGTTATTCTTTCAACATATTGTTTGAGCATGCAGTACCTCTGAGGGTATTCTTGAGAATATTATTTGACAGTATTAATTGATTAATATCAATTTGTTTTAATAAACGTACATTTGTATATAGCACATTTGTCCGATCCTATGTTGATAAGACTATACAAACCATTAAAAATATCCCTTTATAGCTGGGGCAGGTAACTAGCACTGTTGTATTTGGTAAAATGTCTTACCCATTCAGCCATTAGTAAGGTGGTGTTCGCACCAGTTCAGTACACTTTTTTGGTGAGCTCTAGTTGGGAGTTAATTTCCATGTACAAATATATGTTGCTGTTTCATTCTGGGACATTAATTAAGAATTTCAATCAAACACTTTCATACATTCATTTCAGGTTACAAACAGAAAAACTCAAACCTTCTACACATTCAGAATTGAACATTCTTAGTGGCCATGGTATTGCATTATTTTCAGTAAAGGGCAGTGCTTGAGTGTGTTTACCTGCATTCCAACCACAGCGTATATAAAGAAGAGCATGAGAATGAGCAGGCCCACATAGGGAAGAGCCTGAAACACAAAATACAATGACACAGTCATTTATAATTTGTAATGAAAATAATTCAAAACAACGTGCTGAACTTTGCTGAGTGAGTATGCTAACCTGAAGGGATTTGATGAAGGTCCACAGAAGATTCCGTATCCCCTCAGAGCGATTTAAAAGTTTTACCAGACGCATGACACGAAACAGTCTGAAGAACGTGACTGATACACTCATGTTCTCAGAAGACTTATCACAGAGAGAGAGAGAGAGAGAGAGAGAGAGAGAGAGAGAGAGAGAGAGAGAGAGAAGGGACAAATTAGACTTTACATAATGCCAATTGCCAGTGTTAATGAAACATGAAAAAGGTCAAATAACTTACTGCAATTGCTTCCATGGGATCCACATCCTGCAGAGAAAAAATCAGTTTAATTCTGTGCCTTTTGAAAAATGCTTTATTAGTAGTTATTATTATAGTATTAAATAGGTGTACATCTATTTGGCCCAACGACCAAAAAGAAAGTAAACATTTATTATTTGACACACCAGCTGTTTGTCTAGCCCTAGCTGCGCACTTGCACCATAAAATCTTCCTTCAGCTGTACGCATGTAGTCTATGCATGCAGCCAATTGTGCGTGCACACACACACACACACACACACACACACACACACACACACACATACCTGCATGATTATTATCAGTTCAGAACAGCCTCTGCAGAATGAACTCACTCATGAGCTAGATGTTCATAATGTTAGATAATATATATATACATAATGTTTTACAACCATCGTAGCCTCACAATGCTTTAAAGACAAGGGTCCTGGTTTTAAACCCCCGTGTGAGTTTAATCCTTGTTCAGACAAATTCCATGCAAAATGTGATTGACATGCAGAAGTGAAAACAGTGAATAGTTACAGCACAGCCATGGAGACAGTAAAGACCTCCAGACGAGGCAAGGGCTGCCTGTTGGAGGGAAACACAAATTTAAAAAATAAACACACACACAGCTAAACATACTTGGGACTCAAAATGACCACAACAGGACATTTCAATCTTACTGTTGAGGATTTCAGAGAGAAGACTACTCTTTAAACACAGATGTACCTGTTAGAATCTGGCCCAACATATTATAATCTGTACTCAAACCAATATTACTGTATGGTAGTGAACTGTGGGGTCCTCTGGTAAATCCAGACTTTGAAAAATGAAACACAAAAAAAGCATACTTAAATCCTATGTGGCTCTGAACAGACAGTAGGCCTAAACAGTGGCATACTATCTGAGCACAGTGAAAGTGAGAAAGACATTAGTACTGATCAGGTAAAAAAAAAAGAATCACATTGTTGTAGAAAATGGTGTTGTTGCCATTGCATCAGCAACATTTTGTATTAACATATTGTTGTATCTTTGCAATTATCTTGTTATTTCATGTGTTGTGCTAACAGTGTTTTTCTGTTTATTGTTGGATCTCTATAATCTTCTATGATTTGGCAATATTGTTCACATAGATCCATGACAAAGATGACATTGATGTTAAAAAAGGAAATTGAGAGAAAGAGAAAGAGAGAGAGCATTGATACTCACATCAACTTCGCTCAGCGTCACGTCCACAACGCTTCCAATGACAATGACAAAGTCAAAGACGTTCCAGGGGTCTCCAAAGTAACCCTTTGAGAGAAAAAATACATTATATATAGGCCTATATATAAATAATATGTGTGTGTATGAAGGGACGTCACTCATGTACCTGTTTTCTCACAAAATATGTGTTAATTCACGTGCAAGCACAAGTTCATTTCAACTAAACCACAGTGCGCGGTGTGCTCTTTGTTGTATCATGTACTGTAGAATGTCTGCTAATTGACTCTAGGGTAAACTCATGTTATAAATCCATGAAACTAACTGATTGCCAGAGGAGAGAAACAATTTTTTTTGCTTTCAGCCATTAACGAAAATGGCAGCATGAAATCAGGCAATTACAATCAGTACTTAATGAGTTATTTTGTATTAATTATGGTGCTGGCGAGGTCACAGCAGGAGTATTTGGAGTGCAGTATTGTATTTTATGGAGACATGCCTAAAGGAACATACTGAAGGAGCGTTTCTGAACTTTTGGCAGTGAGGTTACTCATGGAGTTGATTGTGAGATGCCACCCCAATAATGCGCCCTCGAGCTGCTGTATTGAAAGCAAAGAGCCTTCAAGGATGGAAACGGGGAATGAATGAAAAGCTGAATGTGAGGATGCAAACAGGAACAAGCTGGAGGCCAAGGTCCAGTAAAACCCTGGTATGGCCAGGAATGAAAGAAGGGAGAGGGGAAAAAACCTCCACAGCTTCACATCTTTCTCAATCTTTCCGCTTCTGGACCCCCCACCTGATGTTCCATATCACACCGAAACTCACACTTTAGTTTAGTCAATTCCCTCCAATTTTGCATCTTCGAGACACTTACAAGACAAATGTTCATCACAAGACACTGTACATTACATCATAAATGTGATAGACTCTTTAACCCCTGAGTAATGCTAAAGACAAAGAATAGTAAAAGCATCTACCTTTGTCATACTTTTTTCACTTTTTTCTACAGAACTGTTGTGTCTGTTGTCAAAACTGTAGTCATTTGGGGAGCACTCTCTTCTCCTCCACCACCAGCATTTAGGCTCCATCGGGGGTTATTCTGCCCACAGTTTCACTACCTCCTTCAGATGACTTCACCATGGGCTCTAATTGCCAAATACACTTTCTGACTTTTTGAGCACATTCAAGAAAACAATTGTTCATTCTTTAAACCTTAGCTTAATTTTGTCTGTCTTAATTAACACAGCAGCTGGGTTTCTTCCTATCAAAGTTGAACAATTTACAAGCAATGAATCACAGTCCGGCATTACGGGTTTTATCTGAACAAATTTAACAATACATTTGATTTGGACTTACCTTGGCTTTGAAGGCCATGAGTTTGAGGAGCATCTCTACAGTGAAGAGCACCGTGAAAATAATGTTGAGCATGTCAGACAGGTGTGTAACGTGTTCCGACTGGTTACAGTGCTGGGGGTTAAAAAGATACACATACAGGTAGTTGGTAAGGATGGATGTTGCTAAACCTTAGCAAGGTCAGGAGTATAAGATGGTTTAACAGCTTTTCACACATTAACGTCCTGTTCACTTGGACTCCAAGAATCAGGCTAAGTGTTGCCCCTCACCAGCCTTGAGCATTCAAGGGTTTTGAGATCAGGCCCGTTAGGGTCCCCCTGTCACATGACAGTATGAACTGAGGATAGCATTAGTCTAAACACCATTCATTTTACATTATGGACACATTGCAATCTAAATTTGGATTACATTAATTCAGTGCTTATACTGACAAGGGGTTAGGGCACTAAAAACCAAGGTCTACCGTTGTATTGAAAAGCACATTAAATCAAAACATTTTGGAAGTATGAATGATTACAGGTTTGTTATCATTTTATATTGGGGTTAAAATGACCCAATATAAATATAACACCAACAATGTTGAATAACTGAAATAACTTAAAACTAAATGTGGCAAAATTAAAATGATGGTTAATACATTCTAATTTACATTGTACAAGCCTTCTCCTTACCTTCTCTCTACTCTCTCATTTTACTCTTCAGCAACTTGTCTATTTTGCCACACCACAATTTTTGTTCCCCAACATTAATTTGCACAGGTATATTTCAGAGAGACATACAGATCCGTGGTATATGTTCATGACGTGTGTGTATTCATACCTGCATTCCCAGACACATGGTGTTGAGCATGATGAGGAGGAACATGAGATACTCAAAGTAGCAGGAGGTGACAATGTACCACACCTGATACTGGAAGGGGTTCTTGGGAATATAACATCGCAGTGGTCGAGCCTTAAGAGCATACTGCACACACTGGCGCTGTAGGGGTTAAAAAGAAGGTGGGGTGAGTTTTTAGGCTGACAGAAGCAACACACATTTGAAAATGAAACAAAAAGAAAAAATAACTACATGATGTTTCCTTCTTTGAAGAACAAACACGTTTTCAATTTACCCCCCATGGTACCTCCAAGATCATGTTTTGATGTTGGCAAGAGCAAATGTACAAGCCCCAACAAGTGCCATGGAGGAAAAAAACAAATACAATTGTATAATAATAGAAAAAATTGCCTGGTCTCTGGATCCAGCTCTTTAGTCTACCGCTATGGTTTCAAGACATTTTGAAATCTGTGTGATTGTCACATCTTGTGGCCAAAATAGCAGATCGCTACATTGTGTGCGTGTGTGTGTGTGTGTGTGTGTGTGTGTGTGTGTGTGTGTGTGTGTGTGTGTGCATGTGCGTGTGTGTGTTCGCATGTGTGCACAAGAGCTCTGTCTTTTCATTTCCAGTCACTTTTAGCATACCTGGTTTTTGTCTAGCTCACAGTTCTTATACTCCTGCTCTCCTTGTTCCTGGAAGGTGACAATGACGAAGCCCACAAATATATTCATCATGAAGAAGGCGATAAGGATAAGGTAGATGATAAAGAAGATTGAGATGGCCACTCGGTTGTTGTAGACTGGGCCTTTGTCCTCTAAGTTTGAATCAATGGCTCTATAAAGTAACCTGGGTGGATAAGAAAAAAGGACATGACAAGACTAGACACAAATCCTCAAACATGCAAAACAAAGGCAAAAAACAAAACAATAGACACTGAAAACAGAAGATTACTTAATTTTAACCTGTCAATGCTGAAATTAATTAACATTACTTTTACTATCCAAAAACTACTACATTTGAGACTAGCTGTTGCTGTAGCATCAGCTAATTGGATCTTTTAAACAAACACATAAACTTACTTTGGCCATCCTTCAAAGGTGGAAATGGTGAAGAGAGCCAGCATGCCATTGAAGATGTTGTCAAAGTTTAATTCTGAGTTGATCCATTCTCGCTTATGGATCTCCATTTCATGAAGTGCTCCTTCCTGGTGCCTTATATACCAGCCTCTGAGCAACATAGTGGGAGGGACGGAGAGACAGGTGAGATGCAGAGCCACAGTTAAAGTCATCTTAATCAGTGTTTTTGCAGGGCTCATCAAGTTCAATTTAAGACTACATAAGACCTTTTTGTAATACTATAAAAAACAATTAATGTAATACCTGTTTCACAGTTTCAGTACAGCAGTATACCTAGCTTCAAAATCCAGACCCATATCTAGATAGATAGAGGGCCTGGCCACGATCAATAGTAATTCCCAAATCAAGGGGCGGCTCCTACTTGTGCATTTCAAATGCCACTGCACGCAATTGGATAGCACTACAACCAATCAGAGCAATGAACAAGGTGACGTATTAAGCCCCGTTCGTTTAGCGAACAGCGGGATTAACTGTTAAATTAAACTTTTGCCGTGGTCGGTCGGCAAAACAGAACATTCCTCGTGCTTGCTAATGAAAGATTTGAGTTCCGTCTTCCAAATCGTAAAGGGTCGAGGCCAAAACCATCTCAAACTCAAACAACATATCCGCAGCCATCTTTGATGTTTACTATCATGGCTTCGACGCCGCATGCGCGTCACTCGTCATCCGGTTACGTCCGCCCCTGAGCACGCCTGAGCACCATATGGGGCTCTGGCCCGCCCATATCAGAAAGAATGATTTGATTGGTAGCTCAGGATTTCTTGACATATTTAATGAGCTTCAATGGAGAATGTCCAGACCAACAGGCGCAGCACATTTAATTTGCCAGCGCCTAGCGGCAGGTCTGGATTTCCAGGCTACTGTATACCCGTTTTAGAGGCAGAAAATTGGTTGGGCCAACTAACCTCTAGCTAGGTGCCACTGAGGTCCACATACTCCCTTTTCTAGAGCTTTCAACTACATACAAGGCTTCATTAGTGGTTGGAGTTTTTGTAGTAGGGTCTCAACCACATAAATATAAACAAGTGTATGCTCTAATCACATAATTGTCATGCCTGATCACGTTATACTGTAAAGTGCAAACACAACGACTAAGCGAGGGACATCCCATTGGTATTTGACCGGCTTTAATTGCTGATCTCGTCCCCCAATAACTCTCACTCCAGCGGAGTCTGACAGGTATAGTGTCCGAAATAAGAGCCTCATAGGGGGGCACAGGCCCTATGAGAGTGTTCGCGTCATTTAACTTCCCTATTTCCATGAGCCAACCCTAAAGATTTACGATAATATCAAACCTGTTTGATTTTGTCGGGAACGTCAAAACGGGAAAAAGACTGACTTAAATCGGCTCAGATGACCACATTACATTAAAGATGAGACGGGAGCGCACCACAACTCGAGCAACACTCAATTTAGGTGATATGTCGTAATGGTGTAAGATAGTGACGATAGTGCTGGGGCCCCTTCTCTATATGAGTATAGATGGCACGCTTTTACACGATCATAAGATTTTGTCATTAAGCTGGGGCTCTCGGGCCCCCATTCGGGCCTGTTGATAAGGTCAAGTTGAAATATCTATCCTTGAAGGTGGCATTATAAGGCTATTTGCCCTGTCAACATTGTGTCAGGTCTGCGCGCTGTCGACATATTTGGAGATGCGCGCGCTGTGCCGTTCTGAGCAGATGTCTGTATGTTATGGGTCTCAGTCCCTTGCTTTGGCTCTAGTCAGTGTCTGTCATAGCTCAACTCAGCCTATTCCTGGTTGGGGAAGGATCCATGAGATGGCCTGGAGCATCATTCTACCCAGGGTGTTTCTTTTCTGTATATTAAAAAAATCAACCAGGCGCGAGGACTCACTTGGCACAGCCCTTGCGACAATCCCTTGAGAATAGGGATTTAGCGGCGTACATGACTGTGGACAAGCCAGCCAGCTCACACATGCAAGGTCCGTATTTTGAGGAGTAAAAGTAACACGTTACTTTGGCATGGAGTAATTAGTAAAATAATGATATTACTTTTGAAAATAGCAATAAGAAATACAATATTTTTCTGCATCGAGCAGAGGTCAAGCTAAATTTAACACTAGTTTAAATCAACACCACCACGAGAAAGAGCAGAAAAGCAGTGCACAAAGCTTTCCCTATTTAACAGACAAGGAGGTCTAAAGTTGCCTTATGCATTGAATCTTTTCTTAAACCCTTACTTGCATGTTTCCTCAGTCATTTGGTCAGGATCTGTGCAGGCATAGAACTTGCCCTGGAAAGGCAACAAGAGGCAGAGAAGAAGACAAATAGGCATAGGTTATTTACATGACCATTATACAGTGCTGAGCGACAATATGCCATTTAATTTCCTTTCTTCTCACCTTGAAAAGTTGGACTCCAACGCAGGCAAATATGAAGTCCAGTAGCATGGTGACCAGTACAATATTCCCAATGGTCTTGATAGCAACGAACACACACTGAACCACATGCTACAAATACAGAAAAAATAAAAATAGATCAGATCTGTCAATTTGTTATTAATGGCAAGCAAATTCATATAAATGTCATACCTTGAGTCCTTTGGCTCTGTTAATGGCCCTCAGGGGCCGCAGTACCCTTAACACCCTGAGAATCTTGACCACTGAGATAGCACTGGATCTAGATGATGCAAACACAGGCACCTCACATTTTCTGATGTAAATATTTACTTATGTGATATGTTTGTACTGTCACATATTCCTATTCCAGGTCGGGCAGTAAGAAGTGCTGAGGTATATTTCTAGACCCCACTTACTCCATGCCCATTGAGAGGAGGGATACACTGACGACCAGAAGATCCAAGATGTTAAAAGAGTTCCGGCAGAAAGACCCTTCGTGAAGTATAGCACCATATGTTGTCATCTGAAAAAGAGTAATGTTTTTTAACTAAAAAAGAATAACTCCAATTTCATAGAACATGTAAAATATCAGTCAAAGTATACAACATAAAGCGGAAATTCATATCCGTGTCAAAATCAATAGCCTACTGCTGGCAGAATGTTGGTCTATCTGGTTACCCATCCCTCCCACCTTCTAAAGTGTGGGAGATGACAGGGCTTACCCACTGTCAAACATCCCAAAAATTCCCTTATTTTCCAATCCTGATGTTAAAAGGTATGCCTTGTTGCTTTGTAAAACATCACATTTCATGAATATGCTATTCGTACTATTTCCACAGTAAGTACACGTGAAAATCAAACCTTTCAATGGCCCTTGAAGACCATTAGGAAAGCACACTGCTTCACTATTTCTCTACACCTCTTCAGGTTTATTTGAGTTGGTTAAGTCTTTAAGGTGTAAATCCTAGATAACAATATTAACTGTGAGGCCTATTATTACCTTTAGTACAATTTCCGCTGTGAACACTGAAGTGAAGACTATATCAGCAGAGGCCAGCACCTACAAATGTAACAGATTTGTAATATGAATAAAAGTACATAGTATACAGTATACATGAATGTGTGTGTGTGTGTGTGTGTGCACAAAATTCTGAAAATGTGAATGATAAAGTTTATTTTTCAATTGCAATGTGATTTAAAGTAGGACATTACAATGGGACAGGCATGTACATCATCACCTGGTTCCTGAAGGACATAGGGTCGATGGGATCCTCAGCAGCTAAAGATATAGATGACAGCAGGATGAAGAGGAGGATGATGTTGGTGAAAGTTGTGGCATTGATAATACGATGGCAGAGCTTCCGGAACCTGAAATGCAAAGAAGACATGCTAATGTTCTAGAAAAATTACAATGTAGAAATAACTTTTAAATACATTCTAGCAGGATAAATGGCTAGAATGGCAGAGGAAGAGGGCGGGGCTACAAGCTTAGCTAAAGGCTACTCCACATAAACTACCGCTTCCGACTATTCTCCTCGCAAATGTGCGATCCCTACAAGATGGAGGAGCTCCAACTGTGGATTACTTCACAGCAAGGTACTAAGGATTGTTGCATTCTAACCTTTACTGGGATGTGGCTCACAGCAATATCTTTAACAGAACAGCTGATTCTGGCAAAAAGAAGGGAGGTGGGCTGTGCTGTGTATGTATATAAACAACCCTTGGTGCATGGACTCCACTGTCACAAAATAGACTTTATACACCCGACATGGAATGTAATATGGTGAAATGCAGGCCCTTTTATACACCAAGGGAATTCTCCTGTGTTTTTCTGATTGCTGTTTACATTCCACCGCATGCTTGTGATGCACTAGCACTGGAGCTGCTACACTCAGCTATCAGCACAATACAGAACTCCCATACGGAAGGAGCCTTCATTATAGCAGTAGCAAAACCAAGGATGAAAATACATGAGATCACGTCTACACAATCGTGATCAATATATAAGGCTGTCATGTTCCCATCTAGGCCAGTATGATCACCTCTCTTTGATAATGTTGCCAGCTTAAAAGCCACTCATAAGCAGAGTTAAGCCAGCCAGCAAAGAGGTTAGAGTTTGGCATGAGGGAGAAACTGCACAACTACAAGACTGTTTTGAATGCACTGACTGGACATGGACCTTGAGCAATACACCTCTTGGGTTCCGTCGTAGAATAAGTTTTGCACTGAAAATATCACTACTGTCAAGAAAAGCTGTGACTTTCCTAACCAGAAACCCTGGCTTATCAACAAAGTCAGGAATATGCTATGACTTAGGAAAGCTGCCTATAGAGCTAATGACATCATAGCCTATAGCCTAGCTCGGAATAATCTTAAATGTGGCATTACAGAAGCTAGGAACAACTACAGACTCAGGATCCAAGACAACTTCACCAACAACGACCCCCGACGTACAGTATGTGGCAAGGCATATGGGCCATCACTGATTATAAAAGAAAGGACAACCACAGCAACCTTGAGGACCTTAACAGGTTCTTTTCAATGCACAGCATCAATGGAAGAATGTCAGATGGACCAGATGGCATCCCAGGGAGGTACTTCAGCCTTGTGCAGACCAGTTGACAGAGGTCTTCTTCACTAACATCTTGAACCTCTCCCTGAATCATGCTACTGTCCCAACATGCATGCATCAAAGCAACAACCATAGTGCCTATCCCCAAGCAAAGAAGCGTCAGCTGTTTAACTATCACCCAATTGCACTCACCCCGGTTACAGCCAAATGCCTCGAGAGACTAATCCTGGTCCAGATCAAACATTGTATCCATGCCACACTAGACCAGCATCAGTTTTAATACCGGGCATACATTGTGGGAATAATTCAACTATTAAACCCTATTCACATAAATTGGATGGATTTTTCTTCATACTCCTTCAGCAATCCCATTAGGCATCAGCTTTTCAACATCCAGGATTCACAGGCATTTTCTGCAGGAAATGCATTTTCTAGTATTAAAAATTATTATTCTACATTTATTAAATTGATCATTTTCAATTTTGTTGGCGCTGTTCTAACTCTAAATACTGTATATACTACAAGTTATCATGAGCCTAACCCCACTTTCATTCAGTGTATCGTCACTACATTTTTATTACTATAATAATACAAAGAATCACAGCATCATACTTGTTCCTGGGTCCAAATATGAAAAATGAGCTGGCTTCTGGCATCGGGACAGCCTCCTCCTTCAACTGCAGATCTGCCATTGGACGAGGTCTTGGACTTTCTGGGATCTCGGGGTCCTCCTCCTCATCATCACCTAGCCGACGAGAAGAGAGTGATATTAGCAGAGACCTCCCTCACCTCGTAGTCTGGAATAGCACGTTTAATAATAAAGTATGGGAGTTACCAGGGAAGTCTGCTGGAGGGAAAGGGTCTTTGATCTCATTGACATTTGCCTCAAACTCATCGATTCTAAGCTGCAGGTTCAAAAATAAAATAGTTAAAAGCAAAGAAAGAGAAAAATTATGTGTTTGATTTACAGTCACATGGGTGATGAATGCTCTTGTATGCCTCACCTTGGCAGTAGTAGGGATGCCCTCTACACCCTTGGCCCTTTGCTCAGCCAACTTCTTTGCCAGATTAGCTTTCTCCTCTGTCGCCTTGTCGGGCATGTTGGCCCTATGAATAAAAAGAGTTGATGATTCATCGGGTTGCTTGTTTGTGGCGCTAAAGGATGTCAGTATTTTATAACTTTAATCATGTTGTTCTAATTAAAAGAACTAAATGTTATATATTTTCATTGAACATTCATTTGTCACAGGGATAGAAATAGTTGGAACTGCTTTATATTAGGGTCCTTATAATAACCATTTGTTAATAGTTAATGTGGCAATCTATGCTCATTAACAGGCCCGCCGTCAAGGGGGGACATCCCGTACACTTGTACCGGGCCCTGGAGGGGAGGGGAATAATGGAAGACCCTCTGAGGTTTTTTTTAAGTGTTTGATTTTCAAACCTATTTCATCCAAAACATAAACAATATTTTCTTAGCGGAAGCTTTGTGATTGCTTGGTAGCTCATTGGTTCTGGACATCTTGGTATGTATCTGAGCGGACTGCATACTGCAAACAGTGTGAGGGTGGGATGTGAAGTGGCAGGTAATACGTCCATAGTACAGAGTTGAGCGGGCCCAGAGCGTGGCTAGCTAGCTAGCTAGCTAGCCACGCTTAGATAGATAGATAGATAGATAGATAGATAGATAGATAGATAGATAGATAGATAGATAGATAGATAGATAGATAGATAGATAGATAGATAGATAGATAGATAGATAGATAGATAGATAGATAGATAGATAGATAGATAGATAGATAGATAGATAGATGGTATACAGTTTCCCTGTAAAAAAACATGTAAATATGGCGATTGATTAACTAAATATATATTTAACTTTTAACATGGACTCTCTTACCTGAGGGCTTTCTTGCGTTTTTGCTCCTCTGCTTTCTCTTTCTGTGCCAAAGTCAAAGACTCAGCTTCTGCTAAATTATCAACCGCAATGGCCAAGAAGACATTGAGAAGGATGACTGAATGACAAGGGAGTCAAAGATCTTGAACGAAATATGAGTTCCAGTACAGTTGTCATGGGTGTTCATTGTTGGTCAAAGATACACATACAACACATACACAATCTCAGTAAAAGGATACAATGTCCACAAACGAAGAGGATGATGAAGTAGATGCTGACTAGGATACCAGGCATGCTTGGTCCTTCATGAGCCATGATCCCATCGTACATAACAGTATTCCAGTCCTCACCTGTCAGGATCTAAAGCACATTTTAATTACATCAATGTTAGTGGTATATTTCCTTTAAAAGTTTAAATAACTAATAAATGATTTACTTTGCCATACATGTTTTTTTCAGATTTTTTTTTTTTTTTTTTCAATTTATGATTGGTTGGTTGTGGTAGCATCAGAAGCAACTACTATGGAGAGTACTGTGCTTATGCTGGAACTGCAAAAACTGCAGAATTCTGAATTCTGCCAAGCGTATTTACTTATTTCAGCCAACAACTAGCACAAGTTAATGTAATTTAACTGAGCTGTTCAACTGATGATTCAATCAGGAGATTTTTTAGGCCTATTCAAGCCTTAAACGCTTAAGTATCCCAGTCAACTCACATTGCACATTAACTTTTTGAAATCCTCCTACAAATTACCTGGAATACAGTGATGAGAGCCTGAGGGAAGCTGTCAAAGGTGCTGCGGGGTTTGGGTACGTTGGGAAAGTTGAATTTCCCTCCAAACACCTGCATACCCAGCAGGGAAAAGATGACAATGAAGAGGAAGAGGAGCAGCAGCAAGCAGGCAATGGAACGGACGGAGTTCAAGAGAGAAGCCACCAGATTACTGAGAGGGCTCCAATATCTAGGGAACACAAAATCAATCAAAGAAATAATCAGTGTTTCTGACAGTTTTCTTCAATCACAAAAATGGTAAATCATCAGTGACATTGTAACTGAGTAAATACATTTATTCTTATTTTGGAATTATGCAGTTATATTCATTTTCCATCTGTACAATGGTTGGCACACAATATCACTGTCAAACCTATTTAAGGGATCCTTTTCAATCAACATTTTTATATTTTGTGTCCGTGTAAAATATTGTCCTAAGTAAGGATTGCTAATTTAATTTGTATTTTTGATGCACAAATATTGGTTTGGCTGCTCCAACCGTATTGGATTGTGAAAAGTAAGCTAAGAATTTATGGAACAATCAATTAGATTGGCTATGAGAGCTACTTGGTTAATTAGTTGCTTAACACTAGGCCTTCACGACATGAAACAGGGACGTTCATTCCATGTATCAGCAAGCTTATTTTAACTTTGTTTTTGTGAACTTTATCATACAGTTTGAAGGAATAATGTGTACTAGGAATAGGACATTGTGTACTGAGCCCAGACCCCTTTAGGAGGGTCATGGGGCATTAGGGCACCTTATCTACATTTTAAAAGTATGTCTTATTTATTTTTAATTATGTGGCTTCATCGTGGAAAGCAACGTGTAGCATTTACCTCAAAAAGAGTTATATATATTCAAGTTGGTGTCTCAGTAAACAAATCATTTCCCATAATATTCCTTCAAAACTGCATTAGGCAAACATTTAAAAGGCACACAATGCAAACATTCTAATGGAAAAATAAATTATAGAGACACAAAAAGTATCACTCTCAATGATTACTCCTGCCCCGCTGGTGTGTTTATCTGCACAGTCCCCCCCCCCCCCCCCCTGGCTGTATTTCGCGTATCATTTGTTGGTTTTGTAAACACAAGTTTCAGACCGAAATTGTCAGTTGATGAAAGACTAGCTGGGTTTGAAAACAAGTTCCGGCATTAAATGTTCTTTATGAATGAAAGCTACCTTACCTGCTGATTTTGAGCACACGGAGCAGGCGAATGCAGCGCAGCACAGAGATGCCCATTACTGACATGATGCCCATATGAACAAGGATAATTTCCATAATGCCAGTGGACACCACAAAGCAGTCAAATCGGTTGAAGAGAGACATGAAGTAAGAGGGCAGCCCTAGTGCATACATCTTTATGAACATCTCGAGGGCAAACATAGACAGCAGGAACTTATTGGCATTGTCTGAATGGGAGACAGAAAGTACAAAGAGAGAGAGAGAGAGAGAGAGAGAGAGAGAGAGAGAGAGAGTAAGTCAATTGTTATTTACTTATACAAATCATAGTTATCATAAATATCAATTATAGTGATTATAGGGCTGGGATGATACACTTTTTTCCAAATATGATGTTTTGCGTTATAGCAGGCAAGTGCAAAGAGCACAGATACCTACACAAATAGAACAGAGCCTTTATTGCCCCTCCCTCCCACTCAGTTTCCCACCCTCCACCCCAACCCAGTTCACCGTTGAAAACAAAAACAGAAGAAACAAATAACCCATAAAAACAAAGGAAGGGAGAGGGAAAAAAAGGACAATACACACAAAAATTAAAAACTACAGTAAATTAGTATCTCATATCCACTTAAAAAGATGAAAGAAAGGATGAAGATTGGAAGAAGAACAATGGATTTCCAGGCAGTATTGTCAGCCTCAGGAGTGATAGTGAGGTGGTTATGAACTTCATTTATTAACCCAGGGTTACAGCTCACAACTCTGGGGGTTGTGAATGATATTTAAGGCAGCGCTAACATTGGAGAGGGCCCCCTAATCAAATTATTTTAAGGGCCCCTACAGGCTTGGGCCGGCCCTGGTAGTCAGCCTTTAAGTGTGTAGTAATGCTCTGACCTTGCCAGTTTGTGAGTCCTTCAGACTGCTTGTGGTGTTCCGTTGCAATGGCCAGCGTATTGAAGAAGACCAGCATGATCACCCACCAGTAGAAGAGTTTGCCTTTCACATATACAATGCATTTGCGGCGCAACCAACGATTCCACTTACGAAGCAGCTTACTGCACAAAAAGGAAAGAAAGAACAGTTGAATTAAAATACATGGTAATTCCATATAGTGGCCTTAATAGCATGACTTTTGAATGATTTTAACAGGCTCCATTATTCTTCCATTTCTCTTCTACCCTTTCAAGCCCAAGTTTCTAGTATCTTTCTGAAGTACTGGAGAAAATGGCACCACGTATGGCTGCTGTGTCTTGAGCTTCAACTTTCCTTTTAAGTGTGTTAGATTTTTTGTAATGGAACTTTTTACAAACCTCCCAAGTGAGCCCGATAATACAATATGACAGAAAACAACGTCCATGCTTTTAAATAATTGCCACATTTTTATCATGATGAACAAACAATGGCTCTCATGGCTCGGGTTACCTGTATCTGTACCCAGAAAAAAAAACAAGGATGGTAGGCTGGGTTCCGGTTCAGTTGAGGAAACTTGAAAACTAGCCTACTCTACTAATAGTAGAGTATATATACAGCTCCGGAAAAAATTAAGAGACCAGTCTGGATTTTTCTTTAATCTTCATCTCTAAATTACTTAATGGAAATGCTCTTTATGACAAAAAATATATTGGAATTTGGTAGAACTGTGTCAGTAGCTTGGATTATAAAACCAAAATGTTCATTCTACTCAAACATATGCCTATAAATAGTAAAACGAGACACTGAACATTTGGGGTGGTCTCTTAATTTTTTCCAGAGCTGTATATATACACAGTATATATACAGTATATATATATACACACACACACACACACACACACACACACACGTGTGGGTGTGGTTGACCATATATATATATATATATATGCAGTATATGGTCAGCTTTTGTGTCTGATACTACACTCTACATTGAATCAATTTACGGCTTAAATTATTGAGTCACTCTATACCTGTTGCTGGCTATATAATGTTTTAAGTTGTTACATTATGGGCAAAAAGTTATTATGTTTTGGGCGCAACACTTTGTTACATTATCGACCAGGTGTTCAATTTTGTTTTTTATAAAAAAAAAAATCTCTCTTACATTCCCTCCAAGCTTGCATCAAGCTCAGGATTTAGGCTAAACACTGCTCGATGTGACTAGATTCTGACGGGGGAAACTCAAGGCAGTGCCCAGACACCTTCACTTCCTCCACCCTGGCTCTTAGAATCTGCATCCCTCAGGAATATATTAACACTTAATGTTCAAACTTCAAACCTATATATGGTAGACTATACTAGTTAATAATGCATGGGTCTGAAGGGGTCTAAAATATGAAAATGATTACATTCATGACAATGAAGTCCTGCTAAATGTTCATATTGAAAAATATCCATGCTTTTCAGATACCATGTCTAATACTGACTAGTAATAGACGATCAGCTGCATCGTGTCCATTTTGCTGATACTTCCAGTCTCTGATCCTCCATTTTCTGAGGCGAGAAGGCCTGATGAGAAAACACACAAACACACACCATAAGTATAGTCCCTATAGTTGATGTTATAAATCATTGTAAATATTATGAGGTATTCTTTGTCACGAAAAGCTGTGGGAGCAGTGGGCTTGGGTGTCTTGAGGGGCGCCAACCCTCAAACACTGTGGTGGACACAAGTGGTTAGGGAGGCCGTCCGACTAATGGACTCTAGAGACAAAGCTGCGGGTGTGGGAGGGGTTCAGGGAAGCCATGGATCAGGTTGGCACCAAATCGCTTCTGGGAAAAAAACATCCTGCACCTCAGGAGGGAGATTCAGGGAACCATCCAAGCTGTTGACCTCAACTGAACTGAGGAGGTAATCTGGCGGTGGAAGGAGCTGTGACACACACTGCCACATTAAAACTCCTCAGTCAAAATAATACAAAGGAAAGGAATTGACACACATAAGATTATGAAGAAGGTATGAAACAATTACCGTATATGTATGCTCCATTGTAAAAGCATGTTTCTCCTTCACTGACTTGTATGGAATGTGATGAATGTGGGTAGACGTGGGATGAAGGGAAACGGCTACTGGGAGAGTAGGAAGTGTTTTGGTGGTGCCAGGTGCTGCTTCGCTAACAAACAGACTCTGGTTATGATATTTTACTTTGGTATTAAATTAAACTGTCCAGAGGGGTATGCTACGAAGCAAGGTTAACAGCGGAGCGAGGTCTGCTGAGTCTAAAGCCAGAGTTGTCAGTATCACAAAAGGTGGCTCTCTTTTTTTTTTTTTTGTAATTCAAGTTTTTTTATTTAAATTTTCGCTTTGGTGCATGACAGTACAAGGTTACACATTCAGAGACATTTGTTATTACAGTACAATTAAAGTCTTTGCCATTATAAAGAATAGAAATACAAATAAATATTTGTATCTGTAAAATCAGGAGATAACAAGAGCAGCTCTAGGGGCACAATCATATCGGAGTGACTAGAATGGTTATCCATACAACATTCAGGAGCATCATTACATTCCATCAACTTTGTTCACGTTACAGGTTTATCGGTCAGTGTGATATAAGTCCAGAAACTCTCCCATGCTGGTGCTTTATCCTTGTTTATAGTATTCAGCTTATTAAGCATATGTTCATATGAGGCTGTTTTTATCATGGCGTTAGCCCATTCTTTAAATCCTGGAGTTGTAACTGTTTTCCAATGTTTAAGAATCGTCCTTGCAGCCACTGTAATGCCAACCATGATGACAGAAAAATCTTTACTTGACATGTTATGTAGTTGACTTCTGTCACCTAACAGGCAAAGTCTAGGAGATACTGGTAGCTTTCTTGCGGCCCATTTGCCTAAGTACTCCAAAACAAATCTCCAAAAGGGCTGAATACATGGGCATTGCCAAATACAGTGTAATAAAGTACCTGCTTCTTTCTGACATTTCCAACATAAATTGTTATTCATTACTCCCATTCTATATAGTCTTAGTGGTGTAAAGTAGTACCTGTGTATAATTTTATATTGGGTAAATTTCCCTTTGGCTTCCCTTATGTACTTTCCATTGTCAGATATAATTTTCCACCATGTATTGTCCTCCATTATACATCCTAAATCTTTCTCCCATATTGCTTTTAGGTTATGACAGTCAAAGCTAAGCAATTGGTTGGTTTTCCTATAAAATATAGAAGCTCGTTTGCACTCCCCAGGTAGTTTGAAGTAATCCATGATGTGGTTCCCATCTCTGTACTGAATCTTGGAGGTAACACAGCTCCTGATTTGAAGATACTTCCAAAAATGGTCTTTTCCCTTTAGCTTATATTTTCTCAATAAGTCTGAGTATGACATAAACACATCATCTTCAAATAGATCAGCAATGTTACATATACCACTACTAAGCCACTTCTTCCAAAATACCGATGTCTTTCCAATTTTAATCATGGAGTTATACCATAAGGAGGAGTAGGATTGCTTACAATGTGACAATTTAAACATTTTATGTATTTTAGTCCATATCTCTTTAGAGTGTGCCATGATAGGATTGGGTAAATTAAGCGAACACTGGGATAGTCTATCAATAGGTGAAAAAGGGAGTGCCAACTTATTTTCAATAGCAACCCATTCTAATGTATTATCTTTATTCCAGTGTCTGGTTATTTTGGCCATTTCGAAAGAGATGTAATATAATCTTGGGTCTGGCAATCCCAGTCCTCCTTTATCTCTAGGTGAACACATTTTGCTAAGCTTAATTCTGGGTCTTTTCCCTTCCCATAAAAAGTCTTTAATGATTGTATCGTATCGTTTGAAAATCTGAGGGGATGTAGTTACTGGTACCATCATTAGAATATAATTGAATTGTGGTGAAATCACCATTTTTATAACATTAACTTTACCCCATAATGTCAGATTAATTTTCCCCCATTTATCCAGACTAGCTTTAATTTTTTGTAGTACTGGTTCAAAGTTTAATGCCGGAATTTCTTCAATATCCTGGCTTAGTTTTATTCCCAAATATTTCATCCCTTTTGGTACCCATTTAAACCCAAAGTTTGTCATTAAGTTTGGATTGAGTAATCCCGTAATAGGCATGGATTCCGACTTTGACCAATTAATCTTGTACCCTGATAATTTGGAATATGTTTTTATTGTGTCCATTAAGTGGGGCGTCGAATTCAGTGGGTCTTTCACCAGCATAAAAATATCATCCGCGTACAATAACAATTTGTGCTCTTTCCCGCCTCCATCCACACCTTTAATATTTGCATTGGCTCTAATAGAAATAGCTAGCGGCTCCAATACAATATTAAACAATAATGGGGATAAAGAGCAACCCTGACGAGTTCCTCTGGTAAGGTTGAATAGTGGTGATATTATCCCGTTAGTTATCACAGCTGCCTTCGGGCTTTTATACAAGGTTTTGATCCAACTAATAAATGTTTGTCCGAATCCAAAATGTGATAGAGCTGCAAACAAGAATTCCCATTGAACCCGGTCGAATGCCTTCTCAGCATCAAGAGAGAGACCAACGACCGGGTCATTTCCTGTCCTGTTGGACCATATCAGGTGTAATAGTCTTCTCATGTTGTCCGTGGACGACCTATTCTTCATAAATCCCACTTGGTCAGGGTGTATGATGCTAGGTAATGCACTTTCCAGACGTAAGGCCAAGATCTTAGTTAAAATTTTACAATCAAGGTTTATCAAACTCAGAGGTCTATAATTAGCAGGGTCTGTTGGATCTCTGTCTTTTTTAGGTATAACGGATATCAAGGCGTCGTAAAATGTTGGAGGGAGAGAACCTAAAGTGAAAGCTTCATTATATACCTCTTTTAATATTGGGGCAAAGATATCAATATATTGCTTATAATACTCGACCGGAAAACCATCCATGCCTGGTGATTTACCTGCTTTCATGCATGAAACAGCCTTCCTAATTTCATTCTCTGATATGGGGCTATCCAGCCCTTCAATCTGATCAGTTGACAGTTTAGGCATATTTAAGTTATTAAAGAAGTCTGTCAATTCGTCCTGTTGGGGATTAATGTCCGAAGTGTATAATTCTTTATAAAACTGTTGTAAAACTTCATTTATTTCCTTTGTTGAGGAGACTATACTATTGCCTTTTTTAATAGCTGGTATCACATTATATGAGTCTTGTTTCTTTAGTTGCCTGGCCAGTAATTTGCCTGTTTTCTCTCCTCCTTCATAGAACGTTGTCCCAAGCCTGAATAAAGCATATTCCACTTTTTTATTGTAGATTTCCTGCAGCTGGAACTTGAGCTTACATATATCTTGATATAACGTATCCGAAAATTGTTTTGATAGTTCCATTTCCTGATTTTTGATCGCAATTTCCAATTCCTTTATCTTTTTTATATTCTCTTTTTTCTTTTTAGAAGAATGTGCAATCATTTTCCCTCTAACATAAGCCTTAGATGCTTCCCATTCCATTGCTCTTGTATTAGTGCTGCCAGCATTAATTTCGAAAAAAGATTTAATATCCTCCTTCAACAGTTGTTTAAAGTTCTCATCCTGTAGTAACGACGTGTTCATACGCCATCTACCTTTTCTCTCTTGATCAGTATTTATATCAATGCCAAGCTCTACTGGCGCATGATCAGAGAGGGCCATTGCATTTATGTTACACTTCACAACATGTTTTATAATGGTGTTTGAAATCAAAAACATATCGATCCTAGAGTAAGATTTTTGGCAGTGTGAATAAAAAGTATATTCCCTTTCAGTAGGATTTGTTAATCGCCATATATCGACCAGGCCAACATCCTCGTTTATCATATGTATTGCAGCTCTATCCTTAGGCATTACAGGGGCACTAAATTTGCTTCTATCTACGCAGGCATCTAAGACTTGGTTAAAGTCTCCTGCCAATATTATTTGACCCTCCATCTCCCCCAGTGTCTTATTCACGTTGTGAAAAAAGTGTGGATCACCTTTATTTGGTGCGTAAATATTGCACAGTATCATTTTAGACCCATTAACCAGTGCTTGTATACACACCATTCTGCCTTCTTTATCCTTGATCTCTTTAAGTAAAATAAAACTTAAATTTTTGTTTATCAATATAATTACTCCATTCTGCTTACTAGAAATGGAGCTATGAAAAATCTGTCCAACCCAGCTCCGTTTTAGTTTCAGTGCTTCTTCTCCTTTAAAGTGTGTTTCCTGAAGGAAAGCAATGTCTGTCTTATTATGCTTCAGATAAGTCAATACCTTCCCTCTCTTAACCGGATTCCCACAACCATTTATATTCCAGCTAATGCATTGAACGTGGTGCCTAGACATATTTAAGTATGAGTAGTATATTGAAACTCAATTGTAGGCCAGCAATAATTATGTCCCCCATGCTTCTTGCAGTTGCTATGTCTCATTTGGCTCATTTGTACTTTTATCTGTCATCACCAAGCGCAGCTTCAACAACATCTTATGTGTATCAATGTTAACCTTAACGTTTCTAAGAACATAAACATATAGAGAAAAAACCTTTAACTTAGGAGGGGCCCACCTAAAACCTGGGACCTCTGGCTTTTCTCCAGCCATAAAAGACAAAACAGAAAAAAAACAAAAAAGAAAATAAACCTAAACTTTTTGGACCGTGGGGTATGTACACCTAACCAGTAGAGACTCACTCTCTGGCTTTGTTGCTCAGGCAGAACAATATCAAGCTCACTCACCCACCTCTTTGTCCACATTGTCCACTTTTAAATCAACCTCTTTTTTCTTTGTATTGTCCAAGACAGTCTTCCTTATGGGTCTTCAACGCGAGTGTTATCCGACATGGTCTCAGCTCACGCATCTGTATTGCAGTTCGCCTTTATGAACTGCTCTGCTTCCTTGGCGGTTGTGAAACTCCGATTCTTCCCCTTCCACGTGAATCTCAGGGACGCTGGATGTGCCAGCGTGTATCTCACGTTGAGCCGTTGCAGCGATCTCTTCACGGATGTGAAAGTTTTTCTTTTCTCGGCAAGCTCCTGTGTCATGTCAGGAAACACGGACAGTCGCATGCCTTCCCATTCGATGCCCCGCTTTTCTCTGGCCGCTCTCACTACTTTATCCCTCGCCGACTGTCGCAGGAATCTGATCAGCGCTGGTCTGGGCGGTTGTCCGTCATTGGGCACGGGAGCGAGCGAGCGATGCGCTCTTTCGATTTCAAATTCACCGTCAACTTCAATCCCGAGTCCCTCGCCCAGAACTCTCTTAACACAACTCTCCATAGTGCCGTTTGTCCCGTAGGTTTCTTTAAGTCCCACCAGTCGCACATTATGTCTCTTACTGTGATTTTCAAGCACCTGCATACGGTTCCACATAGCGTCCATCCTTTTCTCATCGTGCTCTCGGTTGCTCACCAGCCGCTCGGCTGTGTCCTCCAGCTGGTGGATACGTCCCTCTGCTTCATCCAGCTTCTCCTGTATCCCGTTAACCGTGTTCTTCAGCTCAGAGGTTGTGTGCTTGATGGTTAAAATATCTCCTGCAATCCCCTGCAGCATGTTGCTCATTTTGACAATCTCGGCATAAAGATTATCCATGTTCGGTGTAGCTTGGTCGCTCTCCCTCTGTTGTGTTAAGCTAGCAGTTTCCATATCGTCATTCGGAGACGGACTATTCCTCGTCGACATGCGGCCCGTCGCCTGATCTTTAAAATATTTCGAAGTAGCCATTGGGGTTCGGGTGAACTCAGGGTTACTTTGGAAGCTGTTTTACAAAAATGAGTGGACTATGATATATGATATTTAAGTGAATATATTGGTGGGTTAGCGGAGCTCTTTCACTGCGCAGCCATCTTGCTCGACGTACCCACGTGACTCCGGTGGCTCTCTTTTTACCTGGCTAGAGCACTGTGGTAACAGAGGCTGCACGGCAAACCTGCTCCGACCAGTTTTTGTTCCGCTTTGAGCTTAAATTTGGCTCTTGCCCTTCAAGCAAACTACACTTTTTGAAATCCTGCGTAGGAAACTAGTTAAATCACTAAACTTATTGATCAGTAAGTTAATGAACGGAACAAAGCAGTGACATTAGCCTTACAGCAAAGTGAACTGTAACATCGCACTGCGGCTTTTTGCCACATGCATTCAGTTATTAATGCAGATAATCTAAAATAGCCTAGGCCTACTGTATACATCGCTACTCTTTGCTCTCACCTGAAATGATTTTACCTGGCAATTTACACACACTGGCTGTTAATGAAGCATTCTATAAAATCACTGGTTGCAACATTATTTAACTTTGAGGTTCTTTCTTTTCATCAGTAGTGAATGACGTTTACCATGTGAAAGGCGCTATAGCCAACAATCCTTAACTTTCTCTTCATGGGTAGACCTACACAGTAGCCTCATCATCACATCCGTGTAGAAGCATTACCGTTTCAAAAATGACATATTTTTAATAAGTTGTATTTGGGCAGTTATGAAACAAATTGTACATCTCTGTGTATTGTGCCTTACCTTGTCCCTCCAGGTCGTTGTCCATGACATCTGCCTGAGTGATCCACTCCATATAACCCTTGAGGTCTTCATCCAACTGTTGGGTTTCCCTCAGCATTTGAAACTCTCCACGGGCATTGGCCTTCTCTCGCTCTTTCGTGAACTCACTAGTGAAAAGCAAGTCATTTGAACTCAATTGTCAGAATACTCAAAATAGGGTTTGGAGAAGTGGACAGATTGAGTAAATCATGGTAAGGCAAAGTAACGTATTAGAAGGGTAGTAGTTAGGTATATTCCTACCCACTGAGCACACCAAGAACCAGGTTGAGCACAAAGAAGGAGCCAACCAAGATGAGTGTGGTGAAGAAAATCCATGGCCATTCCATTCCAATAGCATCATTTACCTGTCAGAAAAAGCACACTTTTTTGTCTTTATCAAAGCAATAGAAAGATTTACAACTTACATTTTGTAATGACCAACATTTACACAAACACTGCCAAGTTTCCAATGTGTGAAATGACATAGAAAGTGTATATTCATGGGAAATACACTTTGATGCCCTCTTACCCACACTAACTTTATGGTGCAAGACTGAATTTTAAATAGAAAGCATTTGCTAACTGTTGCTGGAATTGGGATTTCTGTTGACTTAAATGTAACGTAAACTAATGCTCATTTCCAGATTTTGATTAATTATAATTTATTCATTCCAAATGGGCAATTTATTTTTACAATACATCCATGAACTGTAAACCAAATGAATACATAAACCAACAACAGCATTGAAACATCAGAATCAAATTCATTGTGCCAGGTAAGTGCACAGATCAATGGGTTTCCTTTAGTAGCCCTAGAGATTGTTTTTGTGCAGGCACATAATAGAGATAAAAGAGAGTTCCCTGGAAAGTGCAGTGCAGTACTGTGCAGGCTTCAACTTGAAATGTTCATAGTAAACTCAGGATGAGTTGAAAATTAGCCGCACATTTGTTATCTCTGCTATATAATAATAATAATAATGGATTGGATTTATATAGCGCTTTATTTCTATGTGACTCAAAGCGCTTACAGGGTTCCAGGTTCCATTCATTCACACACAGTCATACCGGTGGTGGTAAACTACCATAGTAGCACAGCTGCCCTGGGGCAGACTGACAGAAGCGAGGCTGCCATTCAGCGCCATCGGCCCCTCCGACCACCACCTCAAACATACAGCAGTCATACACATTCACACGAGGCAAGGTGGGTGAAGTGTCTTGCCCAGGGACACAACGACCATGACACAAGTGGCCGGGCTGGGATCGAACCGCCAACCCTAGGATCATTGGCCAACCAGCTTAACCACCTGAGCCACGGTCGCCCGTGGCTCAGGTCTCATATGTTTCTTTTAGTGGCAGCAGGCAAAAAAAAAATCAGTAGCACAAAAAATAATATTTGTATAAAGTAAATCACAAGAATTACTGAAACCTGGTAAAAAAAAGAATGCATTAACTTTAGAAGGGGGTGGTTGCTGTACTAATGTTTGTTTGTTTGTTTGTTTGTTTTGTCTTGTTTCTGTTAGTCATGTCCCACACACAATCGTGTTTTTACCAATTCTCTCACTGTTTTACCCCATCACTTAAAAAATACACGTTTGGTTTGTGGACTGCGCAAAGGTTGTAAGTGTGTTACCAGTTTCCGTGTGTGTACAGCAAGCGCAAAGATAAATGTAATGCCATAGAATTAGAGGTGTTATTGGAAGAGGCAAAAACACGCATTGTTGAGCTACTGCAAATAAATATTAATGTTTCTCAAAAACACAAGATATTGTACAGTATCTGTGAAAAAATAAATAAATGTTATGATAAAACTAGCAAGGAAATCCATCTCAAAGTTTTAATTAGGCTAAAACAGCCTACTGGTCAGACAGCAGAGGGAGTCTCCTGCTTTACTGTCATACAACCTGGTACACGGGGGCACCCGTGGCGCAGTGGGCAAGGGCGTCACCCCCCTCCCTCCCAACAGGCCCAGGCCCCGCAGCAGACCCGGGTTCGAATCCCACCCGGGTCAGTTCTCTGCATGTCTTCCCCTCTCTGCCCCATTTCACCTAAGTCTCTACACAATCTGTCTAATAAAAAGCAAAACAATAAAATAAATCTTAAAAAAATTTAAAAAAAATTAAAATGGTACAGAAGGTCATCCCTATGTCCACCCATCTATCCATTTATCCATTACTCAATCATAGCCGCTCGTGAGGTTTCTCCGAGAGGACGCTTAAGAGATCCTCTGGTTATGCCATGGATGAGCATTTTGTTGAGCATTTTATTATTAATAATTATTAATTATTATATTGTTTTACATTCAATTAAAAGAAAATTTAATTCACAGTAAATATGAACTTCAAAATAATACCTCAAAAACCATGCATGCAAACCAGTTTGCTGTAACACTAGAATATTAACTTACCCAATAGAGGACATCGGTCCACCCTTGTGTGGTGATACACTGGTAGACAGTCAGCATGGAAAAGCCAAGGTTGTCAAAGTGGGTGATTCCATGGTTTGGGCCTGGCCAGCCAGCTCGACACTCTGTGCCATTGATGGTACAACGGCGACCATTCCCTGCTTGGGCACATGGAGCTGGCTTTTCGTTTTCCGCCGTAGCAATGATGTCTAAGGGCCAAAAGAAGGTTATTTCAATGATTAGGTTGAAGTCTGTGTGTTTTTGGTAGAATGCAAAGCTACGTATTCTACCAAAAACATGTACATGTGCATCTCATATTAAAAGAATGTCATGGAAAAGCTAATTTGTTTCTGTAATTTAATTAAAAAAGTGAAAGATCCATAAATTCTAGATTCATTAGATTCATTAGAAATCAATGAAATGTGACAAAATACAAATTACCTGAAGTGTTGCGATTCTTTGTAAAAAGTGAAGATGTTGTGAAGTACAACAAAATATAGAAAACTGAATTATACAGTCATATGAAAAAGTTTGGGAACCCCTCTCAGCCGGCATTATAATTGACTCTGCTTTCACAAAAAAAAATATAAAAGTGGTATGTCTTTAATTTACCAGGAACAGCTAAGTACTGGGATGTTTTCCAAACAAAGATTTTTTGAAAAGCAGTATTTGGTTGTATGAAATAAAATAAAATGTGAAAAACTGGCTGTGCAAAAATGTGGGTACCCTTGTGGTTTTGTTGATTTTAATGCCTGTAACAGCATGTAAAACTGATGACTTTAAACACAAAGTTGGTTGGATTATGTTGTTAAGCCTTGAACCTCATAGAAATGTCTGTTTAATCATGAGAAAATGTATTCTAGGTGCCTAAATGCAAGTTGCACTCCTCTTTGAGGATTGTGAGAATGGTTGCACACAACCCACAGATCACCTCCAAAGACCTGCAAGAACATCTGGCTGCAGATTGTGTATCTGTACATCGTTCAACAATTCAGCGCAATTTGCACCAAAACATCTGCTTTTTATAAAGACCAAATAACTTAATTTTTGTCTCATCAGTCCAAAGCATTTTCTTCCAATATGAATCTGGCTTGTCTAAATGAGCTTTTGCATACTCCATGCAACTGTATCTGTGGCGTGGGCGCAGAAAGGGCTTCCTTCTCATCACCCGGCCATACAGAGGTTTTGGTGCAAATTGCACTGGATTGTTGAACCATGTACAGATACACAATCTGCAGCCAGATGTTCTTGCAGGTCTTTGGAGGTGATCTTTGGGTTGTGTGCAACCATTCTCACAATCCGCCACATATGCCGCTCTTGTACTTTTCTTGGTCTGCTAGACCTGGGTTTAACTGCAACTGTGCCTGTGTCCTTCCATTCCCTGACAACGTTCCTTACAGTAGAAATTGACAATTGAAACCTTTGGGAAAGCTTCTTGTAGCCTTCCCCTAAACCATGATAATGAATCATCTTTGTTTTTAAGATCTTTTGGGAGCAGTTGTGATGATCCCATTATGTCTCACTTCAGCAGAGAGTCAAAGAGAAGTGCAACTTGCATTTAGGCACCTAAAATACATTTTCTCATGATTAAACAGACATTTCTATGAGGTTCAAGGCTTAACAACATAATCCAACCAACTTTGTGTTTAAATTCATCAGTTTTACATGCTGTTACAGGCATTAAAATCAAAAAAACCACAAGGGTACCCATATTTTTGCACAGCCAGTTTTTCACATTTTATTTTATTTCATACAACCAAATACTGCTTTTCAAAAAATCTTTGTTTGGAAAACATCCCAGTACTTAGCTGTTCCTGGTAAATTAAAGACATACCACTTTTATATTTTTTTTGTGAAAGTAGAGTCAATTATAATGCCGGCTGAGAGGGGTTCCCAAACTTTTTCATATGATTGTATAACAATAAATAATGTCAGCAATGGCCCCAGTAGAAATCCACCAATTGGTGCATCCATAACCCTGTTGTGCTGCATACTATACCTGTGCCTGTGTAGTAGCAGGTCTTGTGCATTTTGCACTTGAAGAGCTCCAGTCCCATAATGGAGTAAATGGTTACCATGAAAAAGACCAATAAGGTGATGTGAAAAAGAGGTAGCATAGACTTCAGGATGGAGTTCATCACCACTTGGAGGCCTGAGAGGAAAGAGGATGTATGTTGAAATTCATCGAATCTCTAGGAATCTGAATGGTAATTTACCATAATGTGATTTTTATCCAAGTATTCATCCAGGGTGAATAACAGTTTGTTTTAATGAACTTAATTGATTTAATCAACTATATCATGATGAAATTCAAAATATACAAAGCATCTAAATCAAGGCAGACCAGGTACTTACTGGGGACTCCAGACACCAGTCTGAGGGGTCGGAGGACTCTGAACGCTCGCAGAGCTTTCATGTCAAAGCCACCACCTTTTTCTACTTCTTCAGCCTCGACTCCACTGAGGTGGTTAATGGCCTCCACTACCACAGTGAACAAGCTGGAAACATAGAAACAGAATATATGATATTGTCTTCTGATATTAAAACATTAGATGTTTTAAAAATGGTTGTTTCAAAACATTACATTTACAATACAAGGCTAGAAGCATTAAGCATCTTTCATGCCTTTTTATGCTGATTGACAGGTGTCACATCGTTTCTGCTTCTTTATTCAAATCTGTTTCCTAAACTTGCATCAATGTTTCCCTCTCTTGCATCTTTGTCACTCCCACTAAAGAATGAAGATGTGACTATTATTAAATGTGCTGTGCATTATAACAAGTACAATGCAATAAGCTGGGTAACACAAGAGCTGCTATTGCTCACTGCATGAGTGAATGTCTGCTGAACTGTCCCATGTTGAGCAATGTTTATCTCATGAAAAGGGGAGTAAGCCATTTGTTTTATTGTGTGTTGGTAATGTTAGTAACCAAGTTTCTATACATTCAGCAACTACAGCCCTGTTTAACTGTCCATATGAGCTTACTGGTATCAAGTAAAGCCCTCTATCGTCACGTTAACGTCAGGCAGAAATTAATGTGTTCACCTGGGTCTTTTTTTCCCACTGAAAGCCGCACCGAGGTGAGAAACACCCCTGTGTATTGCAGGGTCAATTGACCAGGATCTGAATGCAGCATGTTACCATTCCCATCGCACATAAAAGCAGGATCGACGCGGCTTTTTCGGCCAGTGGGAAAGGGGTGTTAGAGAGAACAGTCGCAATGTCTTTCATCCTATCTATTTTGAGACATATTTCAGCATCATGTAAATGTCAAACACACACACACACACACACAGACACACAATTTGTGATTAGGAAAAACAAAAACATGAGGCAACGTAAGGCTAGTCTACCAGTGCAACTTTAGCAGGCCTAGTCACACTGTTGCTGTAAACTGTCCCAAGAATGTGTCACGAATGAGAAGCATCGCAGATGAACCTATCAAGCGCACGGCTGCAAGGATTAACACTTTCCTCTTAAAGAAGTGACGTCAATTGGTGATTGAAAAGCAACTTGAACTGACTTGGTTTTAAGGTTCATTTGTGAATAAGGTTTAGGTAAGGGTTATTGTAAGGGATGGGGTTAGGCATTTAGTTTTGATGGTTAGGGTAAGGGGCTAGGGAATGCATTATGTCAACAAATGTACTCATAATATGTATAAGCGTAAACCTAAACACTTCTATTAAAATCAGGAGGGGATCAGAATTACATTTTATTTAAAAGATAAAAGATGTATTATAATACAAGATAAGTAAAAGTTCCAGCCAAGAGTTAGTGTCACTCTACTATTTTGCAAAGCTATGAGACAACAAAAACAGCAAGTCAATTGACATGACTTTCAGAACATTAAATTACAAATGAATGTGGATCCACACAAACTTCTCGACTTACCCAACAGATACACAAACAAAATCCAAAATGTTCCAGCAGTTTCTTAAGTATGCATCCGCATGGAAAAGGAATCCATAGGCAACAATCTTCAGGAAACACTCTATAGAAAAGATGAGGAGGAAAATGTACTCCAGGCTTTCCTGTAAAACAACAACAACAATAAGAGACTTGATTGAATCTGTAATAATCTGTAACTCATAAATTAAAATTCAAAAACAGTTCGAAGTTTCCTTTAACATTAGGACATACTGTATGCTTGAAGAAACATCAGACTTTCAGTTATTGATATGGATTAAGTAATTTCCATGGTTGTCACTGGACTTTACACCAATATGTAGCAAACATTTTTTTAAAAATCAAACTAAAGCTGTCTGTGTTTTTTCTTTTTCTTCTCAGTTCTGACACTTCTGGTTGGTCGTAAAATCATCTCCCCATGCACGTTTCTAACATAATGCAATTTAACATAACATGTCATTCTAATTCACTTCTATGTCCAACCTTCTAATCTACGTAACTTCATGTCACTTACAAACTACCATATCACTGGAATGTTTTACAGCCCACAAAGTTTATGATTTACGATTGGTCACAATCCCCTACACAGCACTTTGTCATTCAGCACAAAACTTCATGCAGCACAAGAACATTCTGAGAAATTCTGTACTTTTCTGCTGTTTTGTCAAAAGGAATGAGAGCAATGGACTGTACTAATGTACAACCTGTTTTATTTTTCAAATTGTTATTATGAGCAATTTTTTCTTTTGTTCTTCTTCTTATGTTCTACCATCTTCTATTTATTTCATCAGTTCTCGTTTTACCCACACCTTTTATTTCTCTCACAGAAGTATGTGTGTGTGCCTCTTCCACTAACACTTCTAATTCCATGGCATTACATTTCTCTTTACGCTTGCAGTCACTCTGCTCTCCATCCAAACGCTCCATGGCAGAAAACAGTAACACGTGCCATTGTGATGTTATCTTAGTTGATCACACACAAAACGTGCAATCTGTTAGAATGCTCAGGAAATGTAGCACTCTTTATTTTGGATCGCAGGCGATCATGCCTTTAGTGCCTAAACCGGTGGTTCAAAAGCTTTTTAGACAACAGTAGCCAAATATAACCCTAACTCAAAGGTCTACTATAAATATACAGGATATGGTTACATAAGGGACCATTCTCTATCACTCAGACTAAAAGACAGCACTCTGCAAATCTACAAATAAATATTTAACATGGCATGTCTTTACATTGCATAACAGATTGCTTTGATAGGTTTTTCTTCTGTCTTCATATAATACAAATGTAATATAAAACAGCTAGTGTATGTGTTACTGAGTTCTTCATTATGCTGACACCTTCCGAACCACTGGCCTTAACCACTATCAGTATTCACTATACATTATAATATCCATTTGGCACAAACACAAGCATGCTAACGCACCAAGTTGGTGTTGGTGTTGTTGCTGTCCTCCTCAGGCATGGGCAAGTACACAGCCAGGGCCACACAGTTGGCAAAGATGGCCAGTAGGATTATGATTTCAAATGGTCTGAAAGTGATGTATAGGAAGCGTACATCCCAAACAACCCATTGTAACACACAGATAGATGCACAAATGAAAACAGCAAACTCCTTTCAGTCCAGTTCTCACCAAAGTAACGCAACTCAACTAATTGTAACTGATGCAACAGGCCTCCTTCATTACCTTTAACACAGCTTTCTGAAACAGGACATTTCACATTGCTGCAAAGGGTATACACAGTAGCTGGTTTCCATAGCAGCAGAGATGTTCTTGCACAGATGAGAGCCAGAAAAGAATCAGCATCCCACACTCCATGCACCTGCGTCCTGCTAGAAAAGTAATTGAGTTTAGCACTCAGTTGTTTTTTTGTTTTCGTTTCGACTAACGTTCATGAATACAACGGATCACAACTCGTGATTAATGTACGTTGTATAAAGGTTTTTCAGTAACGGATCGGATGATATTTTGGATAAATAACAACAGGCAAAGATAACAACAAAGATAGGTATATAAAGCCTTTTAAACATGATCAGCAATAAATAAAAAAAGCCGATGTCTACATCATCATTAACAAAAACCCCAACTGAAGATTTTCATTTATGTTTAAATCAAATTTTAATAAGCCTTTATGAATAATAAAAAAAGGGTGCAGACACCATGGACAAAACATGGACAATAAATAAAAAAAATAAAAAGCTTGTGTCTTCATTATCACCTGAGCCCCAAGCCTTTCCAAGCCGACAGTGTCAGGTGGGCGGACTCACACATTCTGGGTCAAGAGCTTGGTAAGCACCCGCACACATTGCACCATGCGTTCTAAAACTGTCAGTTTGCACTGTTGCAACTCTTCTCTGAAACATTCTAAAATAGTTGCGTTGCATTGCTTTGGTGGGAACTGGGATTTACACCACACACACACACACACACACACATACAGCTGTGCCTCAAATAGTATAACGTATAACATGTAACATTAACTTTTAAGTAAATATGATCTGGAGGAGCAACAATCACATGTTATGTTAACTTAAATGTTTGATACAGGAGTCCCTCTGCCTCGGCCCCTTTATCAAGAAGGATACTTCCACTCCACAATGCTGATGGCTGCCTTGCGGATGGGATTCTTCAGTGTCAAGAAGAGGAGAGAGCGTGCGGGCCTCGGGTTGCCTCCTGTAGCCATTAGCTTCTTTAGCTTCTCTTTCTGTTTTCTTTTCAAAGTTTCCTCATCCATGATGTAGGATGACAACGGGGGACTGCTGCTGTCCACCATTGTGGCTTCTGGAGAGTATTTGTACTAAGTATACTTTAAAATTGAAGTGGTATTCCAAAAGTTCTGTCGAAGATTGTTAAAAAAAGTGGTAGTCTTGTCTGTCCATTTGTGGCCCTTCAGAACTTGGTTCAATCATCTCTCCCTCTGTCTTGCTGATGGTTTGACTGAGCACCCTCTCTGTCTCTATCCGTGGAATGGCAGCTGTCGTCTCTACTTGTAAGGGATTGGTTTACTGAACAGCTGTTTGGTCAAGAGAATAAATATAGACAATGAGCATGTCGGTCAAAGCATGAGGTGACAAAAGAGGACCTTTGTACCGGTGGATATTATTATATATATACAGTATATTATATTTTTGGGAAGTGAATGCGTGCCAAATTGAGAGGGGGAGAAATACAAATCGTGAAATAAATATCTAATAAAATAAAAGGATAACAGTCCCTGGGGTACTGTGGGAGAACAAAGTGAGAAATCTGCATCAAAAGCCACCAGTGACTTTCTTTAAGCTTTTATTTAGTGATAAGATACATAACAAGCTTAACAAAACAAGACACAGGATTTTTAAAGGTGGGCTATGTAACTTTGGGTGAAATATATATTCTCATAACTTAATAAACCAACTTTCCTCAGGAAAATGAATCCCTGAGACAATATTTGTACTTACAAAGCTACCTTCAAAGTTACTGTTTCATGGTTCACATTTTTATTTTTACAACTAAAACTAAAACGCATGCAATACACACAATACACAACAACAAAAACAGAAGGCAAAAACATAGCTTGAAGGTGGATTTCCTAAACATCAGTAAGTGTTGGAGCTATTCTGTTACAATATTTAATGACACAAACATTTATTTAGTATAAAATTATATATAATATTTATGTTTATTTCCTCATTTGTATTATAAGTTTAAGTGAATTTGTTCATGCTTTTATTTTGAAGTTATTGGGCAGCTGTGACACACCGGGTTTCTATACTGTAGTATATAGGGGTAGGCGGGCATAGGTACTACAGGCACGGAAGGGTCATGTTTCTTTCAAGAGAGACAAAGGAGTTGAGGCAGCAAGTTCCCATTGTTGCACATTTGTTTGTTTGCTTGCATACTGGAAAATAAACCTTCAGAAACCCAAAAGCCTGGCTGCCTGGACAGTTGACTCTTTTCCCTCATTGCGTGAGATTCGTCCCCCTGGTGCCTCAGTGGCTGTTTGATTACGTCGCTTATTTTGATTCCTTTTTTTTCAAGTTATCTATTATTGAGGACAAATTGCCATTAGATAAAGTAAAAAAATAAAAAAAGTATTTCCCCCCTAAAGAAATTCCAAAAAATACATTTGAAAGTTTACGGACTTTGGGGGATGTGCACGGTGACACGCAATACGTCACAAAGTTCATAAATTTTTCATTAATTTTTGTTTTGTTTTGTATGATTTAACTACTTTTATGAAGCATCTTTAAGCATTTAGAGAAGTGCAATATAAATGTGATGCACTGATGCAGAGGGATGCCCAATGTGTGATAAATGTGTTTTTTCTGTATTGAAGAAGTAAATAAAAGGTGTGGAAATGAACTGAGATTGAAACGAGTTTGAGACAAAAAAGAAATGTCGGACACTGCATAACAGCAAAAAGTGACACGGCTTCTGTGAGTGCTGGAAGGTCAAATTTACAGCCAAAGGCTTGGCATTTTTTGTCAAAATGTGCCTAAAAAAGAGGTCTCTGAAATGCAAACAAGCAAAAAGTACAAATGTGTGCCTTGATTTTTCTTGGATCTACAACCTGCCAGAAAGTGAAGTTGAAAGACAAAATACATATTTCAATGCAAAAATGTAAATATTTTGTGATCTTACTGAAGAAGCTAAGCGCTGGTTATCTGATGCTGGTCGCCCATGTGCAAACAAAAGAGACGACAGAACCTCCAGACAACCAAACTGTGGCTCCTGATGGTATCCAGAGGAAAGTGCTTCGAAGATTTCATGTCCCAATAAATCTCATTCCAAAGTACATTTTCAGTTATCCAAATTACCACCCACTTCCTCTGCAAGAATAATGGTTGAAGCTGTTAAAGCAGCACTGATGGAGCGAATTGCTGCATTAAAAATGAAAAATGTTCTAGAAGCCAAAGAAGAGAAACTAAGAAAGGGAAAGGAAAAGTTTGCTCTTGAAACTGAATTGGCAGCAGCCAATGCAAAACTGCATGTGCTGTAAATCAACTCAAAGTGTGGTTCCAAAGCATTCAATGGAATGAACTCTTATTTTGAAAGGAACAGGGCTCAAAGAACAAGCCGACTGATAACATTTTGGGACTTTTTGTCCCAGAAAATGCAAATAAAAGTGAAATGCTGAGTGAATCACAATCTCAAGGTGTGGTATCCAGGCCTGAAGAAACAGCTGTGACACAGATTGACATTAGCCTGGCACCGCCCGCCTACCTACTTCCGCTCAATGTTCATTTCCCTTCAGTCGTCTTGGTCAGATTTTTGGCGGTCCAATCAGCGAACAGAGGGAGTAGCTCAGAAACCGGCGCACAACACATGTCACGACCAAACGTTATGTGATTGGTTGGCAGATCCACAATAGCACTGGGCACATCCAATAGTTTCAAACTTCAAGTGAGTTAACGTTTGTCAATTGAGCAATTCCAGACCTTCTGTACAAATGAAATTAAGTACGATGGTCTGGTAGGACCAGGCTAGATTGACATCAGACCTGCAATAGATATTCATGATTCACAACCTGCCAGACACAATAAAGCCCCAAATGCAGATCATGCTAATCAAAGGAGAAAAAGAAGCACGTTTGCAACCAGTATCACTGCAGTGAATAAAGGAGATTAAAGTTATGAAGACAATGAGATCAAGTCCTCCTCGTCTTCTCAAAGTAATATCAAATGCTGTTTATTTTGCCAACAAACAAGTCACTCAAATCAAGTCAGTAATGTATCACCCGCACTGTGATTAACAAAGCCTGAACATATTTATGGACGTTGTGATTGCATCTATATTTAATAAGTTTGAAAAGCCGGTGTTTAACTGTTGCACTCAGACGGCGGGTGAGGAGGAAACAAAAGATGACGGATAAAGCTTTTTTGCTGCTCGTTTTATGTTTGGATTGACAAACAGAAATAATTCAAACATCGGCCATCCAGCAATGCCACTTTGGAGCTTTTGGATGAGTAAAGGCTTATTTGTAGCCACTCACAAGAAAGAGTCACACATGCATTTCCTGGTGATACCCCACTATTATTCCCCTTTCCAACTGAAGAAAATCCCTGCGTTGACCCGCGTCAATGTGGCTTTTTTGTTTGATGGGAAAGGTTTCACCCTGCATTTAGATCAGGGAACTTATGGCTAACTCTTCCATGACTTCAGTTTAACTATATTCATTCTGACCCACACTCGGACTTTATTTTTGTTAATGTGCTCTTCCAAAAAACCAACATACGTCTACTTCTCATCTCTTTTTGGCTGCATACATCGTTCTGCAAATGGAATGGCATCACAACCTTTGTGGCGATATTTGTTAAACAGGCAGACAAATCGTTAAAACATTTAAATAAATTGCATTTAGTATTTACACGGGGGAACAAGAAATAAGTTACAGATTAAAAGAGAAACCTAAAACATTTAAACGTTATTGTAAAATGGGGGGAAAAACACTAGAACATTTGTTTCTGATTATTTTATTTTAAATATATGTTAATGTAAAAACATCCTACATGTTTTTTTTTCTTTTGTTTCCGTACTTTTGTCAACCTCCAACCAAGTAGTCTTTTCACCACTGGTGACAGCACATTAGTAGTGAATGTATTTACAAAGGGATATGGTGCCCCCTTGTGTAATGTTACAATACAATAAAGTGTTTTTAAACTTTTCCACCAAAGCAGATCGAAATTATGTCTTTTGATATAATCCAAGTCTTACCATATTAATATCCTATGTGGTGATAAAATAAATAACGCAGCAAACAAAAAAGCTCCAGGAGCGGAATACAGCAGTAAGATCTGGCTCCCATTAAAGAGCTGTAATTCCCAGCACTACTCCCTTCCCCGCCCCCCCTGGGTCTTTAAATAGGCCTGCTTGGTCTGTGAGATGCAGCTGTCTAGCATGGTTTGATTGACATAAGCCTTTAAAGGCCAGTACGTAAACCTTTAAACTGCTGATTGTAAATATTATATGCAACGTTGTAATACACATCTTAATATATCATTTATCATGTTCTCTAAAATCCTTGGAAAACACTTATTTAGATCTCACTTCATGACTTTATTTAAAAGTCACATGAAATCTATTCGAACAAAACTTTTAATTGGCTCATTCAAAGTTAAAAGGATCTTTTACTGGTTTTAGAATATCACGAGTAAAAGTTTCCCAAACCATATTAGAATGCTGGTGAAATATCTCATAGATAAGTGACCTACTGTAAATTAACCTAATATCCTTGCACTCATTGATTCCTTTGCTCGCCCCCGCCTCTCTACTATTTCACTCCTCCCCCTTACTTGGGCCCCCTTTCCTCTCTGCTTGTCTTATGTTCTGTCATTTTTGTTTCAGGTCCTCTGTCTTAACCTTCTGTCTTTATCTACATCTTGTCATCTTAAATATTACTACACTGACTTTTTGAACCAACACATTTTCAATACAGTTATTTTTTCACCATGGCTGAAAGAAATCGTATGCTGATGAGAAGGAAGGAGAGAAGAGAAAAAGATGCAGCTGAAATGACCAAAGATGTTAAGGAAGAAAAATGTGAAGGTGAGAAGACAGTAGATAATGGAGAGGCTCCAGCAGCTGAGGAGGAAATCACCAACGGGGCAGAAGTTAACGAGATAGAGCCAATGGAACTGCCTCCATTTGAACTCATCGCAGGGTAGGTCCATATCACCAAGTTGGGTTGATTGAACGGTTGACAGAGCTACTGCATGACACATCTGTTATCTCATTCTACATTTGCTTTATTAATACAGTTTTTATTTGGCTATTGAGACCATTACTCTTGTCTGAAGTCTGAATCTGATTCTTTATTATTAAATGTGATGGATACGTAACGTGTTCATGCCTTAAGTGGTTAATCAGCAAGTGCCTTGCAGGCACTGATTATAAGACATTTCACTAATGCAATATCTACAATAATAACTGAAAACCTGTCCTCTAACCTGCGGTGGTGTATTGTGCGGGTTTTGTTGAAGCTACTTTCAAAATGTCCAAACGTAGATTTGGATCAAACTCTTTCATCAATTAAAATTTGATTTATTTTTCAAACAGTAAACTTCATTAATGGTGCTTGAAGGAACTTTCAGTTTTTTGTTAATTCTAGCGGCCCCTTTGGACAAAATCAGTAGTGTTTTTATATGCCGGCTGTTGTCAGGGTGAGCCATGACAAAGGCATTAAGAAAAACTATATAAAAATAGCATTATTTGCACTGATTGTCTTTGCTGTTACATGTAATCAGAGGCAAAATGAGACTGTTTCAGAAATATTAAAAAGTTCCTAGTAGCACTACTTATACTGAGTATCCCCCAGAACTCGTAACTTCAAAATAAAAACTGTCACTGTACTGCTTTGACTTAAAAACACCAGGTTAATGAGATGACTGGGTGAAAAAAAATAAAGTAAATCTAGTTGCATATTCACCATAATGATTAATGTTAATGAAAAAAATAAAACCCCAAGGGGCTTTTAGGGGGTATTCACACCTGCCGTGTTTAGTTTGGCTGAAACAAACTCAGGTGCACTTCCGCCCTTGGTGCGCTTCTTTCAGGAAGGTGTGAATACAGCAATCGCACTCGGGGGCAGACCAAACAAGCGCACCGAGACTCAGCTGAAGATGTGGTCTTGGTACGCTTCCTAATGCATTCTGCTGCAGTTCCTTTGTGGTGTGAATTTGTCCCGGCCTCGATCCAACCCAAATGCAGGAAGCACTGTCGTCAGGTTCACATTATGGGAAAGGGTTTTTGTCGCCATTGTTGACAAAATGAGTCGTGGTTTGAGCAGGAGCCCTTAGCCAATATGGCCTATTACATTTAATAGAGAAGACGCGTAAAACGGTGTGTTCCATCACATGAAGGAGAGGGGAACGTCTCCCGCACAGTGTGTGTTTTAATTTTGCTTCTCATGTTAACGGGTTAGACTGTTAATACTATCCCCGTGTCAGCCACGTCAAACAGTGGACACACAGCTTGAGCAAACTCTTGGGTGATTTTGACTGGGTTCAAATTGACCCGGATACATTTGTATTTTTAAAAAGCACTAATTAATGGGGAATCAGAAAACAATTATATGAAGTCAAAGAAAAGATTGACAAAGTCTAGAAAAATTGGAATGATAGGCACCTGTAAAATATTTCAAAAAGTGTACCTACTTTTACTGGGGTCAAAACACCCCAGTTGGTTGGATGAGGGTTAGGGCATCTACATTCTTTATAAACTGTATGTGTGGGATCGATTAAAGCCCGCATAGTACATTTTACCTGCTATAATACCTTTTTATTTGACTTAAATCCCATTTTAGCTCTGCAGTCATCATTGTTGGTCTTGCGAATACAAGAGCCACTGTCTTGTAGTCTGTTACTTAAACCTCAGAGAATTCTGACAGATGGTTTTTTAGATGTTAGGTGTCAGACTGAAGTCTTTTTCAGAGTATTCTAGTGTATTGTAAGCATTACTTGCCAACTCGTGGTCTACATCAGGCAGATCGTAAGGGATAGTCCAATATTTTTGCACTGATCGCCATAGTATAAGGAGGTTGGGGGAGATGTCGCTGTCGCTCTAACTATGTCTAAATACCCCATTCAACACCTCTCCAATAATACTGAACTATCCCTTTTATGTGGATGCAATAACTACTTACTAATTAAATAAAAGAATTTGCCATCCCTGAGAACATTTTGAAACACAAAAACGTGAGCTTTTCCTTCTCTAACATAATATCTTTGACTGAGCGGACAGACACCAGTTTGCAATGCAAGTGGTGAACAATCAAATGCTAATTTTGTAAATAAATTTAAGTATGTATTTTCTGATTTTCTTGAAGTAAAGAGGTGTAAAAGTGAGATATGCAGGTTAATAAAAGCTGCATTACAAGAAAATCAGTCTTATAAAAAGGCAGTCGTGTTTCAGTCTCAGACATGTAGATGGTAAATTTAGCTCTGAGCTGCCGGCTGTTGGCTTGTTGCCCCCACCCTGACAGCTCAAGTTTCAACCTGACACCCATCATACCATCCTTCATGTTCGATGCAATCTCACACAGAACAGAAACAGGTGTGGCCGCTCTATCCCATACCGCTTTCAATTATGTGATCTATTTGAAGGACCATTAGTGGTTTTGCATGGGCGGCTGAGTGACTACAGCAGGCTAATAGCTTACGTTACTGATGATGTTGGGGTTACACATGTTTGCCTTTAATATTACATTAAAGCAATAAGAATAGAGGGTTTACCCTCTATTTCCAGCTATCAACAATTACCAGACTACAGTTCTATGCGGTTTGGATATGTGAAAAGTGAGGAGGCAAAGATTAAGACTGTCTGCAAACTCTGTCGTTGATTGGTGCTTACAAGGACGGGAAATACAACTAACATTTTGCATCACATGAAAAGATACCATCCTTGCTACCTTGAATATGCATGAAACACGCTTTATCCAAAGTTATCTCCACCAGAGATGAGCCCTATGCCTATGGTGTCGTCTGAACACTTCAGAAGGTTGACTGACAGGTGACTGGAGGTTCAGCTGTTGGTGTAGAGGGAGAGGAGTAACGGAGGAAGGAGACAGCTTTGAGGAGAAGTAGTGCTGACGGTCCTGGGCCCAAATACATGTTTTCCAAGCGTCTTGTGCTGCTTCCTCTGTGATCCACCTGCAGGAGGAGTCAGGCACACTCTGAAACCCCAACTACTACATTACGTCCGTTTATGTTGTCTTCTAACTCGTGTGTGGCTATTTGACAGCAAATGTAATAGGCTACACATGTGCATAGCGAAGCCTGTATGTCATCATTATCACAGGAAATGGCATTGCTATTTACATGGTGACACTGGAGTTGGGTTTTCAGAAAATTTCACCCTGGAACCTAGTTTCAAAAGTTTACGTTTTCATGTCCTCACGATTGCTTTACAGAGGCCGCAGACGCCCTACAAAGTAGACGTGGGCTGTGTGGCCCGGGTGTCATCAAATTTTTTAAACAACAACAAACTGAAACTTCCCGAATAAAACAATGTATGGGACTTTTACACCTATTTTAATATACTGCAATATCAATGCAGTGATAAAGACAATGATTTATTTTATTATAGACCATTTGAAAAATTATCTGTCTGACTTGGTTTGGAGTATGAGAGAAAACACCAGTTTTATTTTAGTAAAAGATACATTGACAACTTCAGATACATAAAACATACCAATATGGGATTTGCATCATGTCAGAATGTGAAAACCACTATGCTAATGCTTCTTTCATTTATTTTGTTTTACACAGAGACCGGATTGATCCTTTTGCCTTTAAGTTCCAGTTTAAGAATGTGGAATACTCCTCGGGCCGCAACAAGACCTACCTGTGTTACCTGGTGGATGACAACAAACCAGATGGGCTACTTAGGGGATATCTAGAGGATGAGCACGCAGGGTCTCATGCTGAGGAGGCCTTCTTCATGCAGTGTATTCCAAACTACGACCCTGCACTCAAATACACAGTCACTTGGTAACTACCTTTCTTAAACTGTCGGATTGTATGTGGCAAATTAAAAGATAACTTATTTTTCAGGTGGACAATATTTCCCTGTCGTTTCCAAATTTGGAGAGATATTAATAACAGACCTTCCTCCAGTCTGTGTGGATGCACAAATTAAGCTTATGCTATTTGGAGTTATTGTCAAATACTCTGGATGGATGGATAGATAGATACTTTAGATCAGTGGTGTCAAACATACGGATCCGGCCCGCGAGATGATTTAATCTCGCGAGCCCATTCCTGTGAGGAGATATGAATTTTTAAAGAAATAACCAAAATGCTCACTCCAGCCGCTAGGGGGCAGCCAAAATTTAAAAAAGCACATTTTAGCAACGTGGGAAATGGTAAATGGCAATCTTGCTTCACCACTATTAATGTTTCCTCCAAAAACCAAAAAATAAAAAATAAAAAAAAATTATTTTTAGTGCTGAACAATTAATGTACTAGCAAGCGTGATGTGTCCGCGGCTCCGAAACGAGCAGGAGCATGCTAGTGTAGGCCTATAAGATTTATTTCCTAATTTTCCATGCTGCTTTATTTTTATGTTTTAAATTGGGAAAAACGAATTCCAAAACAACCACTAACCTCTGTATTTAAAAATAAATCAAAACAGTAGAAGTTGCACTTTTATTTAATTTTATACCGTCTGCATGTTTGCACAAAATGTGTCCCTGTACATATAGTAAACAAAATTGGACAACTGTAACGTCAGTGCCTGTTGTATTTGTGTATTCAAATAAACAGTTGTTAATTCCATTAGTGCGTATATTGGCATCTTTGAGCAAAATACCCCCAAAATGTTTGCTGCGGCGCTACGCGCCGCACCTCCTATTCCCATGGCCAGCAGCAACCTTAACTAAGACATTTCCTGGAGGGTACAGAGATCCCTTGTGATCCATGATAATGTAGGTTACAAATGTAGGCTGAGTGATAAAGCATATTACTGAAAAACAAAGCTAGAGATTTGGAGTTGACATATGTACGTTATTTTGCCATTATTTTACTGGTCCGGCCCACTTGAGATCAGAGAGGCTGTATGTGGCCCTCGAACCAAAATCAGTTTGACACCCCTGCTTTAGATGGATAGATAGATTCCCACTGATTGAAGGAGTCCTCCTCTCTCCTTGATCAGAAGGTTGTTGATAGATGGTTATTGCAGTTGACAGGGATATCTTTACCGGTTGTTATAGCAGCAGAGCTATAGGAGACTCATTATTAGCACCAAAAGGACTTATTCCACACGTAAGTGTCAAAAATAAGTTTACTAGGGAAATTCACAAGCATTAATATTTGCTGACTCTCATAATAGAATATTTTGGTGCTTACAGTCTTTTGGGATATCATATGTATAATGCTTTACAAGGACATGTTAAGACATTTTCTTTAATATAGTAAATATTACCTGTATAATTTCCCTTACATTCATATCATATCACATGGTAAATTAATTTAGGCAAATGTAGTTGTTGGACATTAAATGTAGCAGTAGGCTAGCAGAATATCTTTCAATATTACCACACCAGCCTCTCATATTATGTAACTTAATAAAAGGTACTACAGTGATTTAGTTTTGTGCTTCCATAAAGGTGGGGAACTTGTGAGGTACAGGGTAAAAAATATATATATGAAATGAAAACTGCATAAGACAAGGTATCCAGATTTTTAACCAATCTCCTGAAACAGTGGGACCTACCTCTTCTGTATTGCAACTCAATAGTATCTTGCAGTAGAGTAGACACTTCCTTGCTTTGCTGCTTGTTATAGATACAATGCATTATATTCTGATTATCCTCATCATACACTTTCACAATGATAATCATAGACGTGTAAACATAAAATTATTCTGAAATAAAAACTGTTCTATTTCCAATCAGGTATGTGTCTTCCAGTCCCTGCTCAGCGTGTGCAGCAAAGCTAGCAGAAGTGTTGAAAGCCCGGAAAAACATCAAGATGAGCATCTTTGCTGCTCGGCTGTTTGAGTGGGAGGAAGCAGAGATCCAGGCCGGGCTGAGGGCCCTACATGCTGCTGGCTGTAAGCTAAGGATGATGAAAACTCTGGACTTCGCCTACATTTGGGACACGTTTGTGGAGAACGAGGAACAACCTCTAAACCTTTGGGAGGACTGCAAAGAAAATTATGAATATTACAGTGACAAGTTGGCTGACATTTTACAGTAACTATAGTGAGTATTCTTAGTATGCGCTTTCAAGCATTTATCTTTTTACAAACAGTAAATGTGAAGCGAAAGGGGAGGGAATATTTCAATTGCAATGTGTGCCCGGTGCAACACTGTCAAACATACCTTACCGGACACTGATGTCTCCAGCGGCAGCAGCTCAGGAAAGCAGCAACAATGACTTAAAGCTGATGACAGCTGGGAAATCTGTACCAGCACACAAAGAAACGTACCAGTAGTGTTACAGTGGGTTGCCACCAAGTAAAATAACTACATAGCGAATAAATTAGAAAGAAGTTTGGTTGATTTTGTGGCAAAGTTAAGCCGTATAGATACATCACAGTTACATTTAATGACTAAATGCAGTTTTAACATTACCTAAATTGAGCCGTTATCCTGTGTGCTCTCAAACGGTCCTTGACCCTTGATCTGAACTCGATTGCTCTTCCTGCCGTGAATATGACAACTGGAATTTGATAACTTGAAATTGAATGTCACATTTTGAATAGAAACTGATTTAGATTCTAGTAAAGTAATTAAAAATCAAGTTTAAATCATTCAAATTGAACATGGGTGCTGCCGTCACTGCACTGCATGCAGCTCTGTATTGGCTTTTAAACAGCAGAACCTTTAAACATTCTCCTTAACTAAGTTACTTGAATAAACATTTATAAAGTCTTTACATCCCTTTACAGTTTTTCCCCTAGGATTGAAACATAGCAAGAGGGCATTTGGGGGCACACAAAAGCATGGACATTTCAAATGTGTGTATCTATTTACCAATATTGAGTCCTAAGTACAAACTTAACCGGTGCTCTTCCCTCCCTTCGTGTTTTGTGTGTGTTTATATATAAGCAGTGTCTATAGCGAATGCACTGAAGGCATTAAAAAAATAATAAAAAAAGAGTGCTCTTCACTTCACTGCATTGATCACCTTTCTCTCTTCTCTCAAAAAAACCCATCAATAAATCAATCTGCCTTATGTCACAAATTCAGCTGCGAGCAGCCCCACAGTAGGCTACAACAAGGGGAATTCCTTTAAAAAAGTAGGCCTTATGTGGACGCTTGGTGTATGTCAGTGTCACCTATGCGCGAGAGCACTCTGAACACAGCGACATCACAGCATGTTATGTTGAACATAAATAGGATTTATTTAATATCACAATTCAAATCATTGTAGTCTAGGCTATTTATATGGAGTGCAGAGCAAAGGTTTGATGAGCAGGCAGATTAAAAACGGAGATGCGGGGTGTCGGCCAAGAAAATTTGTTTTGATTGTTTGTTTCTCCTTTTAATTTATTCTTATTTTTACTAAATTAAAATGTCCATATAAAATAAAAAAGTGGGGCCTTTTAAATCAGTGAGTTGTACTTAAGAACAATTCAGTAGTTTTTTAACGCTCTGACTCTCTCATTCTTTCTTTCTCTGTTGACACAGGAATCCAGTTGGGAACACGTGCACTCTTGATCATCACCAAATTATTATTCAAAGATGATTCATGTTGATTAAATGTAATGTTTAAAGTGATATATATTGCATATAATTTATGTATCTGTGTCTGTGTATAAGTCTGTGTGGGTTGCCTTTTCTTTAGTGTGTTGGTCAGTGTTGTAATCACCTTATCGCTATAGCATAGTGAGGGGCCCGACCACACCATCTGACTGTTATCCTCCCATCTTGCTCTACTCTAGGATTGTCCTGCTGGGTGTACTACGAAGAAGGATTTCCGAGTTAGCGAGGTATGTTAGTCTTAAACCAGACTTTTCAATGTCCGGAAGGTGGCTCTCTTTAAAAATGGCTAGATTACCAATAACACTGGAGATCTGACCTGCTCTGAAAAGGTAGGCTATTCAGAGTTTGGAATTGCAAACGCACTATTTTACCAACCATTCCTTTGGAAATCTCTTGGAACTGACGATATTCTCTATGAACATAAACTGTTTAGCCGGATGTTAATGAACCGAACCCAGCCAAGAATTACAGGAGCGCAAACTGTAGTATCGTGCTGTGATTTATTTATTTTTTGCCACAAGAACCTACATACATTGTTATGTTATTGATGCAGAAAATGTAAAATGCTGTATGCAGTGTTATTCGCAAAGTTGTTCTAACTCTCACTGAACATGATTGGACTGTTTCCTGGCCATCTGCCAACACTGGACAGCACTAACAGGCCTTCTCTAATCACAGGTAGCATACGTTAATGCTTCACTATGTTATTAGTTAGAAAGACGTTCATATTAAATGGTATCATTTCTTCAGACTCCCTGTAAATCGGCAGTAGCTTGCTCCCACGTACTAGAGCCTCAATAGATATTTTCTTAGTATACCCCTTTGGTCTCGGACATTAGTGCTTTTCACTATTTAGGTATGTTTTATTAAGTGGTTTGCACCATTTTCTTTCAGAATACAATGTGTAAGGGGTGCTAGTGAATTTTCAATTTAAAAAGACTGAGGAAATGAGGAAAGACAGGATAGGTTCATATTCAGGACAGACAGCCAGATTTCAATTTTAGAAGGGCCAATGTAACTTTGTTTGGACCTGTTCTAATTGTAAATGTCCCCCCCCCCTATACGTAACAAAGCGATAGCCTTCAGTAAACTGCTGAGGTGCACACTCAATCAAAACTAAATTGTAAAGGCCTTTTAAATAAAAAAAATAGTCTTGTAAAAAGAGACATAACTGGATAACTGCGTGCATAGCGTGTACTGTATTTTTTTTTTTTTAATTTTGTGTTTTTCTATGCCTAATGGCACAAAAAAAGTAAAGTGTAAAAAATCCCCCCAAAAAGCACTGGTTGATGTAGTCAGGTTACTGCACACGTGATGGCTATCAGGCAGTGGCCTGATAGCCATCACGTGTGCAGTAACATGCTGTCTTCGGTGCGATTGTAGCTCTGATACTTTTCTATATCCATCCTGGAACTTCTGCTTCTTTTCATATTTAATCCAATATTTATTGTAGTTAACTTTGACACTAAATGGTTTATATTCCCCATGCTTTGGGAGAGATCAATCAGAGTTTGCGCAAGCTTTCGCTAACGTAAAATGGCCTGCTCTGATTTGACCAAACTTAACACAATTTTAGCCTAATAAGGTTAATAAATGGTGCTTTTACTTTTATTTATTTTTTAGAAGAGAACATATTTTAGGTCTTTATTTTGTATTTAAATGTTAATTTGAATGATTAAAAATAATAATTCAGAAAACATATCCTGTCAATGAGTGGGTGGGCCCAGTAACATATTTGGTGGGCCTGGGTCCAGTGGGCCCACCCATAACGCTGCGGCTGATTCAGGAAATAGCATTAATTTAGAAGGTGGATGAATGCACTTTTTAGCGCTATACATGGTTGTATGAATCCTCTGTGATAATCTTTCACCTCTGAGCTACCTCAGCAGTTGAGGTTACCCTTTACTTCTCTGCTGGATTGACAACTGGCTCTGATCTAAATTGTGTTGGGTGTGATGCTCATGATGAATGTTAAAATAAAATAAAAACAAACATGCTACTATACAACTGTACCAATTCATGTGTTTACATGGCAAATAAAGAATGGGTACTCTGTGGGGAATAATAACCTGGTTTGGCCCCTGATAATGTGTCTGTATATGTTTGTCTTCTGCCTCCTGTCTGCTCTGTCCTTTCACTGATAAACTGCTTTTAGTAGCCTGTGTAGTCTGTTTATTTTTAGTTTACATGCACTCCACAACACAGGAGCGGATATTTTAAGAGTCTTCTTATTTTATTTCTTCTAAAATAAAAGGCACAATATGCAACATTTTGATGAGTCACACAAAAATAATTCCTCTCAATGATCAGTTCTGCCTCACTAGAATGTGGTGATTGGGTGTTTATCTGCATAGCTAGAGCAGGTTCATCCACCATAGTGCACCAACCAAGTGGGATGGCACCATCCTGGACATAAATGTCACAATCACAGAGTTGCGTGACAAATGTCAGCGTCTTCTCGGGATGCATGCACTGTCAGAATGTGACACTGTCTCCTACCCCTGTGGAAAGGCAAGGCATCTGCACTGAAAGTACTCCTAGGAAGTACCATGCCTGGTCTTAATAAAGTACTTGGGGAAACTGATGCCACCCACAGTGACCTAAAAGATACCGGGACTTGCTCTGTATGGGCAGAAGAACGCCAAGTCAGAATAAAGCTTGATACCAGATCTAACGGCAGAAGAAAAAGCCACCTGAACTTAAAAAGCTTCCTCCAACTGATGCTGCACATCCTGCGTGCTCATTTCCAGGTCATTGTGAAACGCTAGCGAGACCAGCTCCATTGATGAATGAGACTCTAAAAAGCCTCATAAAGGAAAGAGATGAAGCCACATCTACATACGCAAAGTCTGAATTAGTGGAGGACAGATTCAAGTACTGTCAACTGAGAAACCAGATTACAAAACTGAATAGACTGATGAAAAAAGAATATTATATGTGTTACCGGGTGGTACAGTTATATAGGATGTAGTTTCCACTTGGTGTGTTATGGTTCTCAACCAATGATGTTTGATTAACCTGTTGTTTGTAGTTTTCTTTATGAATATAACACTTACAGATGTAGTACTTGGGAATGGGATTGCGGGTGGCTTGCAACAGGTAGTGTTGCCGTCTGGTCACAGGGTGGCAGTATTGAGTCTTACGACACTCAACAAAAATATAAACGCAACACTTTTGTTTTTGCTCCCATTTTTCATGAGATGGACTTAAAGATCTAAAATTCATTCCAGATACACAATATTACCATTTCTCTCAAACATTGTTCACAAATCTGTCTAAATGTGTGATAGTGAGCACTTCTGCTTTGCTGAGATAATCCATCCCACCTCACAGGTGTGCCACATCAAGATGCTGATCTGACATCATGATTAGTGCACAGGTGTGCCTTAGACTGTCCACAATAAAAGGCCACTCTGAAATGTGCATTTTTTTTGCTTTATTGGGGGTCTGGGGACTCAGAACCAGTCAGTATCTGGTGGGAACACCATTTGCCTCATGCAGTGCGACACATCTTCGCATAGAGTTTATCAGATTGTCAATTGTGGCCTGTGGAATGTTGGTCCACTCCTCTTCAATGGCTGTGCGAAGTTGCTGGAGACGGCTTATGGTGGAGAAATGAACATTCAATGCACGAGCAACAGATCTGGTTGACATTCCTGCTGTCAGCATGCCAATTACACGCTCCCTCAATGCTTGTGGCATCTGTGGCATTTTGCTGTGAGACAAAACTGCACATTTCAGAGTGGCCTTTTATTGTGGACAGTCTAAGGTACACCTGTGCACTAATCATGATGTCAGATCAGCATCTTGATGTGGCACACCTGTGAGGTGGGATGGATTATCTCAGCAAAGCAGAAGTGCTCACTATCACACATTTAGACAGATTTGTGAACAATGTTTGAGAGAAATGGCAATATTGTGTATCTGGAATGAATTTTAGATCTTTAAGTCCATCTCATGAAAAATGGGAGCAAAAACAAAAGTGTTGCGTTTATATTTTTGTTGAGTGTATATAATGCTGCGCCCGGTGCATTCTGGTCCCTTCTTCCATTTGTTTACCTTTGGACAGCGTTGGTCTTTGCCGTGAAGACGAGGTGTATCTCCATTGCATGCGTACAGAGTGGCTTATGGACATATGCTGCCGGTTGTTGCTGTATGGAACAGTTATATAGCGATACCAGTGAGCATTTGTGTTGGATGGCCGTGTTTGCTTTAGATGTCGTGGGATTTTCGTCGCCAAACGTGGGCGTTCGCTTGCATTGAGATGTATGGCGTTTGTGTTTGTGAATTGCAGTGTCGCTTAACAATGTCTATCTTTTAGAGATAACGACTCGGGGGAAATAAGTCAGCTGGAAACTTCGGGAGGGGCTTGCCTTAGTTCAAGTTTGCTGAAATGTAAGTATTATAAGTCATTGTGTATAATATGTGTGAAATGAGTCATTTACTGTTTACATAATTAAATGACCTGTCAATGTTTATAGTGGCGAAATGTGTATGTAACATGCTATTTTATATTTCCTGTTTACAGTCATGCCACTGCCATATATTTTATAGGCTAGTATTTAACTGTATTTTGCTATTGTAGTATTTTTCTATATTAGTATTTACTTTATTAATTTCTTTTATAATTCGAGCTGAGTTAAATTGAAGTGCAACTGTTGAGCACAGTAGGCATACTAGTCAGTTTAATTTAGGTGCAACTGTTGAGCACTGTAAGAATAAAGAAAGTCTTTTAAATTGAATTATTACACTGTCATAAAATAATGTGTTCTATAATAAATATATGTTATATTAATACATACATTAGTAAATTAATGCTACTAAGACCCCGGAAGTCATTGTGTCCTGTGTGGCATCTAATTCCACAGGCTACATATGCAAAGAATAAACGCTGTAAAGCAAGATGGAAAAGAGCTCTGGAAAACCCTTAATGAAATAATGGGGAGACTGACAACTGGCGGCCTTCATATGTGGAATCAGAAGGCAGGTTTCTGACCAAACCATCTGATATAGCAAATTATTTTTACAGCATACGTCGCACGGAGGGAACTTGGAGCGCAAAGGGAAAGTGGGCGGGGGAGGGGTGGGGGATTTAAATGGAACGCACTTGCCCTTGTAGTGAGTGGTCACATTTGACCGTCGGACAGTTGTGTGTGTGTGTGTGGCGTTGTATTGTGGATTGCAAGTTCTTCACAACAACAGAAGACACCTGTCAACAAGGCGACGGCATTTCCTTCAGATGATTGGATTACGTCGGCATTTCCTTAGGCTTGCAATTTCAGAAATGTCTCTTAGCTTAAAGCTTAAAATGGCAGAATACACTTCCCAAATGTCGAACTTTAATGTGAAGTTGAAGATATTATCAGCGCTATCTTGCTATGGCTATTTTGCATTCCCCCAGATGGGGAAAATAAAGGCAAGGTTTCCGGTTTACACATAAGATTGTTACGTTACTGCTGCTTGTCCTGTCCTATCGTGTCTTAAGTTTATTCTATTGTTTCCTTCACACTTTCCTGTTTTCTTCACAAATTGTGCTCTGTGTATTGTTAATCACTTTTCTGTCGTTCTCCCCTACCTCGCTGGTGTTGGGGGGTGATTTGTTGTTGTCTGTATAGCATATAGCATATCCTAGCACTTAGCTTCTCGCACTCTCCCCTGGGTCTGAATTTGTGTCTTACTCATACTTGTGCGTGATGGCTTGTGCGGATTGTGCTACTTTACTGGCTGGAATGACTCGTTTATTGAGTCGCGTCCTTGAGTTAGAGCAGCTTTCTGCTACTGACGTTATAGACAGCACAGACACATTGCTTAGCCCTAGCCCCGGGAGTCTTAATACCCCCGGTCAGTGTTGCCAACTTAGCGATTTTGTCGCTAGATTTAGCGACTTTTCAGACCCCTTTGGCGACTTTTTTTTCAAAAAAGCGACAAATCTAGCTTATTTTCTGGAGTTATTGGTGACTTTTGAGGTGAAAACACGTATCGCTATGACTCTTCACAACGAGCAGCGGGTGCCTGCGCGGCCCCTCCCTCCCCCGTTTCCAAGCACTTACAGGCGGCCTCATTCCTCGCGCAGCAGTCCCTCCCAGCTGTCTCCTGTTAGCTCACGGCTCAGCATCCAAGCTGCAAATGAATCCGCGTCCCGGCCAGCAAGCTGCCGCCGACTGATCCCGCCCCCTGACGTACAGTCAGGGCGGGATAATGTATATTTTCTTTGTCTAAATAAAATAATAAAATCACTGCACTAAATAAATCACTGTGTTATATCGTTTGACTCACTGCCTCAGGCTCAGTCACTCACTCACCTCACCTCGTCCACTGTGTGTGTGTGTGTGTGTGTGTGTGTGCCTCTGTGACACAAACTTTCTTTACCATGTCTAAACTTTACCAGCAGAAATACAGAAAGGAGTGGGAGGCAAACACAGCTTTTAAGGGATGGTTAAAGCCATTTATTGGAGATATTGGACGAGCATACTGCCATTACTGCAGAGTGGATTTCTGTGCTAAAATCAGTGATGAAACACAGTAGGGGAGAACGGGGTAATCTGAGCCACTTTTTACATTTGCTCCCCTCTAAGAGAGCTAAAATGATTTATCACTCAAATTTACACATTTCCCATTAATTCAGGATGTTTCCTAGAAATGGGCATTAGCAGAACTTTTTCAAGACAAAGGGCAGTGAAAATAAGATTGTGTAAAAAAAAGTTGTAATGTGGCTCACTTTACCCCAGCTGTGGGGTAAACTGATCCACTTACTTTTTCCACTCTGAAACTACCATAACAACACATATTATAACAGTAAGAATCCTGAAAGCTAGCCACACATTCCAGAACTAATGTCGGACTAGTAAAATAATGATGGGGTTTGGTCAATTAAGCAAAGCAAATTTTCTAAACACTTGAAAGTAACTCTGAACAAAATCAAATACAACATATTATAATTCAAAAGGTTTTAATAAGATTCAAATGAAAGATAGAACCAGTTAGATTAGAACACAGTCTGGGGGTCAGAACACAGGACCCTTAGAGCCAGCTACTGTCTGGGGGCCAAAGCATAGGAAAACCAGAACCAGCGAGAACAGCCTGGGACTCAGAACACAGGAGAAGACCCAACTGGATTATAACATGAGCCTGTCATACTCTACAACTAGGTCTACTCTACATTCCAGCCCTGAAGGTTACAGGGACAGATGAGAAGGTGCTCTTTCCGTGCGGTTGCCCCAGGTTGTCTTCCTGTTTCCTTGGCATGATGGCTTTTCTACAATGTGTATGACATTAAAATAAAGGATATGTCATGTAATATTACATTAAAATATGTTTAAGACTAAACTTAACTTGTACCTCATGGTGGGGGAAAGTGAGACAGTGGCTCACTTTCCCCCACAGCATTTGGCTCACTTTCCCCCACCACCACAATTTGAGAAAAAACTACCTCTCTTAGCATTTCAGGCTAATCTTCAGTTATCAGCATCACATGGTTTCATTTGTTGGTAGTGAATACATTTGCTTTGGCACAACAGTTTATTGAGTTGAGAGCAATAAAATTTACTTTTACATGCAAAATACTTATTTTGGTGAAAAAAACATGCTTACCACAGCACCATGAGGTCCTCTTTTTCAGGGCCATGGGGAAATGAGAGGGGTTTGAAAACATATATCTCACATGACCACAAATGTTTTGCGTTGCCTAGTTACAGGGGGTGGCTCACATTACCCGATGCCTCAGATTCCCCCGTTCTCCCCTACAACACATTCAAAAGGCAAAGCCTTATAACTCAGCAGCACAAACAACGCTGCCATTTATGGTAGGCAAAATTGATGGCTCCAAACAGGCTGAGGCTACCATAGCGTTAGCCATTGCTGAACACTGCTCCCTCCTAGCATGTGACCACATTGGGGAAGCATGTAGGTCAGCCTTTTCTGACTCTGCTGCTGCTACGCATATCAGAATGCACAGGACTACGTGCACTGAAATGGTCAATGGTGTCCTAGCACCTTACTTCTTGAAAAAGTTGGTGGCAGATGTGGGTGAGCAGCATTTTAGCCTCCTCCTCAATGAGGCCACAGACATCAGTGTGTCTAAGTACCTGGGTGTTCTCATCAGATACTTTAGTGAAACTAAAGGGACAGTGGTATCTACAGGTGCTGGACAAATTATTAGAATATCATGAAAAAGTTGATTTATTTCAGTAATTATATTCAGAACGTGAAACTTACATATTATATCAATTCATTATACACAGAGTGATATATTTGAAATGTTTATTTCTTTTAATTTGGATGATTAGTACTGACAATTACTGAAAATCCCAAATTCAGTATCTCAGAAAATTAGAATATTAGTTACGACTAGTACAAAAAATTATTTTTTAGAAATGTGGGCCAAATGAAAAGTATGAACATGGAAAGTTTCAGCATGTACGGCAATCAATACTTAGTTGCAGCTCCTTTTGCCTGAATTGCTGCAGCAATACGGCGTGGCATGGAGTCGACCAGTCTGTTGCACTCCTCAGGTGTTATGAGAGCCCAGGTTGCTTTAATAGTGGCCTTCAGCTCTTCAGCATTGCTGGGTCTGGCATCTCGCATCTTCCGCTTCACAATACCCCATAGGTTTTCTATGGGGTTAAGGTCAGGTGAGTTTGCAGGCCAATCAAGAACAGGGATACCATGGTCCTTAAACCAGGTACTGGTAGATTTGGCACTGTGTGCAGGTGCCAAGTCATGTTGGAAAATGAAATCTTCACCTCCATAAAGTTGGTCCGTGGCAGGCAGCATTAAGTGTTCTAAAACTTCCTGGTAGACTGCTGCATTGACCCTGGACCTCAGGAAACACAGTGGACCAACACCAGCAGATGACATGGCACCCCAGACCATTACTGACTGTGGAAATTTTACACTGGACTTCAGGCAACGTGGATTCTGTGCCTCTCCTGTCTTCTCTCCTGCTGCTCGAGTCCTCACTGAGACCAAAAAAGTAGATCACATTACCCCAGTTCTGAGGTCTTTACACTGGCTTCCATTCACTCAAAGAATTGATTTCAAAATACTGATGTTGGTTTATAAAGCACTAAATGGTTTAGGGCCAAAATACATTACTGATATGCTGATACGTTATGAACTGTCCAGAGCCCTTAGGTCGTCTGGGACAGGTCTACTTACAGTCCCTAGAGTTAGGACTAAACAAGGAGAAGCAGCTTTTAGTTATTATGCACCAAAAATCTGGAACAAACTCCCAGATAACTTGAGGTCTGCTGCAACTCTCAGTTCTTTTAAATCGAGTCTGAAGACTTTTTTGTTTCCATTTTAACCTGCAATTTTCATTTTATTTGCTTCTTTTACTCGCTTTTAAATGTTTTATAATGTGTTTTATGTATTCTAATCTTGCCCCTGTAAAGCACTTTGAGTGGCCTTGTGTCTGAATTGTGCTATATAAATAAACTTGCCTTGCCTTGCCTTGCCTTCCTCCAGACTCTGGGACCTTTTTTTTTATACTTTATTGTAGGATCATATAGTATTTCTGATGAGTTATTTTTACATTTACATCATCCTACAAACATTTTATTTTTTTTATAAATGTAAACAATATAAATAAAAGAATAATAAAATAATAATAAAAAAATGAACAAAAACAACAAAATATAGTAATGATAAATAGTATACATATATATACATATACATATACACATACATACACATATATATACACATGCACATATACACATACATACACATACACACATATATACACACACACACGTACACGCACATCCACACATGCCTAGGCCAAAATATATTCATCAGTACTACATATGAAAAAAAAATAAAAATAAAAAATAAAACACAAAACAAACAAACAAAAAAAAAAGAACACAGAAAGTATATACAGACGAGTTAAACTCTTCCAGCTCTTCACGACTTTCTTCAGAATATTAATAGTTTAATTACAATCCATATATGTTAACCATTTATTCCATCGTATCGAACACTCAGTTTCTAGGTTTCTAATTTTATAGGTAATTATTTCCATTTCTAAAATATTATTTACATTTGACTTCCAGTTTTTAAAAGATGGTGGACTAGGTTTTAGCCAGTTCCTTGTTATCTGTTTCATTGCTGCTATCCTAAGTATCCTAAATAAGTATTTGTCTCTTTCTGATATGAGTTCAGCTGGTGTTACACCTAAAATTAAACATTTTGGTTCAGGTACCTGGTTAATTTGGAAAATGTTCATAATAGAATTTGCAATCAATTGCCAGAAGGTCTTTAGTGATGGGCAAAAGTAAAAAACATGTGAATGGTCTGCGTTATTTTCCCCACAATTTCTCCAACAATCTGATGAATTTAATGTCCTAAACTTTGATTGTATTTTTGGTGTGATAAAGAATCTTGTGTATATTTTCCATGTGTACTCCCTCCAAAACCTAGAGTTTGTTGTTTTATGTATTGTTTTATAAATGTTTTCCCAGTCCTCTTCTTTTAACTGTCCCCCTAGTTCTAAGTTCCACTTCAATGCCACCGTGTCTTGTGTTTCATTCTTTTCTTGTAGTATTTTATATATTTTGGAAAGTGTATTCTTGATATCAATATTATAGTTTTTAATCATAAATTGTACTAAGGGATGCTGCTCGTGGATGCCTGCTCCTTTTTGAAAGGTTTTTATATAGTTTCTAAGCTGTAAATATTTGTAGAAATTTGACTGGACTAAATCATATTTCTTTAAAATATCATCAAAGGAATTTACTTCATACTTAGTTATTATTTGTGAATATATTTGTAGTCCTTTTAAGGACCAGACTTTTAAGACACTGTCCATTTTGTTTGGTTTGAAATCTGGATCCCATGCCATTTCTCTAAGATAGAATAGTTCCTTATTTATATTATATTTTTTACAAATTTGTTTCCAATTACATAAAGTATTGTTAATCCATCTATTTTGTCCTTTCAGTTGTGTCATATCTTTTCTATCAATGAATGGTAATGTTTTTATTGAAAATGGAGTTTGTTCCTTTTCTATCGGAAGCCACTTCGCTTTAATATTACCGTTAGTCCATTTCATTATGTTATTTATTTGTGTGGCATAGAAATAGGTTTGGAAGTCTGGAAGTGCTAGTCCACCATGTTCTTTCGATTTTATTAATGTTTTAAATTTGACCCTTTTCCTTTTGTTATTCCATATAAACTTAGTTATTATGCCATTCCATCTTTTAAAACTTTGGGAAGGAATTGATGTTGGCAGATTCTGAAAAAGGAAAAGGAATTGTGGGAGTATCATCATTTTAATTGTGTCTACTCTACTAAAAAGAGAGTCCGGTATAGTTTTCCACCTGTTCAGATCCCGTTTGATTTTGTTCTCTAGATTCTGATAATTAATTTTGTGAACTTTACTTAAATCTTTATGGATTATTATTCCTAAATATTTCAGTTTATCTTGGTTCCACTTAAATCTGAGGTTTCCTTTAGAGTAATCTGTCAGTTGTTTACCTATGCATATAGACTCACATTTATTTTCATTAATTTTGTATCCTGAGTGGTCACTGTATTCTTTTATTGTTTCCATTAGTTCTGGGAGTGAGTATTCAGGGGAAGTAAGATATAAAATAATGTCATCTGCATACAGTGCTAATTTATGAGATTCTTGCCCTATAGTTACTCCCTTTATGTTATCTTGTTGCCTGATTGCTTCAGCAAGAGGTTCCATACACATAGCAAAGATCAACGCTGACATTGGGTCCCCTTGCCTAGTTCCCTTATGAATGTGAAAGCGTCTTGATAGGGTACCATTGACTCTCACTTGAGCAACTGGGTTTTTGTACATTAATTCTAACCATGAGATGAAAGTGCTGTGAAATCCAAAAGCTTTTGCTGTTTTGAAAATATATGGCCACAGTACTCTATCAAAAGCTTTTTCCGCGTCTAGTGTTAATAATAGTAAATCCTTATTATGTTTTTGGGAAAAGTCAATTATGTTAAGAGTACGTCTTACATTGTCATATAGGAATCTATTACAGATAAAACCAGTTTGGTCACTATCAATTAAATCTGGCAGGATGTCCTTAAGTCTATTTGCTATGATAGAAGTTAATATTTTTTGGTCTGTGTTTAATAATGATATTGGTCTATAAGAGGATGTATCCATTTTTTCTTTTCCATCTTTATAAATAACTGTGATCACAGATGAGTTCCATGTTGATGCCCACATACCTGATTCTAAGGCAAAGTTATAAGCTTTTAGTAATAGAGGTACCAATAATTCTCTGAACTCTTTATAGAATTCATTGGTGTACCCATCATCTCCTGGAGCCTTATCTGTTTTTAGTTTCTTAATTTGTTGTGATATTTCCTCTTCCGTTATTCTTTTAATGAGGTTAGTGTTTTGCAATGATGAGACTTGTTTTAAATTTAGTTTCTCAAGATATAATTCAGTTCTTATCGAGTTTGTTTTGTCTGTTTCATCTTTGTACAGTTCTTCATAGTATGCCGCAAATGCTTCTGCAATTTCATTTTTGTCTGTTATAACTTTAGATGTGTCATCCTTTAATTGAGTTATATAAGATTTACTTTTTTGATTCTTCAGTCTATAAGCTAACATTTTGATTGATTTTGGTCCTCCATCATAGTGTTTCTGTTTCGTAAGTAGTATTGATTTCTCTACTTCTTGTGTCAACAATTTATCTAATTCACCACGTTTCTTCTTTAGCAGTTTGTTTAATTTCATATCGAGTGATTTTTTATGTTTATCTTCCAGAGCTTTTATTTGTATTTCAAGTTCTGTTTTAAGTTGTTCTCTTTGTTTTTTCTTTATGGAGGAGTATCGTATTAGTTCACCCCTTAAAACGGCTTTTGCTCCTTCCCATAGAATTATACTATTAATGTCTTCCGTGTCATTAAATTCCAAATATTCCTTTAAGGTTTTTTTGACTGTATCTTTTAGGTCTCCATTTTGTAGGATCAAGTTATTCATTCTCCATAAGTATTTCCCTTTGTTTGAATTCAAGTTCACTTTTAAGGTGAGCTTTGCATGATCTGATAGTGTAATTGTTCCAATGGTGCATTTTGTGATATTTGTCATATCTTTTTTAAACATGAGGAAATAGTCCAGTCTATTATATGTAGAGTGTCTATTAGAGTAGTATGTATAATCCTTTGTTCTTGGATGAAGAGTTCTCCACACGTCTATCATTCCCAACTCTTTACAAGCTCTTCTCAAAATATTTACATTTTTCTCAGATTTATGTTTAATTCCTGCTGTTGAGTCCACGTTAGGATTTAACACAAGATTCAAGTCAGCTCCAATAATAACCATGCCTTTGCCTTGGGTTACTATTAAATCAATAATGTCATTCATAAATTGAGTTTTCTCATCTGGTGGGTAATAAATATTTAGAAGAGTTATTTCAACGTTTTCTATCTTGCCCAACACCAAAACAAATCGTCCTTCTTTATCCACTATGGTTTTTGTTTTCTGGAATGGTACATGGTTTTTTATAACTGTTGCTACACCTCTCCTTGATGACGTATATGAGGATGAATAAATTTGTGCATTTGCAATTTTGCCCAGCTTCTTATGTTCCTCTTGCGTTAAATGAGTCTCTTGAAGTCTCTTGAAGAAACAATATATTTTTTCAGTTGTTGTAGGATCTTCCTCCTCTTTATATAATTATTAAGGCCATTTACGTTTTGAGAAATAATATTCAGATCATTCGTATCTTTCATAGAGATTGTACACATAGTTGGGCTTTAAATATTCACTTTTAGTTAAGTTTGGGCAAGATTGTAACATTTCCATATAATAATTCAGTCGTGAAGAGCTGGAAAAAAACAAACAATTAAAAGGAAGAAAGAAACAAAATGCTGAGTAAATTTTAGCTTGAGAAACATTTGGGGCATATATACAACCAATGTATTCAAACAACTCATCAAAAGTACAAAAACGTAAGAAAGAAAAGAAAGAAAAAGCACCCACATTCAAAACCATTGTGGGTGTCACGGAGAAAAAAAGTTCCGTGATTCTGAGAAATAGCTCACAATCAATGAGAGCGGTCCAGCTGCTGTTCACAATTCCTCCTCAAGTGAACACAGCCACCGACGCTCCCTTACTCCCGTCAATCACCTCCAAATAAAAAATAAAATAAAAATATCGCTTTGGTTCATGTAAAGCCCATTCAGGGGCATAGGTTAGAAAAAAAAAAAAAAAAAAAAGAAAATAAATAAATAAGGTGGAACCAAAAAAATAAAATAAACATAAATAAATAATAATAATATATTAACCTTCTTTTCATATTTTTTTGTCTTGTAATTATTTGGTAGGCTACAGTTTAATTTAATACGACAGTGTGTGTCCTTATATCTGTATTTTGATAACCGCAGCTAAATATAGTAGATAAGTAGGCTGTAAAGAGCAAACATATACATATACAAAAAAATAAATAAAATAATAATAATAATAATAATAATAAGTCGGTTAATTACTATCAATTCATTATCTGGCTTTAAAATGAAAAAATCTAATTAAATAAAAACAGGTTAAAGTAAGCATCTCGTCTTTATTCATTATTTGGCCTAAAATGACCGATTTAAATGACACATTTAAATCACCTCAGAGTCAGTCAGTATTAATCGCATATAAATAAAGAGAAGAGAGAAGAAAGGAAAAAGAAAAGGAAAGAAAGAAAAATGCTGCAGGTTCATCATTACAGACTCTGGGACCTTGATTTCCAAAGGAGATACAAAATTTACTTTCATCTGAAAACATAACTTTGGACCACTCAGCAGCAGTCCAGTCCTTTTTGTCTTGAGCCCAGGCGAGACGCTTTTGACGTTGTCTCTTATTCAAGAGTGGCTTTACACGAGGAATGCGACAGCTGAAGCCCATATCTTGCATACGTCGGTGCGTGGTGCTTCTTGAAGCACTGACTCCAGCTACAGTCCACTCTTTGTGGATCTCCCCCACATTTTTTAATCGGTTTTGTTTGACAATCCTCTCCAGGGCGCGTTTATCCCTCTTGCTTGTACACTCTTTTCTACCACATCTTTTTCTTCCCTTCGCCTCTCTATTAATGTGCTTGGACACAGAGCTCTGGGAACATCCAACCTCTTTGGCAATGACCTTTTGTGTCTTGCCCTCCTTCTTTAAAGTATCAATGGTCTTCTTTTGGACAGTTGTCAGGTCAGCAGTCTTCCCCATGATTGTGTGTCATACAGAATCAAAACGAGAGACCATTTAAAGGCTTTTCCAGGTGTTTTGAGTTAGTTAGCTAATTAGAGTGTGGCACCAGGTGTCTTCAATATCTGACCTTTTCACCATATTCTAATTTTCTGAGATGTTGAATTTAGGGTTTTCATTGGTTGTCAGCTATAATCATCTTCTTTTTGGCAAAAAACACTTGAAATGTATCAGTCTGTTTGGAATTAATGTATACATTCTACAGGTTTGACTTTCTAAATGGAATTAATGAAATAAATCAACTTTTTCATGATATTCTAATAATATGACCAGCACCTGTACATTTCTGGGGCTTGTTGAGCTGGAGGGAGGAGATGCACATTCTATTGCCCATGCTGTGGTGGCTTTTTTAGAAAAGTGCTCTCTTGTTAAAGAGAAGCTCCTTGGGATAGGGACTGACAATGCCTCTGTAATGACAGGGATAAATAATGGGGTCCATGCAGTGCTCAAACATGAGTATGGCCTTAAAGATCTGGGGCCGTATTCACAAAACATTTTATCTTAGCGCTAAGAGTACTCCTAAGGAGCACTAAAAGTTCTTAGTAAGGAGTAATTTCTTAAAACCTATTCACAAAGCTGATAAGACCAACTTTTACTAAGGAATGGGAGGGACTCCTAAGCTATGTCTAGAGGGCGGTGTTGACCCTGTTGCTATGGATGATGTCATGTTCATACCTTCTATGCCCACAGTGATTGGCTGAGAGGGAATGAGAGCTAAGAGTGAGTTTATGATAGAAACACTGTGGGAGATATCCATATCGTGTCGCTGTATTAAAGTGAATAGTTTTTATATACAATTAATGACAAGTGACACTGATTTAACATGAAACCAAGATACTGCAGGGTTTCCCACACATTCGTTCACAATTAACCTACAACAGCGCCACATAGGTCTATTCATTTAAAATGTTACAATGATTTGAATCGGAAAAAATATCCTCATTGAACAGCTGCACGCCATGCACTCTCACTGTATTTCCCTCAACGGCGGACTATGCCGCAATAGTCAGACAGCGACAAACCAGGAAATTCACAATTTAGAAACAACAACTGGCGAAATCGTAAAGTGCATGCGGAAGGAAAAAGGCGAGACACGCAACTATACAGTAGCGGACCTGTGGAATGGAGGAGATGGAAGCGCCACATATGGGCCTACTCTAGTAACAAATTAAACCCAAACGTGACACCAACAGTAACTTTCAGTGCATCGTAAACCCAAAGCAACTGCAGGAAAAGGAACTTAATACATAATTTTTTATGTAAATATAATAAATATAAATGTGTCTATAGACCTACTTTCTAAACATAGCTTTACTAAGATCATTAAACCCTTACAGCTATTAAGGTACCTTTTGTAAAGCTCACTAGCATTAAATCTCTCCAAAATGCCATCAAATGAGTGTCTGTGATTTACTCTTAGTGACTTAGGAGTCCTCTCAAGGACTCCTAGCTTTTCATAGATTTAGGAGCTAGTTTTAGCGCTAAAATGCTTTGTGAATTTCACTTATGTTAAAAAGTTAGGAGTCCTAAAATTAGGAGTGAAACGCCCTTTATTTTTGAGAGTTACTCCTAAATCAGCACGTTAGGACCTACTCTTAGCCTTAAAATGTTTTGTGAATACGGCCCCTGGTCCTCATTCGTTGTGTGTGTCACTCCCTGCAGCTTGCTGTCACCCATGCATCAAATGAGACGATCCCACGCAGTGGGGAGTACCTTGTAAGGGAGACATATAAATGGCTTTCAGTGTCTCCCAAACGCAGGGAGGCATACAAGGCCATTTATGAGACCATTAACTGTGGGGAGAAACCATTACAGATCACAAATGTGTGTGCCACACGTTGGCTCTCTATTGAGCCCGCAGTCTCACACATTTTGGACCAATGGGAGGAGCTCAAGCTGCATTTTGAGGTCACCAAGTCGAGTGAGCACTGCTACATGGCTAAGGTGTTATACTCCATGTACAGTGATCCTCAAAATGTGCTATACTTGACCTTTCTGAAGTCAGTGCTGGGAGAGGTACAGTTGGCCATGAAAGCTTTTGAGGGAGAGCAGGTCGATCCTCTCAAGCTACTTGACAGCTTGGTGAGCCTCATTAAGTCTGTGAGTAGCAGGGTCCTGAATCCACTGGCAAAGGTAGATGTTTTGAAAGGGCCAATCGATGGATACATAAGTCCTGTTCCATAAATCGGTTTCCTTTTTGACTCAAAGGCAGCTGAGCTCCACCTTGCGCCTGACAATGAGCAAAATGTCAGAAAACGGTGTGTCGCCTTCACTATCTCCCTCACCAATGAGCTGAGGATGAGACTGCCTGAGAACATTGAGACATTGAAATACACGTTGCTTGGTTCTGTGTAAATAACACAGAAGCAAGCAAAGCCGGCCTATTGGAGTGATGTTGTTCCGTCAATATGCCGCAATCTCTGTGTAAAAGGGGCTTATGTTTCTTTCTTTTTATTGTGTCATTCTAGACATCACCTACTCACTATGCAGTCTTGAATCCATCAGTTCCCCTGCTGAAGCTTTTTTTTCGATGGGGTAGCTGATAAAGAAATATTTCAAGCACACACGAGGTGCTGTAAACATGGGGATGGCAGTAGCTTGTGAAGACAAGTCGCACGGCTGGGAACCAGAGCTGGAAGTTCTTAAATTACCACACTGGCTGGCTCATGGGGCATCATATAGTGTGGTGTGCTGGCATTCGACATCCCAAAGACCAGCGTCTTCCGTGCTGTCCACAAAGTGGCCGATTAGATTTTGGAGAAGAGGAAGTGGTTACAGTTATCTGGATGGCTCGATGGCAGCAGCGAGATTTAAAACACGGATACAATTATTACGGGCCATCACGAGTGATGCGCAGCACGGCACCAGCAGCAGAGCGAAGCCATGGACCAACACAAGCAGCAGCAGCAGCTGGATTCCACAGCCCCTGGTCTTTCTCAGAGGCTCAAAGTGGATTTGCCCCCAGATTAGACTACCTCTAGCACCAATCATATCAACCAGCTGAATCTGCTCATGGCTAACCGTCTGTCGTGCACCATCAGGCATCAATGGGGCCAGACCCAACCTGAGAAGACTGATGATCAGGAGGGAGAGAAGACTGACAAGCTAGAGGAGCCCTTTCAGGAAATGGACCAGTGCCCCTCAGACCCAGATGTCCCTCCACTGAATAGAACTGTGAGTGTCTTTGATTCAACCCTGAGGAGGAGGACGATGAGTCTGGAACCTCATCAAATCCGAGCAAAGATCCAACAAGAAAAGAGAGAAATTAAAAACATGGCTCCCACTAGGAAGTTAACAAAGGGCACAGCCCACCCCCATGCACTTCCTCCATGGCATAAAGACTTTAAAGTAACTGGCCAAATCGGTGAGCCCGGTCAGAAAGATCGATTGACATTTTCAAGCTTAGCTCGCCAAATCGAAAATGGCCTAAACAAGGGGTTTCCAGAGATTGAAGTTGTAGATGCAGTCATAAAAGCAATATCCCCTGGCATGCAACTTCGTAGCTATTTAGAGGGAAAATCAAATTTGACCTTACCCATATCAAGGCGAATACTCCGTTCTCATTACCAGGAGAAAAGTGCAACTGACCTCTATAAGCAACGGTCCTCAGAGGTGCAGGGCATCAAAGAAAGGTAATTACACTCTGTTCGTGATGACACAAACAACAGCTGTTACGACCCGCAAATCACGCCTGTTTAATAACGTGCATAAATTATAGCCTAATAGCAATCGGGAAACTCCAAGCACTTACTCACAAGGGCAATGCAAACAAACTCAGGGAAAGCACGTTTCAACCGTGGATTGATAGGTGGTACATGCGGCAAGTTGCACACTCACACAACAGAGAGAGACAGAAAAAGAAACTTCACTAAACAGGCACTCCGGCTGACTGAAGTCACGGCCGCCAACTTTCCCACCGCTGCACGGCAACTCGCCGCCGCCATTCATTTCAAAGTGTTGTTTAGGTCTGGATACTCCGTTTGCAACAATGCCTTGTATAACCGTCTTGCTGCCGGGCGGCTGCCACTGAAAGTTTCAACATGGGGAAGCTGAGCGGTTGGGCAAAATCTGTGCGTGTTCACGTGGGCGGCAACCGCTTCCTGGTCCAAGCTCCGCAGCTGTAACCGCCTCCCCTCTGCTGCCCTTCCCTCATTGAAATTTGTTTTGCGGACCCGTCCCAGACAGTCAAAGCGTGTAATACCAGGCGTGGCCAACTGTCAATGCTGGCTGCTCGGAGGAGGCAGAGTCCTGAGGGCCTGGAAATAACAATTGCTTATCTCGTTAACCCACCCGGTCTCCTCACAAGCAGTTTGTGTAGTATGGAGCCAGGGGTGCGTTCGGATTACACAGTTTATTCAATCAATTCGTAGTAGCCTAACACACGGCATTTAACGTTCAGTAACGATAACGGCGTTGTAACGACGGACAAAGTAATCAGATAGATTACCCTGTTACTGAAAAAATAATGGCTTTACCTAACGCCGTTCTTTTAAACAGCGTTATTCCAAACATTGCTTGTTGGATACCTGACTGATGCAGTCGGCAAATCAGGCTTTAGCCATGTCAACTGGCAGTAATGATGGTGCTTCGGTGAGTTCAAAAAAATTCCTATATATCCCAGCCATTATATTCTTCCCTGTTAAAACGAGTATGGTCTGGCTGCAGTGCCGGAGACCTGCACGTTTGGAACCCGTTAGTTAGGGACCCACCGGTTCGCGCCACAGCGGAAGTTTAGCGGATGAAGACGGATGAAGATAATTATTAGGGCTGTCAAGCGATTAAAAAAATTAATCTAATTAATTACAGGCTCTGTGATTAATTAATCTAAATTAATCGCATACTTACATTTTGCCGAGAAAGTATTTCAAAATAATTTAATTCAAGTAAATTATAGCAGATTATTGAGCCAATGAATAATAGACATAATAGACTTTAAAGTTAAATTTCTCTTTTATTTAAAACATGTCTTTCATTAACATATGGTGCATTTGAAGATCAAATTAATAACATTTCCATATCACTCAAGATTCAATGCATCTCAGGCAAAAAAATATACATTACTTTTTTTTTTTAACTTTAACACTTTTTCTTGAATACTGTATGTGCCAAAAAAAAACTCAGGCAGTAGAAACTAACAGTTTCATAGTGCAATTGCTATTCCAGGGCTTAACATTGTCATTTTCGTGCAGCAGAAACCAACAGTTTCAAATACAGTGCAATTTCTATTCCAGGGCTTAACATTTGACCTTACTTCCACTTATTTCTGAAATATCCTGAATGACAGGAATGATACATTCAAACTAGCAACTTGTAGTGTTACACTAGTGGAAGCATTTGCTTCACTTCTTACCTCTCCCTCAGCCAGTTGCTCAGACAAACTAACTTTTCTACATTCTCCGTGCTCAAGGCCGCCCTTTTCTTTTGTACTATGTTACCTGCAAGTGAGAAAAGTCTCTCACACGGGACAGAAGTGGCAGGAGCGGCCAGATATTTTCGAGCCAGGTCAGACAGCTGCTTATGGGTCCCTGCATGAACTGACCACCAGCGCAGCGGGCAGTCCTCCATGCTGATGCTGTGTGCTGCTCTGTAGCAGTTCAGAGCCCTGTTCGGCCCCTCCATGTCGTCATCATCAGAGTCAGAGTCTGAAGCAAAAAGCAAAAGGTTCCTCCTCTTTTTTGCTGGCTCTTCTGAGGGCTGTGGGGTAGCTCCACTGGGTTCTTTCTGCAGCAGTACCTGAAGGCTGGCCCACAGTTCATCTCTCTCTCCTCTTGGTAGAAACTTTAAGTCCTTGAAACGTGGGTCCAGAGCTGAAGCAATCTTGAGCCATCCGTTATTGATATTTGCTTGTCGTTCAGACAGGTCTTTCTTAAAGGCAGCCTTGAACCTTCCCACGTATGTCGGGTCGTCCTCTGAGACTTCCATGGAGCGGTGCAGGTGGCAGAGAGCTGGCAACACAACAGAGCATGAGACATAAGTTGTGGTGATCACAGCTGGCTGCTGTGTGTGTTCCTCCTCCTCCTACTGCCACGCCCCCTGTCCGTCTCCGTTCCACACCTGGTCTGCATCTGCAATCAACACACCTTTATCTACTCCTGGTTTCCCTGCAGTCGGTGCCAGAGCGTTCCTTGCTATCAGTGGTAATTATACGTACCTTGCACTAGTGTAATTGTCTACCTCGCTCTCTCTCTCTCTCTCGTCTCCTGTTGTGCTTTGTGCTCATTCTTACTTATGTTTCCTCTGCTTGCAGTTACCCGGACCTCGCTCTCCAGCATACCCACCTGCTTCTCCACCCCGGCTTCCCCACTCACCACCTGCTTCCCCAACTCGTTTAATAAACCTTTTTATTTTTATCCTACAACTGCCTCTGTCTGCTCTTGGGTCCAGTACCAAACCATAACATAAGTCTCACCTTTAAGCAGCTCAGTCACATATCTGGAGAGAGTGATAAGAAATGCATACAGAACATTAATTATATCAGTGTCATAACAGTACATTTAATTTAAGAAAAAGCAAATTAATTTTAGTGAATGTTTGCATTCATTAGAAAAACATTTAGCAAAATAAAGACAATGAGAAATAAATCTAATTTTAATGAAACAGCTGTTCCCTGTGTCTGTGTGTGGAAATGCTTTTACCTGCATGATTCAAGGAGAGTTTCCAGCCGTTGGAGTTTGTCCCACTCAGATGCAGTCAACATGGCTAGCTTGTGCTTTTGGCGGCTCAGAGTAGCCTTGACGGCCTCTTGGTTCTTCAGGAGACGGGTGATCATGGCGAGCGACGAGTTCCATCTGGTGGAAACGTCCTGTATCAGATGCTCTGTCTGCTGCCCAAGTTCCTTTTGGTGCTGTTGGAGCTCCTCCGTATTGGCAGGACTGTGTTTAAAGTGCCCCACTATCTTACGACACTTTGCAAGTGTGTCACAAAATCCGCTGTCTGCAAGGCAAACAGTGATGCTCCTTTGTACCAAATGAGCAATACAGGGCATGTGCTCGAACGGAAGCTTTTTCACAGCAGCAATGTGTAGAAAGTTTTGAACAATAAAGTAGAATAAATATTTGAATGCAATACAGAATGCCTCAGTGCCTTGATTTATATTCCATTAGATGTGTGTCAATGGGAGCGAGTTGTCTTTTCCTTAACATTTCCACCATAAATAAATACAGAAGACACAAATTACTGCATAAAAATTAACCAAAATGCACAAAATGAATAGCCTGGCATTCCCAGACCTGCCACTAGGCGCAGGCAAATTAAATTTGCTGCGCTTGTTGGTCTGGACACCCTCCGTTGAAGCTTATCAAGAATACCAGAAATCTGGTATAACGTTTCAATTGGTTCTATCTAATATGGGCGCGCCAGAGCCCTTTATATGGTGCTCTGGGGAGGACGTAACCGGATGACGACAGTGACGTGCATGCGACGTCGAAGCTGTGATAGTAAACATCAAAGATGGCTGCGGATATGTTGTGTGAGTTTGAGACTGCTTTGGCCTCGACCCTTAACGAATTGGAAGACGGGACTCATAGCTTTCACTAGCAAGTAAGTGGAATGTTCTGTTTTGCCGACCGACAACGGCAAACGTTTAATTGAACAGTTTAACAGCTGTTCGCTAAACGAACGGGGCTTACGTCACTTATGCATCGCTCTGATTGGTTGTAGTGCTATCCAACTGCGTGCAGTGGCATTTGAAATGCACGAGTAGGAGCCGCCCCTAGAGTTGGAAATTACTATTGATCGTCGCCAGACCCTCTATCGTTCAAGATATCAGGGTCAGGATTTCCAGGCTACAAAATGAAGTGTTCGAACCTCAAATTTTTCTGAGGGATAAACCCCAGACCCCCGCTTTTAATGTGTTCCCCAATGTTGAAATGAGACCTAGCCCTTCATTTATTACTTTAAAGGGGACATATTATGCAAAAACTCGGGTTTAAATGTGTATTTCCGAGGTCTACTAGAAAAGGTTTTAATGGTCTATTGTACAAAAAGCCCATTAGTTTTCTACCAATGCCCATTTCTTCATTGCCTTTTCAGGCCTTTTTTGGCCTCTCCCTAAAAAATTTGGTTTTGACATCTACCCCCCTCCTATCTACATGGGCGTGCATGCACCGCCCTGCTCATTTACTCTATACCTACCTATATGGGCATGGCACACGCCCAGCTGTCAGTTTTGTTTACTTTTGGCCAATGCAGCATGGAGATCGATGTTACCATGTTTACCTTCATTTCTACAGCAAATATCAGCACACTTATCACTTCTAAACCAAAAGCTTTACAACTGAACCTGGTCAGGCAGGAGTCTGAGCTGAAAACTGTGAAAATTGCATCAAGATTTCTGGTTTCCCTGACATTATCCTCAGGTAAATACAGTTTAAATATGTCACAGTCAGTAACAGAATATGAGCTAAGTATTTATGAATAAACTCTCTAAACTTGTAACATACAACGTTTTATGTATGTCTCTACAGGTTAAACTGGGGAATGATCTACAACCCAGTGGAGTGAAAAAGCTTTGGTTGTGAAGCCATGCTGTAAATGTACAGTAACGTGGCAGGAAAGGAATCATGTCAAGATCCACTGGAAAGACATTATCTTTTGTAAAAAAAAAAATATATAGAAACGATTACAGTCAGAGCTGCAAATTATCTGACACCCTTTCAATATCTAGTAGGTAATGTATCATTTGTATTGTGATCACTCATTTATAATAAAGTTTTACTGTTAAAACATGTATTGTGTTGCTTACTGTCACTGTTTGCTTTGTGTAGTAAAGGATTACTTGAAACTCACATTTTCATAGTCAGGATGTTGGACTAGTTTTCAGACCGATCTACATGCATTGACTTATACGTTTTTTTAATTCAACCCTTTATCTCTCTGAAGATGTTTTCTTTGAAACAGTATCATTACATTTTAAAATGACCAAAACCATACTTAAAAATAAAGCAGTTTATTCATAGCCAGTGAAATGGAAATATAAAGTGTACATAATTCAAACAGAAGCAAAGCCATATTGTATGTAACTGTCCAGTTGTTGCTGGTGGGCCCTGAATAAGACCACCTGTTCCACCCAGTGAACAGTCCTCTGATGGAACAGATAGTGTGACGGTCCTTGTGGGTCAACGCTCCGTCAGGTCACCCAGATAGCTGTAAAACATGGCACATTCAATGTTACATCATGTGTAGCCTACATACATGATACATCTGTAGTTATGGCAAAGCTACAAACTAATGAAAATATATTTTTTCTTCCATTATTAAATAAGATGGGCCACTAATAAGTTCAGTATAGCCCTTGCTCAAGAAGAAACGAGTTCTGAGTGATACTGTGTGCTTTTTGAAATATAATGGACAGGAAACAAACAGCAGCAGAGGCAACTTACAGTAGGCTATTCCTGTCTATTATAGGCGTGACACTGGAGATGTAATAGGCCTACTGCTGCATGTACCACGACTGCTTGCATAACTACACACTGTCAACAACAAACAAATACTCTTCAGTTTCCAACACACCATACAGTTTCACCGTGTTTTCACACAGGGGCTGTCACGGACAGACTCACAGATCTAACCGTTAGCATAAAAGCTAACGGGCGCTAACGCTAACTACTTAACCCAGAGACATTCTCTTGTTTCAGTCGGCGTTGGTTATTATAGGAGGGATAAATTAAAGCACATTACACACATTGAACTCATAAACGGACAGATGTGTTTTTAAATAGGACTACTTACATTTCCAGAGGAGAGATGGTGTCTCTCTGTCTTCCAGGCACAATCTCCTCCACACTCCAGTATAACAGCAGATCACACTAGATTGCCAACCTTTGCTGGGCATAGCTAAACAAAAAATCCATTCAGCCCCGGTCTGCTTCGAGGCTGGGGTGTGATGGTAGCTTGAGGATGAGCTAACACTGCAGCTTGCTTCTCCTCTGTTGTTGCATGAGCGAGTGGAGGCTCAGCTGTGTGTGATTACCAACGGGGCGTCTTGATTTGCCAATCAACTACCGAGTTTCTGGTAAGCTTTCCCGTGGGAGTATTTATGGTAATGAAAACCGACCGGTTTCGTCACCAGTCTGTGTTTTTTGGAAGAAACCTTCAAATCCCCCTTTTTTCTAAAAAAGCATCCCTGAAGAAACTGACACATTTGTTTTTTTGAAGCTTGTGTGTGCTGGTAGAGACCCCAATAACCTAAAAGGGTGCCCAAACACCTGCAATGTTTTGTTTTTCATAATATGTCCCCTTTAAATGTGTTAATTACACAGTATTGGATGCAGACCAATACATGTAAACTGTAAAGACGCTGGCCATTGAAATTATTTCAGTTTTATAATTTTTTTTCCTTCAGCGGCCCTCGGTCCAAAGTTGGGTTCCTAAATTGGCCCTCAGCTATCAAAAGTTTGAGAACCCCTGATCTAGCGGCACCTTTTGGATAAAAGCGGGAATACACCCTCAACACCAGCGCGAGTCATGTTATTATAGAGAGCAAAGCATCACAAACTAATCTTAATCCGGGGTAGAAGATTCAACATGTCAATTGATTCAGTGGGTTACTAAATGTACGCCTTATTGTGAGTGGTGTGATCTCATGTTTAATCTGACCTAATGTGATTTCTCTTTTTCAAGATGCATATAACTATTCAGGAGGGATCCTCTTTGCCAGAGATACAAAGATGGGACTCTTGCTGCCAGCAGTATCATTGTCCGTTCTGCCTCGCCAGTCAGTATCAGCCGACAAAGCTCTTCAGAGTGAGGACACATTTGGAGAGCCATTTTACTCGGACAGTTCCCCATGAAGGGGACGTTATCGCCACGAAACAGGTAGTCGCTGTAACTTCGCTCTGCATGGTCCAACTTGCTCCACGGGAATTGCTGCGCGGTCGGCCAGCCGGGACGGCGTCCAGCGCGGTAGTGCGAGGGCCCGGTCATCTCAGCTCACAGTTTTAATTTTATTTGATGTGGCCCAACACAATGTGATTCCCACATAGCCTACTGGGACAGTGTCAGACATAGGCTACAGTAGCCTAAATTACATGATTTAGTGGGACTAGCCACTGTGTAAAAAATATAGCAAAGTCAGCCTTTATAGTTTAAATTAAATGGTGTAGTGTTTAAATCTTCTGAGTCAAGTTTGACGTCTAATTCCTTTTAATGTCACGTTGTGCAAATTCTTTTTTTAAATAAATGAATACCCTTTTTTGGCAAATAAAAAAAAACACAAGCCTGAGCGTATATGTCCGCACTCTGCGGGAGACGCTCCCACTTTTTACGCGTCAAATGTAATGATGATAAAGAGTGTAATAGCTAGATACATGGCCTTTCTTTCCTAACTTTGCAAGTGTTACTTTCTTGAGTTTTGATAAAGGGGCTTTTCCCTTATCTGTTTATGTATTGTTGAATAAATTACTTTTTTTTCCTACAATAAAATATTTTTTTAATGGAATAGACATATTTTAGTATCTTCCATAAACTAAACTACCTTTAAATGCTCTGGGAAATATGTTCCCAAAAGTTAAATTAAATTTGCCAAATGTTGCCATTTCATACCACGAAGATGCCAGATGAATAACCCAAGTAACTAATGATGTATTGCAATATATAAATGTACAACGTATTTCCTTTTGAGGGCTCTTATTATGAAGGGATAAACGGGAGTGTGGATGTAATGTTGCTGCTGATTTGATATGTTGGAAGCGCTAAAATAAAGTGGATCTAATTAAGATGACAAATTGTATGTACGCCACTGAAAGAAGCACGATAAATGTACTGGATGTGGGCGAGATTCCATAAAGAATGGCTGGACCTTCCAAACCGGATGGGTTTGTTTGTTAATAAAAGGGATATTTTCTATTTTAAAAGCATACTCAGTCATTATAATCTAGAACCGATATGCCTAAATTTACATGTACTTCACATTTGTCCATATTATTACAGCAGTTATGTTTATTGCTTTTATGCCGCGAGCTTAGCTCAGGACGATACTGTACAATGTTGTATTCCCTTTTTGCTAATTAAAGCCTAATGAAATGGTTATTTCATTTTGGGGTCACTTTGTTCTAAATCAATATAAATAATGCACTTATTTATAATGCATTATTATTTAGGTATGTTTGTCATGTGCACATATTATTGAATCGATATATAATCAAAATATGATCTAAAGAATCGAATTTGAATTTAATTGTGAAGTTCCTGACAATACCCAGCCCTAATATGTGTGTGTGTCATACACACACAGTATATATACAAATATACACAGTGTATACAGAAAGTATTCACAGCACTTTGCTTTTTCCACATTTCATTAGCCTAGAATTACGGCTGGATTCAATTTAATTTTTTTCTCAAAATTCTACACATAATACCCTATAATGATAACTTTAAAGAAGTTTCTTTAAGATTTTAGCAAATTTGATAAAAATAAAAAACAAAGAAATCACTTGTACATAAGTATTCTCAGCCTCTGCGATCAAGCTTAAAATTGAGGTTCAGGTACGTTCTGTTTCCACTGATCATCCTTGAGATCTTTCTACAGCTTAATTGGAGTCCACCTGTGGTAAATTCAGTTGATTGGAAATGATTTGGAAAGGCAAACACCTGTCTATATAAGGTCCCACAGTTAACAGTTAATGTCAGACCACAAAACAAGCATGAAGTCGAAGGAATTGTGCGTAGACCTCCGAAACAGGATTGTTTCGAGACACCGATGTAGTGAAGGGTACAGAAAAATGTCTGCTGCTTTAAAAGTCCCAATGAGCACAGTGGCCTCCATCATCCTTAAATGGAAGAAGTTTGGAACCACCAGGACTCTTCCTAGAGCTGACCGTCCCTCTAGTGATCGGGGAAGAAGGGTCACTGACAGGGCTTCTCTGTGGAGAGAGGAGATCCTTCCAGAAGGACGACCATCGTTGCAGCACTCCACCAAAGGCCTCTATGGTAGAGTGGACAGACAGAAGCCACTCCTTGGTAAAAGGCACATGCCTGCCTGGAGTTTGCCAAAAGGCACCTGAAAGACTCCCAGACTTTCAGGTGCCATCATAAACCTGATGAGACAAAGATTGAACTCTTTGGCATGAATGCCAGGACAACAACCCCAAGCACAAAGCCAAGATATAAAATTAAAACACCCTGTGTCCTATTTCTCTCGGAAATTTAACCGTCATCAGCGTGTTTACTCTACGATTGAAAAAGAAGCTCTCGCCATTGTACTCGCATTGAACCATTTTGAGGTGTACGTCGGGTCGGCAAGCGTTCCTGTCACCATCTATACCGACCATAACCCCTTGGTGTATATCCAAACGATGTGGAACACCAATCAGAGGTTGATGCGTTGGAGCATTTTTCTGCAGGCCTTCAACGTGGTCATTGAACATATTCGTGGCAAAGATAATGTTATAGCGGATGCGTTGTCGCGCTTGTAAGCTTGTTGTGTTTTTTTTGTGTGTAAAAATCACTAACTTAGGTTGGGGGTGTTACGCGCTCCCACCCTTTTGTTCTCTCTCTGCCTGCCTGACTGGAGGACGGTCGGCTGCTGATCTGTTGCGGCTCCTTGCGGTTTCCTTAGTTTTTGGTTTGTTTAGTTAATGGGGGGCTGCTAGGTGGTGTTACTTTATTTTATCGTAGTTTTAGAAGGGGCTGGGGAATAGTTTATTTGGAGGAAGGCCTGGGCAATACTGTGGTCCAACTGTGGCTGCCCCAGGTCTTCCTCCCATTTACCTCTTTCTTTTGCAGCCTCCTTATTGAGTTGTCGTGGGATTGGTTTCTTCCTCAATAAATTATATTATTGTTTAAATAACGATTCTTGCTTTCATTGTGGTCTGTTTCTTGGTGTTTACTGGCCGGCTAAACGAGCCTGGTGGTGTCGGCCGTAACATTCGCCTCTTCTCCATAAAGGTTTTAGTCAAGTTAAATCTTGCTCTTCTTTCTACTCAAGTTGCCTGAGAGATGAACTCATGAGCCCCAAGAAAATAACGCGTGCAAAAAAACAACCCAGGTCCGACAATAAGCAAACACTTGACATGGTCAATGGTCGCAATACCTAGTGAACTTTATAAAACATTTGTAGAGGAACTCAGTCTTGAAATTTTAAAAACATTCAATGCCACTATAGATCCAGCCCCAACCACAGCGATTTCTACCAGCATCCAATGAGGAAGTGACCGACATTGCAGTACCCTCCGGTGGCCAAAAGTGAGCAATTTTTCACAGGCCGTTTTCACAGGCTTATTAAACCTATTTACGGCCTGGTCCAAAAAAACATTGTCTGTATGTTTAGGTCATATCTCCATGACAACACTGAGGGGGATTATTTTTTTTACTAGCAGGCTAGTTTTTATTTTATTTTGGAGGTTAAAATGTATGAATAATTAGGGGTGCAATCTCTTGAGTGACAGCTATCCGCCCGTTGTCCCTCACTTCGCCTCGGAGGTATACGTCAGCTAGATGGGCATATCTCTCTCCCCTCCGACGTCACATCAATGCCCTTTTTCGGCAAGAGTGAGGCGGAGTAAAAATCTCAACAGATGGCGACCAGCATAAGCCAGGAGAATTGGATGCAGTAGGAATAACTGAGGTCAGCCCAGATGCTACATCCATTTTATATACTATCTATGCTATAGATACAGGGGGCCTATACGGATTCTCTTTTTTGCATAGGAAATTTCCTTTCCTATCGAGATGACCCGGTAGTACTCGGCGGAATAGGTGGTTTGCATTCTCAAAATACTTAAGAAAGGAGCTTCGATTCATCCTTTAACCCTCCTTTAGCATAGGTTACTCCAGACCAACCTATGCGAAAGGAAAGGAGATAGTGGTACCCCATAATCCTTTATGGCGGCAATATTTAAAGCAACAATTGCCACCGACGGAGTTTACCGACTCTACACGAATACGAACGAGAGGTAAAACAGAAGAGAGAAGAGAGGAAGATTTAACTCAGCTAAAACAAATACCCCCCCCCCCCCCCCCTTAAAGATAATAAAGAACTCATAAAAGACCAACATCATAATAGTTATTTTCGTAGCACATAATTTACACCATAAGAAAATAAAATCAAACGAGCGCTTGTTTCACGCTAGTGACTCACATCAGCAATACTCGCCATCGCGCAATGACGTCTGTTAGGAAAAGTGGATTTGAATTCATTTGAAACAGTGCTGTCTTTTCCTATGTTCGATAGGAAGCACCTTTTAATTTCTCCTTGACCCCGATGACGTTTAGGGTTAAGGCATAGGAAAGGAGGCTTAAAGGTCACATATTATGCTAAATGCACTTCTTAAATGTGTTCTAACATATCCATGGGGCCACGGTGTGCCTAGAGACTGCCAAAATATATTAAAAAAAATAACAATCTCTCCTTTTCTCACTCTCCCCCTTTCTGAAACCCCCACCCCTCCCCCCCCCAATAAACTCCCACCCCTCCCCCCCCCCAATAAACTCCAGTCAGAATTCTCGCACAGCCACATCCCCATATTTTCTTATGTCCATGCTTCCCCCCACATTAGTAACCAGAAATGTCCACCTTGCAGTAGTCTATTCAAAAAACTGAATAATAGCACACTCCGTGAGGTGGGGACGCACGTTGTGTGAAATTTTTGCGTTTCTAAGTGCAACAGTGTGGGAGGAGATAGAGCTAAGAAATGTGGCGGAAGAAGTCAGAATAATAAGTATGGTGGATAACAATAATTACGGGCCCGTACTTAATTAAATATCCAGACCAGGGGCCTCATTTATCAAATTGTGCGTAGGATTTGCGTTGGAAGTTTGCTTTCGTAGGATTGAGGGCATTGCGTGTGCACAGAGGGGTTCGGATTTATTTCCTTTAGTAAATCACAATCCTAATGTTGCGTTTGTCTCCTCCCCTCAGCCAGCTTTATACATGAACTAGCGCCGAATTTTCTCAAAAAAACAAGCAGACTAAATGACGACTTTCCATCTCCCACAACAGACAGCGCTGCACTGCCACCATTTCGTAGCCTACTCGTAGGCATAAATATTGACACACACACGGGACGGATGTCCGTTTATGCGAGACAGCTAGCAAACAAAATTGGAGGAAGATTGAGAGATAGGCCTACTGTTTTGAACCTAGCCTACATTGTTGCAACCACTAAATCAATAATGCACGGACACTGCGGAAAATTAAGTAAGATGTCTTCCTACCTTCATGCTTATTTGCATCCCATAAACCGTCCATAGAGCCCTCGAGTCGGCCCCTTTCCCCTGCTTCTCTCTTTACTTTTCTCCCTTTTACCCGCCCGCCAAGCCACAGGTGCAGCTCCGCACCACTTTCGCACCGGGTCAAAGGGCATTATAGAAGTGCGATTAATCTGCGTTAAATTTTTTAATCGCGTTAATTTTTCTGTGATTAATTAATCGAAACTAACGCGTTAATTTGACAGCCCTAATTTGAACACATCATTCAAATTACTGAGCCGTCCTGAACACATCATATTTGACACGTTTGCTACTTTTTTTTAAGCTAACTAGCTCTATATCCTTCCAATTTTAACATTGATTTAAAAACAGGATTACTATTTTTAACTGAAGGGACTTTCTACACCGTCCGGTTGTGTGATTACTGCCGCTGCTTTGAATAACTGTTGATGCGCCGATGCCGACTCTCCGAGCCTGTCTGCACACCGTCTGCAGCAGCTGACAGTTTTTTTTGGACTAGACGGATACTGAGTTGATGGAGTTTTTTTAAAGGTCACATATTATGCTAAATGCACTTTTTAAATGTGTTCCAACATATCCATGGGTCCACGGTGTGCCTAGAGACTGCCAAAATATTAAAAAAAAATAACAATCTCTCCTTTTCTTTTTCATTCATTTCATTCATTTATTATTAAGGCTCACGGCCATAGCACATGGCATGGAGCACACAGTTCAAATTAAATCATTACAAAACAAAACAATGGTGTACGGCAAGAAAACAAAAAACAAACAAAAACATTACTTAAACAATGGCAATACATGTCTCAGAAAGGCGCCTGTTTTAACAATAACCCCTGGTTTTTTTTAACTCAAAAGCAAAATCAATTTTATGTGAGATGGAAAATAAACATAATATTTTGGCAGGTATTTATCTCTAAAGTACACTACATTTACATTTTTACACTCAAAAAATACATGATACTCATCACCAACACAGTTGGAATCACAGAGGTTGCAAGATCTTTCACTTCGTTCCAGCCCTTTGTACCTTCCAGTGACTTTAGGTATTCTGGTGTTATTTGTTCTCAAATTGCATATAGCCTGCCTGGACTTTTGGTTTTCATATAGCAAATATTTTTCTAATTTAAACTCTTGTTTAAATTCAATGTATGTGTCACAGGAAGTCATGCTTGTAAGCTCGCTCTGCCATTTCTGAATGAATTGATCTTGCAACCTCTGCTCAACAGTTCTTTTCAGCCAGTTAATGTTGTTGTACTTCTGATTTATCCAAATGTATGACAACCCGCAGTCATCCAGTATCTTTTTCACCTGTGCTACCCAGGGTGAAGCATACACACCGCTGCTATGCAGGCTGTGTAGCTGATTGTACATGATTTTACTAAGTTTACTTTCTTTACTTTCTAACAGTCTCCCCCAATATCCAATTATTCTTTTTTTAACTGTAACACATAGTGGGTACCGTCCAAGTTCTCCATATACCATATTACTGCAGGTTGTCATTTTAACTTTTAAGATGTACTTTAGAAATTTGAGATGTAGTTTTTCTAACAGATGTAGTTTCTCAAACCCCCACACTTCACATGCATACAACATAACTGGAGTAACCAACTTGTCAAAAAGGTCCAGAGTGACATCTACAGAAAGCTGAAGCTTTCTGCATTTGTTGAGTAAAGCGAACATTGCGCGCAATGCTTGCTTACGCAGTTCCTCAATAGCAATTTTAAATGAGCCATTGTAATTCATGATGACACTCTATTCTGAATTCTCACTCTACCCCTTTCTGAAACCCCCACCGCTCCCCCCAATATACTCCAGTCAGAATTATCGCCGACTATTACGTAATAGTCGGCACAGCCACATCCCCATATTTTCGTTATATGGCCATGCTTCCCCATGTTTTTATTGGTATTTTTGCCTGACTGGTGTATAGCTATTTAACTTTGGGACAAGCATTCAGCTTTTGCTCATAAAAACATAATTCTATTACCCACACCAGTCTGGAAATGCCTCGTTTTTAACAGGACAAAGGATTGGAACTTAATAGTGTGGAAGTCAACTTTGAAGATATTTTTTCACTGATTTGTGTGGTATTTTTAGCCGATAGCTTCCGAGCTAGCTTTGAGACAAGCATTCAGCTTTTGCTCATAAAAACATAATCGTCTGGGTCTTATTTTTAGGGTTAGCTCCCATGTAGCTTCGGTTGTAGCACCAAGTTTTGCTCATAACACGCTGTTTATATTCCCCACAGCAGTCTGAAAATTACTCGTTTTTAACATGACAAAGGATGGGAAGATATTCCTGTAGAAATCAAACTTTGAAGCAACTGTTTTCACTGGTTTTAATCATGTCAGGTCATGTCAAACTGTTCTCAAAGTATGGCTTAGCTCCGGCCGGGTGAACACTGTGTTCGCAGTCACGCAGTGTCTCTCCTGTATCGCGAGAGCACGGCAGAGACGGTGGGAGAGCCCCATGGACATATAAAGAAAGCCCGGCAGAGAGGTGGGAGGGGCCAGCCAGATCGCACAAATATAGGTCATCCTGAGACCAGAGGACAATCAGGGTATAGAGACTTGCTACAATAAATGATCTGAACGGGTTTTTCAGCAAACATCTAAAAAAATAAGTATTAGGGACTACTTAGACCATATACAATTGACAGCAAAGTGCATAATATGTGAGCTTTAACCCAAATACAGCAAAGGTACAACACTTATATAGACCTACAGTCCACTGTTAGATATGACCAAAATACAAGCTGTGGCCGTTCACACTATAGCTTTCCCGCACCGCTTCACATGCGGAAGGCTCGCTGTGGGCCAGCATGAACCTGTCGGCGGCTGGATGTAAACAGTGCCGCACCTACGAGGACGTATTAATCGCGTGACTCAACGAATCGATGACCAAATTCGTTGCCAACGCTTTTAGTAATCGATTTTTATCAATTTGTTGTTGCATCCCTAGATGCAAGTTTTGCGGAAAATATTAATCAAATTCGTGTGAGGTCCCGCGGTGATTATCACGTGCTTGGCATGGAGCAACGCAAATTTTCACATTTGGTGTGGATGCAGCATAAATGTGGCGCAGCTTTCAAGGCTTCATGCCACACCACTAAATGCCTATAACCAGTCTTTGATACGCCTCAAATGAAGTGGGGGGAAAAAGCAATTTTGTTTGGAAGCCACAGTGTTAGCATAACAAATGCTAAAGAAGCCATGGAGTGGCAAAATGTGGCAGATACATTGAATGCCTCCGCGTCCGAGGGTCGGACAGTGGCCGAATTTTTTTTAAATTGGTCTGACGTAAAGGTGGATGCCAAAAAGCGCCTGGCGCTACGTGACTGCCACGGGAGGGGGGAAGGGGACACCGGAGCTGACCCCCATGAACCAGAGATTGGCCCACATAATAGGGGAGGCCCTACTGTGCGGCGTGGTAACAAGAGGAGGGGTTCTTGAGCATCGGTGTCCCACTGATGCTCAAGAACCACCTGCTGAACCAAGTAAGTACTGTAGCATTTGCGTTTGTGAAATGAGTACAGACATGGAAGTTAAATCAACAATATTATTTATTCACAAAAAAAATATTTATAGGGGAGACTAGGGTGAGTTGTGCCAGTGGGGAAGTTGTGCCACCCCTTGTTTCTAGAAAACCATAGAAGAAATGGGAACATATTTAAGAAGAGCCGTTGACGAGCTGTCGTCAACGGCTCTTCTTGCCTTTGCCTTTTAATTGGCCCCTAAAAGAAAGGCCTCAGGATTTGATTGGCCCGTGATAGATAGGACTGGCCATTTCATTGGCTGTAGAAAGATTGTTCTCGGGGCTGATAAAACTGGTGCAGCAAAGAGTTGGCGCTCTTGACCCTTGCTGGATGTGGGGACCATGGTGCTGGACAGATGGGGCTGGAGGCTGAACTGTGGTGAATGGGGGTTTCCTGAGCTTAGTTTTTGCCATCCCTGCTGTATTTGGTGGCAGTGTGTAACTAAGCAGGAGATGGGGTTGATCTGGTGGTTGTTGCATAACAGGCTTTCTCTGGGCAGGTGGTAGAGGCTGTGATGCCACTGGCCGTGCCTCAGGGAGCTGTTTCGGGCGCTTGTTGTGCCATTGAATTAGTGTATTCTGATTAACAACGACTGGCTGTAATGTGGTCTGGTCCGATATGACTGCGTTACAGAGGAGCAGCTGGCGAATTGTCATAATCAGTGATTATTAGAGACCATCTTGACAGGCTATCTGTCCCCTGCTTCTTTGGGGATTTATGGACATAGCCTGACAAAGGTCTCAATCACCTGGCAGCAGGCGAGCCCTTTGAGCCCAGGAACACCCTCTCTTTGTGCTCTCCACTCCTGGTGTGAAATTAGACCGCTCTTTGCTGGTTCTGAAGCGCCCATGCACCAGCCTCCCCTGGTGTCGAGCAGCATACTCCACCCTCTGCTTGTCCAATCCCTCCAAGTTTTGTCACAGACTCAAAATTGTGTGAGCCTGCTGATTGGTTCCGGGTTAGACCTGTATGATGGCGCAGCTCCACCACGTACTCGGCTAGTGCTTCCACTTTCTCCATGCCAGGAACGCCATGGTTTTGCACGGCCTGGAGATGGGCTGGAGGGAGGAGAGGGAGTAAAGGCGCTGCCAACTGCTCAGATGGAGGGATAATTGTGACTGATGGCTGCACAGACGGAGGGAGGAGAGGAGCTGCTAGCTGCACTGTCAAATCATCTACCGTCACTTCAGCAAATCCTTCATCCTCTTGCTGTTGCCCTTCCACATCCAGCTCCTCCAGTTGCTCGCAGGTCTCTAGGCAACTTGTACTCGAGACCTGCAGTGGCACATTATTTTGACTCCCCTGAGAAGATAGTAACAATTCATAATATTATTATGTATGTTATTATTATTCACATTCTATGTAAATCATTTTGCAAAAAATTGCAGTCAGTGTAAATATCCTCACCAGTGTACTGCATTGGTGGCATGAACTGAGGAAGCAGTTTTCGCCCAAAAACCTTCTGGAAGTTTGTGTTCACAGAATGAAGCAACTCCCGTGTAACAACGCAGGGGAGTTTGATCCACTGCATCAGCAGCAGCACGGTCGTGGTTCCCGCAGTGGAGACCTTCCAACAGATACATTTGGTAGTTGATGCTGTTTGCGCTGTTCCCTGAATTCAGTAAAGATAGACGGAAGGAAAGAAAGAGGACAACAAGCTAAATATTAGAGCCAACACTGTATAGAAAATATGTTAAGGAAGTAAACATTGTGAACATTAAAATGTTCTTTCTTTGACTGCAAATTGTTATAAAGACAACTGTGTTAAAATATAATCACCATGGATAAAAAACACTAACCTGGAATGAAGCGAACAAGGTGGCAGTGAAACGATTCCAAGGATGGAGCCCCTGGCACAGCGGTAGGTTCTCAATAAAACCCCTCCCTTGGTGATGCTTTCGGTGTCTGTGTAAAGCAGCACACCTGGAGTGTCCTGAATGCATGCCACATGCCATTTCTGGATCCGCCAGATGTGCTGCATCCGCTGACAGTCTGTCAGAGGAACACCAAGTGCATCTTTCCCCTTGCTGCTCAGTTCCTCTGTAAGTTGGTCAAGGAGGAGAGTGGGATGCTCCTCTCCCCGGGTCCTCCGCCGACAGTGCAGTGCCAGCTCAGCCTTGGTGATGTGGCGATCCAGCTCTTTCTCTGTCAGCCTCAGCCAGTTCTGTTGTGTTAGCTGCTCCCTTTTGGCCCTTCTCAGCAGAGCCAGATCTTGTGCATCCCATTGAAAAATTGATGCCGACATTCTCGCCATGAAGGTGCCGTACAGCTGATGCGCGTCTGTCGTGAAGCCAACTGCCAGACGCCGCTTGAAGTGCCAGATGTCGAGGCGCACGATCAGATCTGGCCACCTGCTGAAGCGCAAATTCTGTTTGGTCTCCCCACAGCCTTGCAGCAGCCACAGTCCACATAGAAGAGAGTAGGAGGAGCCTCACCTGCCTGCCGGTACTGGTCGATAAGGCCTGCAGCCATAAGGTCCAATCCAGGTCCTTCACTGGCTATAAGACACTGACAAGTATCTGACCCGCTTCATTGCCAACTGAAGTGAGCCATTGTGCAGTTCCTTTAGCAGGCCCTGTCATTTTCTTTTGGATCTGAAAAATGCAGACAAATAAACAGTGTTATTAGGAAGCTATGAAGTGTTCAACTGGATGTACTAATCTCATACGTTGAAGTGTTTTAATACAAAGGTATTCATGAGGATAAATCCATTGAGATGAGGAATATATTACCACAAATTGTTGTAGGATCTTGATGAGTATCAAATTTTAAACAAAATTTAGAAGTAAGAACACGGTTATAAAAAACTATTATTCAAACCTTTTTATTATGTTGCATCCACACCAAATGCGTTTGGGGCGGAAGGGGCGGTCACTTGGCATACAAAGTCAATGCACAGATGCGAATGCTTCTCGCGTTTGGCGCGAACATGCAGAATCCGCGTCTACCGCTCATTCGCGCGAGTTGAAAAGATTCATCTCATGCAAATTTTTCGCGTGACGCTTTGAAGCGAAAGCCAATCAGCGTTGACTCTGACGTCAACGTCGCTCGTCATGAAACAACAATGGAGGACCAGATGATTATAGCCGTTTGCCGGCACCCGGTACTCTACTATACTAGCCTCAAAGAAGTGGCGTGGAGGGCTGTGGCGGAGGAGGTCGGCTTAACTGGTGAGTCATAAAAATGTGTATGAGTTATTGTTTACAGCCATATTTGAGCTTCGAACTGAACCAAGCTAGCTACAGTTTGTGTCAACCGCTGTTCAACTGGCATAGTACCGGTGATAAGTTTGTGCTTTGTTTCTTGTCAGCGGATGTATAGACCCCTTATCAGTCTACGTCACACAGCGTCACTCCCTGCTCTACTGCTCATGTCCGTTGCAGAAAGAGACAAGAGCGACACAAGCCACAATCATGTCTTGTTGTGCTGTTGGATGCACAAACCGTTTATTTTTAGTTTGAATGGTGATAAAGCTAGTAAATGCCCAAATTCACCGCTGTATAATTACATAAATGAGTTGTGAAATGTTTACAATAAGGACAGTGACCGGAGACGAGGCTATAGCAATGGAAAGCAATGGAGGCTTATTTACAATGACCCATGTTATACATCTCCGTCCTCTTCCCTTGTGTTTGACTCTATGGTTTGACTAGGCAGTAGGGGTTTGCACGTGTAGCCGGTAAGTAGGCTAAATCATACCATTTAGGAAAAATCAATAAACGAAAACCGAGTGGGGTTGACATGTGCTAGCCTACTGTAGGCTACTAAAGCAGATAACACAACACATTATTGTGTTTGGTTATAATATTTATTCATTTAACTATTTAACTGCTCCACCATAAGTTTCACTTTCCTTTTCATCTCCGTCTCAAACAGCTGGTCTGATAAGCTGGTCGGCTCGTGCCAACGGCCCCGAAAGCAGGAGTCAGTCTAAAAACAGATGATCACGGCTAGTTATGATCACTTTTAAATCAAAAAGCAAAATTATGAAATAAAGGCATCTCTGCCTCTCTCTGTCTATCTGTCTGCCGGTCTTTACTGTCACTCTCCAACAGCAGTCCGGCCACTGAAGTCGTCGGGGCCATTTCCTCTCATCATTTATCTACTCAACTGCCGGCAACGCGTATGGGTCATTAAGACATATCTCGTTCAATAGTGTTAATGTTTCCGCATAACCAATGTTATCACTCGCTGATAAACTGTTTTTAGTAAGCTGACAACATCGCTATTTAGCACCATGGACCTATAAAGAAACACCACAACTGCAATATAACCAAACGGGTAACCATGGCAACCAACCAAACAATTTTTCTTTCTGCAACTATGCAGCGCGCGCATCTGCCGTGTTGATAAACAGATAAGGGGTCTATACAGGAAAAGGTGGAAGGGTCTCAGGGACACCTATTTAAAGGAGAAAAAGAAGGAAAGTGAGGCCAAAAGGAGTGGGGCAGCGTCAGGGACAATAAGAAAGTGGAAGTACTGTCTTTCCTCGACCCCCACGTTACACCTAGGGCTACAGGTAGTAACATGGAGCGGGGGTCGGTGAAGATAGGACTGCAGAGGACCCAGGGTCATGTCAGGCAGAGGATTGGGCTGAGCTGTCTGTGGCCGGGCCTTCAGGAGGAGGAGGAGGTTGGTTGAATTGTCAAGTCACACATAGTAATAATAATAAAAGGCTCACTGCAGGAAAGAGTCAGATAGTGTAGTTACTGGAAATATATAATGTACGGACATGGGTGTATTTGCTGTCACCAATTACAGAATCTCATCATCACCTGCCTGAACAGGAGGACCTTGGCTCACCCTCTGCCTCTGAAGAGACAGAAGCTGGTGCTGATCCTCATCCTCCTGTACTCACCCCAATACCACCAAGAGGTATGTACATGACAAACGATGTATTGCATTTATAAATAAATATAATGTATGCATGGATACTGTGTTTTTCTCGATAACATGTACTTTATTCCCTGCCTTCCTTAGTCCGATAAGCAAATATTTGTAGTCTGAAATGACTATTTGTGACATTTTCATTTGAAGCGATGCTTTGATTTCATTTTGGAATATTCAATAGATAACCATACATAGTTCACCTGTTTGCATTCCCTTAATTGTTTATTTAAATCGGGCATATTTACCAAAATAATGGTAATTGAAGTAAAACGTTCAATTGATCATGATATTAATTTGAGGGCAAATTGCCCAGCCCTTATAATAACTATATAAGTGATATTCTAATGTTCTCATTTGATACAGGGAGAAAAGCAAGTCAGAAAGAGTCCAGGGCCAATGAGAGCGTGATCGAGAGGATGCTGATGCAGTCGCTGGCATGAGAACACTCCTGCTCCACCTCCCCTTTCAGAAGACGAGTTCTTCTTTAAAAGCCTGCTTCCTGCCCTCCAAAGGTCCTCCAGCAGAAGGAACATGTGAAATGTAATAAACTAATTTACGAGGCCAGCACTGTGCTGTAATATAGATAATTCATATATCTTCCAAGCCAAAACAAATAAGACTTCTTTCTCAATAACATAGACCAGCCCTCAGGGAGTGAGTCCGACCCTGATGATGTCCCTGTCCCTGCTGCTGCTGCTCCTGGCCGAGTACCTGTCCCTGAGGCTCTTCCATCTCCGGCTCCTGTTCCTGTCCCTAGACCACCGAGCGGTATGTACAGGACAAAGATGTATAGCATTCATTTCAGGGGTTCAACTATGTTTATGGCTAACCGTTAAAGCTTTAACTGATATGAAGACTGTTAATGGATTACTACTATAAGTGAAAGTGACAACACTTCCAACCAACCACACATGCATGTTCAACAGGTGTATTGATAAAGTTTTGGCTTTTCACTTGTGAAGGTAGTATTGCACTAACTTACACATTATGTTTTACATTTTATACAGGGAGGAAGAGGAAGAGAGGAGGGGTCCTTAATGATCCAAACACCCCACTCCAGGAGGCCATAGATAGATGTTTTATAACTTTATTCTTTCTCACAAACAGCTTCTTTTTTCAGGCAGATGTTAATGTTCTTGTTTTTTTATTCTGTATGTTTTTTTTATTTTTATTTTAATATTATTCTATTATTATTCTAGATTTCTATTTATTTCTACTTGTTAGGGCACTGTTGATTTGATTTATAATATATTGTTCTATTTTGTTCTATTTTTTTTTAAATAAAATATTTTTATTAACTCTTTTCTCAATATATGATTTTAAGATCTAGCATGCACCGACACAAATATACATACATTATGATACTTAATATAACAATTTTAATAACAATTTAATAATAATGAAGGAATCATCTCTTTTGTTTTGTGTGGGTGGTTCTTAAAAGAGCCGTTTTGGGGTTGTAGTGCACTGCACTAGATGATGGTGTTCTGCCACGAGAGGGACCCTTCTGCAGAGAAGTAAGCGGTGAAGGTCTCACGGATCCGGATGGCCTGTCTTGCTGGGTTGTTGGCAGCCACTCTCCCCAGCCCTGGCAGAGGCAACACCACACCACACTAGGGCTGGGCGATATGGACCAAATCTTATATCACGATATAGGTAATTGTATATCACGATATAGTATTTTTCCTTAAAATTCAATGGATTACAATAACCGTACTGAACTTTAATCACTTAAGATTATTTTCATCTTTTGCTTGGAACTTAAATTTCCATACAAAAGAGAAACTGGTGCAAAATACCACACCAGTCTGGCTTTAGTCAGTCAGTGCAAAATAAAAATGACAGCATCAACCAAAGAGCCTACATTTTACAATTGATAGTAGCCTATATCAAAATAATGAAAGACTTGAATTTTACTGCAGTATTTGCTCATCTTCATTTAAAAAAGCTGTCAAAATTAACTAATGAGCAAATGCCTGGTATTACTTTAACTCCAGCTTCAACACAAATAATATTTTCAAGTTTGACATGTTTTAAAGTTACATAAAACCAGCCTTGCTGGCTGTCTCCAACAATAACAGCACGGGGGTGAAGCCCCGAGTAGGCTAAAGATGTCATTATTAGCCAGCTAGCTCACGAGAGCTAACCCATGTAGTTTGCGGCTTAAAACAAGCCAATTCTGCGTCACGGCAACAGCACGCTGAAGCAGCAAGCAAGTTTCCTTTGCCCGATGACATTTTTGACCGTTAAAACCAGCTGTTCTGCCACCGTGACACGGAGTTGGTTTGTTAACTTTAGTGATGGCGCACCGAAGCTAGACCATGAGCTAGACAGCTAGAGCAACAGATGAGGCTTCTTCTGTTGCGGGTAGAGAAGCTGTATTGCAGCCCAGAACTCTGCAGCAGAGCCCCCGTGTGGCGCGGCGGTGTAACTGCAGTGTAATTATAGGGACTCGGAGGGACAGCTGCCTCCCGCTCCATATGCTCCCGCCACATCAACTTTGTATCTCCGCGATATAATTGGTATGGCCAAATCTCTCCCGGTAGACACTTTTATATCGTCCACGATATGATATCGTCATATCGCCCAGCCCTACACCACACCACTCGGGAGGCCCTCCCTCACTGCTGCTGTTGGTGCTGTTCTCCGGAGGAAGTTGTGCAGCACACAGGTGGCCTTGACGCATCTCTCCGCCAGCTCAGGACGGACCTCCATGACCCTCCTGTAGATCCGCCACTGAGAGGACAGCATGCCGAAGGCGTTCTCCACCACCAACCAAGCCCGGGACAGTCGGTAGTTGAAGACGCGCCGCTCTCGGGGGAGGATGCGTCCGGGGAATGGCCTCATGAGGTCGGTCCGTAGCGGAAAGGCCTCGTCCGCTACAAACACATGAGGCAGGGGTCCTCTCTGCGCATGCACTGACAGTACTCTGTCAGAAGGGAGCTTAAGATTGCCAGCACGGAGGGCCTGACCAAACGCTGAGTTGGCCAGGATTCCTCCATCACTGGTTCTCCCGTAGCCCCCCACATCGATGATGCGGAAGCAGTAGTCTGCGTCGACAACTGCCAAGAGAACGATGGAAAATGTTCCCTTGTAGTTTAAGAACTGCGAACCGGAGTTCGCAGGGGCCTTCAGAACTACATGCTTCCCATCGATGGCACCGCAACAGAGAGGGAAGTTCCACCGCTCCTCGAACTTCTGAGCAATCGCCCTCCAGTCCTCCGTGGTGGGCACCGCCATGAACTCCTCCACCAGGCAGTCCCAGATCTCCGTCACCCCATCGGACACGGTGGATGCCACGGTGGAGGCCCCGACCCGGAAGCTGTTGGCGATCGTGCGAAACGAGTCGCCAGTAGCCAGGAATCTGCAACACATGAATAATTTATTTTAGCCTTATTGAGAGTTTCAGTTGTATACCAAATCTGTAGGTCAATTATCTCACTGCACAGTTAAATGTCTTGACAAGTGTTTACACTGGATTTGCATCAGCTTATTTTACTTTCAAAAGCATGACAAGTAGGTCAATTTGGAATTTACTCACATAGTACAATAGGAGGAATGAATATGTTGGAGCCATGATGCATTCATTTATTTTGTTTGTATAAAACTGGTGACATGCATGTATATGAAGATTTGCCTTCATGTTGAAACACTGGGTGGAGCATTGACATAAATGCAGAGCAGGTAGGTGCAAGAGGGAAACGTGCAATGAGGAAAGCAAACTGTTTTATCACCATGTCGTGTCAGCACGCTTTCGTTTGACTTGTGTTGAATTTAACTCATTGAATATTGCCTGTGATGTCACAATGGCCTATGCCACGGGTTAGCATAGTGCACGATGCTTGAATAAATGGGTCACAACTCAAATATAAACAGAGCATTGGAAATAGACGTAGGCCTGTGCAATTTCAGAACACGCGCCCGAACAAGTTCTCCCCGTTATGTGGATAATGTTTGACTACAGAATGTGCTGCTTTTGATAAATGAATTGGGCTATGAAACCGCAACTTACCGGAGACAGATGGACAGGCGCTCCGCAGCTGGTATGGAGCGCCTGTAGTTGGTGTCCTGCCTGGACATCCTAGCACCAACCCGGGCTAGCAGGTCATCAAACTGGGCCCGAGTCAATCGAAAGTACCGCTGAAACCGGCCGTCATCCAGGCGGAGTTCCTGCAGCAGGTGGTGAAACTCACCCAACTGTGGCCGTCTGCGGAGGATGTCATGCACCCAAACACGGCGGCGTTTGGGTTTCCTCCGTTCCTCGGACTCCCACAAAAGATAGAGCGCAGCGATGGGGATGATAATCTCACAGTCAGCCATGGTTGATCAGCAATAGAAAAAGCGGGGGAAAATAAGTTTCGGGCGGGCCATGGACATATAAAGAAAGGGGCGGGCTCATCTAGCTACGTAGGCGCGATGGTGCGTTGGGCGCGTTGGACCATTTTTTGACACAAAATGACCAAGCGCCAGATCAGGTGCGTTGGGCGCTTTGGCCACCGCGCCCAACGCGTTTGGTGTGTTCGCACCTTTAGGGTCTGATGAAGACAGAGAGGCTAATGCAATGGAGGGTGGAGAAGCAGGAGCTTTTCACGGGGAGGAGAAATGCGGCCATCAAGGGCTTCGAGTGAGTTTATCTGAACATTTGATAAAAGGATCATTTATCATTGGACATATTAGACAATTTTTGGATTCCCTATCACTTTAGGATGTTTGTTGAGGAAAAAGGCCTGAAGGGCAAGGTCTTGGGGTAAAGAAGAAGTGGGAAAATTTAAAACAAAAGTACAAGGCCATTAAGGACCAGAACGGCAGGAGTGGGTCGAACCGCAAATCATGGAAATGGTACGACCAAATGGACGCCAATTACGGGCACAGACCGGCGAACAACAGGAGGGAGAGTGGCATCGACTCCGCCATGAGTTTGTTGGAGGCAATTGATAATGATGATGGTAAGTGTTTTTATGAACCCAGTCCATAGTCTGCTTGAAAGAAATATTCGATATTACTTATCACATTAGTACGCAGCTCTTTTTTTGAACAAACATGGATATATTCACCCTTAAACTTGTGTAAATGTAACAACGCTTATCTCCTCTACGCGGTGAGCTCGCTTGTTATTAGCACTCAACGCTAACTCCATGTTAATCTATATTCGCTCTAGCATATCAACAACGAATCTGTTGTGACTTTATGGTAGGAAGCTCATTTCGGAACAAACACGCATATGTGAACTGATTAATATGTTACTTGGTGTGCACTGTGCATTTAGCTTCAACACCGACACCGCCCACAGAACCACCTTCTGCAACGTCCAGCACCACTGGTACCACTGGTAAGAAATATTTCACATCAGCTTTTAGCTTCAATTGTATTTTCCCAATATTTAAAAAAAAAACTTGCTTTGGTTAACCACCTCCCATTTCTACCTGTCTTCATTGTTGTCTAGGCAAGAGAAAAAGGAGCCTGTATCAACAGGAGCACACAGCTCAGGGGCCTATTGCATAAAACTAGGATAAGGGATTAACCTATGATATTTTGGTTATCCTGGCTTGCGTTAGCCATGATCCGGTTGCATAAAAGCGGAGGGACATAAGTTACCATGAAGATATATCCTTTACGTTTAGCCTGGTCGGGACCAGGCTAAACGTAAAGGATAAACTTATTCTGTTGCCTGATTGGCTCAGTCAGCTGTCACTCCGATCTGAAATCAATGCGTTTAACAGAAGATTCCATGATCTTCTGTGTATTGCTTTATTTTCATTAGCCTGTTTTAAGGTACCACATAAAAGACTGCATTGTCATTTAGTTAAATAGTTCTTCTTTTTTATTTATTTAACCTGAACCATTTATAATTAACTTAATTATAATTAGATTAAGATGCAATGATGTAAATTATAATAATTGATGTTCAATATTGCAGGCTATATTTATACAATTGATTATCGATGGCAGATGACGTTGCAAGTGTGGGTCAAATAAATTCACTTTGTACTTATCACTATATCGAGGTGCATCTAAAACAAAATTCAATATCAATGAAAAACTCCTTTTTTCTGTAATTGAATTCAAAAAGTGAAACTTAAATATATTCTAGAAATTCATTACACATGGAGTGAAATTAATCTAGAATAAATATACTTTTTCAGAAGGTCGACATTTCTGTATTATAAATCCTTTTCCTGATTGCTTGTTTGTAACATTCTAATATTTTGAGATACTGGATTTTTTATTCCATGATCAATCAATCATCCAAAAAAAAGGCCTGACATATTTCACTTTGTGTAATGAATCTATGAAAGTTTCACTTTTTGAATGGACTTTCCATGATATTCATTTTTTTAGATGCACCTGCAGACTGCTCACTGTCAACTATTTTATCATAAAACAATGCAGGGACATCAAGAACAGTTGGCAGAGAATACATCTCCTGTATGAAATGAACTGCCCCCTCACTTACGGTTTAAACTAGCAAGGCATAGAGACAGTGCATGAAATAGGCCACGCCCATGGCCACGCCCATCGTGGGGGAAAACATTGAACAGCGTTCCGTTCACTTTGTATTGAAGGAGACCTGTCTTCTGCAAACAAACTTAATTAAAACTTAATCAAACATCCATTTAACGAAAAAACGTTACTTTCTTTAAAGCCACGACTCTTGTCTGTCTATACGAGCTGTTTTTGTGAAAAATAATTGAGTAATTTTCAATATTGAGGTGTTTTTGTCCGGTCGGACCCATCGTGGGGGAAACCGTTGAACACCGTTACGTTCACTTTGTATTGAAGGAGACCCGTCTTCTGCAAACACACGTAATTAAAACTTATTCAAACATCCATTTAACAAAAACACGTTACTTTCTTTAAAGCCACGACTCTTGTCTGTCCATACGAGCTGTTTTTGTGAAAAATGATTGAGTAATTTTAGATATTGAGGTGTTTTTTCCCGTCCGACCTGACTAGCCTACAGCAGAAGGCTAACATTAGCCTAGCATAAAGCATACATTAGTTAAGAGTTTTGTCTCGATATGGAAAATTACTCAATCAATTTTCACAAAAACAGCTCGTATAGACAGACAAGAGTCGTGGCTTTAGAGTATGTAACGTGTATTTGTGAAAGGCATGTCGTATTACGTTTTTATTAAGTTTGTTTGCCGAATACGAGTGTCATTCAATAGAAAGTGAACAGGGCGCTGTGAATTGTTTTCCCCCACGATGGGCGTGGCCTCAGATTATGACGCGTTATGCACTGTCTCTATTGTGGGAAAATGGGCCGTCTTTTCCATTTTTCCATCAGTAAATCTGTGTTCGATCTTTGGGTCTACTTCTGAAAGCTGTGGGCTGGCACTTAACAGAATTACTTACACCTGGCTTGACAAAGCGGCTCCTTTACATCCTGGATTGGCGTTTATGCAATTGACTAATCCAAAGTGCCCAGGCTAGACTTTGTCAAGGCTGGTTTTATCAATCATCCTGGATGTCTTTATTCCACTTTTATGCAATAGGCCCCTGGTGACGGACTCTCTCAAAGACATGCACGCTGATGACATACAGTCATATGAAAAAGTTTGGGAAGCCCTCTCAGCCGGCATTATAATTGACTCTGCTTTCACAAAAAAAATATAAAAGTGGTATGTCTTTAATTTACCAGGAACAGCTAAGTACTGGGATGTTTTCCGAACAAAGATTTTTTGAAAAGCAGTATTTGGTTGTATGAAATAAAATAAAATGTGAAAAACTGGCTGTGCAAAAATATAGGAACTAGTGCTGTCAAACGATTAATATATTTAATCGCGATTAATCGCATCAATGTCATAGTTAACTCGCGATTAATCACGATTAATCGCATTTGTATTACTTCTAGCCTGTCCCTTGATTTCTTTATGCTCTTATCACACCCATTCTGATTATGACATTAAAGAAGAAATACACCGAATTACAATGATGCCTACACCATTGTAATTCAGTGTAGCCTATTTCTTCTACAATATCACAACTTGCAAATCAATGCAAATAACAGGCCCCCCCCCTGCACTCCACCCCTAGAACAGCATTCACAAACATATTGGAACATATTTTTTTTATTTAAAAACCAAACCATAAAACAACATAGGGTATATAAAACAAATAAGTATTAAAGCTAAATTAAACTGCTTGTTGTAGGCCTAAATGGGAGTTCTTCATCCACGGCTTATTTCAGACTGTGTGGAGTGGACACACTGCCTGCGTGCAGGTGGTTGCCATGGTGCTGCTGCAGCCGAGGCTTCGTAGCGAAAATTAAAGTGAAAATGAATGACTGGCGGCTGCCACTAACATTCATGGAGGTTTTGGTGTGCGTGCAGGGTTATAAGTAGGACTTTTGCAAATTACAGGCTTTCTTTACTGTTCGTTTCCGCGAGGTCCCAGACTCACACACGGAAGACTAGTAAAGGTACGCGTAGCTGAGCTAGGAAGTGCTAGGTTCCGGTTTCTGCTTCAAAATAAAAGTCAGAATTGACTTGACGTTTCGCCGTTTTGCCAGTTACATTATTTTATTGTGAAATTACGCTGTAGGACATGTTCCGTTTGAATTGACAGTAACTTACCTTCGAGCCATATGCATAGTTTGTAGTGTTTCAGTTGTTCTAACATTAATAGTTGATACAACAGCATGTGAAACAACAACCACAACATTTCCTAGGCCATGACGAGCGTTAATCGCGCGATAAAAAAATTGACGCCGTTAAAATGGGTTTGCGTTAACGCCGTTAATATCGCGTTAAACTGACAGCACTAATAGGAACCCTTGTGGTTTTGTTGATTTTAATGCCTGTAACAGCATGTACAACTAATGACTTTAAACACAAAGTTGGTTGGATTATGTTGTTAAGCCTTGAACCTCTGTGATGTCTGTTTAATCATGAGAAAATGTATTTTAGGTGCCTACATGCAAGTTGCACTTCTCTTTGACTCTCTGCTGAAGTGAGACAGAATGGGATCATCAAAACAGCTCCCAAAAGATCTGAAAAACAAAGATTGTTCATTGTCATGGTTTAGGGGAAGGCTACAAGAAGCTTTCCCAAAGGTTTCAATTGTCAATTTCGACTGTAGGGAACGTTGTCAGGAAATGGAAGGACACAGGCATAGTGGCAGTTAAACCCAGGCATGGCAGACCAAGAAAAAAACAGGAGCGGCGTAGGTGGAGGATTGTGAGAATGGTTGCACACAACCCACAGATCACCTCCAAAGGCCTGCAAGAACATCTGGCTGCAGATTGTGTATCTGTACATCGTTCAACAATTCAGTGCAATTTGCACCAAAACATCTGCTTTTTATAAAGATCAAATAACTTAATTTTTGTCTCATCAGTCCAAAGCATTTTCTTCCAATATGAAGCTGGCTTGTCTAAATGAGCTTTTGCATACTCCATGCAACTGTATCTGTGGCGTGGGCGCAGAAAGGGCTTCCTTCTCATCACCCGGCCATACAGATGTTTTGGTGCAAATTGCACTGAATTGTAGAACCATGTACAGATACACAATCTGCAGCCAGATGTTCTTGCAGGTCTTTGGAGGTGATCTTTGGGTTGTGTGCAACCATTCTCACAATCCGCCGCATATGCCGCTCTTGTACTTTTCTTGGTCTGCTAGACCTGGGTTTAACTGCAACTGTGCCTGTGTCCTTCCATTCCCTGACAACGTTCCTTACAGTAGAAATTGAAAAAACTCCCGGTGGCTCCAGCAGCAGCTGTGTGGAGTGTGAACCTCAAACTGCATCTTAACTAACTGAGTCAAGTGACAATTGTCCCTATTGTTTCCGCGATCACAGAATCGTGGACGGAATCACGGAATTGAGCAATAAAAACGCAATCTACTTTTTAACACGGCATATCACAGAAAATGACATAATTTGACTGAAATGCCCAGCCCTGAAATTCACCCGCTTTAAAACAATCTATGTTTCAAAACATGCGAACATGGCGAAGCGGCTTCACAATAATCCGCCTTCGCTTGTAAGAAAATTTAAGAAACACGACACTACACTCCAGGTGAGTCATACTAACATAGCATTGTTGACATTTTCATTTATGCAGGACCTCTGCCAATGGGAAAGTGAAGAGGAGAGTGTCCTGATGGATCAGCCCAGATCCAGTGTTGACATGCAACACATGCAGTGATGGATGGTCTGAAAGGTATTCATACAAAGAAGAATTACTTGTGTTTTTTATGTCAGTAATTGTATCGATAGGAGCCTTATCTCTCATATATCTGTGACTTGTGTTTTTTTTTTCTTAATGCAGAAATACCAGCCTTAGAACTTAAACTCCTTGCTTTAGCTGTTATGTCTCTGTAGTCTCGACCCACATTTTGCACGTACTGTATTTGATAGAAACTGTTTTTTCCATTTCAGCATGCAGTTGTTCAGAAATTATACTTGAATTTATTGAAGGCCACTTGCAGAAATTACAACTTAATTAATATTTGGCATTCAATAGTTTGGCTCTGTCTTTTAAGAAATGCATTCCAGCAACGTATTCCTAATACCATTTCTAATAATTGACTAACTCTATTTCCTGGACACAGATTTCCCTGGGCAACACGGGGGTGCAGGTCAGCAAAACCTGTTTCAAAAGACTAAACCGAACAAGAATGTCCCTGTTCACACAGGACTTAGCTGTGCTCATCTTTGGGCGGGATGTTTTGGCATCATCGACTCTCACAGGAAAACCGGGGCTTACTGGAACAGCGAAAGAGCAGCTAAATACGGAAAAGCTGAGTGCCCTTGTTGGTAAGTATTGGTTAAGTCTATTTTTCCTTATTATCATTTAGTTTTTATGCCTCTACCCTTGTCTTGGCCATAGCCAGAAGCAACATGTTTCAGATTGCTCTCATGTATGTATGCCCCCTTCTTGCTAATGTGATAACTCTGGAAAAGCTTGATTTGTAACACCATTTTATTTGTCCTTTTCTATTTTACAGATACAGTTATTGCTGAATGTCCAGGAACAAATGTGTCTGATGTGAGGGCAGTGATTCGGAGAAAATGTAACAATGAGAATTTTGTGAGCAAAAAGAAACAGTAAGCAGTAACATCAGTAACTGTTTGTAATCGGTTTTGTTTGTTTGTTCTTTGGTGGACATACATTTTTAGTTTAAAACAAACTGTGTGAATGTTTCACATGTAAAAGTTTCAAAAGTCAGTCTAAAGGTGCGAACACACTGCACATCGCCGCGCGGCGAGTTTACATAGAAAGTCAATGTATTTCGAGCGCCGCCGCGCGAATCGGCGGCCGGCGGCGAGCGGATCACGCGGCGCGGCCAGGGGCGGCGCGGCGCGAATGCTGCGGCCGCCGCAGAAGTTGAAAATATTGAACTTTTCGCCGCCGGCCGCGATAGCCAATCGGCGTTGAGCTCCTCCCGACATCACTCGGGTGAGTCTGCTGAGCTACAAGACACGTGAAACCTGGCTGGCGGTGCAGTCGGGAAAGGAGGGATGAAGGGAAAAAAGAAGGAAAAGACAGAGAGACAGAGAGAGAAAGTTCCAACACATGGATAAAATGTATGACAGCAGTTTAATGAGACACCTTTTAGTAAAAGGAGCAAGGAATAGACTCACATTATAGAAGAGAGAAGGAGAGAAAGCCAGGGAAGATGTACTGCAGATGAGTGAATATGCAGAGACAATAAAAACTAAATACACAACTGACACTTCCAAACATTTCCCTAAACATCTGAAAATCTGTTTGGGTTTTCTCTACATGTTGATATGCCGGTGTGAATGTGTAGCACGGCCATGGATACATATGTGCGTGTGTGTGTGTGTGTGGGCGGGTCATTCTATAGAAATGGTCACTTTCCTGTCCCTGCATTATTCACCAGGAAAAGTGCTCTAAAGTGTTAAACAATGACATAAAATATACATGATTTTGTTTTATTAAAGTGTGTTATTGTTATTAAACCATGCATAAGACAGTTATAATGCATTTTTTTATATATATATATCTTGAAAATCTGGTTAGTGCCATGAATTTGGCTTGTCCCTCGGGTAAGGAGTCATGGTTCAGTGACATATTTTGAATTTAAATACATTTTTCTCCTGTTTTAAAGATCATAATACAAAGTTAAGTGTTATAGCTATGTAGGAAAATACTTAAAAAAATTAAAATATCCATAAATAATTTAAATAATTTACAAAAAATAGCTGTCCCTTGATTTCATGTCACTGGTGTTACTATTTGTAAAACCTCTTATTTTGAAAAACTACTTCATCTCTGCAAACATCTTTCGGGGTGAAGAGTTCATTGGAGGCGGGGCCATTTTGAAGAGCACATGGTAAGTCAGCACCTTCTCTTCATATGTTGACAATTTTAAGATTTAACGAGTAATTTCATGTGAGGACTTAAGATGCGTCACTGGTGTTATATAGTTTATAGTAAGGGGAAAGGAAATTTTATTAAAATAATTGATAAAATTGTATGATAAGCTGATATATTTACAAGTTAAGAAGTGTGGTTTTGCCTGCAATGTCCACCATCTTGAATAGGCCATCTTGTCTGTCGATGTGTCACTGGTGTTACTGTCACTGGTGTTACTGTTCTAGCTAGTAACACCAGTGACCAGTGGGTAACACCAGTGACGATCAGTAACACCACAAATCTTTCCTTATCTTTCCCCCAAATAAATAGATAGGTCAGCATTTACATAAAACAGACTTGTTAACATTTCATTGCTGTTTCAATATTGTAACCATATGACTATCATTTTTATAGATATGGCAAAGTTGAGTGCAGCTGAAAAGCAAAGACTCTACAGACAGCGTAGGGATGCTGACCCAGAACGCAGAGCAGCCTACCTTGAAAAAAAGCAACAAACTTACTTAAATGATATAGAAACTCAAAAAAGAAAGAGAGTGAAGGACCTCACAAAAAGGGAGAAAAGACAAGCACAAAAGAAATGGCGGGTCAGACAGGCAAAGCACAGAGAGAAAGCCAGAGCAGGAAAAACTCCTCCACCAACTCCAGACAGCGAACCCAGAAGTTCAAGGTCAAAATTAAGATAGTGTAACTGCAAGTTCACACTCTCTCTCTCTCTCTCACACACACACACACACACACACACACACACACATAAATGAAGGTCTATACAATATTTGTCACATGGCTATAGAATGTATTATTGTTTCAATACGTGACACAGGCCAAAATATTGTACAATTACACTGTATTCCATCTTTCTTTGTTACAGACAAAAAATCCAGGCGCGGAGAGTGCACAGGAGTGAAGGACAGAAATGGCAAAGAAAATGTCAGAAGTTGCATGAGAAGTTGGAAAAGCACAAAAGACTACACGACAAATACAAAAAACGCTGGCACAGATTGCAGGGTAAAGGTCGAGACATTGACAGCCCAAGAAAGAAGGCAAAAAAAACACTACAAGGCAGTCCTAAAAAGACTCTCATCTTCCACTATGCTCTCTTGGGGGAGCTAAGAGCAAAGTACAAAGCAGCCAAAGCCAACAAAGACAAGAAGGCATTTGTAAATATACTGTCAGGAAAGCTCATCAGGAAATACAAATTAAGAAAGTTGTGTGAGCAGAGCATTGGATTTTCATACAAGGCCTTGAAGCCACCAGCCCCTTGCCGCCAAACTAACCGGAGAGCAAACCAGAAAGCTGTGAAACAGTTCTACCTCAGAGATGACGTGAGCAGGCAAACTCCTGGCAAGAAAAACACCATCACAGTGAGGAAAATCAAGAAACAGCGCAGACTCCTTTGTGATACCCGGAAAAACCTCCACAGGAGATTTGTTGCTGAGCAGGGGCAAGTCTCCTATTCGTTCTTCTGCAGGGAGAAACCATTCTGGGTTGTGACACCAAAGGAGAGAGACAGAGAAACTTGCCAATGCAAGACACACAAGAACTTGCAGTTCATTGTGGACAAAATGCACAAACTTCGTCTTTTAACTTCCAACAGTCTTGAGGAGTTGGCGGATAGCACAGTCTGCAACAGTTCAAAAGCATGTGCCTATGGTGCATGTAAAGACTGTGAAACCTCCACTGTGCCACTGACCAGATCCCAGTCCAACACAGAGGTGTCTCTCACGCAATGGTGCCTGGAGAAGACAGACAGAGCAGGTGAAGAAGAGAAAGGCAGCTTCATCACTGTAAAAAAAAATATAGCCCTAACAGAAGAAGATCTGACAAACGAATTTGAAGATAGACTCTTTAAATTCAGGAGACATCTGTTCAACATCAGATGGCAGTACAGCATCTACCGGACCCTCCGAGAAAACCTGACTAATGACTGTCTGATCCATATAGATTTTAGTGAAAACTATACATGCAAGTATGCATCAGAGATCCAGTCAGTTCACTTTGGGGGGTCACACAATCAGGTGACGCTTCACACTGGTGTCCTCTATGTGCCAGAGGAGCCCCCCATCTCCTTCTGCACCGTCTCACCAAGCAGAAGACACGATCCAGCAGCTATCTGGGCTCACCTGGACCCCATCCTTGGCATGGTGAAAGACCAGTACCCTGCAGTGCAACACATTAACTTCTTTAGTGATGGCCCCACCTCCCAATATAAACAGAAGGGCAACTTCTACATGGTAGGGACTGAGCCTTACAAGAAGGGCTTCCAGAGCACTACATGGAATTTTTTTGAGGCTTCACATGGTAAGGGTGCTCCGGATGGAGTAGGGGGCTCACTAAAGAGGTCAGCTGACCTTTTGGTCCATCACGGGAAAGACATAACAGATGCAATGTCTTTCTACAAGGAGTTGAAGAAATGTGGCAGTCAAATACAGTTGCATTATGTCAGTGAGGAAGATGTAGAAAGAAAGGCACAGGAGATGTCTGAGGTACCTCTGGTAACTATAAAAGGAACCATGCGAATGTACCAGGTATTAAGCACCACACCTGGCATCCTAAAATACAGAGACATAAGTTGTGTCTGTCAAGCAGCTCAAGGTGTGTGGGACTGCCCATGTTATGGACTCCAAACAGTCACTCTCCCGACAGTGCTAGCCCATGACCTCTCACCTCCACATCAACCAGATGTCACCAACCCGGCTCCACTTCGACCAGATGTTATTGAGTCTCAGCACAGTGGACAGTGGTGTATTGTGAGTTATGACGAGCAACCATACCCTGGCATTATAATTGAAGTCGAAGAACATAGTATCAAGGTGAAGTGCATGCACAAGAATGGAGTGAACAAGTTTTTCTGGCCGAGCCCAAGAGAAGATGTCAACTGGTATGGGGATGAGCAAATTGTTTGTCTGATGCCAGCGCCACTGCCAGTGAACAAAAGGTCTGTTCAAATTTGCCACAACATCTGGAAATACTTGGAGGAGCACATGAATGTGTGATAGTGGCAGTTTTACATATCACACAACAAACAAATGCGTACATCGCTATATCAAACACACACCACTCCTCCTTAACACACACACAAACATACTCACACACCACTATACCAAGCACACGCATACAAATACTCAGACCATGAAAATTGTTCTATTTTATACGTTCATTTGTATGGGTCCATCATCATTGAGTGCAACCCCTGTTCCAAAATTTAGATTTTTTATATTTGTTGTTCTGTCAGCCGCCTCTTTCATACTCATTCCTAGGTTGCTAAGTTCATGAATTACTGTAATGAATTTTATGTTTACATATTGTGTTATAAATACATATTTGAATGAAACAAATAATTAAATGTGAAATTATTTGAGATGAAATACTAATAAATTGATGATATCTGTTTCAAACATTGTCTGTTGTACGATTTCCTTCACATTGTGTCACTGGTGTTACAGTGCGTCACTGGTGTTACTCAGTGCCAATTAATTCTTAAGTTATGTAAAAAAGTGTAAAAAAAATTCTTAATAATGTCATTAAACTTTTCTTTCTTTGATTATATTTGCAAATTAAATAGTCCAATTACATCCCAGGAAACCTGAATTCTCATCTAAAACATCGGTAACACCAGTGACAACACCAGTGACAAAAAGGCAGACCAAGCATTTTTTAATGTAATATTGTGGCGTGTAGAGACGGGAGTTGGAGGCGGAGTGTCAAAAGACGGAGCTAACTGCTTTAATGACATTAATACACTTGTCGAGTAACAACAACGGAGCAGACAGTAAACTCTTGATAGTCTCAAAACGCCAACAAGACAAAACAGGAAATTCCCCCAGTCATAACAGTTCCCCCGGAACCCCGGAACTTCAGTTCCATAGGTGAATTATGTAAGATCACTACACAAGCCCCCCCAGAATTCACCCATAGTCAAAGTCCCCGTGCCGGAAAGGCACGATGGCCCGGCCGCGACTAGAACGAGTGGCAGGGGCCGAAGAGGGGAGGGGCGTGGCGGGTGCGGCAGGACCAAGCCCAGGACTGGGCGGCAACGGCACCGACAAGGCGGCAGGGAGCCCAGCGGGGCGTGGCAACGGGGGGCGTCCACGGCGCGGAGCCTGGGCCAACTCCAACGGTCTGGAAATGTCCACGTGGGCAGGCTTGATCCTGTCGACAGAGACAGTCTCGGGCCTACCACCGACGTCCACGACCAGGCTCTTATCCCCGTGTTGCAAGACCCTAAACGGCCCGTCATAGGGGGGGCGCAACGGTCCACGGTGGGCGTCGTGGCGGATGAACACAAACTCCGCCGTGTGCAGATTGGGTGGCACCAGGGAAACGGGGGTGCAGTGATGCGAAGTGGGGACGGGTGCGAACTGCTTGGCGACCTCCAGCAGAGAGGACCGCTGCCTGGCCGCCGACCAGGGTGTTGTGGCGTTCGGAATGAAATCCCCTGGAACTCGCAGCACCTGACCGTAGACTAACTCGGCAGACGAGGACTGCAGGTCCTCCTTAGGCGCCGTCCGGAGCCCCAGCATCACCCAGGGAAGTTTGTCCAACCAGTTGCCGTCCGTCAAACTGGCACGCAAGGCCGCCTTCATGGAGCGATGGAACCGCTCGCACAAACCATTAGCCTGAGGATGGTATGCGGTAGTGCGATGCAGTTTAACCCCCAGATCCTTGGCAACCACATTCCAGATCTCCGAGGTAAACTGTGCACCCCGGTCGGAGGAGAGGTCCGAAGGTGTCCCAAAGCGCGCGACCCACGTGCCGATAAACGCACGGGCCACATCGGAAGACGATGTCGAGGTGAGTGGCACAGCTTCAGGCCAACGCGTCGTCCTGTCCACCATCGTGAGGAGGTGGGTGAAACCATGCGAAGGGGGGAGTGGCCCCACCAGGTCGATGTTGACATGGTCGAACCTCCTACCAGGGACGACGAATGGCTCCAACGGGGCCTTGGTGTGGCGGTGCACTTTTGCACGCTGACAGGACACACACGAGTCGACCCAGGCCCGTACGTCCTTCTTCAGTCCTTTCCAGACAAACTTCTGAGAGACCAGCCTCACGGACGCCCTCCTACCGGGATGGGACAGGCCGTGTATTGCCTCGAAAACAGCCCGCTGCCAGCCGGCAGGGACCAGTGGCCTGGGCTGGCCGGTGGAGAGGTCACACCATAACCTGACCCCTGAGTCGCCGATCGCCACTTTTTCCAGGCGCAGCCCGGTGTCCGAGTCTTTGAGGGACTGAAAACCGTGGTCCGTGGCCTGTTCCGCACTCATACGCGAGTAGTCGAGATCCAGCTGCACCGCGCCGACGATCACTCTGGAGAGGCAATCCGCGACCACGTTGGATTTGCCAGCGATGTGCCTGATGTCCGTGGTATACTCAGAGATGAATGACAGCTGGCGCTGTTGGCGGGCGGACCACGGCTCGGCTACCTTGGACATGGAGAACGTGAGGGGTTTGTGGTCCACAAAAACCGTAAACTGACGGCCCTCCAGGGCGAAGCGGAAATGACGGATTGCCAGCCAGACGCCGAGCAGCTCCCTGTCGAAAGTACTGTATTTGCGCTCCCGGGGTACCAGCTGGCGGCTGAAAAAGGCGAGCGGTTGCCAGGCGCCACCGTCCCACTGCTCTAACACCGCGCCAACCGCGTAGTCGGACGCGTCGGTTGTGAGGGCCACCTGAGCACCGGGCAACGGGTGGACCAACAACGCGGCCCGGCTCAATGCAGTCTTAGTGTCCTCGAACGCTCTGTCCCTCTCTGCAGTCCAGTCGACGTCTTGGCCGGGCGCCTTGTCCTTGAGGGCCTCATACAGCGGGCGCATAGTGTGGGCCGCCCGGTGTATGAATCGGTGATAGAAGGTGACCATCCCCAGGAACTCCCGGAGCCCCCGGGCCGAACGTGGGCGGGGAAAGTTGGAAACAGCCTCCACCTTCGACGGAAGGGGAACGGCACCATCCCTGTTGATGAGGTGCCCGAGGAACTGGATGGACGGCACCCCAAAAACACACTTCGCCGGGTTAATGATCAAGCCGTGGCGGTCGAGCCTTGTGAAGAGGGCCCGGAGGTGTGTGAGGTGCTCCTCCTCCGAGGAACTGGCGACCAGGACATCGTCCAAGTAGACGAAGATGAAAGGCATGTCCCTCAGCGCCGAGTCCATCAGCCGCTGGAAGGACTGGGCCGCGTTTTTCAGGCCGAATGGCATCCTGAGGAACTCAAACAACCCAAACGGAGTGACCACAGCTGTCTTCGGGACATCCGCAGGGTGCACCGGAACCTGGTGGTAGCCCCGCACAAGGTCGACTTTGGAAAACAGGAGCTTCCCCGCCAGATGCACGGAGAAGTCCTGAATATGGGGCACTGGATAGCGGTCGGGCGTGGTGGCGTCATTCAGGCGGCGGTAGTCTCCACATGGGCGCCAGCCGCCATCCTGCTTCGGAACCATGTGGAGTGGCGAGGACCACGGACTGTCGGAACGGCGAATGATGCCCAGGCGCTCCATGTTGGCGAATTCAGCCTTAGCAACCGCCAGTCTCTCCGGAGCGAGCCGTCGGGCCCTGGCATGGACAGGGGGCCCTTTCGTCTCAATATGGTGCTCCACACCGTGTTTCGTCGACGTGGACGAGAAGGTTGGTTGCAGCAGGCTAGAGAACTCTCTGAGCAGCCGCTGGTACTTGTCACCCTCAGAGAGCGAGCTAGAAAGGCCGTCGTATGTCCCCTCATCGCAGACACATGCGAACGAGGAGAAGGTCAATGCGTCCACCAGGCGCTCGTTCTTGACATCAACCAGCAGCCCGTGTGCGCACAGAAAATCTGCGCCGAGGAGGGGGAAGGAGACGTCGGCTGTAACAAAATCCCATGTGAACCGTTGACCTCCAAAACATAAATCCACAGACTTCGTGCCATACGTTCGGATCGGGGTGTCGTTGGCAGATGTCAAGGGAGGGCCGTGCAACCCGCCGGCGGCGTCGTCCACCGTAGCCGGCACCACGCTCCTCTGTGCACCGGTGTCGCAAAGGAATTTACGCCTGGAGAGGGTGTCCACGATGAACAGCAGCCGGCCCTTTGTGCCTGCGCTCACGGCCACTACTGAGCGCAGGCCTTGGCGTTTCCCGCCGCGTTGAAAGTGCACGGAGAGCGGCACTTTTTTGCCTTGGCCCCGAAACGTGCATGGAAATAGCACAAGCCCGCAGCGGTAAGGCTGTCGGTGGACGCGTGTCCTCCGCCAAGGGGAGCGCTGCTGCCCGCACGAGTGTAACTGCGTGTCGGGGCCAGCACATCCGGGGCGAAACGCTGGGTGGCCAGAAAGAACCTGTCTGCCTCCTCTGCCAGAGCCCGTGGCTCCGTGATGGATGTATTCGCGAGCGCTGTCTGGACGTGTGGTGGCATGTGTCGCAGGAAGAGTTCGATGAAAAGGAAATTTGGTACCTCCGTGCCCAGCAGGTTTAACATCATTTCCATATGTTCGGAGGGTTTGCTGTCCCCCAGGCCTTGAATGGCAAGAAGACGCCGGGCTCTTTCCGATCTTGACAGTTCAAAGATTTTGAGGAGGTAAGCCTTGAGCCCTGCATATTTATTTTGGGCAGGAGGAGATGTAATAAAGCTTACTGCCCTGGCTGCAGTGGAGCTCTCCAGTGCTGAGACGACGTGGTAATAGCGTGTGGCATCATCCGTAATCCCACGGAGGGTGAACTGAGCCTCTGCCTGTGCGAACCACGTTGCCGCGGACGTCTCCCAGAACTTCGGCAGTTTGAGAACGATGGAAAGCGCCATGCTGTTGCGATCGATATTCAAATCAGTCTCGGAATCTTCAGCGGGACTGACGTCAGGGTCACCAATGTGGCGTGTAGAGACGGGAGTCGGAGGCGGAGTGTCAAAAGACGGAGCTAACTGCTTTAATGACATTAATACACTTGTCGAGTAACAACAACGGAGCAGACAGTAAACTCTTGATAGTCTCAAAACGCCAACAAGACAAAACAGGAAATTCCCCCAGTCATAACAGTTCCCCCGGAACCCCGGAACTTCAGTTCCATAGGTGAATTATGTAAGATCACTACAATATAATATTATAATAAAATATTAAAATACATTAAGCTGTAATTTATGTTGATTTATAATGGTAAGTGGTTAACTGTTATGTGACCATGTTTAAGTTGTTAAAAAAAGAATACAAATGAAACATGAAATTGCTGTTCAAAAAGATACCATTTTCATAGAATGACCCGGCGGGTTGTGTGTGTATGTGTGTGTGGGCGCATGTGTGGGTGTGTTTACGAAGCTTGGGTGGCAGGTGGCTGGGAGAAATGTGTGAGAGGTACGGTGGCCCTGAGAGGTCACAGCACGCAACATCAGAAAACACATGCAAGAACACAAAACACCAGCAAATTAGGCCACAACACAACGGAAATAGGCCACAACACGACGGAAGTGTTTCCAGAGGACACTTAAAAGTGATGCACACGTCCTGGCAGGCTTGTTGTTTACGCATATTTTGACTATGATTTTGACTCACAGTGCTATTAAGGTTATCTTTCCGTCTACACTAGCCTACGCTGTGTAGCAAATGTTGGCAATCTAAAAGTGTGATTAAAGCCGTTTACTGGACTGTGGAGGAGAAGACTGAGACACCATCTGTCCGAAATGTAAGTAGCCATATTTTTTTAATAATCATGGCCCATTGTTAGTTGAATGTCTGTGATGTCCTTTATCATATCCCTCCTAATAACCAACACTGACTGAAATTAGATAATGCTGTGGGGTTTAGTAGTTAGCGTTAGCGTCCGCTAGCTTAACCGTTAGCTTTAGGCTAACCGTTTGAGCTGTGGAGTCTTTGGCAATGACTGTTGTCGCCTGCGGCTCGTTTTTGTAAACTCACATTAGACCTGCAATGAAGGTCCCTGTGTTAAAAACAAATGGTGAAACTGACTGGTGTGCTGGAAACTGTAAAGAGTATTTTTTTAATAGCTTCAGGCTGCTACCTGCTAGCTGTCTGACTAAGCAGTCTGACTGTATCTCCAGTGTAATGTGTATACAGACAAGAATACTCTAAGTTGCCTCTGCTGGTGTTTGTTTCCTGTCCAAACATCACAGTATCACTCAGAACTAGTTTCTTATTGAGCCTGATCTGATTTGATGAAGTGTCCGTTGACCCACCCGGACCTTCACACAGCTATCTGTTCCATCAGAGGACGTGTTCACTGGGTGGGACAGTGGTCTTCTTCAGGGATACCAGCAACAACAGCAGCAACATCTATGACATGAGCTTTATTACCAGCTGACAAAACAGCATACAAGAAGTCCTTCACCTACATGATCTGGACAGTTACATAAAAGTTATGGCTTTTATCCGTTTGAATTATGTAGACTTATTATTTCCATTTCACTGGCTATGAATAAACTGCTTTATTTTTAAGGATGGTGTTGGTCATTTTAAAATGTAATAATACTGTCTTATCAGAGAAATCTACAGAGAAATAAAGGGTTGAAATGAGAAACGTATAATTCTATGCATGTAGATCGGTCAGAAATCTTAGTCCAACATCCTGACTATGAAAATGTGACTTTCAAGTAATCCTTTACTACAGGTAGCAAACGGTGACAGTAAGGAACACAATCCATTTTTTTAACAGTAAAACTTTATTATGAATGGGATAACAACACAAATGATACATTATCTACTAGATATTGAAATGGTGTCAAATCATTTGCAGCTCTGACAAGCCATCTAAAGCATTATTTCAAAAATACATTTTACAAAAGATAATGCCTTTCCAGCGAATCTTGACATGATTCATGATATATTCTTTTGCAGCCTCATTATGGTTACTGTTAACTATTACATTACGTAACATGCTATGTAAGAGCCAATTAGCGCTCTTGTATAAAGTAGGAACCAATCTTTGGTTCCACAGTTGCTACCCAGACATTGAAACAGTTTTTGAACACACACAACCCACGTTACGTCAGGGTCTATGTTGGGTTTAGAGTTTGTAGCAAAAGAAAGTGAAAATTAATGAAACAAATGTTTTAAACTGCAAAAAAGACGGGCCTTTACATGTAACATCAGCATCGCTTCACAACCAAAGCTTTTTCACTCCACTGGGCTGTAGGTCATTCCTCCGTTGAACATGTAAAGACAAACGTAAAACAGGGTGTATTTTACCAGAGAGTTAATGCATAAATACTTAGTTCATATTCTGTTATTGACTGACATATTTAAACTGTATTTACCGTGAACACGTCCTCTGATGGAACAGATAGCTGTGTGAAGGTCCGGGTGGGTCAACGGACACTTCATCAAACACAGGCTCCCTCAGGTCACTCACATCTGTAAAACATGGCACATCCAATGTAACATCATGTACATCATACATCTGTAGTTATGGCAAAGCTACAGACAGAGATTAGTTTTTTCTTCCATTATAAAATAAGATAGGCTACTAATAAATTCAGTATAGCCCTGGCTCAATAAGAAACTAGTTCTGAGTGATACTGTGATGTTTGGACAGGAAACAAACACCAGCAGAGGCAACTTAGAGTATTCTCGTCTGTATACACATTACACTGGAGATACAGTCAGACTGCTTAGTCAGACAGCTAGCAGGTAGCAGCCTGAAGCTATTAAAAAAAATACTCTTTACAGTTTCCAACACACCAGTCAGTTTCACCATTTGTTTTTAACACAGGGACCTTCATTGCAGGTCTAATGTGAGTTCACAAAAACGAGCCGCAGGCGACAACAGTCATTGCCAAAGACTCCACAGCTCAAACGGTTAGCCTAAAGCTAACGGTTAAGCTAGCGGACGCTAACGCTAACTACTAAACCCCACAGCATTATCTAATTTCAGTCAGTGTTGGTTATTAGGAGGGATATGATAAAGGACATCACAGACATTCAACTAACAATGGGCCATGATTATTTAAAAAATATGGCTACTTACATTTCGGACAGATGGTGTCTCAGTCTTCTCCTCCACAGTCCAGTAAACGGCTTTAATCACACTTTTAGATTGCCAACATTTGCTACACAGCTTAGGCTAGTGTAGACGGAAAGATAATCTTAAAGGCCTACTTCACCGGTTTGAATATGAAGGTGTATTGAATTCTGAGATCCTATGTAGTATAAATGTGCAAAAAAAATTGAAATTGGTTCATCCTAGCCTGAGAAAAGGCAGAAAGAGTGTTTTTTTAACCCTATATTAATCTTACTGTGACATCACAGTAAGATAAATATAGGGTTAAAAAAAAAACCTTACTTTGTAAATATTACTGTGATTTCTCCTACTGTGACATCACAGTAATATTTACAAAGTATTTTTTTTTAACCCTATATTTATCTTACTGTGATGTCACAGTAAGATTAATATAGGGTTAAAAAAAACACTCTTTCTGCCTTTTCTCAGGCTAGGATGAACCGATTTTTTTTTTTTTGCACATTTATACTACATAGGATCTCAGAATTCAATACACCTTCATATTCCCACCGGTGAAGTAGGCCTTTAATAGCACTGTGAGTCAAAATCATAGTCAAAATATGCGTAAACAACAAGCCTGCCAGGACGTGTGCATCACTTTTAAGTGTCCTCTGGAAACACTTCCGTCGTGTTGTGGCCTATTTCCGTTGTGTTGTGGCCTAATTTGCTGGTGTTTTGTGTTCTTGCATGTGTTTTCTGATGTTGCGTGCTGTGACCTCTCAGGGCCACCGTAGAGAGGTGCAGTGAGACCAATACAAGGGCCGATGGCAGAGATGATGAAGGCAGAATAGCCTACTTCAGAGACGCTCCCAACAAAAACAAATCAGTGAGGATGACGACGATGATGAGAGAGATGTAAATAGCGGGAAGAAACTGGGGGTGCACATTCAATGAGTCATCGGGCGGCGGCGGACACAAATGAGCCAAAATGATCACGCGGCGCGGAACCTGCGATTCGCGCGGCCAACCGCCGCGCCGCGCTGTGCAGTGTGTTCGCACCTTAATGTTCATCCCTGTCATTACTAGCTTCTCTGCGGTGCACAGCTAGCAGGGTAGTGCTAGCACAGCTATTGTTTCTTTTTATTTTTTCCTTTTATTATTGTTTTTAGTCAGGAACAGCAATGGTGTTCCGGGTCAATTTGACCCGGTGCATGTTTAAATCTCCAAAAGATGTCCTAAACCAAAAAAAATCCTAACAAGCAGTGTGAACATGTCATTACCAACTCCATTACTAACTATTCTATCAATATTTAGTGCAATGTGGTGTTCCATACCTCTGAAGGCATGAAGGACAGAGTTTCCAGTCAGGAGGTAAAGTTAATAAAGTGATATTTATTTCACCAAAAAGCAGAATAGATGGCTCCGTACAGTTAAGCGTGCACGGTCCTTAACATGAGAAGTCAACCTAGAGTTAAGTTCTCAAAGAGAAGGCGCTTAGACAATAATGCGCATAGTATATATAGGGATTCCCCTTGTGAGGTCCCATAGGTTAAAGTCAAAACATGATGCAGGCGGGGCGTAGTTACTATACGTGGCCTGGTTGGGAGCACTTGAATATGGCCTTTCACACCGGCTCTCTCTCTTCCAGGGTTCATCTTCCTCTTTTTATCAGTGATGATGTGTGCATGTTGTCGAGGTGCATTAAGTGGGGGGCCCCTTGTCAATCTAATCTAATCTAATCTAATCTGATGCCTGGTACATGTTCGACTGTCAATTATGTCAGTTGGCACGTCTTGTCATGCAATAGTGTACATCTTCATTATGCAACTCTGTCATGTAATAGTGTACATCTTCATTATGCAACTCTGTCTTATTCTAAGTGTGTGTGTGTGCGCGCTTTAAGGTCAACCAAAGTTCTTTACACGTCTCACTTCTGCAATCTTACAGGTGCTTAGGGTCAGACCAAGTTCCCTGCCAGTGTCACTTCTCTAATCTATGTACAGACAGCCGAAATAAGACTGGTGATTCAAACTCTCTTAGTGACCTTTCACTAAATCTGGGTTTGTATGTTCTTAACAACCAACTGTCAAATGTGTCTTGTTATGTAATGATGTACTTCTTCATCTGCCACTTTCTCTGTTCTGTGTTTGTATGTGCTTAAGGTCAGTCTGAGTTCCCTGTAAGTGTCACTTCTTCTTTTGTAAACAAGACAGCCGTAATAAGACTGTCTGGGTGATTTTTTACTCAATCTAGGGCCTGCTGATTTAAAGCTATTATGGGTAATATGTGTAACATATGAGTGGGCATCTCTAAAAGTTCATTTTCTCTACACCTCTAACAGGTAATGTTCAATAAGGATAATTCACTCGTTTTTCATTAAAAAAATACATGTTCAAACTTTTTTTGTAATGTTTCACCACTTTATTACTTTTGAAACACTGGAGAAAATGTGAAAAGTCTCCAGAGACATTACGGCTTGAAATATAGCCCTGCCTGTCTCTGCATCCAACATACTGGCTGTCGATTCATCCTTTGACCCCAGCCAGGATGTCTAAATGTGTTTTGTCCAGCTCCTTCCACTTTTCCCCAAAAACACACCTCCCTTCTAGATTAGTCATTTCCAGAATGATTTTCTGTATTGAATCTGGCATGACCAGCTCAAAAGCTGACTTGATGTCAGTCACACGAGTCAGTGCCCTCCTAGTGGGCCCTGGCACTGTATTTAAAGCGGACCTATGATACTTTTTGATTTATACTCATGTTTAACCATACTAGATTATCAAATAATGACGTACATGCATTTCGACGTATTCCCTGCTTACCGTCTGGGGTGTCTGTGCAGAGCACGAGACACTATTCTAGCCAGTCGAGAAGTCACGTGTTCAAAGCGGCTTGACACTTTGTGACGTCGCATGTAACTTGGTGTCGTCACCACGCGGATGTTTCCATGTATGGTAATGCTGCCACTTTCCTACTCGCGTCTGCCTCGCGCCCTTATATGTCCATGCTCGCACCTCCCGTCACTGAAAGTGTTCCGGAAGGAAGGTAACCAATCACAACGAAGTTGGGTTTTCAGGAAGGGAGGGGAGGGGAGGGGGCGGAAATGTCAAAAGCAAAGTGTTTACAGTGCATGCTGGATCGCCAAAATAAGAGAAAGAGCTTCCCGAAAATCTACATAGTTTTTTGTGATGTGATTCATGTCAGGTTGCTCTATAGCAGTGTAAAACAAGAAATTAAGACCAGAAAAGTAGTATAATAGGTCCTCTTTAAGGTGAAACTCGAAAAATTTGAATATCGTGCAAAAGTTCATTTATTTCAGTAATTTGACTCAAAAGGTGAAAGTAATATATTATATAGACCCATTACATGAAAGGTGAGATATTCAAAGCCTTTATTTGTTATATTTTAGATTGTTATGGTTTACACAGTTTATGAAAACCCCAAATTTAAAATCTCAGAAAATTTGAATATTATATGAAATCAATAAAAAAAGGGATTTTTAATACAGAAATATCAGCCCTCTATAAAGTATAATCATGCATGTGTACTCAGTACTTGGTTTGGGTCCATTTTGCATGACTTATTGCCTCAATTCCAATTAATTTTCCATGATATTCTAATTCTCAGGTAAATACAGTTTAAATATGTCACAGTCAGTAACAGAATATGAGCTAAGCATTTATGCAAAAACTCTCTAAACGTGTATCATACAACGTTTTATGTATCTCTCGGTTAAACTGGGGAATGATCTACAACCCAGTGGAGTGAATAAGCGTTGGTTGTGAAGCCATGCTGAGGTAACATGTAAATGTACAGTAACGCGGCAGGAAAGGAATTATCTTTTGTAAAAAAAAAAGTATAGAAAAAATTACAGTCAGAGCTGCAAATTATCTGACACCCTTTCAATATCTAGTAGATAATATATAATTTGTATTGTGATCAGTCATTCATAATAAAGTTTTACTGTAAAAAAATGTATTGTGTTTTTTTTAAACTCACTGTTTGCTTCGTGTAGTAAAGGATTACTTGAAACTCACATTTTCATAGTCAGGATGTTGGACTACTTTTCTGACCGATCTACATGTATTGACTTAACGTTTTTTAATTCAACCCTTTATCTCTCTGAAGATTTTTTCTTTGAAACAGTATCATTACATTTTAAAAAGACCAAAACCATCCTTAAAAATAAAGCAGTTTATTCATAGCCAGTGAAATGGAAATATAGAGTGTACATATTGAACACCTGCAAATACACAACCACCAACAATTTTGGAATGAAATAAAGAAATTGGGTCCCAAAAAACCTAATTTTATTCCTTTGGAAGTAAAGCTAGATAATGGTGAATGCAGCTCTAGCCTAACGGTTGTACTGCAAAAATGGCAGGAGGACTTCGCAGATCTGTTTTCTGGCCCAAAGAGTTCATTTGATGAAATATTTTTAAAGGAAATAGTCAATTTAAAAAACCAAATGGAATCTGAAATGAAAGCGGATGAAAAAACTTGTAATCCATTTCTGAATACAACATTTGCTCTGGAGGAAGTGAAAAGTGTAATCGATAAATGTAAAGTTAGAAAAGCTATGGGAATTGATGAAATTTCGAATGAATTACTGAAGTTGCCGCAAATGTTTGATGTTTTATTTGAACTTTTCCAGTTTTGTTTTGATAGTAGCATAATTCCGGCTCTGTGGCATAAGTCCTTTATCAAACCAATCCCTAAATCCTCAAAAAATGATCCTAAAATTCCACTTAATTATAGGGGTATAAGTCTTATTAGTTGTGTGTATAAATTATACTCGTCTATTCTGAATGGTAGACTTGTAGACCATCTTGAAAGGACTGGAGTACTTGTGGATGAACAAAATGGATTTAGAAAGGGCAGATCATGTATTGACCACATTTATGTAATCTCTTCTATCCTTCGTTCAAGAACTAAAATGAATAGATCTACTTTTGTTTGTTTTATTGATTTCAAGAAGGTGTTTGATTGGATCAACAGGGAAATGCTTTTATATAAGCTGTTAAAAGCAGGAGTTAACGGAAAATTTTATCTTGCCATAAAGTCTCTGTATCAAGCACCTGCTGCTTGTGTTCAAGTTAATACATATACAACTGGATGGTTTCCCCAACAGTTTGGTGTAAAGCAAGGAGATGTATTGTCCCCAACATTGTTCTCTGTTTTTGTTAACGATTTAGCAATTTTGATTAAAGCCACGTCAGTGGGAGTGAAAGTTGATGACCAAATCATTAATATTTTATTATATGCCGATGATATAGTCTTGCTTGCTGATTGTGAAGAAGATTTACAGATTATGTTGAACATTGTTGCAGAATGGTGCTGGAAATGGAGAGTAGTGGTAAACCAGGATAAATCTCAAATAGTACATTTTAGACAAAAGCCCCAGAAGAGAAGTTCTTTTTCTTTTTCTCTGGGTCCAATTGCTTTGACATACACTGATCAGTACAAATATCTCGGTTTAACATTGGATGAGCACATGACATTTAAAGATGGCGTTAATGTCCTGGCGCAGTCAGCAGGTAGAGCACTGGGATCTGTACTAAACAAGGTTAAAGGGTGCAATAACTTAGGGTTCCACGTCTATACACAATTGTACAACTCATGTGTATGCCCTGTGTCAGATTATGCTTCTGGTGTGTGGGGCTTCCCTGAACAATCGGGTTCAAATATGGTGCATTATAGAGCGATTCGCTCTTTCTTGGGAGTCCATAAACGGACATCAGTTCTGGCTGTGTGTGGAGATATGGGATGGGTACCACCCAACATCAGACATAAATGTGAAATGCTTAGACTCTGGAATAGGTTTGTGAAGATGTCTGATCAGAGGCTCACTAAGAAGACTTTTTTATGGGATGTGTCTCAATGTCATCCCTGGGCAAAGGAGCTAAAATCTTTGTTTTATACACACAATTTATCTTATGTTTTCCAGAATAGATTACTTTGCAACATTCAAGACACAAGGAGCGCCATGTTTCATAGGTTCAAAGATAAATGGTCAGTTAACATATGGGACAAACCAAAATTAAGAACATATTGTTTAATAAAAGATAGTTACAGCTTAGAACCCTATGTAAATTATAATTTAAGTAAAGGCAAAAGATCGTTGTGTGCACAGTTACGCTCAGGAACACTACCACTAGCGCTGGAGACTGGTAGGTTCAATGATACTCCAGAGGCAGACAGGCTCTGTTTGATGTGTGACCTCAGGGAGATTGAGAATGAGATTCATTTTATGTTTTATTGCCCAGTTTATGATGATTTGAGGGATGTATTGTTTACTACGATGTCTTCCATTTATGCTGATTTCTTTTGGTTCGACGACTACGAAAAACTTGAGTTGTGTTTTAAAAAGGGAACCTTTTATGTTGCAACCTTTCTCTGTAAAGCCTGGGAGAGAAGAAGAAGTATGTTGTTCAGAGACCCAGCTGTACAATATTCTGTATTTTGATTGTAATGTAGTATGTGATGGTGTCCTATAAACCCATGAGGGTTGGGCACTTTGAGTGCAGGACACAAAAACCAAAATAAAAATGAATGAATGAATGTACATATCAAACAGAAGCAAAGCCATAACTTGTATGTAACTGTCCAGTTGTTGCTGGTGGGCCCTGAAGGTGACCACCTGTCCCACCCAGTGAACAGTCCTCTGATGGAACAGTGTGACGGTCCTTGTGGGTCAACGCTCTGTCAGGTCACTCATCTGTAAAACATGGCACAGCAAATGTTACATCATGTAGCCTACATAGCCTACATCATACATCTGTAGTTATAGCAAAGCTACAAACTAATAAATATATTTTTTCTTCCATTATTAAATAAGATAGGCTACTAATAGATTCAGTATAACCCTTGCACAAGAAGCAATGAGTTCTGAGTGATACTATGTGCTTTTTGAAATATAATGGACAGGAAACAAACAGCAGCAGAGGCAAATTACAGTATTCCTGTCTGTTATAGTGTACATTACACTAGAGATGTAATAGGCCTACTGCTGCATGTACCACGACTGCTTGCATAACTACACACTGTCAACAACAAACAAATACTCTTCAGTTTCCAACACACCGTACAGTTTCACCGTCTGTTTTTCACACAGGGGCTGTCACGGACAGACTCACAGATCTAATCGTTAGCATAAAAGCTAACGGACGCTAACACTAACTACTTAACCCAATTGTTGGCCGTGTTGTTTTTGTGCGGACATGAACGCTGTTGTGTCGGGTCGGGTCTGATCGCAGCCATGGTTGAATAGGGGAATAAATATATCGGGGGGGGGGGGGGGGGGGAGACTAGCTGCGTAGCGTTGGGCGCGTTGAACCATTTTTTGACACAAAATGACCATAGACGGATTATGAGACATCGGGCTCCTGGGCACGTGGACTCCGCGGGCCCCCCCTTCCCTCCTCCCCCCTCCACTTCCAACACACGCACCCAAATACACACTTATTGGCGATAATGTAGCCTAATTAAGTCATTGGCCTATGCATTCACCTGCATCTCAGCAGGATTTGTAGCACAGGAATATAGAAAGGCAACATCACAAAATGTATTACAAATGAATTCATCTTTAATTAAACAAAAAAATGATTAACGGGTTGCCGGTTTTGGCGATTTGAAAGGGCTGCAAGTTTTTTTTTTTTGGGGGGGCAATATCGGCTGTTTGCATACGGAGTGTGCACTGCGGAGAGAAGAATAGACAAACAAAGGCAGAGTGAGTTTTTTTTCTTATATTTTTGCTTTTAAACTCGGTTATAGTAGGCCTATCACTGATTTTATTAGACATACCATTTCTATCGTGTAGGTGCGCATCACGCAGCCGAGGCTCATCTGAAAGGAAACATAATAGGAATCTCTCAGTTTCATATCATGAATTTAAAAGCACCAAATCACTTGCTTTAACGAATTCCGTTAGTTTAAAATATTAAGAATAGTAAAATATAATTTTTTTGAGGCTGTTCAGTCAGAAAGTGACGGATCAAGTAGGCTAAAGTAAACTGCGCCAGCCCGGCGGCCTCAATAAAAGTCAACAGCAAATTAATCCACCTCATTCAACCACAAATAAAAATAAAACTACTTAAAGCCACTCAATATGAACAGTTCCTTAAAATAATTGACAGTAAGCTAGGGTATACATAGCAAAAACGTGAAGAAAGTTTAAAGAGAAAGCCGAAGTAAAATAGTCTCACCTATGCAATGCATTTTTTCCGGGCTCTGCTCCGTGCGAAATCCTCCACGATATCGTCGAAGTCCAGTGCATTAGTAAGGTCACTCTCTATTGCCATGAGAGAAAGTGCCTTGAGGCGTTTTTGTGACATTTTGGTCCTCAGTTCCTTATCCTGGACAGAAGAGAGAATGACCCTTCGCAATTACTGACGGGCAGAGTCAGAAAAAGCCGCAGCGCTACATATACATTTGGATACATAGACTGCAGTCCACAATCTAATATCAAACGTAGCAGTCCTGTTGGGGTTTTGTCATCTCCAGGCTTGATGAAGGATCTGAACTGAATAAATTCATTTCCCAAACTTTCATCTAGATCGGATGGGTAGGCTGTTTCCAAAACTTTGGCCTTCTCCATTACTGATATATTGGACTCAGATTGTGCACAGAAAAGCACACTGAACAAACCGCACAGATGCTCGTAGGCCTGTAGACGGTGTCCGAGGCTCTGAGTGAGTGTGTCTATGGCAACATTGAAGGTCTCCACCTGAAACACTTGTCTTCCATCTAGCAGATTATCTTCCCCAGTGCCACTCTCGTCAGCAAATGTTTTACGCTTCTTTCTGCGATGGCTGTCTTGTCTGTAGGTGTGGCTGACACCTGGCACACCGAGAGCTGCACACTCAAAGCTGTCGAAAAGGTCCCGCTGGGCATTCACAAATTCACAGTGATTTGAGCGCCTGCACTGCAGTATCAAGGGCTATATCACTGTTCTGCAAAAGAGCGCTTGTTGCTTTTAACCTGGATAATATTGTATCCTAAAACTTGGCCATAAACGTCATTTCCAGCGTATCCAATTGTGCACAAAGCGCAGCCGCTTCAGAGCGTGTGTCTCTTTTTTCCGTCTCATCCATGGACACTGTAGCAAGCCTGTCGTGTATCGGCTTGTCATTTTGCCACAGTGCTTTGGTGGAATCAGCACGGCAGCTCCAGCGTGTAGATGACAGAGATTTGAGCGTCAGATCAATGCGTGTAGTATTGGAGTCACCAAATACTCTCCTCCAGCGATGCCGGGAAGCAGCGCTGAATGTATAGAGGGACTGCAAAAGATCAAAATATTTTCCGACTACATTGCTGCAAGCCTCTATACTATTGACTCCAACCAGATTTAATGAATGGGCGGCACATGGGACATAGTGGATGGATGGATTCCTCTTCTTAAGGTGCGCCTGCAATCCATTATATTTCCCAGACATGTTACTGGCATTATCATATGCCTGTCCGCGGCAGTTGTCCAAGTCCAGTCCAAGATCGTGAACCATTGCTATCACACACTCTGCTAGGCTTTCTCCGGTATGGCTAGTAATTGGCTCAAATCCTAGAAAGCGTTCTACAACATGGCCCGTTTTGCTCACAAACCTAAAAATAAATGTGAGCTGGTCTACATGGGACAAATCGGGGGTCGAGTCGACTATGATAGAGAAATACTTTGCCTCCTTTAACTCTTTTGTAATTGCTTGTTTGGTTTTTTCTCCCATGAGTTCGATAAACTCTTCACAAATTGTGGATGATAAATATGACACACTGCCCCTCCCCATGCGTCCAAACTTTCGTATATGCTCTGCCAAGAACGGGTCAAATTCTGACCGCAACTCCAATATTCCTAAGTAGTTCCCGTTGTGTGGTGAACCTAACAGTTCGTCTTGCCCTCTAAATGCCAGGCCCCGTTCCCCCAAGAATTTGATGACTGACACAACTCTCTTTAGGACCTCTCTCCAATACTGCCTCTCCCCTTCGATCTGCTTCATAAGACCGGTATTAACGGTAGCACCAGTGGCTCTGCGGTGCAGGGCAAGCATACAGGAAAGATGTTCTTCGCTTCTCTCGTGTTCGCCAATGCGCTCTGGGTGTTTCCAGTCACAGTAGCCAGTCACGAATGCATGTGATTTTGTGGAGAAAAGCTGACAGGCAAAGCAGTAAATGTTGCCTGTTGACTGGGAATATGTAACCCATTCTCTATTGACCACTTGGCCATTTGGTAATTAGTAAAGTAATTGGTCGTTGGTTAGGCATCGCATCTTTCCTCCGATCCCACCGTCCCTTGCGGAGGCGGGATAATGCGCTCTCCTGTTCTGAAACACTTGCACTCCTCTATCAATGAGAACTGCTTTTGCACTACTACTTTTGGTGTTCCCCCACAAAGCTGGGTCTGTGACAGCATCAGCCCATGATATATCCTCCTCATCAGCGGGACGTTAGCATTGCTGCTAGCTGGTTGCGCTACATTATCTCCCGTAGCGGCGGGCTCCTTGGCTACAGTGTTGTTATTAACATCAGTAGGCGGCTGTATGTTTTTTTTTTTTTTATCGGAAATATGAGGTACCTGTAGCAAGGCAACAGATTCTCTTGTTTCTTTTTCTTTTTTTAATTTTCTTTTAGCTGCTCCACTTGGAGTTCGCCGTTGATCCATGTTTACAACAACACAGTCATGGACTTGTTCGTGACCTGTGAGTGACCGGTCTCAAATTCACAAACTGAAATAGCGCCCCCTAGTGATCTTTTATTTTTATTTTTTTTACTCGGTAATAATACTATTGCTGTTTTCGCTTGAATGTTTGGATTTCTCTACTGATTGCTTCGGCAATGCAACATTAAAAGTTACTAACAGCGGCTTCACACAGGAGCAATGGCTTAAATGGTAAAATAGACTCCACTTATATAGCGCTTTTCCCTGGTTTTTCACAGACTCTAAGCGCTTTTCATTGTTTTATACACATTCACTCAATCACACACACATTCATACACCGATAGCAGCAGCTATCACGCAAGTTTCAAGCTAACTATTGTGAGCAATTTGGGGTTCAATGTCTTGCCCAAGGACACTTCGACATGTGGCGGGGAGATGGGGGATCGAACCACCACAAGGGGCCCTTGGGCCCCCACACTACTCCCACACACTACCCGCCCTGGGGCTCAGGGGGGCCCTTGGGTCGCCCTACCCGCACAAAAAGAAACACTACGGCCCTTGGGCCGCCCTACTCGCTTCGCCACAGGGGCCCAAGGGCTCCTGTGGCGAAGCGAGTAGGGCGGCCCAAGGGGCCCCCACACTACTACCACACACTACCAGTACACACTACCCGGCCTCGGGCTCAGGGGGGCCCCTTGGTAAGCTTTCCCGTGGGAGTATTTATGTTAATGAAAACCGACCAATTTCGTCATCAGTCGGTGTTTTTCGGAAGAAACCTTCAAATCCCCCTTAATTCGAAAAAAGCATCCCTGAAGAAACTGACACATTTGTTTTTTTTAAGCTTGTGTGTGCTGGTAGGGACCCCAATAACCTAAAATGTGCCCAAACACCTGCAATGTTTGGTTTTTCATAATATGTCCCCTTTAAATAAAAAACTATTATTTTGCAGACTAACCTTTTTATTTTTTTGTCATTTTGAATGTGTGTTTTTTTATTATTTATTATCGTTGCCTTTCAGTAGTGGATCTCATGATAAAAACGTATGTAAAATAAAATGAAACATTCAAAAAATATTCATAAACACAGGAGCAAAAAGGTTTTAATTATATTTCTCTTCCTTTTACAGGGTGCTCGTAATCTAAATCCAATTCCCTACCATGCAGAGTATATGGGCCATAAACTCCACATGGACCAGAATGAGAAGCTCGGCATGTTCGGTGTCACACATGTTGTGGCAGTTGACGGCTAAATCAGCAAAATTGTTGCAAATGCCACCATGCCTGTGAAAAATAACCTTATTTTTTATGAGCAGGTTTACAGGTGCGTCCTACACTATAATAAACTTAAACTTATTCCATTATGTTTTGTATAGCCCATCACAATGAAAGTATGATCCAAGTATTTTATTTATCTCAGCGTAATGCATTTGACTCATTGTACTTTATGCATGTGTTGTACCAGATGTGCAGTGGTTGCCAATGGGATGTGGGACCAAGTCAGAGTTGACCATGGCAAGGAGTTATATCTGTGCCTGTACATCCAGGAAATCCTTTCCAGGCACAGGTACAACCTCAGCAGGCAACCTTACCTGCAGACTACATCTTCAAGGGTAAGTCTTTCTATTAATACTCAAAAGGAGACGAAAGGTAAAATCAAATTATATGGCCAAAGTCTAAACTGACAGAATCTTGGCCATGCGTTGTTTGTTATTTGTTTCGTGGAGTGTAAGATGGATTCTGAAGCAGAACCCACCCCCATAGACATACTCAGAGACATACACAAATACATACACACAAACTCACATTCACACACACTAGCTGTCACTAAAGAGACATGGCTGGGCACAGAAACCTGCGGCATGGAGGAAGCTACTTTTGGGGGGGTAAACCAGACTGGGAGCGATCCCGGTCCAAGGCCGCAGAGAATGCTGCTACAGGGGCCACCCCAACCCAGGCAGACAAGAGGCCCCACACCGCGGTGCGGAGCCAAATAGTGTTGTTTTTGTCAACGAAATGTCGTCGTCGTCAACTAACCTTTATCACGTGACAGACGAGACGCAACGTAAATGGTGGTCATGTGACGAAGACTATAATGCAATATTGTTGACGAATAAAAACGGGACTAAATGTGGTTTACAAAAACTCTGCTAAAATATCTCTTAATTTTTCGTTGACAAAACGAGAGGACACGAAAAGTTATAACTTATAAGGTTATTTTGTCTTGCCATTATTATTTTTTTCAATATTCCTGTTTCCTGAGTGTCGGACAGAGCGTTAAGGCTACGGCTTAAAATTAAAAGCATTTCACTGGCTTCACACGAGCATTTAACTGGACAAAGATGAGTTGGCTTTTATTTTGAAATAACATGAAGGTAGCAGGCGACGTGACTTCCTCAATCAATCAATCAAGGCATTATAAGATGCAGCTGCGGTGAGTTAACTTTAACGATTACTTAAGAAAAAAAGTTAAGTCTGGCACAAAAAAAAGGGAGCGATCACAATGGGCAGCCGGCCGGGGTTCAGGAGGAAAAGAAGAAACGATATTTGGACAGCGAAGTGCAACAGAAAACCAAGTGGGTTGTGGAAACAGCCGGGGTGAAATGCGGCCACAAAACATCAGGAAAAAACACAACAAATCTCAAGGGACATCTCAAGGCATTCCATCATGATATCGAGGTAAGTCAAGACATTAACGTAACGTTACTTTCTTTTTTTGAAAACTCATGCCAACACATGAGGCTGTGTCACGTTTTAAGGTTAGCTTTAGCTTTAGACGGTAGTCACTGGAGCAACTCAGAGGTTGATTTACAGTAGTAAGGTCAAAATCATAACAAGGATTTATACTTATTAAATATGATCAGAGGCTGCATCTGTCCTGAGTGACATTGTATCTATTCCTGTGCTAGATTCCAGAGAGAGCACCAGTGAAGCAAGTCCTGCCCGAGAAGTGCTCTGGATTTCTTTGCCTCAAAGAGGTAAAACGACAACTCCCCAGAACAATGTACCAGATAGCACAGTGGATAGACCACACTGGACTCCCAGCACGAATTGTCGAAGATGAGTAGTTCATTGCCATGATGGCAAAAATGGACAAAAAGTTCAAACTGCCAAAAAGACATACAACTTTAAACTTGATTGACAAAATGTACAAAGAGAACGTAAAGCTCAAACAAAACCTGGCCACAGCACGTAGAATAACTACAGGGTTGGATATTTGGACTACAAAGGGGCTTACAGCATCTTTCCTGGGAGTCAGTGGCTGTTACTTAAACCCTGAGAACAACCAGGCTGAACATAAACTCCTGAACCTGAAAGAGATGGTTCACCCTCACACTGCGGAGTCGATTAGTACACTTTTGGAGGAGTCAATGGAAGAATGGGGGATTCCCAGAGAGAAAATCCTCACAACGATTACTGACAATGGCAGAAATATGGTCGCTTCATTCCACACACATGGGGTGAGTCTCAATTCAGGGGTCGCAGCCTAGGAAGGCTGCATTTGAAGACCGATTTCGTCATAGCGGCGCGCACACGCTTGTTCCATTAGGAAGGCTCCTTCATGTGCGGCCGGGAAATGCAGCCTTCGTTTCACGGTTTTGAAGGGTCCAACAGATGTATCCTTCGCGGCCCAACATATCCCAAGATTCATTGCGTTTTTTTCAGAGATGGCATAAAATAAAATAAAAAATAACAAAACAGCAAAGTGTTGCTCCATCTTCTTAACTTTATCTTCCTTTTTTTCTTGTCTCTTCTTTTATTTCTTCTTGTGCTTTTTTTTGTTTTCGTCTGGTAGGCAACTTCTTTTTCGTTTTTCCTCCATTGACAAGGCTGTTTCCGTTGGCAGCAATCAGGGTTGCTAGGCAGCACAGGAGCGGCGAGTCGTCACGCAAGGTAACGGCTTGTTACGCAAACCGGAAATGCTCGTAAACGGAGACCTGCGGAGACCGTCTCGTTCGGCCTTCGAATCGGCCTTCACAGGCTATAGCCTTCATAGAATGCTTAGAACGCGTCCTTAGTCTCTGGAATGGGATATAGCTTTGCAAACGTTTCCTGAACTTCTGAATATGACTCGGAGGCGGAGCATGATGATGAGCATCAGGAAGGGGAGGATTACAGGTCAGTCTGTGTATGGAACTATGCTATTAATTCATTCAACATTTATGTAACTCGTCATCATTTTTTTTTTATAAAAAATAATTCCATAGAAAGTTACTAGATTTAAAAGTATGCTATTCATTTAATATTTATGAAACTGGTCATGATTTAATTCCATGTACATAAAAACTAAATGAGCTCATAGGAAGTTAACAACTACAACTATTTAATTTGGTTCAACAATGTAAGGTTTAAAATGGTTGAATATTTACTTTTTTTTTTTGATCCTGTACCAACCATACATAATTCTGGCTCCCACAGATTAGTCTTTGTGCTTAAAAAAAGTATTCCTAATCTCAACTAGTTTCCTGTATAAAACACACCTGTCTCAACTTGTTACCTATATAAAATACACCTGTCCACAGAGTCAATAAATCAAACTCCAACATCTCCATCATGGGCAAGACCAAAGAGCTGTCTAAGGACATCAGGGACAAGATTGTAGACCTGACCATCAATCTCCCTCGGTCTGGGGCTCCATGCAAGATCTCACCTCTTGGGGTATCAATGATCATGAGAAAGGTGAGGGATCAGCCCAGATCTACATGGGAGGAGCTTGTTTATGATCCCAAGGCAGCTGGGACCACAGTCACCAAGAAAACCATTGGTAACACACTATGCCGTAATTGACTGAAATCCTGTAGTGCCCGTAAGGTCCCCCTGCTCAAAGGGGACATATTATGCAAAAACTCGGGTTTAAATGTGTATTTCCGAGGTCTACTAGAAAAGGTTTTAATGGTCTATTGTACAAAAAGCCCATTAGTTTTCTACCAATGCCCATTTCTTCATTGCCTTTTCAGGCCTTTTTTGGCCTCTCCCTAAAAAATTTGGTTTTGACATCTACCCCCCTCCTATCTACATGGGCGTGCATGCACTGCCCTGCTCATTTACTCTATACCTACCTATATGGGCATGGCACACGCCCAGCTGTCAGTTTTGTTTACTTTTGGCCAATGCAGCATGGAGATCGATGTTACCATGTTTACCTTCATTTCTACAGCAAATATCAGCACACTTATCACTTCTAAACCAAAAGCTTTACAACTGAACCTGGTCAGGCAGGAGTCTGAGCTGAAAACTGTGAAAATTGCATCAAGATTTCTGGTTTCCCTGACATTGTCCTCAGGTAAATACAGTTTAAATATGTCACAGTCAGTAACAGAATATGAGCTAAGTATTTATGAATAAACTCTCTAAACTTGTAACATACAACGTTTTATGTATGTCTCTACAGGTTAAACTGGGGAATGATCTACAACCCAGTGGAGTGAAAAAGCTTTGGTTGTGAAGCCATGCTGTAAATGTACAGTAACGTGGCAGGAAAGGAATGTATCATGTCAAGATCCACTGGAAAGACATTATCTTTTGTAAAAAAAAAATATATAGAAACAATTACAGTCAGAGCTGCAAATTATCTGACACCCTTTCAATATCTAGTAGGTAATGTATCATTTGTATTGTGATCACTCATTTATAATAAAGTTTTACTGTTAAAACATGTATTATGTTGCTTACTGTCACTGTTTGCTTCGTGTAGTAAAGGATTACTTGAAACTCACATTTTCATAGTCAGGATGTTGGACTAGTTTTCAGACCGATCTACATGCATTGACTTATACGTTTTTTAATTCAACCCTTTATCTCTCTGAAGATGTTTTCTTTGAAACAGTATCATTACATTTTAAAATGACCAAAACCATACTTAAAAATAAAGCAGTTTATTCATAGCCAGTGAAATGGAAATATAAAGTGTACATAATTCAAACAGAAGCAAAGCCATATTGTATGTAACTGTCCAGTTGTTGCTGGTGGGCCCTGAAGAAGACCACCTGTTCCACCCAGTGAACAGTCCTCTGATGGAACAGATAGTGTGACGGTCCTTGTGGGTCAACGCTCCGTCAGGTCACCCAGATAGCTGTAAAACATGGCACATTCAATGTTACATCATGTGTAGCCTACATACATGATACATCTGTAGTTATGGCAAAGCTACAAACTAATGAAAATATATTTTTTCTTCCATTATTAAATAAGATGGGCCACTAATAAGTTCAGTATAGCCCTTGCTCAAGAAGAAACGAGTTCTGAGTGATACTGTGTGCTTTTTGAAATATAATGGACAGGAAACAAACAGCAGCAGAGGCAACTTACAGTAGGCTATTCCTGTCTATTATATGACACTGGAGATGTAATAGGCCTACTGCTGCATGTACCACGACTGCTTGCATAACTACACACTGTCAACAACAAACAAATACTCTTCAGTTTCCAACACACCATACAGTTTCACCGTGTTTTCACACAGGGGCTGTCACGGACAGACTCACAGATCTAACCGTTAGCATAAAAGCTAACGGGCGCTAACGCTAACTACTTAACCCAGAGACATTCTCTCGTTTCAGTCGGCGTTGGTTATTATAGGAGGGATAAATTAAAGCACATTACACACATTGAACTCATAAACGGACAGATTTGTTTTTAAATAGGACTACTTACATTTCCAGAGGAGAGATGGTGTCTCTCTGTCTTCCAGGCACAATCTCCTCCACACTCCAGTATAACAGCAGATCACACTAGATTGCCAACCTTTGCTGGGCATAGCCAAACAAAAAATCCATTCAGCCCCGGTCTGCTTCGAGGCTGTGGTGTGATGGTAGCTTGAGGATGAGCTAACACTGCAGCTTGCTTCTCCTCTGTTGTTGCATGAGCGAGTGGAGGCTCAGCTGTGTGTGATTACCAACGGGGCGTCTTGATTTGCCAATCAACTACCGAGTTTCTGGTAAGCTTTCCCGTGGGAGTATTTATGGTAATGAAAACCGACCGGTTTCGTCACCAGTCTGTGTTTTTTGGAAGAAACCTTCAAATCCCCCTTTTTTCTAAAAAAGCATCCCTGAAGAAACTGACACATTTGTTTTTTTGAAGCTTGTGTGTGCTGGTAGAGACCCCAATAACCTAAAAGGGTGCCCAAACACCTGCAATGTTTTGTTTTTCATAATATGTCCCCTTTAAGAAGGGGCACGTACAGAACTGTCTGAAGTTTGCCAATGAACACCTGAACGACTCGGAGAATGCTTGATGCAGATGCAGATTAGAACAAAATCAAGTTCTTAGGTATCATAGTGACTTGCCATGCTTGGAGGAAGAGGAATTCTGACTATGACCCCAAGAACACCATCCCCACAGTCAAGCATGGAGGTGGAAGCATTATGCTTTGGGGGTGTTTCTCTTATAAGGGGACAGGTGGACTTCACTGCATCAAGGGAACTATGGATGGGGCCATGTACCATGAAACACTGGGTGACAACCTCTTTCTCTCAGCCAGGTCCGTAAAAATGGGTCGTGGATGGGTCTTCCAGCACGTCAATGACCCTAAAAATACAGCAAAGGCAACAAAGGAGTGGCTCAAGAAGAATCACATTAAGGTCATAGAGTGGCCTAGCCAGTCTCCGGACCTTAATCCAAAAGATCTGTGGAGGGAACTGAAGCTCAAGCGACAGCCTTGAAACCTTAAATATTAGGGGAAGATCTGCAAAGAGGAGTGGTCCAAATATCCTCCTGAGATGTGTGCAAACCTGGTCATCAACTAGAAGACATGTCTGACCTCTGTACTTGCCAACAAGGGTTTCTCCACCAAGTACTAAGCAATGTTTTGATAGGGGATCAAATACTTATTTCACTCAATGAAATGCAAAATAATGTATATCTTTTTTTTATGTGATTTTCTTTTTGATATTACACTCAACAAAAATATAAACGCAACACTTTTGTTTTTTGCTCCCATTTTTCATGAGATGGACTTAAAGATCTAAAATTCATTCCAGATACACAATATTACCATTTATCTCAAACATTGTTCACAAAGCTGTCTAAATGTGTGATAGTGAGCACTTCTGCTTTGCTGAGATAATCCATCCCACCTCACAGGTGTGCCACATCAAGATGCTGATCTGACATCATGATTAGTGCACAGGTGTGCCTTAGACTGTCCACAATAAAAGGCCACCCTGAAATGTGCAGTTTTGTCTCACAGCAAAATGCCACAAGCATTGAGGGAGCGCGCAATTGGCATGCTGACAGCAGGAATGTCAACCAGATCTGTTGCTCGTGCATTGAATGTTCATTTCTCCACCATAAGCCGTCTCCAAAGGTGTTTCAGAGAATATGGCAGTACATCCAACCGGCCTCACAACCGCAGACCACGTGTAACCACACCAGCCCAGGACCTCCACATCCAGCAGGTTCACCTCCAAGATCGTCTGAGACCAGCCACTGAGACAGCTGCTGAAACAATTGGTTTGCATAACCAAACAATTTCTGCACAAACTGTCAGAAACCGTCTCAGGGAAGCTTAACTGCATGCTCGTCGTCCTCATCGGGGTCTTGACCTGACTCCAGCTCGTTGCCGTAACAGACTTGAGTGGGCAAATGCTCACATTCGATGGCGTCTGGCACGTTGGAGAGGTGTTCTCTTCACGGATGAATCTCGGTTTACATTGTTCAGGGCAGATGGCAGACAGCGTGTGTGGCGTTGTGTGGGTGAGCGCTTTGCTGATGTCAATGTTGTGGATCGAGTGGCCCATGTTGGTGGTGGGGTTATGGTATGGGCAGGCATCTGTTATGGACGAAGAACACAGGTGCATTTTATTGATGGCATTTTGAATGCACAGAGATACCGTGATGAGATCCTGAGGCCCATTGTTGTGCCATACATCCATGAACATCATCTCACGTTTCACCAAGATAATGCACGGCCCCATGTTGCAATGATCTGTACTAGGGGTGTGAACGTTTACAAAAATGCCTAACCGTGTACACGACAATTTTTTTTTCGTGTACACGGTTAACCGTGACGTCATTGTCCTCGTGCCCCCGCCGTCTTGTAGGCGCGCGTGCGCACACACACATGTGTTTGTTCGCCTGTAAACACACAATTGACATGAACTACGCTCGTTTACACACCTCTTATAATAGGTCCATGGTACACACACACACACACACGTTCGCCGTCATAATCACGCTTCATTTATTTCCTGATTAATATAGCCTATCGCTTTCTACATGTCCACGTTAAATGCATGTTGAACAGGTGTTATAAAGTTCGGGCTACTTACGAGCGTAGTTCACGTCAACCGGGTAACTTTAATCTTTAGGTTATCTTTCATCACTCTTCCATGGCTGTGAGTCGAGTCCCAGCACGGCGACTCCCCGTGTGTGTGTGTGTGCGCCGATACACACACTCACTCACTCACACACACTCGCCGAGGGACAGACAGATTCTCGGCAGACTAGCTTTTATCCTCCCCAATTAGTTTATCAGTGATGTAAAATCAATAAACGCGTGTCTCCAGAACATATTTAAAAACTTTGAAATTTGAAGGGAAAAAAAAAAAAAAAAAAAAAACGGTTTTCGTTTATTGATTTTTCCTAAACGGTTATGATTTACTAAACGGTTACACGTGTACACGTGCACACCCCTAATCTGTACACAATTCTTGGAAGCTGAAAATGTCCCAGTTCTTGCATGGCCAGCATACTCACCGCACATGTCACCCATTGAGCATGTTTGGGATGTGCTTGACCGGCGTATACGACAGCGTGCACCACTTCCCACTAATATCCAGCAACTTCGCACAGCCATTGAAGAGGAGTGGACCAACATTCCACAGGCCACAATTGACAATCTGATAAACTCTATGCGAAGAAGATGTGTTGCACTGCATGAGGCAAATGGTGGTCACACCAGATACTGACTGGTTCTGAGTCCCCAGACCCCCAATAAAGCAAAAAAAATCACATTTCAGAGTGGCCTTTTATTGTGGACAGTCTAAGGCACACCTGTGCACTAATCATGATGTCAGATCAGCATCTTGATATGGCACACCTGTGAGGTGGGATGGATTATCGCAGCAAAGCAGAAGTGCTCACTATCACACATTTAGACAAATTTGTGATCAATGTTTGAGATAAATGGTAATATTGTGTACCTGGAATGAATTTTAGATCTTTAAGTCCATCTCATGAAAAATGGGAGCAAAAACAAAAGTGTTGCGTTTATATTTTTGTTGAGTGTATATACGCACAGTAAAACAATTTCAACAGGCTTTTGTCAACATTGAATCTAGCTTATTTTCTAGGACAGTAAAGGCATTGCTGGCCGTTCTTGCACAGCATGTCAGTGTTCACATCAAATTTCAGGTTACTATCAATGATCATGCCCATCTTATGTTCAGTTTTTGCTAGCAAATTTAATATGAAATCAGTTTCTGCATTAAACATGATTTCATTCAAGAGATGCCACAGAAACAACGATGTTTAAATTACAGATGGAGTTTATTAACACAAGTCATCCATATTAACATTGACACCTGGCCAACAAACATGTACAGTCATATGAAAAAGTTTGGGAACCCCTCTCAGCCGGCATTATAATTGACTCTGCTTTCACAAAAAAAATATAAAAGTGGTATGTCTTTAATTTACCAGCAACAGCTAAGTACTGGGATGTTTTCCAAACAAAGATTTTTTGAAAAGCAGTATTTGGTTGTATGAAATAAAATAAAATGTGAAAAACTGGCTGTGCAAAAATGTGGGTACCCTTGTGGTTTTGTTGATTTCAATGCCTGTAACAGCATGTAAAACTGATGACTTTAAACACAAAGTTGGTTGGATTATGTTGTTAAGCCTTGAACCTCATAGAAATGTCTGTTTAATCATGAGAAAATGTATTTTAGGTGCCTAAATGCAAGTTGCACTTCTCTTTGACTCTCTGCTGAAGTGAGACAGAATGGGATCATCAAAACAGCTCCCAAAAGATCTGAAAAACAAAGATTGTTATTGTCATGGTTTAGGGGAAGGCTACAAGAAGCTTTCCCAAAGGTTTCAATTGTCAATTTCGACTGTAGGGAACGTTGTCAGGAAATGGAAGGACACAGGCACAGTGGCAGTTAAACCCAGGCATGGCATACCAAGAAAAAAACAGGAGCGGCATAGGTGGAGGATTGTGAGAATGGTTGCACACAACCCACAGATCACCTCCAAAGACCTGCAAGAACATCTGGCTGCAGATTGTGTATCTGTACATCGTTCAACAATTCAGCGCAATTTGCACCAAAACGTCTGCTTTTTATAAAGACCAAATAACTTAATTTTTGTCTCATCAGTCCAAAGCATTTTCTTCCAATATGAATCTGGCTTGTCTAAATGAGCTTTTGCATACTCCATGCAACTGTATCTGTGGCGTGGGCGCAGAAAGGGCTTCCTTCTCATCACTCGGCCATACAGATGTTTTGGTGCAAATTGCACTGAATTGTTGAACCATGTACAGATACACAATCTGCAGCCAGATGTTCTTGCAGGTCTTTGGAGGTGATCTTTGGGTTGTGTGCAACCATTCTCACAATCCGCCGCATATGCCGCTCTTGTACTTTTCTTGGTCTGCTAGACCTGGGTTTAACTGCAACTGTGCCTGTGTCCTTCCATTCCCTGACAACGTTCCTTATAGTAGAAATTGACAATTGAAACCTTTGGGAAACCTTGTAGCCTTCCCCTAAACCATGATAATGAATAATCTTTGTTTTTAAGATCTTTTGGGAGCAGTTGTGATGATCCCATTCCGTCTCACTTCAGCAGAGAGTCAAAGAGAAGTGCAGCTTGCATTTAGGCACCCAAAATACATTTTCTCATGATTAAACAGACATTTCTATGAGGTTCAAGGCTTAACAACATAATCCAACCAACTTTGTGTTTAAATTCATCAGTTTTACATGCTGTTACAGGCATTAAAATCAACAAAACCACAAGGGTACCCATATTTTTGCACAGCCAGTTTTTCACATTTTATTTTATTTCATACAACCAAATACTGCTTTTCAAAAAATCCTTGTTTGGAAAACATCCCAGTACTTAGCTGTTCCTGGTAAATTAAAGACATACCACTTTTATATTTTTTTTGTGAAAGCAGAGTCAATTATAATGCCGGCTGAGAGGGGTTCCCAAACTTTTTCATATGATTGTATGTCTCCATTTCGCAACACAATCACGTCTCTATCTGTACTTTACATACATTTCTGGGATATCCCCCCCCCCCCCCCCCAACACCTTTTTTTTACTGTTTCAATAACAATGAGCTTTAGGAACTAAATCATAATTTTCATCAAACATTTTTCCTCTTTCTAAATACCTGTCAACCTCTTTCCCTCCCATACTCGTCTCTCTACATTAAGTACAGGATTTTTGAATAACACTTTTGGAACAAAATCATAATTTTCATTTATCATTTCAAGTGTTTAGAACAAATTTTTTTTTGAATTTTTTTTTGTATAAAATCACAGATGCTTTAAGCTTTCTATCCGAATCTTAACATAGTACTTAACTGCCCGCCAGGTCCTTCCGTTTAACGCCTCTGCAGATCCCTTTATGCAGGTTTCACATTGCGCTTTACTAGGAACCTTTTCTTGTTTGATGTTGTCCATGAGATGTCTTTCCATGGCCTGGACCTCCTCTGCGCTCCACATCCTCCTAGCCCCTTTTGATGAACCTTAGACAAAGAATTAAGGCCAATTGTTATGAAAAATTTCTAGATGACGAGAATAAAGGTAAAACTAATTGTGTTGTCTGAAAACACTTCAGACTCACAACAAACTAAAATAATGTGCAAGATTTGTCACGCGCGGACACGCGAGTAAGGTGACATATGCGACAGAGAGAGAGAAGAAAAAAGGCATATACGACCTGATCTGCACCTCTAAACATCCCGACCAATTTGTTTATTCACTTTAAGTCGAGTCATATTGGACCAAGCAATCAATGAATAAAAACACAGGAGGTTTAAAGCTCCTTGATTCCTGCCACCACAACTGTCAACACTACAATGCAACTGCCTATCCAGCCAGCTCCATGAGACATAAATAAATTATGCCCTTACATTCAATGTTAGCAAAAGACGTGCCCTATCAACACCATTTACAACTGGTTATTTTTATTTTTACATATTTATTTTATTCAATTATTAAAAATATGTTTCACTTATTTAGCCTATTTCTATTCTCCCTGTTTTCAGTTCAATCAGGCCTTTGTTTAAAGTCCAAAGTCATGCTGTTATTATAAAAAAAACTTGTTAAAAGTAAAATAGATGCATAATGTTCTTAAATCAATGATTAACTGTCTTTGATAATTGTGATAACACAATGTGATTACTCAAAATAATCATGATTATGGTTTTTCATAATCGAGCAGCCCTACCTTCTTGCATTTTCCATGGTTTAGATCAGGGGTGTCCAAACTACGGCCCGATTTTAAAAATATAATGTAATATGGCCCTTTGAAATTTTTTTTTTTTTTTTTTTTTTGCATTTCTTAGTTAACCCACTAGTGCAGGGGTGTCAAAACTGATTGATTGGCCCGTGGCACATTTAAAAAATATAATGTAATATGGCCCTTTTAATTTTTAAATAATTTAAATGCACTCATTATATTACAGAGAAATACTATGTCCCATAAAAGAAAAAGAGCACCAAGCCCATCCCAGAGGACCCTGCATAATATTTTATTTTAAATTAATATAATTATGGAAAATCCATGTGTCCTTCTCCAATAGCTTCTAATTCATCTGACACAGTGTCTCCATTTTTTTTTCATACAAAATTCTTCAGCTTTAGCCTCTTCATTTCCCTCTCAAAGTGCACCAGATTCATGCATTTCACTTTAAAAACTTAAAAAAATGTCCCGGGGGGGCATACCCCCGGACCCCCCTTTTTGGGGCGGGATCTCGGCTGGCTACTATTTTCACCCAGCTGGACATTGGACGCAAAAGCAGAACATACTGGGTGTATCAATGCCATTTAACAAAAATGGGAATGTATCTGTTTAATGTGCAAGTAAAGTGTTGCCGTGAAGAAGAATTACAATTTACGAAGACACTATGAAACTAAACATAAGAACAGCTACATGTCCTGATAAATGTGTTATTTTTGCAAAGTGGCCCAACCCTTCGTAGATTTTTCTGTATGTGGCCCTCAGTGAAAAAAGTTTGGACACCCCTGGTTTAGATCAATTAGAAACAATTAAAGTATTAAATAGGTAGGCCTAGTCATTATTAGTATTTTGACTTCATATCTACAGGTTGTTTATTGTGATTTCATAAGCGTCAGTTTGCTCAATGGTAACACAGTGATTGACAGGCTGACTGAAATGCTCTTTATCTGGACAGAAACTGCCCTCTCCCAACCCTACATCCCTCTTAAAATACATAAACCGTTTGCCTTTACTGGTGCACAGTCGCGACCCCAAAAAAAGTCAGTCCCGTACTGACCCCCCAAAGGCCCATTCTGAGCCAGGAAAAACCCTGCAATTACCTAGAAAAAACAAGCAATGCTCTGGTAACCACCAAGGACTGGATCTAAGTAACCCTGGGTCATCATATGCCTCGATTCCACCGAGTAGAGCGGGTCGGGTAGGAGCGGCTCAGAGCGGGACAGCTCACTTTTAAGAATCCCGGTGGTGTTTCCACCGCCGACCCTACCCTTACTGGTAGGGCGGGGTTTAGGCTGGACTGCGATAGCCGCCGCCAGAACTTTGGTCTTGGTCAAACCAGCCGCTTCTTTATTTATTCCCCCCGTGTTGTTGTGAGCACAGAGACGGCTCGGTGCAACTGATAGACAGTGAGCGCTCTACTCGGTGGAAACGAGGCAATAGAAACTAACCTTTGGTGATTTGGGTTCCATCTAAAGATTCGTCATCATCCGCTGGCGGCTGGTTGTTTCGGCTTTTTGTTTTTGCCATCTTTCTCACTGGACACAATGTGTAGCAATATGAATGCATTAAAAATCAGGGAATCTCTCCTATTCTTTAGTGTGTTTGTAATAATAAAAATAATAAAAAACTGCCAGTACCTTTAGTTTGCCGTGGATCAGTATCAGATCCGACTTCAATCGTGCTCTTCCTCTTTCGACTTGATCCGGCTGTGAGTAAATACGGTTTTATTGATTAACGGAAAAATCAGCTTTACATCACATGTCAGAGGTCTACTTAAGTAACTTAAAACATGTGTACATACCAGATCCCTTTTAGTTACGATAAGATGCACATTTACAATTAGCTTTGTGTATCACTGTCCAACAGCTTTGACCTTCTACCTTACAGAAATACATTCATCTTACTGGAAATTAACAAAAAAAATAATGTACAAAAGTTACTGGCAACAAAAGAACATTTTACCACAAGGATGGGTCTCCTTATACCTGTTGAAATGGATTGGTCCGCCTCATCCTCACAGCCATTTCCTCTGAAAGACAAATCTACTTAATAAACATGTTCAATTAAAGTCATTACAATTGTAAACTCATGCATGCAAAGATATCAAAATTATAAATAGCGTACCATTTGGATCAATGCTGATTTCCTCAAGGTTCTTGCCCTTGAACTCGGACGTTTTACCCTACAAGAGCCAAAAGTACTTTGCTTATTTTTGTCCACTGGCCACCCCTGGACATCAGGCGCAACATCCACTGGATGATGCTGGTTTTTAAAACTCTTCTAGGTCTCACTCCTCCCTATCTAACTCAGCTTCTTCACCTGCGCCCCCACCAAACACACAACACCCGTTCTGCCCCCCTCATTCTATTAAATGCTCCTAGAGCATACTCCTCCCTGGGCCGTTCCTCCTTCCAGTTTGCGGCCGCTGACAGCTGGAACCAACTTCAAAAATCCCTACAGTTACAATCCTTTACCTCTGTTAGACTCTTCAAACAGGCCCTAACAAAATGTATGAAGCACACCTGTAGCTGCTTCAGTCTAAGCTCACCGTGATCTAGTACATTTATCTATTGCTATGCTGTATGTTACTGCTGTTTGTCTAATTTCTGTTGCTATGTTGAATATGTTATTGTTGTCTGTGTGATTTTACTGGCTATATTTCAGTGTTGGCTTGTTCTCTCCCTCTCCCCTTTCCCCCCAGGAGGTCATTCAACTCCTACCAGGCCATTGCTTGAATAAGACATTGTTTCTTAGCAATGTTTGCCAGTTAAAATAAAGGTTGATGATGATGATTTTTGCTAGCTGCAATGTGCTCTCTGGGAGACGATAGAATTGTCGGTGGACTCTTATATCGTGGCCAAGGAAGTCTGACATGTCGTCCATTTCGTTATCCTTCAAGTTAAGTACTTTTGACATGGTTGCCACGTGTTTCCTCAACTTAGTTGGGGATAGGGCTTCTGGATGTTTTGTCCCGCACTTGCGAGCAATATTACGGATGGCATCTGATCCTCGGAAGTGTGTCATGTCTTCAGGTCTCGCAAACATGAAAATATTTTCCTCTGGAACACCACATTGTAAGCGGCTCTGAACAAGTGCCTGCATGGACGATAAATTTTTTGGCGTGATAAGTATGGCGACCTTTCGTTGTCTTTTACCCTGTATCTCAATCCTTTGGAAGTGCTGGCAGAGCTTCTTTTCCATAGCCGATAACCCAAGCTCTACAGGTATATCAGGGTATGTAGAGCTGGTGTCTCGGACAGTGAAAGCCTTCAGTGGCATTTTAGCCACCTCCCCCTCCCTCCTGCGATTAAACAGGATAATTTCACACAGAGTGTGAGGTTTGCCAAATCCGACCAACTTTTCTTGTTTAGTGATTGGAGACGTTTGGTGTGGAACTCCATCCGTTGTTGGTCTATGTGATGGTGCATTTTTTTTCACATCCTCCGTGAAAGGAAGAAGCATACTGGTGCGTTCCAACTGGCTTCATTAAGATTTCTGAGTGCATGTGTTGCCACAGACTCGTTCCATCTTGCTTCATACAGCCTCTTGAATGTGCGCATTGTGTTCTCTTCTTCTGACATCATGGCTTCACATTCGACTATATCTGCCAGTTTTTTGAGGTTGTGTCCTAGCTTTAAAGCCAGGGAGGGAGTTTTGAAAAGACCCTGGTCTTCGTTAAAATCCGCCACAGCCTTCACAGCTTCAACAACAGAACTAAAGTTGGCTGGAACAAAAAAATTATTTGTCGTTTTTAGGTGTCCAATAGACTTTGCTTTTTGTATCAGTCTTCCCGTTTCCCTCATTTTTTGCCTGATATATTAATTTTTGGTAACATCATGTCCGTGTTTACTATACAGCTTTTCCCCAAGTCTAAGAATCCACTTTTCCCCTTGAACGGTTTCAGTTACCTCATCCTGATTCATATCATGGCACCTTTTCTTTTCAGAAGTGCTTCACAATTGATGCAATGCATATATTTGTTTGGATTAACAGGCTCACGGCTCTGCTGGCTGGGTAACATAACCCCTCTTCCATCTTGAAGGACCTTGTTATTGTGTATGCGGTTGCCTCTGTTTCGTAGCAGATTTAGTTGAAATCTTCTTTGTTTTGACCCCTTGGGTAAAGTAACTGCTTGTTTAACTTCTGGTATACTTCCATGTCGGGCCTCCAAATGGCGGGCGATTTTGCTAAACGGCAAATAGCAGAAGCAGCAGTAATCTTTCTTACCATTCTTCTTAAATTTCATGACTGAAACCCCACTTTTCTCCTTTCTTCTCTCTCACTGTCTTCCTCTCTCTTCTCCTTGTTCTCCCTCTCTTCTCCCCGGTCTCCCTCTTTCTGAACTGGTGTCTGGTGACGCGGATGGTGCAGCTGTTTTTCTTCCTTTCTCTCTTTCTCTCCTCTTTTCTCTCCTGTCCTCTCTATTCTCTCTTCTCCTTGTTCTCCACCTCTCTGGACTGGTGTCTGACTCAGAGACTGAGCAAGGACAGTAGTCCTCACTGTCCAGGGTGGTTGTTGACGCAAGCATTTCACTTGTAAACTAGAAAAAATAAATCACAAAAAAATACTATTAAACCTTTACATATTATATTCAATGATATTTAAATTGATCATTGTTTCATTAAAGCTGGGGTATATGATTTGGGAGAAAATAGCAGTTGGTATAGAGATTCGAATCCAAATACCTCAACCGCTCCACTTGTGTTCTCTCTGGTCCCTCCACCTTTTGATAGCTGAGTGCCAATTTAGGAACCCAACATTGGACCGGGGGCCGCCGAATGGCCAGCGTCTTTGCATTTTTAAAGTTTACATGTATTGGTCTGCATCCAATAATGTGTAATTAATACATTTTAATTAATAAATGAAGGGCTAGGTTTCATTTCAACATTGGGGGGGACACATTAAAAGCGGGGGTCTTTGAGGTTTGAACACTTAATTTTGTGCATTTTGGTTAATTTGTATGCAGTAATTTGTGTCTTCTGTATTTATTTATTTATTTATTTATTTATTTATGGTGTACTAGTTAAGGAAAAGACAACTAGCTCCCATTGACACACATCTAATGGAATATAAATCAGTAAGGCACTGAAGCATTCTGTATTGCATTCAAATATTTATTCTACTTTATTGTTCAAAACTTTCTGCACATTGAAAACGTATCACCTTTTGGAGTGTGTTTTTGTAGGACTCACTACTCATGATGCAGCAGCAGTGTTAACTATTATGACACTATACATTGGAAATAAACCGGGTGGGCTATCAGCAGTCAACTAGGCAGATAGTTCCATGGCTATCAGCAGATAGCTAACATTAGCTTGTTAGCTAAACTTTAGGCAAAAGAGTTAGAAACCAGGTAATGTTAGCATCCATCCTTAGACACTTGACCTAATCTAATTCACCTTGAAGGTGAGAAAGTGCATCGTATTGGGCTTGACAAGCTCACTATCTAACAACTTACATTGGGACCACTACACTGCCTGCTGCACTGCGGGAGGCTGACCAGCCGTCTGCAACGAGAGGCAGAGGCCAGCCGAACTTCGCAAGTTTAAAATGGTACGGTCCACTGTAGGGTTGTTATTATTAATAATTGGGGAATGAATATAAACAATTAGGAGGGATATTTAAGTATTTCGACCCCTGTACTGTTTTTACTGTTACGGGGGACGCATCCCCTCCGTGCGTTTCAATTAATTTTTTTTTATTTTATTTTTTATAATTCATAATTCAATGCGGGCTGCCAGATATGTTCCGCGGGCCGCACTTTGAGAACCACTGCTCTACACCAACAACGTCGGTGCCAAAGTGAATGGACAGTCAGACTTAGACCTGTTTCCACCTGGGATTAACATCTGACTTTTTGAATCTGGTTACAAGTGGACAGCTCTCAATCCGTGTGTTCCCACTTGTATTTTCAAATGTGACTTCTTTGTGTACTTGTGATCCGATTCCATTTACCCGAGCTGTATTTAAATCAACACGTACATCATTTCCGTTTGCATTGCGGTTTTTAACCGGTGGGGTTCAAACAAGTAAACATACAGGGCTGTACAGTGCCACAGTTTTAATCGCATTTGCTATTAAAATGCATTATGCGAAGATAATTACAAGTCTAGGTTGAAGAGATAGGCTACTGTCTCATTTAGACAAGGAGGAGCGATGCACAACACTGCTTAGAGGGCTCTACATTAACTCGCCAAATGCGGGAAATATCATAGATCGTATATAAAAGTAAAAACTCTTAGGCGAGTAATTTATTACGCCACTTTGGCAGGTGAAAGATGTGTGTTTGCCGGGCGGCTTTTCTAACGTCTGCTACACTCTTGTCACCACCACCAGTACACGGCTGTATGCAGTTAAGTTACTTTACTTGCGAACAGAATATTTCCTGTGCGCCTTCACATTAAAAGCCTGTTACTAGCCAAACGCGAGTTGACTTTTATTTTTAAGCGGATAAGAACAGGAAGTCGTTGCCTTGCAGCTCTCCGTGTTTTCAGCTTTAAGCAGTGAAATGAAACCAGAGGACAAAAAGCTTGTAATTTGCAATACTGGCGGATGCAACTAACGTTCATGAGGCTTCTATAAAAGCTGCATGAACGTCAGTGATGCACTTTTAACGTATTTCCGCCCAGGCAGGGGGCAGCAGTTGAGTAGGAGGTCCCTAAAGTGGACAAGAGTCACATTGGTGTTTCCACTACCAAATGAATGCGGACACAAGCGACGTAAACCACCTCCGAATGTGGTTTTTGTGATCCGATCTCAATGCGTCTTGAGAGTGTTTTCACCTGTAGTTAAAGCTTTATTCATGTGATCCGATTACAAAAGTCAGATGTTAATGCCAAGTGGAAACGGGGTCTTAGGGATGAGCCCGCATCTGAATATGTATTCGGATAAGCACGGATAATGAGTTAGATACGGATAATTTCCGAATAGTCCCGTTATTATTCGGGGATTTTTTTTTTAATTAGGGGAAGGTGGGGTGATTTGTGCATTTTGGAAGTTGCAAAACCCCTTGTTTCTAGAAAACCGTGGAAGAAATTGGAAATGTGACCACATATTTAAGAAGAGCCATCCATTTGACTCATCCTGTAAAGAAGGGAGACACAAGGAATAAGATATAAGCACATTTAAGCTCAAAAAACTGTGTTTTGCCTTTCAAAGTAAAATTTCCATGATCAAGGTTTTTTGATTATTGTGTCTGAACAATTATAGACACGTTTGAAAACATTTGACACATGTTTTAGTGCTTTGGTATGCTACACTTTGAGTCTATATAGTTAGCACAATGTCAACCCTAAATTGCTGCATCATGCCTATTATCCAAAATTCTGGGGATGGGGTGATTTGTGCGCAAGGGCCTGGGTGAGTTATAAGTAAGTAAGTAAGTAAAATGTATTTATAAAAGCACATTTATGACAGTTTGCACTGTCCAAAGTGCTGTACATAGTGCATTCAGTAGGTAAACAATGAAGGTAAAATAACAATAACCAAAATAAAAGACGTAAAGCCCATACATCCACATAAACACAGATAGTAGTGCAGAGGTAAGTAAGTAGTGCAGAGGTTAATGGGGAGGAAACACCAGGGTGTACATATGGGTTTTGAGCCTTGATTTAAAGGCAGAAATGTAGGGGGAATCACATTTGTCAGGTGGCAGTTGGTTCCACAAGCACGGAGCAACTAGTGCAAAGTACATTTCTGAGAGTTGTGCCAGTGGCATGGCTGTATACGCTGGTCACCAAAAGAAAGTGATAGTCTACAGTAGCTCAGGAGAGAGTGACATCTCAATTCCACTTAACGACACCACTGATGAGAGTTCAGATGGCCAGAAAGATGATGATGGTGACTTTGTCATTGTGACACAATGACGCACAAATCACCCCACTACGTGGGGTGATTTGTGCGACAAGACAACTTTTTTTCCGAAAGCTATATTTCTTAAACAGTTTATTCCAGATCCAAAGTTTTTATTGCCAGGGATGCACAACATCCTGAAATATATGTACATATTTGAGTTGGAGACATAACTGTCAAGGCCTCACTTTAAAATCACTTTGAGTAAAAAGTTGCACAAATCACCCCACCTTCCCCTATTATGCGCCTAATTGACGCAGCGCGTTCCGCCTCAATGACACAACAGGTAGAATTACACTAACAGCTGTTCTGCGGTGGACATGAGAAGACCGGGCGTGACCCGCGGTCTCTCTTTTTATCCACTGATAAACGCAGCACGTTCGCCCTTTCCCTTGAATAGAGGGTTCTACCGATCGCATTTGCTGTCGTTTTTATGTGAGTTTACTCGTAACCCGGCCGCTGCCGTGGCGGAGAAGAGACGAACCGATTGAATATGCTGCACCCCGAGTCACCGTCAGCCCTTCCCCGATGTATTTACATTCACTAGGCCTATTGCTTAAACTCTTTGAAACACCACAACGTTTCCATCAAACTGATGCTTAGGACCTGTTGTTTTTCAACTGTCAATCAATGCGTATACGGCTAGGCCTACTTCAGGACCTATACAATAAAATCGGAAACTGCAAACTTGACACATTAAAATCACATATGGCTTTGTGGAAAGGCTAACATATTATTTAGGGTTTATGAGATTGGTATGTTGATAAATATTGTTCCTAAATCTTAGTTTAGTAAAACAAAAGTAAAAAAAGAGGGAGGGGGAGAGATAGAGATAAAAAATAATCATGAAATACAGCTGTATTTCCCCCAGTTAAAGGGATACCTTAATTAAGTTAAAAGTAAAACACTGGCCCTCATTTACTAACAGTGAGTAGCCTATGCACAGATTTGGGCTGTTATTTATCAATATTTTCGTTCCCTGAATTTCTTCGAATTCTGAGAACAAAGAAGAGAGAGAGAGAGACGAAAAGGTAGAAATATATCTGACTTTTTGACTTATATGTCAACATTACATCAATGTGATGCTTTGAAGGGACAACAATTGCATTGACAATGAATATTAGTTTAGAAAATCAATTTAGGCTAATGTAAAAGAAACTTCCGGTATACGCCACGCCCACTTCTTGTTGTGTATCCGGATACAGATAAAGATAATTTTGTTGGTTGAACAGATACAGATAATGACGTCTCCGCACACCCCTAGTCAGACTGTACATGAGCGGTACACTTTGACCAATCAGAGTGAGGCTCCGATTCTCCGTTCTTATTGGCTGTTGGGACTGTCCATTTACTTTGGCACAACGTTGTTGGTGTAGAGCAGGGGTCTCCAACAGGTCGATCGCGAGCTACCGGTAGCTCGCGGGCGGGCTTTCAGTAGCTCGCCTGATAGGTTGACCGACTTGTAAAAAAAAAAAACATTTTTTTTTTTTTGTTTTTACAAGTTAAAATCTGATGAAGGTAAATGCACCTCTTCCCATGGTCAAAACTTGCGATTTGCGGTAAATAAATGTTCATGTGTCTCAAAGCGTTTCTCTATCAGCTGGTGTGTGTGCTGCTCTGCGGCTCTGCATGCGGCCATGCATGACTACGGCATGCACTGTCTTTGACCTTTGCATAAATGTATTTAATCATTTTAAGGGGAAAAGACATTGTATTTATTATTTCAACTATTGAGTTATTTGTAAAACAGCCTGCTAGTGCAGCCATACAAGATTTATTTTCTGAATGTTCAATGCTGCTTTATTTTTATGTTTTAAATTGGGAAATACATGTTCCAAAATGACCAATAACCTCTGTATTTAAAAAGAAATCAAGCAAGTAGGCTAATAATAACCATTAATGAATTATAAGCTATCGCATCACAGTAGGCCTAATTGTCCACAATAATATCACAACAGCCCCTATCTAAAAAGGAACTTTAAAAATGTACAACTGTAAGGTCAGTTGTCTGTTTTATTCAAATAAGCAGTTGTTTATTTCTGTAGTGCGTATTGGCATCTTTGAGCAAAATACCCCCAAAATTTTTTGCGCGCCGCGTTGCGCCGCACCTCCTCCACACGTGTGGTGACCACCTTGACTAACACATTTCCTGGGGGAAACACTGTTGCGTCACACAAATAAGAAGTGTAGTATAGACATTGATGTCAATTTTCAGTGATATGTGGCCCACAAAAAGTGTAAAGTAATGTGTTGTACCTTGGACCTTTGATGGGAAATTATTTATGATAAGCATTGGGTATTGCAATTTCACACGTGTACAAACAGAAGCTTAATTCATTTGATGTGTGCTATGTAAATAAATATAAGCGATTTGATACAAGTAGCTCTTGGCCACTTTAATTTTTTCAAAGTAGCTCTCAGTTGAAAAAAGGTTGGAGACCCCTGGTGTAGAGCGTAGGTAGGGGAGGGCCCAAAGAGAACAAGTGGAGCGGTTGAGGTATTTGAATTTGAATCTCTATCCCAACTGCTATTTTCTCCCAAATCATATACCCCAGCTTTAACACAATACAGTTACAGCACCAAAAACTACAGAGTTGAAATAAAGTTGAATCAACACCTCTCCATAATCTTTAAAACACATACAGAGCCTTGCAAAAGTATTCATACCCCTTGAACTTTTCCACATTTTGTCTCACAACAACCAAAGCGTACATTTATTTTATCAGGATCTTATGTGATAGAGCAACACAAAGTGGCGCAAAAATTGTGAAGTGGAATGAAAATGATACATTGTTTTAACTTTTTTTAAAACTAACTATGCACATCACCCTGAACACACCATCCCCATCATGAAACATGGTGGTGGCAGCATCGTGCTGTGGAGATGCTGTTCTTTAGTGGTGGGACAACTTTACTATATAAGTCAACACCGTCAGACATTTCATTATGTAAAATGTAATAAAATCAGGCGAAATAAGGGGCAGCTTTCACTTTGAAGGACCTCTTGTCAAATTCTACCTCTGTAGAGTACATTAGTCAGACATGTTTTGATAATTGTTGTAGTTTTAGAATATTTTACATTCAGAATCTTGAAAGTCCTGTGTCACAACCATGATATGTCAACACCGACTTACAATTTCTGAAGAAGTTATTTGAAATGTTTTGATAATTTTATTTTCCTGAAGTAGTTCATACTAGCACCTATCATCAACAGAAAAACCAAACTGCTACTAGAAAAACTATATTTGTTCTGTTTAAGAAACATTAAATATGTCAACACCGTCAGATATCAAAAACATGTACAGTCCCCTCCAATAGTATCGGAACAGTGAGGCCAATTCCTTTATTTTTGCTGTAGACTGGAAACATTTGGGTTTGACACCAAAACATGAATATGAGACAATAGCTCAACATTTCAGCTTTCATTTCCAGGTATTCACATCTGGATCTGATACACAACTGAGAAGATATCATTATTTGAAAAGGAACACCACATTTTTAGGCAAGCAAATATTGGAACAGATAGACTTTAAATACATTAAAGTGAATAAACCGTAATATTTTGTCGCAAATACTTTGCTTGCAATAACTGCATCAAGCCTGTGACCCATTGACATCACAAAACGTTTGCATTCTTCTTTTGTGATGCTTTTCCAGGCTTTCACCGCAGCCTCGTTCAGTTGCTGTTTGTTTTGGGGGGTTACTCCCTTCGGTCTCCTCTTTAGCAGGTAAAATGCATGCTCCATAGCGTTTAAGTCTGGAGATTGACTTGGCCAGTCTAAAACCTTCCATTTCTTGCCGCTGATGAACTCCTTTGTTGTTTTTGCAGTTTTTTTGGATCATTATCTTGCTGCATGATGGAGCATCTTCCAATCAGTTTGGTTGCATCTTTCTTTAAATTGGCAGACCGAATGTTTCTGTAGACTTCTAAGTTCATTTTGCTGTTGCCATCATGTGTTACTGTGTTGTTGTCAAGATGAACCTTTACCAAAGTGATGGAAAGGCTAAAGTTTGGAGAAAGAAAGGATCTACTCATGATCCCAAACATACAGGCTCATCTGTGAAACACGTTTGAGGCAATGTCATGGCTTGGGCTTGCATGGCTTCTTCTGGGACGGGCTCATTATTCTTCATTGATGATGTAACGCATGATGGCAACAGCAAAATGAACTCAGAAGTTTACAGAAACATTTTGTCTGACAATTTAAGGAAAGATGCAACCAAACTGATTGGAAGATCCTCCATCATGCAGCAAGATAATAACCCAAAACACAACGAAGGAGTTAATCAGGGGCAAGAAGTGGAAGGTTTTAGACTGGCTAAGTCAATCTCCAGACTTAAACGCTATAGAGCATGCATTTGACCTGCTAAAGAGGAGACTTAAGAGAGTAACCCCCTAACACAAACAACAACTGAATGAGGCTGCGTTGAAAGCCTGGAAAAGCATCACAAAAGAAGAATGCAAAAGTTTGGTGATGTCAATGGGTCACAGGCTTGATGCGGTTATTGAAAGCAAAGGATTTGCGACAAAATAGTATGTTTTATTCACTTTAATTTATTTAAAGTCTATCTGTTCCAATACTTCTGCTCGCCTAAAAATGTGGTGTTCTTCGTTCAGCCGTACAGAAGGCGAGGTAGCCCGACTTGGATACCATTGCCCTCAAGTGAGATGGTGTCTCCAGCTCTTCCATAAAATTAACTTATTTCATTATATTGAAGCAGCTTCGCAGAAACAGCGCATACGACCTTAACGCTGGTCCATCCTCTGCTTTTATTGGAGCCCAACTCAGGACCTTATCCATGTGTGCTGATGTCAGCTTCATTACATTGCCAAAGTGCCATTCAAGTTGCTCTTTTGCTTCTCTGAGCCCCCTTTCTGGGTCCATGTGGAGGAAGCTACGAACCAGCAGGTTGGGTTCTCCCTTTGTGTATTGCTCCAAGTAAAACAATTTGTCCTGTGCATTGTCCACTTTGCGCTCTATTCCTTGTTCAAATGCCATAATGAATGATCTGTATTGTAGGGCATCACCATAAAATGTAGGAATTTCTCTGGAAGGAAGTAAAGCTGCTTGGTGTTGCTTCACAAGCAATTCAGTTATTTCATTTTGTTTTCTCATGACATCAGCGAGACCATTATCTTCACTTTTATTTGAGTTTCCATTTCCTTGGTCATGATCTAGGTTTTTGCTTTTAAATTTTGCTTTAAAGAAAGGAGCTTGGTGAGAAATGTTTGATTTCCCAGAGTGTTGAGGTTTTGGAAACTTTTTGTTTGTTACTGGAATCATGTATTCAGTAGATGCTCCAGACATTTTCACCTGATGTATTGGTGATATGCTTTCTGATTTTAATTGCTTTGATGTTGATGGTTTGTGATTTCTTTGTGTGGTTATTGATGGCTGGGGTGCTTGTCCGGCGGCCAATGACTCGTTCTCCATGTACACATTAATTTTTGCTTCTGCAGCAGCCAATTCAGCCTCTATGGCAAGCCTTTCCCCCTTTGCTATTATTTGAGCTTGTTGCATATCCAGAGCATGTTTCTCCAATGCTTGCACTTTAGCCATCAGAGCAGCACGTTCTGCCTTAGCCTTTAAAGAAGACGCTCTGGAGGAACTGGCTTTGCTTGGGGCTTTATTTGTTTGAGATACACTGTCCTCTGGTCCCACTGATTTATCTTTATGCTCCTCATCCACCACGCCTTTCTTTTCATCATCGTCATCATCATTGTTTTCCTCTTTGTCCTCAACCTCCTCGGTTATGTCCACTCCATCCATCCATTTGTTAATGCCGTTTATAAACTCTCTGAAATGCCCAAGCTTTGGCTCAAACCAGTCCGTATTATCTGCCTCCTTTTCCTCTTCACTTGAAAGGAGGTTTTGCACGGTGTTTTGCAACTCAATAAATTCTTCCACATACTTATTGAAAACCTCTGCGTGTTTGCGGACATTTTCGTTACTTTCCCCAATCTCCAATAAAGCATTGATTTCATTCTTTTTACGCGTTAAAACGCCAAGCTTTCCTCTGCGCGATGCGATCGCCTTTATCAAAAGCGTTTCATCTGCTTTTTCAGTGACAGACATTGCAACACAGGTTGTGGTATTTTATTCACTTTGAATTCACTTTTAGACCAAGGCACACAAGAGACATCCAACACTTTTATTGAGCGCATTTAAGCAGTTTCCTTGTTACTGACGGTAACACTCGCGCGCCGCGGCTCCAAACTTTTCCAACATTAAGAGCGGAATCCATCTACTCACAAACCGCAGAAACTCCTTCCACTTTCTCCGCTGCTTGTGTGGTCCTTTCCTTTTGAAGACAACTTATTTTTCTTCGATTCAAAAAGTCTTTCGACTTAAATGTCTCGGCTGTTCTTCGTTCAGCCGTGGGTACAGAAGGCGAGGTAGCCCGACTCGCTTCCAAACAATTCCAAGCACTCGCGATTTCAAAAAATTATTGTATTTATTTTACAGCTTAAAAAGGAACAAAACTTTCTTCTAAATAAAGGAAAATATACTGGCAAACGAATAAATCATTGAAAGCAACGAGTGAACTAAAATAAGCGGTCGAAATACTTTTTTAACCCACCGCCTCTTTCCCTTGACACTTAGCTTTTCATCAAAACACTACACACACCTGGCCTAAGTACCTGAGTGGTGCGTAAAACCCGCCCACAGACCTCTACAGGTAATCAAAACACAAAGCAGCCTAGGCATAAACAGTATTAATAATATGCTAAACTAATTCAAAATGTAGCTTTCATTTAAAACATTTCTACTTCCATAAACAATAAACAAGTTTTGTGAACAGAAAAATCAATAGCCTCATTAAAACGGCTGCGACAAACGTTATAGAGCATGCATTTGACCTGCTAAAGAGGAGACTTAAGAGAGTAACCCTCTAACACAAACAACAACTGAATGAGGCTGCGTTGAAAGCCTGGAAAAGCATCACAAAAGAAGAATGCAAAAGTTTTGTGATATCAATGGGTCACAGGCTTGATGCGGTTATTGAAAGCAAAGGATTTGCGACAAAATAGTATGTTTTATTCACTTTAATTTATTTAAATTCTATCTGTTCCAATACTTCTGCTCGCCTAAAAATGTGGTGTTCCTTTACAATTAAGGATATCTTCTCAATTGTGTATCGGATCCAGATGTGAATACCTGGAAATGAAAGCTGAAATGTTGAGCTATTGTCTCATATTCATCTTTTGGTGTAAAACCCAAATGTTTCCAGTCTACAGCAAAAATAAAGGAATTGGCCTCACTGTTCCGATATTTATGGAGGGGACTGTATATTCATATACATTTTGAAAATATTTGTTTGTGGCTGTATCAGTTTTGGTGAATATTTGTGATCAATATACATCTCATGGCAACCCTAGCATAAAATGAGGGAACATTTATTTGTGTTTTTTGGTGTCTGACGGAGTTGACACAAAATAAGGAATGGCAAGGTAAAAAGCCCATGTTAAAAAGGAGAAGCAAGGTAAAAAGTAAATTTTGATAAAAAGGACAAAAGCTGGGAGGTTGTGTTAAACCTTAGCTCAGTAGCTTAGTATATGTTGGATACATACATGTAATTTAATTTGCCTAAACATAGGGTTTGTATTTGTTCAACATTGCACCCTGTTTTGTCCCACTTCTCAAGAATCACTGCCATATCAAGCGCGTTAGCGGCGCCTCCCGACATGAGCAAGACTCCAGTTTGGAACAGTATTTGGTGTTGTTATACACTAGCCAACATTGAGTTACATCCGTTTTGGGGAGAGTCAAGTTATTCACTTGGTGTATTTCAGGTTATCAGTGTGGCGTTAGTGCAAGTTTTCGGTATTTGCTAAAAGCTACTCAGGAGTGTTGCTGCAATCTCTATCTCATCCGTGCAGACCTCGCCAGGCTGGACATGGATAAATTGGAGTTATTCCCTATTTTTGTAACTTGGTAAGCATAGCTAGATTTGTTTTCATGTAATGATCTGTAACACCAGTGTACAATTAAAGGAATACTAATTTCTACTGGGGGGGAAAGGATTAGGACAAACACTTTAGATGCTGAGCTAATGTATTACACAAATAAGCAAATGTTTTTTTTCATGAAATCAATATAGATATGAAACCTGAAGAAACGTCATATTTTAACATTGCCTGGCTACCTTTGGTTGCAAAAAGTATAGCTAAGTTATTTGTCTGATGATCTATTTCAAGACCAGTGTATTTTGTACACGCTGCAGCTTGTGAACGTGTATTCACAAGCTGCAGCGCAATACAACAATGCAATGAACAACGGAGCAGTCAGTGTAGTAACCAAAACATGCTTACAGGGTGCGCCCACTGGGTGGAGCTGTCGGCTAGGCTCTAATACAGGACGCCCTGTAACAACAAAAAATTATAAAGATAAGATATAAAAGATGAGCTAATAAACTAAAAAGTAAAATATTCTTCAAATTAGTTACTGGTGTTGAAGCAATCTTAAACGATGGACCTTTCACCAAAGCACCAAATTACCCTATAGATCTGGAACCCCTTACACCAAACAATCTTTTACTGCTTAAAACAAAGCCATTCTTACCTCCAGGAACGTTTAGTCCGGATGACAGCTACAGCAAAAGGAGATGCCGTCAAGTTCAATACATGGCGGATTTATTCTGGAAAAGATGGATCAAAGAATACTTAACAGAACAATACTTAACAAGAAACTTTGACAAAGCAGACATTGTGCTCATTATTCATGTTACAAATGGGACAAATTGTGGAAACCCTTCCAGATTCAAATAGCAAGTTCAGACCAAAGACCAGCAAGGCAGGCCCATCACCAAACTTGCCCTGCTCCTTGAGGTTCCAGCTGGAGTCTGTCCCCCGCACACACACACATTTTTCTCATTGAATATTTTTCCATGGACAATCTTTCTTGAATTGTTTCCACTGACGTAATTGTGCGTCGGAGATCTATGGATTTCTATATGTTTGATGTTTTCTGAAATTGTAAAAAATTAAAGAGTTTTGACTCCTTTGTTTTATTAAGTAATTGTCATGTATACATTACAATTAGGGGCCGGAATGTTGAAGCCAAATAGTTGATGTCATGATTTATTGGATATTTTGCATTTGTGTATCAATTTTGAGTTTGTTATTTTGTGATTTATTATTTAAATGACATGAATTAATGCCGGCTGGTAATAATAACAACAATGATTTAAACACAGGGGGCCTACAATTTTGAAATAATATGGCAACACGCCGGTGAGTGTGGTCAAATCATTGCTTTCCTGTCGGATCACTGTTACAGGAACAGTTTATCACGCTTATCCTGAAAATTAGCCTACCCCGTACCAGGCTAGTTTCCCTGCATAAGTAGCTATACAATAGATTGAACTACTGTATGCTGAATTTGCCTTATTTAACTGAATTACCTGACAATGAGTCTGAAAAACCAAACCCACTGGTCAAGGCTCGCCTTTTCAATCATCCTGGATATCTGAATTGAACTTTTGTGCAACGGCCCAAAGGTGGAGTTACAGATTGTGTATAAAGGTTTATCAGAAACCACTGCAAAATGGTGTGTTATATTACCAGACAAGAGTTGTAAAAACTATGGAAGGTTGGCATACGTTAAGTATTTTGTCAGCCCCAAGGTAAACATTATAAATGTAGCATTCATGTTACAAAGTAATTTATCTGGAACATGTGCTTTAATCTACGGTATGTAACTGATCCCTCTTAGGTAAATTTAGAAATTTGATTGTCCAACCTTGATTTACAATACTAGGATACTAGCTTTAAATTAGTTTCATTTATTATTATTGAACTGTGTGTTTCAGACAGTGAGCAGTTGCCCAATGTTTTCAATTAAAACAAAACAGCAGATTCTCTAGTAAACGAACATAGCTATTTTCTGCTTCTTTTAGAATGCATCTATTACTCACTGCCTTTATTTATGCTGCTTAGTATCTATAGAGTGGGATGGATGACTGTAAAGTGCAGAAAACGAAAGTACAAGAGTCTAGTTTAATAAGTAACTGTATGGAAGGGCATAATGACCATCTCTGTGTTTAACCAGAGACAATGCTCTGAGATCACACCAATAAAAAGCCACCCCTCCCTCTGCTTCTTGTATTTTTACTGGCATAGATTGTGAGGTTTCCAGTAAGCTACGTGATAAACACACATTCTGGCTGGAGGCCAAATCTACCTGCCAGACAGGTATGTTGACCTAGTAGGAGGTGTGCATGAGTGTGTGTGTGTGTGTTTGTTTTGGGAGTGCTCTTCTAAGCTAGTTATTTAGCAAGTCTTACAATGACAGTGCAGGAGAATTAAATCAGGTTTGTTTCAGGTGACAGCAGTCTCAATTCAGTTTGATTAACAATGAGGGCATGATTAATAAACAATTTGATCATCAATATAGTGCAACCACATGAAATGTTTCAGGTATTTGCATTAAGTGCAGCTAACAAAATACAGACAACTTGAATCCGAGACAAACTTTTTGTCTTCTCTGGTGTCCAAAAAAAGCTGGAAAATAAATAGTTGCTTTTGTGCATTATAAGTCGAGATTGCAATTTGACCTGATGCAAATAATGACTGATGAAAAAAGTGACAAAAAGGTGGATTTTAACATACAGTGGATACTGTGTGGTTGGTACTTTGTAACCATAATACTGTGATAATAAAGAATTGCTAAAATACAGAGGGGGGGGGGGGGGGGGGGGAATGTCCACTTCACTTCTGGTGTATGGAAACAAATCAAAAATATGCAGTGTTAAGAAAAATTATTGTGGTAAATGAATGATACTGCACAATATATTTGTTTAAAATATTGCTTCCTTGCCTGTACACTATATGGATTAAACAGTTGCTCAGCTTTGCAGTAAACATTTAACATATTCAACATATCTACTTAAAAAAAAAAAATATTAAACCACAACTGCACCAGAGTTCACACAAAAGCCTGACGTTTGGCTGTATGGTTCACAGCAGAGTTTGAGTGGCACACAATTCTAATGAACTAAATGGGCAAACACACCAAACAAGTTAGGCACGAAAGAACCCTTGAGGAAAACTCAAAAGTGATTTGATTCTAGAGTGAAGCTTTGTGGTCTTATGTTTTATACTTTATTACCTTGATTACTCAAGCACATGGACGTTTTTCAGCACTGCCATGCTCTATACATACAGACACTGTTTTCTATATTTAAATTAGCCCTTCAACTCCTCCCCTGGGGTCCGATACTTTGCAAAGGCTTCTCCAAGGTGTGTTATGATGGGACAAAAAGGGCTCATTTACTTCCTTATCCAGATTCAACCTGTTGTTTATTGTCTACACAATCTTAACATGAACTAGAAAATTACGCTGAAATTTTAAAAGTGCAGGCCGGCTGCCCGTCGCCGACCGCAAGCCCGGCATTTGCTGCATTTTCAGGCAATGTTGCTAATTCTCCAGAGACACTGGACAGAATGCTTTCCATGCAGGACAATGCCCACCCCCCTCTGCACAGCACCTCCACCAGCCAGAGGAGCATGTTCAGTGGAAGACTGCTGTCCCAGTCCTGCTCCACTGACAGACAAGTATTTGGTCCCCCCTGGCCATCAGACTAATAAAAAAAGCTAACATGCTGACAGACTGAGGAGTGATTATCATAAACTGTAAAATGTTGTCTTCTAAAAGGTGTCAATTACATGTTTTTGTTTTCCTTTCTGCTAGGTTGAATTGAATTATTTTGGACTTAGTTTGTATTTATATTTCCTTCAAGGTTTGATTTAAATTGTATTTGTATACAGTTGAACTTTTTTTGTTGTTGCAAAGTTTAATTAAATTCTTTAAAAAAACATATCCATAACTTACAACAGAGATCAATACAATACATCACACAACAGTCAAAAAAGACGTGTCATTCCTGTGTTTCTTTGTGCTTCAATCTCCGGCCCTGTCTTACCTCTTTGTTCTACTTTCCATGGACTTTCCATGGTGGCGTTCATCATCTACGCCTGTGACAGTAATAGCTTCTTTGTTTCTAAAACAGGAATGTTCCATCATGACTCCAGATGAGCAATGAGGCCCTTTTTCACCGTAGTGCAATGTTGGCTTTTTTAATGTATTTGTCTCTTCTGCTCTAGGTGAGTGTACTCCATGTCTAGGTGCTGTTGGTTTTATATACACAGTATATACAGTACATCCTCACTGTAGTTTGTACTGTTCAACATTTCCAAAGAAAATAGAAAGGAATGGTGGCAGTCATGGGCACTAAAGGAAGTTATTAAACAACAAACATACCATCCAAATGTTATCATGCCCTGTCATCTCCAACAGGCCATACCGGTTGTACACCAACGCTGAAACCAGAAACCACTATCTACCAGTGCCAGGCACAATTGTGCTGCTCAGTGTTAGTAATATAACAATGGTGTATTGATAATGTATTCACAGTAAGAGGTAACACACAGCCCACAAAGACTGTTATTTCGCACTCATTCACACACACACTCATACACACACAGTGCACCTGCAGTATCTATCGGCACATATTGTCTGCTTTCTCACACATGTGACACGTTTCATGGTTCATGTGGAAGTTTGGTGTTGCGTAATGCAGTCAGGTGTGCAGCTCCCTATTGTGCCCAGTTAAAAGGTGACTCGCGTGATATTGTGCAACACTGGCATTTTGTAAACCCATTCCAGTAAACAGGTTTTTATGACACCAAACTGGTGAGTTTACAACGTGGCTTAGTATAAAGCCCTTTGTGGTGATTTTCAGTGCATGGCAGGGCTATAATGGTTTAATTTGTTCTTTCTTTACTGTGCTCTTTTTTAAACAAAGCAGTAAATAAAAAGACCAGTTGGAGTATAGAAGACAAATAACAAACAAAGAAAACAAAACAAAAGTCAATAACAACACAGCACAATTACTCAAATAAAATAAAATAAAATGCATTTACACATATCATAGCATACAGAGGGGCCAGGTAGCATACAAGACTCAGGTTGCGTTCCGAATCGCATACTTTCTACTATATAGTATGTAGAAAAAAGATTTAGGATGTCCCGATTCTTGTGGCCAGATTTAGGATGGTTAGAATACCCGGATGGTCTACTTCATGCGGCCAAGATTGTTAGTGTTGAAAAGTGCATCCTATTTGGGCGATTCTGACCCACAATCCAGTGCGCACGTGAAGTGACGTAACATCGACGAAGCCTATAGGTCCATGTTATGAAAACAAACGGGGATGCGACGGATATAAAAGCAAGAGGCAAGATCAAGGCGCAATGTTATGATGAAATAAGAGAGTAAAGTATGTCCCAATAGTATGCCTACTGCATCCTAACTAGATTCTTTTTATCGTCAGATGTAGTATGTAGAATAGAAAAAAGAAAGAGTATGCGATTCGGAACGCAACCTCAGTTGCACATAATGTGGGTATGGCAGTACAGCTTATCGTGACTCCAAAACTGAACAGTTTGATTGCTAAAAGTAGAGCAACAGAAAGTGTATCCATTGTGTCATTTTGCATGTGGTTTGTTGTCAGTTTGTGTTTAAAAATATATAAATGGCACTCCTCTTTAATCTGTATTATTATATAGATTGAAAATGTGGTGTTTTAATTGTGTGTGTGTGATAAGATGGCAGAAGCTTCAGCTACAATAATTTAAGTAAAGGGGCTTAAAGGAGCTGTAAGCGGAATGGTTCTTTTAGCTAACTTCCTGTCAGTTACTGCAGTTAGCAGTCCCCTCGCTCGTCCCTACGTCTCCACATTAATGCACTGCGGTCTTCGAGCAGCAAGTTATCTAGCATCATCTCAGATCCATAAGTGTGATAAAACATGATAAAAACCATCAAAACAGACATTGGGAAGGATTTTTACCTGCTCCGCCATTGTAGGCGCATAAACATTCACCCATGTGTCGCTCTGGCGTGCACCGGCAGTGAGACCATGAGTGAGATGGGTGCGGACGGGTGTCGGTTTGTAGCGTTCTCTCTTGTGATTGGATAAAATTCCGGGATACTACATAAAGTGTAATTGCTTATTACATGCAGAGCAGCTGACTAAGAGATTGGCTTTATGAAATGCGCACATCGTGTAAGTGATTACTGTATGAATAAAGAGCGATTTACCACTTATATTAATATAAATAAACCGCTTACTTCACCTTTAAGGTTTTCCTTTTTTACTGTACATGTTTCACAATTCTAGTCCTCATTCACATACTCTGTCTATCATGATGGTATTCCAACAAGATGAAATCAATTCCAAAACAGGAAATCAACATGTGAAATTTTATTTCCAAAAAAACAAAACAGTATGCCATTAATAAAAAACATTTAACATTAACATTATTCCACAAACATGTATCAGCCCAAAATAGATGACAGCAAAGTGGATTAATCACATTCAAATAGTCACACAAACATGATGCATACAACATCTTTATGCTTGATGGTCATATGGGACCTGGGATATATTTACTCCTAAACTACGTTTTACTCAAACATTGTGTAAACACACTTTATAATAAGTGATACTGATAGACACGTAGTGCACATTGTGACTGTATTAATGCAAATTAGCATCACCATCTCTTTTCTGTCTCCGTCCTTCACTTTGAGTTTACCAATGTAAGACCTCTCAAAACGTGGTCTTACTTTCAGGTCCACAACTGATTTGACATTTACATGAAAGAATGAAAACTGACTTTGTCTCCACCCTTTTACAATAACAAACAGCAATTTGAAAGCAAGAAAAAATAACATTATATTTTCAGTGCAATAATAGAGTAAATAATGCCCATACACCAAAACAAACTCTATAGTGCCAGATGAGGATAAGTTAGTCCAGCATCAGCAAAGAGACTAGAATGCAAACACCGGAGTGATTTCTGTACAACTTTAAAAAGTTTGCTTTTTTTAGCCTCTAGTTGCTTAGAGAAACTTACAACCATCCAAAACAAGCGCATATGCGCACATAATAAAGTTTCTGTACTGATGACAATTGAAACACACAACAGGTACCACATTAATATTGGTTCATAAAACCTACTAGAGCCACAAACACTGGCTTACATTTTCTGCAACACCTTCCTTCAAAGAGGAAGTTAGTGTCTTTAACAACTGGATTTTTTTTATAACAGGCCACATGGGTATGACTACTTTCTGGACCACTGCTCTGATTGGTTTTCAGTGAGGCAGTGATACCTACATGCCTATGCAACTCCCGTCATTCTTCCAGCCGCTTGAGTTCTTTCCAAACTTGTAAACGAGCCTTCTGCCATCGACTCGTTCCAGGATCTCCCTCTTATAGTAATACCTGAGGGAGGAGGCGGGACAATTAGTCTAGGATGAAGACATTTAGTATGCAGTTCACTTCATCACTTGCTGCACTGATTTAAATTCATAAATATAAAGTTATATAAAGCATTCTTAGACACCAAAGGAGCATTGACAACTCAAATCATTAGGGTTATTCAATATTGTCTTAAAATAAAAAAGTGTTAAAATAAACTGTGGGTGTTGTATTTGATAGCCAGGGAAGGTCTAATGAAAGGCACTGTGTCATTGCCTCATGGGACATGTGTAAACCAACATCTTTTGAGCTTGTCACATGCTAGGAAAAAGTCAAGATATCTGGAAGTACAATACTAAATCAATGGAGAAGCAATTTATATTTGGCCTTGGCTACTTTGGCTGGGATAGTTGTCTTTGTATGAGTGTAGATATCTGACTCATGTGTATTGGACCTATAGTCCTTATGCCAGTGCCTTGAACTTCTGAACCACTTCTCAACATGCTGAATCATCTTCATGAACTCACCTCATGGCGCGGCTGAGTTTCTCGTAAGTCATGCTGCTGTTCTTCTTCTTCTGGCCCCACATCTGAGCCACAGCCTCAGACTTGAGGAACTTAAACACCCCCTCACGGCGGTCCTCCCACTTCATCAGGCCTGAGTTCTTCTCTGGGTGGATCAGAATGTCCCTGATGAACTCCCAAAGGTGAGTACCACGAGGGGCTGCAGACCAAGAGTGGGGCACAATGAGCTTAATGTGTGTTTTTGTGAGCGTGGCTGTATAAGCACATGCATGCAAGGCAAACGGCCTGCAGCCTGATAAAGATGCAAAGTAGAATTTGTAAAACAGTTCAGCAGTGTTTATGTACAAATGCCTTTTGAGCAGTGTTTGACAGTATGCCAATGGCCTCACCGTGTTTGTTTTTCTTTGGAGTTTCATAAATACTGGGGCTGTGCTCTATACCGGTTTTAGGAGGTCGCCCACGTGGTCGCTTCAGTCGAGACTCTCCTTTTTCTATTTTGATGTGCACCTCTGTCAACACAACGGATCATTGTCAGACATGAACTCTGTGTGTCCCTGCTGAATGCAAATAACTTTACAGTTTTCCTGCTTACTCACTTGAAATCAGAGGGTAGGACGACTCTGGGTCTGACTCGCCACTGCCAGACTCTGGTGAGGCTGAGCCGAGGCCTGAAAAAGCAAACATGCCACCTAAATACAGGAGAGACTTTGTTTTAAAATACAGAATAGTTGAGATAGCTGATAATGACATGGGAAACATTCAGATGGAATACTCACTGTTTGATGAAGAGCTGCATTCGCTGTCAGATTGATTATCAGACAAGTAATCTGTGTCTCCAGGAGGTGTGATCTCTTCCATGGTAAGAGTAGTCAGATCATAATCATCGCAGTAGTCAAACTCCATCTTGCTTATGACTGCTTCAGCTTTTGGTAAAAACAAAATAAAAAAAGCATTATTTTTTATTTATGTTTTATTATTATTAAGTTTACTAGTATACTAATTTACTTGTATATTACTATGCTTATTCTATATCACCAATTTCCCTTTATTTATACGTTAACTAGATACACAATATATTGCACTATATTGTGTGCATTTATTTCTATCTATTCTTACTTTTATTTTATATACTTTTAAGTATTTATTTTCTTATGTTTCTCTTTTTGTGTTTATTCAAAACTACCCTTGTACTGTAACACCCACATTTCCCCTCTGTTTATCAATAAAGGATTATCAAATCTTATCCCTTCGATTTCCACAAGTATCGATGTTATGCTACTATAGCATAAACTCTATAGAATGTGTACCTTGGCCAATTCTGATGGTGCTGAGCAATGGGAAATTTAGGTTGTCCAGAAAGTTGTCCAGGAGCAGGCAAGTCTCGTTAAGCTCTGGTCCTGACAGGCTTTGCAGCTCTGGGGATGCAAAAAGATTTGAGAAAATAAATAAAATTAGACATTCTAGCGATACACTTGTGAACCGGTGGGCCAAATTTCCTTTTTCATTGTATAATTTTAGGTTTATTCTGATATAAATGTCAAATTTGAGTTATACATTATAATGTATCATAATTTGATCATAATATCAATATTAATATGCTGCTATGAAGAAAATGTTTAAGCCACAATGTATACCATCTGCAGCATTTGCATTTATTTTGTATACTTATTTCATACAGTAGCACTTGTTTCAGTGAGAAGTACAGTTGAATGACAATAAAATGATCTAAGTCTAAGTCTACTGATAAGAGTTTTATTACGTGTTCTGGGAATGGCGCACAGGCCCTTTTAACCCGTGACTTTACAACCCAAATTGTGACAGTATATTGAGAGACCATCACTCAAATAACATGAATTACATTTGGATATATATATATTTCACCTCTGGAATTCTATAAATCATTCCCACATCACAAATAGAGTTTTACCAAATTTGGTCTTGTGTTCCTGCAGACTCTGGTGAAGGTGTTGGCCAAGCTGCGAGCCAAAGACCCTGACCATCTGGTCTCGGTTCATCTGGCAGAGGGCAGAGCCGTCCATGGTGCAGTAAGCCAGACTCAGGGTGCTTGCGTCAAAATTGGTGCTCTCCACATGGTCGCTGATCCACTCCAGAACGTTGTCTTCTGTCCAGAAGTGAGGGCTGATCTTCATGTACCACTGACCTGCACGGACATAGGCAGGAATTATTCAATATTCTACAATGGATGCATGCAGTTTATTTTATATTATAATTTTGGATTTGATTCATGCATTTTATTACATTCAGTTGATTTAACGTCATCTCTTTCAAAGTTCACAATTTTGAACGTGTCATTATTTGCTTCTACATATACTCAAACAAGTGATAAATCAGTGATATGGACTGATGCAGTCTGCTTCATCACCCGGTCAAGATTTTTTGTGTCTAATAAGGTCAGACAAACAAAGGCTGAACTGTTGCAGCAATGAGGTGGCAGAATTCTTCTTGTTTGACGGTTATGGCTGAGTTAAACATTGGCTGCCTGGTAAATGATTGAGCCACCAGTGACCAAATGAGGTCAAAGCAAAGTTAAGTGAGCACACACTCCCACTGGCTGAAGTTTGAAAATAAAGGATCATGTTTACTGTGAGATTAGTCTTCAACTGATACTGCCTGTGAAACTGAAACTGGGCTATAATGGTTTGCAGCCCAGATACTTAACAATATCAATGTATCTGGTGTCACAGAGCACACAGACATACAACAGTCTTATAGCAACAGTTTGTGTTCATCTTACCACTCAGGTCAGGGTTGTATGCCGCATTGGTTATCCGCAAGGTGTTGATACTGGGCAGCACACAGGGCTGCTGTGGCTGATCTGGGGCACCATTCTGGTACATGGTGAGGTTGGCATTAGTCAGGACACTGCTGAGGGACGGTGATGACATGGAGACACTGAGAAGGATAGAAAATATTAGTTTACACACCAGTTTAAAAACATAAAAGAAAGAAAGGAAGGCTACAAAAGAGGAATTATATCTAATGAACCTATTTGTTTGTTGACGTCAAACATTGTAACACAATCTGTATCCCTTCTAGACATACCCCCTCTAACAATTGAATTGAATATTAACATAACAGTTTACCTGATTACAGCATGAGATGGAGTATAATGAAAAAAAAGGATGCTCCAAGAGAAGCCACACTGTGAGTGGGGTTTGTATAATTTCCACCGTTTGGGTATAACCTCTGTCTTTGAGGCAAAAATGCACCTGCTGCTGCATTTAACCACTCATGATGCTTTATACCTCCTGTAAAGGAGTGGGGGAAGGACTGAGGTGAGTTCAGGGGAATTCCACCTGAAACTGGCCACACCTCCCTCCCTCCCTCCTCCCCCGTCACTTTCCTAAGAACTTGATCAACAAAACAAACCTGCCCTTCTATTCTCTTCAATCTGCCAATTATTACCCTTTCACACTAACACTTAAGGCTAGATTATATGTGTACCTACAGACTGGGTCATCTGTAAGTGTTCTTATTATATTACTTTAACTAAGAAATAAAGATACCAGTGCATGTTAGAGGATCTTCACTCACTTCACTCACACTTATTTTTTCTACTTCAGTAAATGTTTATACACCTAGTATCATTTTTGTAGATTAGAATCCATTAACAAAGTCAATAAATAAAAGACGTGCTATTACATTATATTAATTTGGATTTATCCAAAGTGATTTACAATAAGTCAATTCAACCATGATCCAACACAAAAAAATAGGCAGAACTGATTCAAGTGCTCCATTTAGGAGCAATGGGGATATATAAGACATGGCAAGGCAGCATAGAGAGATATGTCAACAACAAACAAACAAAAGGATAGAAATACAGATAATATGATACAGGGTCGGTATAAAGTTGGGATGGTCAGGACAACTGGGTCAGGCCAGTGTTTTGTTTATTTTTTTGTTTTTATCTTTGTCCTCGCTTTCATTGCTTTCCCCAGCTACAGGCCGGCCCCACCTTTTCAGGATGGCAACTTTCTGTTTGAACGAGGACTTAGTGCCAATCAAGCCTTCCCTCATAGTGCCATTTGTCGACCTCCCCCAACCTGCGTGTATTGTGCATACAATGCCATGGAAACATCAGAAGCTAATCCTTATACCCAATGCAGAACAGAACACAGGCCTACATAATATGAAATAGAATAGAAAAAGAGGCCGCACTACTTTCCCCACTCCCAAGGAATGACCAGGGACACAAATGTTTCACAGCCATTGGCAATATGTTTTTTTTCGTCTTTTTGTGTGACTCTGCTCTTCAGGCAGATGCTGCTAAAACTGCAAAAACAAGGCATATGTGGCGGACGACGACAGTCGAGTGAAAGTTAAAGAGCACCTATTATGCTTTTTCAACTTGTATGACCTATAAACGTGGTTATAATGATTTATAGTCTTGTTTAACCATACTAAAGTGCCAAATAATGACTTACATGCATTTAGACGTATTCCCTGCTGACCGTCTGGGGTGGCTGTGCAGAGCGCTAAACACTAGGAACGCCGGTCGCGATTCACTTGTTCAAATTTCCGGGATTTATCTACGTAGATCAATCCGGATTTTCCATGTTTGGTAACGCTGCAACGTGCTCAGGCATGCCCCCACCTGCCTGCTCAAATCTGCCCGTGCGCCGCTGAAAGTCTTGTTAATTTATTTTAACAAGTTGAACTTGTTAAAATAAATGCTCCTTGTTTCATCAAGGAGAAAGGTTTCATTGTAGGAGAAAGTGCATATTTGTCTCAACCTAACATGTCCAAAGGTGACCAAATTTTTTTTGTTTTCTATTGGTTGCCAGGATCTTTTTGTGTCTTCCTGTTTCGATTGCCAATTTGTGGTCACTGAGCCTGTACCTGATCAGGATCTGTCTCTGCTTTCTATCTCTGACAGTAGAAACTTAGCCTAACTAAATTGCTAAATCAACATTTAGGTCATTATTCTCATATCCTGGTCATGAATTGTGTGTAAAAAAAATGAGAAAAGTGTGTGTTTAGAACAGGAATAAAGACGATAACGTCGGATAGCGCCATCGTTGCCGTCCTGCAGCCAGCCAGCCACTGATGAATGAGAGGGGCGATACTGAGGTCGTAATTACGAGATCCTGATGTCATCAATACGAGATCCTTATCTCGTAATTACGAGATACTGATGTCGTAATTACGAGATCCTGGTGCGCTAACGGCTAGATAAGGAGTGAAACTTTTTTAAATTTGGTGAATGCTCAATGCCACCGTAAATTCGTACACTAAGACATTATATTGTATTTGCTTTAAAGGTACTTGACCATGCAAATAATTTCATCCTATTTTAAGTTTATTTCACTGCTACTTTGCCTGCTTTTGTTTATGTGCGCATCATAAAGAAGTTCCATTCATTCAGGCAGAAATCGTACAATTGAAATCACAAAACCCAAGGACATGTTAACTTTTGACTCAGTGGTACTTGTTGATAAGAGATTGATTGGTTTCCATTTACAGTTTTCGACAAATCATCTCACCAAATGATAAACAGCAGTACTCAGAGCGCTAAAAATAATTTTGAGCATTTAGCTAATGCCTTTACAAGGAAGCTCTTACTGTACAATAACAGTTGATGATTGCCATAAATGGTTGATTTGAAAGTAACCAACAAACCTAGCAATGTGTTAGACAAGAGTTCAGAGTGAGCAATCATCTGACTGAAACTGAAAAAAGAAATTATTTTGGCATTATGATGTTTATTATAGATGATTTAGCTGTAATATTTTCAAACAACCTGTTTATATGCTCAATTATTTCAGAAACATACAAAGAATTATACAAAGTAATGTCTGCGTGATCACTGTGCAAAGTGTAATTATAACATGTTGATCCACTAGGTGGCAGCAACCCTCACGTCCAGTTAGTGATGTGCCTCTGTCTGCAAGTCACGCAAAATAAAGCTCCTTCAATGTGCAATAAGAAGCCTCCCGTGAGTTACTACAGTCTGTTTGATGCACATACAAATTAAACAGCTATACCAATTGTTATTTCTGTTGGAGTCTTATGAAACACACATGCTGCCAATAGCTGGACAGAGCAAAATATCATTCAGTTAATGATGACATTTTACTAAATGATATTTGGCTCTGTCCAGTTATTTGAAGCATGTTTATTTCAAAAGAGTCAAACAGAAATAACCATTGGTAGTTATCGACTTTGAAAAAACTTAACCGGCGGGTTCCAACATTTTCAAACTTTGAGAATGCTAAAAGTGGGGAGCATTCCAATGTGAGCAATACAAATCCATCTTAATAAATCCCATCACACACATCTTCTCTTGCTACTTTGCTATTATTATTTTATTTATTTATTTATTTTAAATATTTTGTAATATTTCCAACTATCATTCATCAAAGTATATGTCTTAGTTTGTTTCACATTTTCTTATAATAGTTCACCTGACATAACAATACAAAGTATATAGGCCATAGATTTGTTAGATGTGTTTAATTTGATGATGTCTTTGCATGCAGCATTTCACCATAAAGCAGTAAACCAACTGATCAAGTGACATCCAAAGCAACATTATGGAATTATCTTAGCCAGTATGTTGGACTAGTGGACGAGGACACACAGGGCCACATTAATCAGCTCCTTGAATAGATGGCCCTGCTGCAGCTGCCAGGACTGGGCTGCCACTTAGTAGTGTACAATATTTATTCTAGTTTATACACAGCCAGCCACAGACACGACAACTACGGAAACTTGTGTTGAACCTTTGCTGACCGAGCCAATTTCACAATACGTGCAGACAAAACCAGCGAAGAAAAGCTTCTTATCCAGCAGTCCTTATGTGAGGCTGTGTGGAGGATGAGGCGCTGATCATTTCTAATCGCAAATATGCTACAGGATACGGGTTTAATTATTTAGTTTTTGTCATTGTTGTTGTTTTTAACACATCTGGGCCAAATATACTAACCAATAAGTATATTATCTATCTGTGTTTGATATATTTATGTATTTTTGGAAGAGGTTCGATTCTTAACATCAGTGGGCACAGGCATGGCACTAGCATAGCCGCTGTAGGAAGATTCTCGGGGTGTTTCTCCCAGCCATCCTGCATCACAGCGATAAAGAAACTTACATAAGCTGCGTCTTGAGTCTCAAGCAATGCTGTGAAATACAGAAGTGGTGTGCGTGTGAGCGTGTTTGGGTGTATACAGTGGATGTCTTTATGATTTTTACCACCTGTGCTGTTTCAGGGTGAGGGGGTTGACATTTGGCGAATGTGGCCTGTTGTGCATTTGCGTTCTCATCGAGACTCATCGTCTGCCTCTGTGGTCATCTGTCTTGCAACATCTCTGTTGAGCCGCCCTAGATTTGCATTCAAACCGAAAGCATTTAAAGAAATTGATCAAAGATAATGCAGGGTTTACAACCCAGTTTCACTGCCAACACTCAAACTCCAGACATAATTCTGATTATCTCCCATAAAACCAAGTCTGGGTCAAGAAGTATGAGCTAAGCCTTATCAATTTAAATCACCTAATGTCAACATATTGGGCTGTCACAGCCACAGAGCTGTTACAGGCTAGAAGGCAAAGGAGAGTAAGAGGGTAGCACAAGCACCAACTGTATGTCTGAGCACAAACAGAGACAAACAAAGAACATCTTGCTATTGGTTTGAGAACGTATGAGAAATAAACAAAGCATTTTCTGTTCTGAATAACACACTAAAGTGCTTTAAAAATGAAAATCTATGTAAATGGAGAGTTTTGGAAAATAATACTATGTTCCTATCTTAAAAAAGAAAAACATATCTACATGTTTTAGAAATTAAAGGTATAAAGCGATAGTTTTTGGAAAAAAAAAATGCACATTTTTGTATGCTAAATATTCATCATTAGCATACAGGTTGGAAACAGGTTGACTTGTTTGCCTGGAGATTTTTCCCAGGGCTATTTCCATTATTTTCACTAAGCTAAGCTAACTAGCTGCAGCTTTTTATTAACCTTACATACATTACAGTGTTAACCTTCTTCTTAACTGCATTAACGTTTATTCGATGTCAAAAATATATAACACAACTAGCTAACCAGACAAGAACCTTAGCTAAGCAAAACATTGCTCTCGAAATCGTTCAAATTAGCTTAAAAAAACTCTAAACAAGACTGCTGTGTAGGAATCAGACACGCTTGATATGATTTTCAAAAGTGTCTGAAGATGAGGACATAAAACCGGCATTATAGTGGACCGGTTGCAGGCATGGTGTGGATTGAGTTGTGAACGGAGGAGAAGAGCAAGTAGCGAAGCGAATGAAAACGACAGCTTGGTGCCCCCCGTCACCCTGGCAGAGGCAAGACGGATGAGCTGCTTTCTCCGAGCAACCTCTGTCTCCATCCGTCATCTCCTTTTTAAACTGATTTGCCAGAGAGAACATGTGTCCGTCATCAATTACAGGGGATTCTACCAAAACAAAAAAAGATACTGCAGAAGTTCAACGTCATGCATCCCTCCCCTGCTGCGAAGTAGCATGAATAAACTGATTTCCAGGATTTTTACAAAGCTGTTGTGTAACAATCTCCCGCAGTGCTAAGATTAGACCTGTTTATTCATTCAAACAATTGAGCCAATATTGCCTGATGTGTATTAGTTCAGCTCCAGCGGCCTAGCGCTCTTGGTTATCCATGAGCCATTATAACAGGCAATTACCCGATGAGTTGATAATCTGATTTAATTCTACAACCTTATTGCATTAACACGTTAATTTTTATTCTGCAAGGAGATGGCTGATGTGACATATGCACATGACAGAGTTTATTTTTGGAATAAAAACAGTGGGGATTATTTAAGGTTGCAGTTATAATTGTATAAGTTTGTTGGTAATTAATAGCATCTTAAAGGAGATGGGTTATTGTCGCCAATGTCAGCCTTAAGTTGCCAACACACTGCACACCGCCGCGCGGCGAGTTTACATAGAAAGTCAATGTATTTTGCGCTGCGGCGGCGAGTGGTTCACGCGGCGCGGCCAGGGCGGCGCGGCCGCCGCAAGAGTTGAAAATATTGAACTTTTTGCCGCCGGCCGCGCCGCGATAGCCAATCAGTGTTGAGCTTCTCCCGACGTCACTCACTTCGGGACGACGGACAGAGGAAATTAAGATGGATGAAAACATAATAGTCACAGTTTGCTCCCATAAGTTCTGTGAATAGCCTATGTGTCTGCTGCCTGCTGTGTACAGTTATCAGTTTTGCTTTATGAACCAAGTTAGCACCGGTTAGCTTGGGTAAAGCACCATCAGCACAGCAGACTGGTGCTCTCAGCACAGGTTAGCACCAGCGCCAGCATATCCCCAGAGTAAGAGAAGGCTAGATTGTTTTAAGTTTTTAAAGTGAAATGCATTAATTTGGTGCACTTTGAGAGGGAAATTAAGAGGCTAAAGCTGAAGAATTTTGTATAAACAAAATGGGGACACTGTGTCAGATGAATTAGAAGCTATTGGAGAAGGACACATGGATTTTCCATAATAACATCAATCATATCGTAGTTTGGACACCCCTGGTTTAAACCCTGAATACATTCAGTAAATATTAAAGCTGCACCAAGGTCTAGATAGAACCAAGAAGGGTACTGTATATGTCATGGGCGGGTGCGGGATTATTTGTGCAGGACCAACTCAAACTTTGCAACCACCATTTTAAACATAACAGTGCTAGAAATCTAATTGAAAAATAATCGTTGTCCGTGGCATTTGCAACAAGCAGCAAAATGAACATCGCCGTATTTGTTGTTGTGCTTGTGGTAAGCACTAGTATTAGCTGGGAGAGCCACATATGTTCAGTGGTAAACATTGACGTAATTATGTGGCTCTCTAGCCCATCAAAAAGCCTGTGGTTTTTAAAAGGTTCACAAGCTGAACCAAGCACAAGCCCAGACCAGGAACCTGGGTCATGTTAGAGGAAAACGGGTAGGCCTAGTCTTGAAGAATGTGGCTGAATGAAAACAAAGCACACTCTGTTTCTCTCTAAGAGATGTGGATATGATAAAGAATAAATCCCTTCTTCAACTTCCCTTTGCTATGGGCATGTTCTGTTCATATGTCAGAGAAGAATATCTGAAATTGTACAAACTTTATGACCCACATGCCCTCCTCATCATCAATTCTGTAGTCCCATTCAGCTCAGCATTCAAGCTCCTTTGCATTATCAGATCTGTACTGTACCTTAAGGCTTTGTAACTGAGGCTAGTTTACTCTGCTGGATGTAAGAGCAATCTTTGAGAAATGGAGGCCAAATACAAAGCACAGCAAACTTGTCATCTGTTAATCCAATAGGGAACATGGTGTATTATGTACTGTATCTTTATTTTTTTATTAGTTTTGCTGTCATACATTTGTCAGAGTGAGGCTCTCTGCTCTCCTCGAGATCTGTGACAGTGAATGTGACATAAACACAGAGATCACACATTCAGGAACAAGTAATTGTCTGAGGTGAGCAGCACTGACAGGGTGGCAGTTTCCTATAGCAGCACGCCTGACTTTCAATGAAAGATGTGTAAAATTAGACAAAGATTGGACCTGACAAATTGAGCAGCCCAGGTTGAAAGAACAACATTCTGTCGGGCTGTGCTGATTAGATTTGTAGCTGTTGCAGATGACTACCGAGTGACTTTACAATGCTCCCAATAGAGCTGATTGCCATAGGGAAACTGTGGGTACTTCAATAAGTCAGTCCTCATCTCTGACATTCTAGATGTTAAAAAAGCCGCAGCAAGGTATTTATATCTTTATATAAATGCACTTGTCTTTTCAGCCATGAACACAGACTCCCTTTCTTTGTTAAAAGGAACAGTAGCTTCGTTCATGACGTTGCCTATGGATCCATAAATGTTTAGTACAGGTCTACAGTCAAGGTTTTTGGTTAAATGGCTGTTTTGGCCTTATCTTTTTTCTAAATAGTTAATTAGATTAGATGTCACTCACTGGCAAACCTGGTCAGCATGGCAGGGATCAATATAGACATGAGGTACAGTGATTGAAGCAAGGGAAGTTTAGGGCATTGAAGACCCTGTCTCACTGAGACACAATCAGATATGTTTCACAATCCGCTGGCAAACTAGTGGAGATGTTGCTGCATTGATCTGATCAGAATTCAATTGATTTTAAATGTTAAAGAGACTAAGAGGAACTTTTAAATGTTTATGAAACAGTCTCATTCTTCCTTTGATGATCATAAAGGACCTGTAACAGCAAACAAGACCATCAGCGAAAACAACCTTATTTTTGTATCCTGTTTTAATAATAATAATTAATGCCTTAGCACGGGTCAAAAAAATCCATGTCAGGTACATAATGTATTTCCTGAACTGTATAACCAAAGTGTAATTTGCTTCACCTTTGTCATACTACCATTATTTATCGTACTTAGTCGAATATACATACTGTACTTTATCTCATCATGATGCAATCCACTTTCTATCTTTCACTAACTTACAAATCAAGTTATTTCTTTAGGACAGCCATCGCTGGTGTCCTAAAGACACAGGTTGCGTTCCGAATCGCATACTTTCTACTATATAGTATGTAGAAAAAAGATTTAGGATGTCCCGATTCTTGTGGCCAGATTTAGGATGGTTAGAAGTACCCGGATGTCCTACTTCATGCGGCCAAGATTGTTAGTGTTGAAAAGTGCATCCTATTTGGGCGATTCCGATCCACAATCCAGTGCGCACGTGAAATGACGTAACATCGACGAAGCCTCCATATGAAAACAAACGGGGATGCGACGGATATAAAAGCAAGAGGCAAGATCAAGGCGCAATGTTATGATGAAATAAGAGAGAAAAGTATGACCCAATAGTATGCCTACTGCATCCTAACTAGATTATTTTTATCGTCGGATGTAGTATGTAGAATAGAAAAAAGAAAGAGTATGCGATTTGGAACGCAACCACAGTGTCATGAACATTGTCATTTCACACATTGCTATTATACAAAGGCAGTTTATACAGTGGTTGCTTTACAGCTTAACTGTCCAACAGTGTGCAGTGGAGCTGACATAATGTTGCACTTCATTAGGTTTAAATCCTCTAGCAAAATAAACATTCACTGGGGCTTGCCACTGTGGGCGATCATATTGCTAAGCGTTACAACGGTAATATATCAACCTGCATTTTTGTTTCTATTTTTAAATTAAATGTTTATTCGCCATTATCAAATGCTTCTTGTGCCTACAAGAGAGAGCCAGGTTAGCATGTGGTTGTGTTTTGTGTGACCAAGCAAACATGCAAATGATTGTTTCTCATTCAATTCAAGGAATGCATGGTACAGTGTGTACATTTAGAGTAAGTTCAAGAGTCAATGTGTTTCACTCAGTCAAATTATTTAAAGTTTTCGGACAGTAAAAGTTAACTTTCATGAGAGCGGTAGCGAGTCAGCACTGCAGTAGTATGGAAAAAAAGATTATTTTGTTTCCTTGCGTGATTTCCTGCTGTGAATGCTTTAATTGTTCATTCATGTTGGATTCTTTCCCCCTTCCCTATGGCACCTCCACGTGTTCTGCATGAATATTGATGACTCCAGCCTTTGCCTTACCTTCTTCTTGCTCTAACCTGCCTAAGGTGCAGAGGCAGGTATACTTGGTTTCCTGTTCCAATCATAGCAAAGAGTCCCCTTTGGAGCAGTAAAAAAGGAACACTTTATGCGTTTTGGTGAAGCCGTCTGGGATACAAGCTAAATTACATGTGGGCCACAGTGAGATCAAAGTGAATTATTTATGTGCTTCCTGCCCTGTGCCCTGCTCATCTCAGTATGGCATTGCAGGGACTAGCGAAGTCAGGCCAGGACATCCCTTCAAGCTGTTGTGACAACTTATAAGGCTCCTCAGGCTGCCATCACAGCAATGATACAGTCTGGAAGATTGTATTTTATTTTACAGAGCAACTCAGGAAGGATGACTTGAGTAAAAAGAGATGTTTATAAACCACCGAGGAGGCAGTTTCACGAAATCTGCAAAAAAAATTTGTCCCGAGGAGATGATGAAGTGATGTTGGTTCCACTGCTGTTTACCAACCTTCAGTCAGATTAGCCCTTTATAGTGCACAATTCAATTATGTCCTCCGAGCAATCCATTGCATTTTAAAAGATCGTTGGACAGCAAGTTTCCCCTCTCTTTGACATTGACACAGATATATGGTGGGAGTGATTGGATTGTTGGATGTGGGTAAATTGGTTTGGCTTGCGAGTGTTGTGGCCTCAGAGCAGAGCTGGAGGACAGGCGCTGGGGGAAGGAGATAAGGGGACAATGGCACCTGATGAAGATGATGGCCAAAGGGGGAGTCTTGGGACGGAGCACAACATGTTATGTTTGTCTTCTCGCGACCATGGCTAATCCGATTGCCTTGGTGCAATAACACAGCCCAGATGTGCGCAGACCCAGGTTTAGGTGTCTGTTTTGATGTCTGTGATTTGCCAGGGGGTGGTGGGCGGCGTTGTTTGGCTAATAATTTATTTAGCTGCAGGGTATGAAGAGAGCAACATTGTCATTTCTTTCATGAAGGGAAGTGCTAACAGATGAACAGGCCTTAAGCAAGCAAGAGTTAATGAAGTTTCTCTGCACAGAGACTAGCAAATACAGTTTATTGAGCCTTTAAGACCAGGTCGAACTCTGGTGAGTGTGACCTGCAAACTTTGAATGTAAGACAGGTAAGGTAAGGTCTTCTCGTGAACACTTCATACAGTGCAATTATGGGCAGTATATAACGATAATGCCAGACAGAACATTGATATTGGACAATTCTGCAAACCCCTCAAATTAGGATTAGTGATAATGTTTTAAAACCTTTATTAACACATTGAGAATATATATATATATATATATATATATATATATATATATATATATATATATATATATATATATATATATATATATATATATATATATATATATATATATATATACACACACACTGTATGTATATATATATATATATATATATATATATATATATATATATATATATATATATATATATATATATATATATATATATATATATATATATATATATACACACATATATACATACACAGTATAGTGTGCCATGATCAAATACATGCTATGGTTAAAGCAGTCCCCTCACTCGTCCCTACGTCACCACATTAGTGCACTGCGGTCTTCAAGAAGCCAGTTATCTAGCATCATCTCAGATCCATAAGTGTGATAAAAACATCAGAACAGACATTGGGAAGGATTTTTACCTGCTCCGCCATTGTAGGCGCATAAACATTCACCTATCTGTCGCTCTGGCGTGCACCGGTAGTGAGACCATGAGTGAGACGGGTGTCGGTTTGTAGCGTTCCCTCTTGTGATTGGATATTAATTTTGGGATCCCTCGAAAAGTTTATTAGCCGATTACATGCAGAGCAGCTGACTGAGAAATCGGCTTCATGAAACGCGCACATTATGAAAGTGAACACTTTATGAATAAAGAGCGATTTAACACTTATATTAACATAAATAAACCGCTTACTTCACCTGTAAGGTTACTGAAAGATTGCAAAAATATTGAATACTTTGTGTTGCAGAAAGTTTTTTTACCCTCAGTTCTATCATGCAAACTCAGATTTATCTCCTAACCCCCTGTGAGGTTACTGAAGCTCCAAATGCTTGAAGCTACTTAGATCAACAGTGACTTGACATATGACTTAAGATATTCAAGATATTGAGTTATCAAAGCAGGGTTTGGATTAATCATAACATTTACCAGTACATAGGATTCAGCGCCATTACACAGTAGACAGGTGAAACGACTGTAGCTGGTGGAAAAGAGATGCTAAAAAGCCATGTATTTCTTTCAGCAGTTGGTAGAAGAGTAAATATTGGACTTCAATTATTCAGGGGGGCCAGAAACCTGACTCCAAATGAATGCTAATGTTGCTCTGTGTCTCTCCTGGGTGTGTAAATAGGCTGTTTGCCAGCAAGTTCATCGTATCTACTTTGAAATGTGATAATAATGCACATACTTAGTTGTACACATACTTAGAAGTACACATTAAGTATTACACGTTATTGTTTTCCAATTCTTCTTTTCAGACAAGACTACAGTTTCATTAACACTTGGTAAAGATAAAGGTGGTAATGCGAGCATACTGCTAGATGTCTTTAAAATGTGTGCTCACACTTTCCCCAAATCTGAGGAGGTCCATCTGTGGCTTTGAAACCAAGTTAAATGTGTCAAAAGAGATTTAAGTCTTGATAGGTAGAAAGTCAGCCAGATCCAGTTCCACGTACTGTCTAGTACTCATTATTTAGTTTTTTTCTGTTCTCTTTGAACACAAAATAAGTGTTAAAAAACACTTCGTGTATTGACATGTTAGGGTCGGTTTAGGCAACAAATAAATGGTTGAGATTAAGTCAATACTTTGGGTTGATATAACCTTCTCATCATGGGCATGGCTAAAAGAAACCGAGATTGACTGTTAACAGCCTCCTATGTTGTGGTTTTGTTCCTGAAAGAGTTCATTTTAACCAAACCCCCATGTGGTGTTTCCTTTATAAGGGCAGTGACTTTTTGAGTAATGTTTCCTCGAGCTGCTCAGCAATTTTTATCAGTAATCTACTACAAACTAAGTTAACCAATGAAAGGACAGGATGCATGGGAAAACCAATGCAGTGCTTCATATTGCAAAGTTAAAGGGGACATATTATGAAAAACAAAACATTGCAGGTGTTTGGGCACCCTTTTAGGTTATTGGGGTCTCTACCAGCACACACAAGCTAAATGTGTCAGTTTCTTCAGGGATGCTTTTTTAGAAAAAAGGGGGATTTGAAGGTTTCTTCCAAAAAACACAGACTGGTGACGAAACCGGTCGGTTTTCATTATCATAAATACTCCCACGGGAAAGCTTACCAGAAACTCGGTAGTTGATTGGCAAATCAAGACGCCCCGTTGGTAACCACACACAGCTGAGCCTCCACTCGCTCATGCAACAACAGAGGAGAAGCAAGCTGCAGTGTTAGCTCATCCTCAAGCTACCATCACACCCCAGCCTCGAAGCAGACCGGGGCTGAATGGATTTACTTACATTTTTTGTTTGGCTATGCCCAGCAAAGGTTGGCAATCTAGTGTGATCTGCTGTTATACTGGAGTGTGGAGGAGATTGTGCCTGGAAGACAGAGAGACACCATCTCTCCTCTGGAAATGTAAGTAGTCCTATTTAAAAACAAATCTGTCCGTTTATGAGTTCAATGTGTGTAATGTGCTTTAATTTATCCCTCCTATAATAACCAACGCCGACTGAAACGAGAGAATGTCTCTGGGTTAAGTAGTTAGCGTTAGCGTCCGTTAGCGTTAGCGTCCGTTAGCTTGTATGCTAACGGTTAGATCTGTGAGTCTGTCCGTGACAGCCCGTGCGAAAAACAGACGGTGAAACTGTACGGTGTGTTGGAAACTGAAGAGTATTTGTTTGTTGTTGACAGTGTGTAGTTATGCAAGCAGTCGTGGTACATGCAGCAGTAGGCCTATTACATCTCTAGTGTAATGTACACTATAACAGACAGGAATACTGTAATTTGCCTCTGCTGCTGTTTGTTTCCTGTCCATTATATTTCAAAAAGCACACAGTATCACTCAGAACTCGTTGCTTCTTGAGCAAGGGTTATACTGAATCTATTAGTAGCCTATCTTATTTAATAATGGAAGAAAAAATATATTTATTAGTTTGTAGCTTTGCCATAACTACAGATATATGATGTATGCTATGTAGGCTACATGATGTAACATTGATTGTGCCATGTTTTACAGATGAGTGACCTGACGGAGCGTTGACCCACAAGGACCGTCACACTATCTGTTCCATCAGAGGACTGTTCACTGGATGGAACAGGTGGTCTTCTTCAGGGCCCACCAGCAACAACTGGACAGTTACATACAATATGGCTTTGCTTCTGTTTGAATTATGTACACTTTATATTTCCATTTCACTGGCTATGAATAAACTGCTTTATTTTTAAGTATGGTTTTGGTCATTTTAAAATGTAATGATACTGTTTCAAAGAAAAAATCTTCAGAGAGATAAAGGGTTGAATTAAAAAACGTATAAGTCAATGCATGTAGATCGGTCTGAAAACTAGTCCAACATCCTGACTATGAAAATGTGAGTTTCAAGTAGGCCTAATCCTTTACTACACGAAGCAAACAGTGACAGTAAGCAACACAATACATGTTTTAACAGTAAAACTTTATTATAAATGAGTGATCACAATACAAATGATACATTACCTACTAGATATTGAAAGGGTGTCAGATAATTTGCAGCTCTGACTGTAATTGTTTCTATATATTTTTTTTTTACAAAAGATAATGTCTTTCCAGTGGATCTTGACATGATACATTCTGTTCCTGCCACGTTACTGTACATTTACAGCATGGCATCACAACCAAAGCTTTTTCACTCCACTGGGTTGTAGATCATTCCCCAGTTTAACCTGTAGAGACATACATAAAATGTTGTATGTTACAAGTTTAGAGAGTTTATTCATAAATACTTAGCTCATATTCTGTTACTGACTGTGACATATTTAAACTGTATTTACCTGAGGATAATGTCAGGGAAACCAGAAATCTTGATGCAATTTTCACAGTTTTCAGCTCAGACTCCTGCCTGACCAGGTTCAGTTGTAAAGCTTTTGGTTTAGAAGTGATAAGTGTGCTGATATTTGCTGTAGAAATGAAGGTAAACATGGTAACATCGATCTCCATGCTGCATTGGCCAAAAGTAAACAAAACTGACAGCTGGGCGTGTGCCATGCCCATATAGGTAGGTATAGAGTAAATGAGCAGGGCGGTGCATGCACGCCCATGTAGATAGGAGGGGGGTAGATGTCAAAACCAAATTTTTTAGGGAGAGGCCAAAAAAGGCCTGAAAAGGCAATGAAGAAATGGGCAATGGTAGAAAACTAATGGGCTTTTTGTACAATAGACCATTAAAACCTTTTCTAGTAGACCTCGGAAATACACATTTAAACCCGAGTTTTTGCATAATATGTCCCCTTTAAGGTATTTACAAAGGAAAGAAAAGAAAACTGAAGTAACAATTTTCTTTATTGTCCAAATTTGGATGGATTGGTTAGTTAGAAACAATTTGGCCGACCCCTGCCAGCTTAGGGAACAGCATACTAATGCAACATGTGTCTTTACTCAAATACACACACAGTACATACATGTAAGCATACAGTGCTGTGTGTGTCTGTGTGTGGACACTCATACACAGGGCCGGATCTAGGCATAGGCATTCTAGGCACGTGCCTAGGGCCCATTTCCACTAGGGGGCCCAGTGAGAAGGATTTAAAAAAAAAAAAAAAAAAAAAAAATTTATATTAACATCATATTATGCAAATGTAAGTTATCATACAAAAAAAGGAATACAATGTTTTGGTCTGGATAGTTAATAGCCTAATAATTGAATCAGTTCATCCGAGGTTAACTTATCACTCGGTATTGAGTTTATTTTAAAACATTGGAAATGGGGCTGCCCTCAGTTTCCCATGCACTGTGTACAGTCTATAGCCTATTTCAGCCTCATCTGTGGAAAAAAAGATAGCTGGACAACGGAGTTCTTCTGCTTCGTTCCTCTCACTGCATTTAAATGCATTCATTATAATACAGAGAAATATGTCACGTAAAAAAAAAAGAGCTCCGAGCCCATCCCAGAGGACACTGAATTATATTTTTTCTATATTAATATTTTTATGGAAAATCCATGTCTTTCATCAATAGCTTTTAATTCTACTTCATTCGAGCCAGTATCTCCAAATTATTTGTTCACAAAAAAATTCTCAGATGTAGCCTCTTAATTTTCCTCTCAAAGTGCACCAGATTCATGCATTTCACTTTAAAAAGGTAAAAAAATCTCCCGGGGGGGCATACCCCCGGACCCCCCTAGGAGAGTCAGGATCTCGGCTGGCTACTATTTTCACTAAACTGGACATTGGAGGCACTAGCAATGAACTGGGTGTGTGAATGACATTTAACAATAGTCAATAATTTGGCCACGATAACATTAGAGAGGGGGCCCTAATCAAATTCGGGTTAGGGCCCCATGAAGGCTTGGGCCGGCTCTGCTCCCCGGTTATTATTTTAGCCGTCAAACCAGAGTGTTTCTGTGCGGCGGCTCACACCGGCGATGTCTCAGTGTGAATTTCGCCGTTGCCCACCACAGAGTTCCACGCCAGGTTTCACCAGGTGAATCGCTGCTTCGCTCGCGCAAGGCTTTTGTGTTTAGATCAGGCTTGCACAAGTGTTTTAACTTTATGCTGAATAAAGCATTGCACTGCACTGTTTTTCATCCAGTTTGAAAAATTGCTCCCACACTGGACTCTGCACGCACCTTACAGAAGTGCTCCTGCAGTGCGCTCACGAACAGACGTGAAGTCGCATACACGGTTACGTTTCTCTTTACTCCCGTTTACAAACGCGCAACTCTTAAACAAATGAATTAGCATAATACTCTTGTGGCAGTTCAGATGTATGTAGTTTTTTCACTAAATCGTGAAGTATCCGTTTGGAGGGGGCCCGAAAAAATTCGGTATGCCTAGTGTAATCTTTCCTCTTAATCCGGGCCTGCTCATACATACATGTTACACACACATGCCATGCAGGTACAGTCAGACCCAGCTCTTTTGAAGCCCCAGCTGACAGCTTATCCAATTACGTCAGCAGAAACACTGGTTACAAGGGAGTCAACTCTGAAATTGCCTGCCGTGATTCAATGTGGCCCAGGCGACATGTGTACAATTGACAGCGTGATTTCTGACTGGACTTCCAGCAGAGATTGCCTCCCACAAGACGCTGCAGTTTCAAAAAGGCTGGGCTGTGTGCCAAAAGGTGAATGCTGTACAGCGTTGTAGGCACTTTGCTACTTAGGCAGAAATGTCTACAGTGAAAGCCTCTTAAAAGTCAAGTGAGTTATGGTTATGAAAGTCATTATGTTAAGAGATTGTAATCTGCAGCATTCAGTGCACTCTGTCTCCATGTTTGGTGTTTTATTTAGATAGATATACAGTTTAAGGTACAAAGAGTTATTTGTCTTAACACTTCATGCAAGTTGCTTGTGGGATACTGAGATCATCCTTTATTGAGGATGATTGTTTAAACCTACAAATTATGAATTCCACGTCACTATGTTCCTGTTTCAGAATCTATATGGTTTTGTGATTTGCATTAATGTGCTCCTCAGTTACTTTTGCCAGTAATATCATAGGTCAACTCAAATTTCAATTTGCTTAACCCTGCACCACACTTGCTACAATGTAGGACGGTAACGGTGCTAATTTACCATTCTCAAATTCCAAGTAATTTATTAAGCAACGTCTTCAACTGTCTGCAGCTGTTACTAGCTTTGCCAGCTAGACAGGCTAATATTAGCTCCATGAGTGGATCAAAAATTCTGTCCCCATCAAACCGGTAGCCTACATTATACTTTTAACCCGACATGAGAGAAGGCTTTCAGAATGAAGCTAACAAAGGTAACGCTATTTCGGGTAATGTTGGCTTGAAGAGCAAACTTGTCCAGGGGAAATAATGTATGCTTCTACATAACGGATGTGCTTGTCATAAACAGGGCTTTTTCTCCCTGTAAAACCACAAACCCAGCACTTTGTTGTTTTAGGCCAGGGGTTCTCAACCTTCTGCAAGCTGGGCCCCCCCAAAGCTGGGTCATTGCAGTTGGGCCCCCCCACCGACCCTGACAACCCCCCCACCCACCCACACACACACACACCACCCTACACAGATAGATAGATAGATAGATAGATAGATAGATAGATAGATAGATAGATAGATAGATAGATAGATAGATAGATAGATAGATAGATAGATAGATAGATAGATAGATAGATAGATAGATAGATAGATAGATAATCTATTATTGTTATTATCACAAGGGCTAGGCCAGTGGCGCACCTTTGAGTTGAACATTGGGTTTAGGGTTGGGGTCCGGAAATTTCTTATATTTTAACGTTAAATTCTGGTGCACTTTAAAAGCTAATTATGAGATTGTATCAATGAGACACTGAGGAAATGTTTTTTTTTTTTTTAAATCTCCTTAGAAGAGAAGAAAATAGTAGCCTAAATAGAACATACACAGAATAAATTCTACAATAGGTATACCTGTTATGAAAAAGCTTCACAAAACAAAGTCTATGATCAATGGGAAACACTGCTGTCTGACAACCCAGTTCAGAGAATGTTTCAACTATTGAGTCTTGGATTTGGAAAGTGGCCAGATTTAGCTCAAAATGCTACCTGCGATTAATGTGCTGTGCAGCCTGAACGCGGAGTTGTGTGTGTCTCAGTGGCGATTCCAGGAAATTTTGACTGGGGGTGGCCAAGGTGGGCCACAGAGCTAGAGTGGGGTGGCCATCGCACCCCTGAATAAATAGCATGTGATATGCTGTACAACCAATTCAAAGATGATTTATAATCCCAAATGCCCAAATCATGTTAGTATCCATTGTAATGTTTGTCAGAAAACTAAACCCCTGAAGGGGGGTCTGGGGGCATCCCCCCCAGAAGATTTTTTTGTGTTTTTAACATGTAATCTAAGCATTCTGGTGCATTCTGGCGAAGATAATAAAGGAAAAAGTCAATATTTATTTCAGTTCAGATGAATAGTAAAATTAGCAAGACAACATAACTTGCTAGCAGCCAGATGCCTAACAACTGGACAGAGGGACGGATGACAACTAGCTTTTGACCAAATATCTTGCTAAAAAAATAAACCTTTATTTATGAAATTCTGCCCTAAGAACATGTTACACTTGCTAACTACAACATTTTTTTATTCAGATTTCAAAAATCTGCTGGGACACGTGCCCATACACGTGCATGGGTGGCACGCATGTCACAAGCACACTTATGCTGTTTTCAAGACCTTTGCTGACCAGAGACTAGTTCTAGTGGCCACAGTCCTACCATTAATTCAGTACTTGAAAATTGCAAACTGATCTCATATCAGTGGATTGGAGTGTTTGTGTGATGAACTTGGCAACTACCTATCAAAAAAAGTTAAGAAAGAAAAAAAATACATATCATCTCTGAACTAGGCTACATATCAGGAAAAAAATTGAAATTACAAAAAAAAAAAATTAAGATTTTTTTATTTATTTTTTAATTTTTTCCATCCCCTCGCGCCCACCCGGTAGAGTGTCCGCGCCCCCCCCCCCTGTGAAAAAAGTGAAAAGACACTTTTTTGTGATTTTGTCAAAGCTGCAGTTGCTGTGCAGAATATTCATCAGTTTGCCTCAAATCTGACGCCACTTTTGATGTGCCTGAAGCTTACACTGATTTGCTGTGAAGACGTTCCTCTCATTAGAAATTCTGTAAACTCACAGCCTCAAATCGCATTAGCCGAGCATGGCAGAAACCCTGGTGATGCAACCTCACACAGTACTGTATGGGTACACCTACTGCGTGCAAGGCGGAAGAGCTATTCATCACAACACGCCCTCAGGAAGTTGTTTTGCTCTCGCCACGTCTGTTTACCATCTCAAGGTCATACAAGTCAGACATGCATATTGATGATGTAGATGATAGGCTGTCCCATCCGTGGGATCTGCCATGGAGCAAGTGGAAATCAATGCAGGGAGGAAAACAAATTAGCTTGACAAAATGTGCAGCAATTGAAGGCAATCAAAGCATGAACACGCACACACGTTCACACACACACACACACACACACACACACACACACACACACACACACACACACACACACACACACAAACAAACACTTGACCTCCACTAATATGGTCTCTACAAGCTTGAGGGTCATTCGAAGAATTACATACAAGGGCAATAGCTGCAGGTTTTTGTTGTTTTCGTCGGACAAACATGGAAAACAATGTCCCAATAAATGTTCCAGCTTGCCAAGTCAATAATGCATGGAGGCGGGTTAATAATTGATCACACACTTCGTATACTTTGAGATCTTCTCTGTGTCGAATGGTTGAGTGGAGCATTGTTATCTTCTGGGTTCTTGTTTCCTCGCAGTGGCTGTGCCAGTTGAAACGAGCAGCCTAGTGTTTGGGATTACAGGGCAACTTCCAGTTTGGAAGAGCTACATCCTTGCTGCAACCACTACAGCAGACACGATCTGTAAACGAGTGGGTCACATGGGTTAATGTGACATAATATGCTGAAATCCTGTTGGATATAATTTTGCGCCTCAGATCGTGCGTTTCTTCTCTAAGATCCTTTTGTTTCCCTTCAACGTATTACTTCACATATAAGCAGTATTGTTTTCAGGCTCAATTTATAATTATGTTCACTCTGAATATAAGATGATTCACAAAAGACACACAAAAAAGGTCCTTGGAGGTAACACCATGTCACAAAAAGACAGGAAAGCGTTTTGTTTTGTAAATGTTGATAATGATCGATAAAGTACCTCATCTGTCTCCTTAAACTTTCATTCATATGCACCTTATTTTTAAAGAGGACAGCTTTATCACAGCTAAAACACAGAAATTGCCTATTATGAAAAATGCACTTTTAAAAAAAAATTGGAATGGGTCCTTGTGGACCTGAAGATTCGCAGAGGGAGAAAAAACAACCCTCTCTCTTCTCTCCACCTTTCAGAAAATCTGTGTTCAAAAATACTCTTATGATGTCATAAGGGGAGAAGCAACACACTCGCATTGCCAACCTAACTTAGCTTTACCTCCACCTGTGATAAGCACACCCCTGAATGTAACTGGCAGTTAGTTTAAAAACAGCAGTTAGACTCAAGGCCAATCAGAGCAGACTGGGCTTTTTGTAAGGTGGGGCTTAAATAAACGGAGCGTTTTAGACAAAGGCTGAAAAGAGGAGATTCAGCAATGGGACTGAGAGAAATATAACGTTTTACACTATGAAAACAGTATCTGATCGGAACCCAAATAAAATTTTTGAACCTGAAAATTAGCATAATAGGTGATCTTTAAAGCATTTACGTCTTTTTCTAATGTTCACACCCTCAAAACTCTCTTGGGTAAGGTTAGAAAAAATAAAATATTGTGGTAAAATAGTCAAAAAGTCACAGAAGTAAGTGTATTTTTTTATTGTATTTAGGAGAGAGGGTTGAAATGGAAGACCAAAAGGTTTGTGGAGCAGATGTCAAAACATTAACGTTGCTTTGTGATGTTTAAAGATGTTATCAATAATGAATCTGTCTCATTATCTTATCCTGTTGTATGTTTCTGCACCAATTATCTCATGTGTAAATACAGTATATCACAAAAGTGAGTACACCCCTCACATTTCTTCAAATATTTCATTATATCTTTTCATGGGACAACACTGAATAAATGACACTTTGATACAATATAAAGTAGTCAGTGTACAGCTTATATAACAGTGTAAATTTACTGTCCCCTCAAAATAACTCGACACACAGACATTAATGTCTAAACTGTCGGTTACAAAAGTGAGTACACCCCTGAGTTAAAATGTCCAAATTGGGCCCAAAGTGTAAATATTTTGGGTGGCCACCATTATTTTCCAGCACTACCTTAACCCTCTTGGGCATGGAGTTCACCAGAGCTTCACAGGTTGCCACCGGAACTCTCTTCCCCTCATTCATGACGACATCACGGAGCTGGTGGATATTGGAGACCTTGCGCTCCTCCATCTCCTGTTTTAAGAAGCCCCAAAGATGCTCAATAGGGTTTAGGTCTGGGGACATGCTTGGCCAGGCCATAACCTTTACCCTCAGCTTCTTTAGCAAGGCAGTGGTCATCTTGGAGGTGTGTTTGGGGTCGTTATCATGTTGCAATACCACCCTGCGGCCCAGTTTATGAAGGGAGGGGATCATGTTCTGCTCAAGTATGTCACAGTACATGTTAGCATTTAATGAACTGTAGATCCCCAGTGCTGGCAGCACTCATGCAGCCCCAGACCATGACACTCCAACTACCATGCTTGACTATAGGCAAGATACACTTGTCTTTGTACTCCTCACCTGGTTGCCACCACACATACTTGACACCATCTGAACCAACTAAGTTTATCTTGGTCTCATCAGACCACAGGACATGGTTGCAGTGATCCATGTCCGTAGTGTGCTTGTCTTCAGCAAACTGTTTGTGGGGTTTCTTTTGCATCATCTTTAGAATAGGCTTCCTTCTGGGACAACAGCCATGCAGACCAGTATGATGCAGAGTGTGGCTTATGGTCTGAGTACTGACAGGCTGACCCCCCACCACTTCAAGCCCTGCAGCAATGCAGGCAGCACTCATACGTCTATTTTCCAAAACCAACCTCTTGGTGTGACGCTGAAAACGTGCACTCAACCGTCTTAAACTGGGCCGCAGGGCAGTATGGCAACATGATAACGACCCCAAACACACCTCCAAGATGACCAGTGGCTTGCTAAAGAAGCTGAGGGTAAAGGTGATGGACAGCCCAGCATGTCTCCAGCCATAAACCCTATTGAGCATCTTTGGGGCTTCTTAAAACGGGAGATGGAGGAGCGCAAGGTCTCTAATATCGACCAGCTCCGTGATGTCGTCATGAATGGGTGGAAGAGGATTCCAGTGGGAACCTGTGAAGCTCTGGTGAACTCCATGCCCAAGAGGGTTTAGGTAGTGCTGGAAAACAATGGTGGCCACACAAAATATTGACACTTTGGGCCCAATTTGGAAAAATTTTCTTAGGGGTGTACTCACTTTTGTTGCCTTCAGTTTAGACATAAATGGCTGTGTGTCGAGTTATTTTGAGGCGACAGTAAATTTACACTGTTATACAAGCTGTACACTGACTACTTTACATTATATCAAAGTGTCATTTCTTCAGTGTTGTCCCATGGAAAGATATAATGAAATATTTGAAGAAATGTGAGGGGTGTACTCACTTATGTGAGATACTGTATATTATAACATATTTTGAGAGGTTATACACCCTTTGCATAATTGCATCTGTATGTACTGTACCAATAGCCTGGTCCAACCAGACTATCGTACTTCATTTCATTTGTACAGAAGGTCTGGAAGTGCTGTAATTGGCATACGTTCACTCACTTGGAGGCGGGTGTCTGTTGAAGTTTAAAACTATTGGATCTGCCCAGTGCCACTCTGGATTAGCCAACCAATCGCATCACGTTTGGTCAGACGTATGTCATAAGCCGGCTTCTGACGGTGCGATTCAGTTGTACAGGGAGCTTGGAAATTTCCGACTTCACTACATATTGTGGTCTATGGATCTACCGGTACCTGGCAACGGTAACTTGCTAGAGCCTAACAGTTAGTTATTTGGATGAGAAAGGTTGTAGGCGTCTATACTTTCCCGAGCAGATGCACTAGAGCACAGACAGGTCGGAACTCGGAACTACCAAGTCGTAAATTTCCGAGTTCTGAGTAAAAAGGAACACAGCATTCAACTGAAACTGGAGTGCAACTTCGACGTCATCATTCTCAGCCACTCGCTCTGTTTGCTGATTGGATAACCAAAAATGTGGACGAGCAGATTCCATGAACACACCCCACCCCCAGACTGACTACTGAAGTGAAATGAAAATTGAGCGGAAGTAGGAAGGCGGGCGGAGCCAGGCTACCAATCCACTGTGAAGACACTGTAATCTGTAAATTGGGAAAAATTACGTGGTACGTTGCAGGTTATATAACCTGTTACCGATATTTGTGTGAAACATATTTGCACTTGCAAACTAGTGATATAAATATGTAACTTTTAAGAAACTAAATTGTGAATTCAGTGGTTTTTCATAAAACATATCATTCATATGCCTCAACTGGATTGAGGCATATTATTGCTACATAGCATGTCTTTTTTTAAGTATATAGGAGAAAATCTACATATTGAACGTATTTGTAAAAAGATTGGTGGTTATACTAAAGATATCAGTTTCAATCAGAAGTATACGCAACAATAAATAACTTTTTTTTTATAAACTTGTTTACCAAAAATTTGAGCAGCATTTGTTTCAGCAGTGGATATGACACCACCCTTTGCCAATAAAACCAAAACTTTCTGTATGGCTGTAGCTGGGAAATAGCCTGGCACCGCCCGCCTACGTACTTCCGCTCAATGGTAATTTCCCTTCAGTATCAGTCTGGGTCTGCAATATATTCGTGGGTTTTCTCCAATCAGCAAACAGAGTTTCAGTTGTATTCAGAAGCCGGCGCATGACATACGTCACGACCAAACGTTAAAGCGGCAACGAGTAACATTTATATATCTTTTAAACAGCCTCATGTTTCCTCTCATAATCATAAATTACCTTTAACAGCAAACGAGACCATCAGTGCAAAGAAAGACGTTTTTATATAGTTTTTATTACTGCATTTGATCTGGTCGTACACCCAGTCCGATTTTCGGTTCACGCGTGCATGCTCTATGGTCACATATCCGTATTGGTCGCAGATTTCAGTGTGGCGCAGGAACGTGAATTGAGAAGCCTATGGCTCCAGGTGAGGGAAGGGGAGCGGGAGCCTTGTTTGAGACAGTTGTTTGTCGTCATAATGACTGATAACGGGGCTGAACCATCAAAGAAAAAAAAGAAAATGCAATGAAGAAAAGCTAAACGGGAGAGTGATAGGCGGGCGGGAGGGCGTTGCCAAGCAACGTATACACAATTTCACGGAGCGAACCTAGACTGCAGTATACTCCTAAATGAATGAGCGGTAGCCTACTAAAACAAAGTTTACTTTGCCTCACCAGCATCATCAGATGACCATTATTCATCTGAAATAGTCATTATTTACAACAACATAAACACATTACCTCATCGTGATCCATAGACTACTAACTAACTGCCATCTCACGGACACGGACTCGTTCAGCTCCGTGAGAGGTGACAATGCATCAACTCATTGCAATCAGGTGTGTTTAGCACTTACTGGCATTAGTTGAAGCTGTGTCACTAACCACTCTCTGGAAGCCGAAAAGAGTCCGGTGCCCTCACGCTTTCAACACACGGACACGCACCATATTGCTTCCTGATTATTTGAATCTTGGACTCCCAGCACGAGCTAGAAAACAGCTGGCGTCGTAAAAATACTACCGCTTTTGTTCAAAGGTGTCGCCAACGTGCCGACTTACTCGTAGTAGCTTTAAGCGATTGGTTGGCAGATCTAGAGTGACACTGGGCACTGGGCAGATCCAATAGTTTTGAACTTCATCAGAAAGCCCCGCCTTCAATTGAGTTAAAGTTTGTCAATTGAGCGATTCTAGACCTTCTGTACAAATGAAATTAAGGACGATGGTCTGGTAGGACCAGGCTAGGTGGGAAACGGAGAATGTGTGTATTTGGAGATCCTTCAAATCCACTGATTGAAAACTCTGCAAAAGTTCTTGTTTAGAATATTTTCAATTTCTCACTGTCTTCACCTGGAAACACATGTTGATACTATGTTTAAATCAAAAAAAGTTCCACCATTAAATCACTGAACCCGCGATGCTGCGCTGTTTTGTTGATAAATACAGATTTGTTTATTTGTAATACGTGTGTGTTGATAGACAGCAGCATGGACGGGACGTGGCAAAGCTGCGCAGAAGATTAACCTCAGGGTTGAAGAAGCTGAGGAGGCTTAAGAGCACACGGGCACAGCTGCTTGTCACAGTCTGATGTTTGTTTCTGTGCACATTCTGTACAAGCGTTCCAGAATGATGTGGATGATTGTGTGTGTTTTTGCACCGGTATGAGGGTTTTTCTCAGTGTAAAGTTGTCATTGTGTTGCAGCGTTCCATTTTGAGATTGACAGGAAGAGAAAAATTGTCAGGAAGCTGACAGGTTCTCTCACATGTACTTTCACCGTGCATTTCTATACTTTCCAAAGTCTTCATTAAATGGCGTTAGCTGTGAAATCTGCTTACTGTGCTGTCAACCTTTATTGTACAGGTCCTTACATGTCTGCCTGTTTGTCACTAAAGCTGCCGTGGTACCGCAGTTAACTGCTTTATAGTCATATTAGTCTCTTATGTGATGCATTATGGATAGCTGGCTCAAATCCAAATGTGTGACGCCAAAAGCTCTTAATTCTGAATCACATTCTGCCGTGTGTGTGTGTGTGTGTGTGTGTGAATATCGTCAAGATAATTTAGCAACACACAGTGTTTAATTTCTTGGCCAACCAGTAACACTTTAAGATTCACATATGCAGCATCCACTACATCACACTGGAGACTTGCCAAACACTGAGAGTGATTTGATCTGTTGTATTATGGTTTATGATACAATAAAATACTTCTAAAGGGATGGAATCTATTCTCAAGGCTGCCCTAATCAGACAGTTTATGATCACCTGCTGTCGGTCTGTGGAATAGATACAGTAAATCTCAATGCCTTTAAAAAAATACATAACCATGTCTTGGGTTTCTAAAGATGATCTAAAGATGATAGAGCGTATTGAAATCACTGATGCATTTATTTTCGTTGAGGAAATTATGTTATTGCTTGCTTCTTCCTGCATACAGATCGGCTTTTTTCACATTTAATCATAGACGGTGAGATTGTCTCACAGATAGATAGGGGAAATTGCTTTGTTCGAGCCACCACAAAATGTAAAATTTTCCAGGGCAAACATGCGAGGCCTTACCTTACTGCATCATAGTTTTTAGCACAGAATAAAAGTATAACGTGTGCACTCCTTCCCTGTTTAAAAGAATCAGGGTTTACAAGCTCTGGTCGGATACACCACCTTTGTTAATGTAGGCATCCTGCCCAATAATTCTAGATGTCAAAGTACGCCCCGAGTGATCCCCCTGATTGAAACTCACTGATGATTATGTCATCATAGTTTCATCTCCTTATTCTAGCGTTGCTGTTCAGCAGTGGCAGAGATTTAACTGGGCAGTTGCCAGGGGTGATTGTCTTTATAAATACATTCTTAATCCTGTCACATCTGTGTTTTCTTAGATCCCAAGGAGAACTGCTTCTGTTTTGCTTTGTCAGATGTTATTATTTATTATTATTATTATTATTATTATTATTATTATTATCTCTATTGTAGTGCTTTTTTATCTTTTAGAAAGCACGATCATTTCCTAAAATTACTTTGCAGCAGAATGGTACACTTGTTTATGACACTACTGAATGACATTCAATTTCAAATTCAACTTTATTTTAGAACATAAATTGTAAAAAAAACACATCATAATGATTTTGCCAAAAATTCAAGATTTTAGATATTGTGGAACAGGAAAGCATAAAAAATCCTCGAATGAATCATCAGAACATGTTAAAATGATCTTATACTGCATCATGGCTTTTTTTTCTTCTACAACTGCCAATGTGATAACTGTTGCAGTTCAGTTCTCTTTCTCGACAATGAAACTCACTATTGGGGACTAGGAGGGAGATGATGTACTGTTTAAACTGTATCAATGATCCAGTATCCATGCAGAGTGGAGATCGATCCCACCAAGCAAGTGGCCGTCTTTGTGTACAATGAGATGTGGATGGAGGCTGTCAATAATTACACATGGCTCTTGAAAAGCGCATATGGATTGCAGTGTTTAAATCAAATGGATTGTCTGTTGGAATCTGTATGCACAGGGGATATCATTCAGTTCTATTTTCACAGTTCTGAGGCTGTATCCTCCGTCTCTATATCACATGTTGATTGAAAGGCTGTATTCGGAAAGACTCTTATGAATTGTGCTGGGTGTAATTGTGAGTCGTTTGGGATCCATAAAGCCACATGGTCTGTTTTCTTTGTGATGTTAACGGGTTCTAAGAAATGCTTGCGTGTATTCTAAAGAGGGTTCTGAAGCTGTACAAGGGACACGGTCGTGTGGCCAGCTTGACGAACTATACACTATTACCAGCCACCACTAGGGAGCTTTTTAAGACATGTGTTGCCTGTGTCCCTCTGCGCTCATCAGGATCTTCCACTTACAGCAAACGGGTCGCCTTCATAGTGCTGTAGGTGAGCAAGAAACTAAGAGCCCTTGCGTGAACAAGTGTTCAGTTTCCCTCTCCTGTCCTCTGTTTGGTCCATTCGCTCCCCTTTCCTTTCCTATGATAGTGGACTAATAACTAAAAGGGACCACTGGTCAAATATTTCAGTGGGACATGGTGGACGGCCAGAGAAATATAGAGACGGCCATTCAAATTTGATGCCAAAGATCTTCCTGACATTGGCATTTGGGTTGTACAGTTAAGTCTTGTTAGATACTTGGAAAGTGTATATGTTTTGCAAGGAGCATACAACTGAAAATATACTTTTTTTTTTAATCAGCATATAATTTGTTGCTCTGAATTTCAGTACACTGGTTGATGGTATACCTTTTTATCTAGCGCCACCATCATGGTCGAATATTTTTGTCCAACGCTTTTGCTTATGACTAAATACATGCAAAACTGTTTTTGTGCATCTGCCTCAACTGTATGTGTTGAGTGCTAGTTTGCAATATATGTAGCTTGCTTACTAAACTACGATAGTGAATACAGTTAACATTATAACAAATAAAAAACTCCTTTTTCTAGGACATTGCCTATATACAAAGATAATTATTTTGTGTAGTTTTTGAGTGATAAGGAAGAAGACTACAGGGTTTTTGATTGTGACAATTATATTGTCAGCTTTCTCTTTATAACTATGAAATAGTCAGGAGGCAGACACTGTGTACATTACAAATGACAGTACCAGTACAAAACTAGCTATGTTGCTATACATTTTGAAAACCTTGGACACAGTTTCCTCAAATAGCTTTTTTGATTATCTATTTGTGTCTTTACGGTTTGGCACTGTCATCTTTTCTTTAGGATGTGGTTGATGTTGCCTTTCTGTTCTCCTTCAGCTCCTGTCGGTCCCATCTCAGTTGCTCTCCTTTTATGAGAACTTTCAAAGCTGTCAGTGAGACACAAAGTGGAAGACATCATTTGAATTTCAAAGGGCCTGACAGAACACATTGCCTCTATCTGCCTGGTAAAGGTCCTCTCGACAAGAAAGTGCCTTCGGAATTAATCATTCACGCTGTGAGTCCTTTCCTGGATGCGGCTTCCTTTCTGCCATCAAGGGGAACAGCCGAAGAGGTGGTTGGAGATAGAACGGAGCCGTAGCTAGACGTGATTAAAAGAGCACAACCTCCTCCCCTTCCCCCCCACACACACCCTGCTATAGCTGCCTTTTGGACAAGAACCAAACATGTCTTTTTATGGTACAAACAGCATGAGGTCATCTCATTCTCATTTGTGCTCTTCACCCACATCAGTTTATTTCTTGTGTTTTGCAAAAATACTTAAAACGGTGTCATTTTCAGTGCGCCCCGGGGAAACGTAAAATGACCCATGAAAACGCAAAAGCTGGAGCTTCTCCCGAGCCTCCACAGGGCCCATTCGGGAGATATACGGCACCAGCAAGCAGCAGACAGCTTCCAGCCGTCATTGCTATGAGCTAATTAGCCATCACTAATGTGAATCAGCTTCCATTTTTACTCACTTTGATTTACAGAGCCCCGTCCCCATTACATCTCCATGGAGACAATGCAGTCTTTATGGACTGGTGTGGGCTCAGAGCACTGAATGATCTCATAAATGAACGTTTATTGCAGCCCAGTATCACCAGTTTGTCTTGGAGGAGAGCCCTGTCTGTGGACTGTTGGGATCAAATGTCCTCATCAACAGCCCCATCTTCATCTGCTACTTTGGGCATTGGTCCACATGGATAAATGTTTGGTTGTAAATCATGATCATATCAGATTATGTCACTAAGATCTCTCTCCAAGTGTGTTGTCTTTCCACTGTGTTGGCATAGTTAAAGTAGGTCTCTGTCTCTGTTTACCCTGTCTGTAAGAATGTTTGTATTGATCATATTGAACTTTGGACATGTGATTTTAAAAACAGAAGACAAATGCAAGGTTAATGCAACGGTGAATTTAAATAGTACTCCATTGCACTCCTGTAACATTGTCAACTCACAATGGACATTTAAAAAAACAGTTATATGCAACAAAACTAGAAAGCATATTTCAATTCCACAATGCCTTGACATTGTTAAAAACATTGGGACTACAATACCAACAGCCTTGAGCCACTAGCCCTAAAGTGGGCTGCAGTTTACACTGTAAACTCACTCACTCATTTTCTATTAACCTCAGACTTGTAGTCTTCAGATCAAACCAACGACTGAGATCACTTGAGGCTATTTTCAAGATTTTGCTCATTGCAGCTCCTTCTGGAGCCACATATAGCTTTATACAACTTTCTTTTTTGCACTTTGTAAGACCTCTAAGCAGACTTTGATGTTAAAAAAGAGTTACCCTTTAAAATAACACTGGCTTGTGGTTAGAGACCATTTCAGTCAATTTGGTGAAATCCTTGATGTATTGCCCTCCAGTACCAATCTCATACAGGTCTAGGGGATGGGTCTCAGACTCTTAGACAATCCAACAAACACTCGATTTGAAGCACACTGAAGCTCATCGTGCTATAGATTTAACTTCATAATGGTGGCTTCAATGTATAAAACATGGTAAGATGACATACAACACTGCAGTGAGTTGAAATTACAAAAAAAACATTTTGTTTGCTGCACACTATTTACCTTTGGTGTTTTATTCTCTACTTGGCACTAATTAGTTGTTCCTCAGAGATTAGTCTGAAACAACGGTGAATTTGTTAACTGTTTCCATTGCTGCTGTGAAATGTTTGTCACATTTTCAATCAAAAGAACATCCAGTGGAACAAAATAGGCAACTATGCGCCAAATGAGCAGCACTCCCAGGGAGCTATTTGCAGTTTATTTCTCTTTTGTGTACTTTTATAACCAACATCTAACAGCCTTACAATTAATTCACAGTCCTGTGTCATGGAGCATGCTCTCTCTCCCATCTTTAACCGTCATTACCTTTTCAAGTATGTCTCACAAAGTTCTGCCCTGCATGCGTTGGTGTTTTTCTAAATGTCCAATGTTGAGCTTTCATCCCAACAGGCGGGAAACACACAGACCTCATGAACTGTGTTTGAGGCCATATTCTGACTACTGGTTTGTTTACCTGGTGGATATCTCTCCTCATTTTAAAGTCTGAACTGACTTTTTTACCCTGTGTGAAAGACATATATTTTATATCCCTTTCACCGTTCTCTCTTTCAACTTCTAAAGGGAGGAGGGGGATCCTGTCTGGGGAATCAGTCTACAGGACCAAAGGGATCGGTGCGGATGACATCGCATGCTATCGCTCACCCACTCATCCCCGCTCTGCGCCTGATGGTATAAGCCCTGCCATGATGGGAGGAGTGCGTGACAAGATGGAGAAGACTAGTGATGGGGTCTCTCCATCACTGCCGGTGCCCTGTCAGCACAGTCTCAACCACTTTTTTTTCCACCCCTCAAAACTGCTTATACCAGGAGTTCAATCTCTTTCTTATATTCTCCGTCTGCAGACGTCCATCCCTTTGATGTAAATGAGAAAGCAGTTATTAGGGTGATCATTCAGAACTGATAAAACCGGACCACCTGGTGGGATTTCTCAGTGGGGGGGTACGGAGGAGTGAAGGGCTGTTGATAATTCAAATAACCTTGTATTATTAAGCACTGAGTTGGGTGCAGCAGCCTGCCTCATCTTCCGATCCTATATCTAATTTACTGTTTAATTTAGTTTTTAACTTTTTATCCTCTATTATCCTGTTGATTTTGAAAGTGTTTTTTCAAGAATCACAAAACTACTCCCTGTTTCACACATAAAAACTTAATGTCTGCTGTTAAGATATCTTTTTTTCGCACCCCTCCTGGGAAGGAACCTTCAACAGCTGTGTAGGCTATGAATTTTTATATTGAGAGCCAAGATGGTTTTAAAAAGAAAATGAGGAATATTGTATTTAAATGTGAAGCAACCTGCTGATGGCATGGTCCAAAGTAATCAGAGGGCAGTCTTTGCTTCCGAGTGTTTCTCTGTTTATGGGCAGCAGTCCATGGGCACCAGCTGAATACTAAAAGCTAACTAAAATCAGAGGTGGTGGCAGGCCAGAGGCCACAAAGCAGCACAAGTAGCAGCTGTGTTGTGCTCTGTCGCACCACAAAGATCCACAGAGCCATTAACTGTGATCCCAAATCTTGCAACTGTCACTACAGAGCACTGTGTGTCCCTTTGTACTGCCATTTCTCTACATTATAGCCACCCACAGACGGCAGAAAAGTGGAACAACACTCTGCCGCTGATTGTTCACGTGTATTGGCTCGGACAAAAAGCTACCTCTACAGGAATCAAAGGCACATCAAAAGAGCCAACAAGAGCATGCCAAGCCTAAAAATAGAGTTGAAACACAAAGTAAACCTGCATGAATATTGCTATAGCACACACTCACATAAAATATAGCTCTACAAAACCTATGCAGGGAAATATTTGAGGACAACTTTTTTGCCTCCATGTTAATAATAAGACAAAGAACTGAATGAAAATCATTTGAAAATTAAGTAACAAATGGGATATTTCTGATGAGTAATGTTATTCTATTGATAAGTCAAATTTTCATTTGGTCTCTGCTAGTAATATATAGCTAACATTATGGATTGTATGAACAATTCATCTACAATCATCCAATACATTTATTTATTTATGTATTCATGTGCGCTCTTGTTGGTATACTATTATTATGTTAACAGAGTTCCAACAATGAATATATTATGTTAGATGCTTTTTTGCTAAAGATTAGCTTAGATTTGGATTGGAAATTCATTCATAGCTTCTGGTAATGTTAGCAAGCCTTCACAAGCTCCAGTGGAAAGACAGTGTTGTACATGACTGGATTTATTCTTTTGCAGTGGGTATAAAACACAATGCATGACTCCTCCATTAACTTTGCTATGTTCAGATCTTAATATATGTAGGGCTGACGAACGGTAACGGGTCAATAAACAGCATGGATATGACTATGTGCTGGCACTTCACACAAGTACACACAGATCAAGGTTTACAACTCCTGTCTACTCCAAGGAATTAATTCTTCATGCCTGCACCTGGCGACGCCCACTTACTCACCCTGCAGCTCTTCTCCCATCAACCCAACAGTATTTAAACGATTCAGTTAATTCAATCAGTGACAGGGGGTTCGCCTCTGACTTGCCAACTTTACAAGGTGAACCTCTCTTAGTAGAGCTGCTAACCTGCCAACCAACACAGTTACCCACACAGTAATTCTCTCAAGGGGGGCATAAATGTGTTTCCAGGGACAGGTCATGTCAAATATATCAGCAAATAATGCCCACCTGTAGCTAATCGTGGCATAAAAGCACGGACTACCAGCACTACAGGAATGCACAATGCCTTCCGTTGTCAAAAGTTCTGAAGGGTACCAAAATAACCAAACCATACCTTTTTTGGTAACCCTTTGTTGGGGGACCGGTCCCAAGAAGGTGGAGTTACACACACTGCAATCAATCGATTGCCAAGTAAGGGCACTGGAAATGCAAGCCAGATATAGGCTGTATCTTGATTCAAGGGTTGCGGTCTACGAAGGCTGCATTTGAAGACCGATTGCGTCATAGCGGCACGCAAAGGTTGTTCCATTTGCAAGGCTCCTCATATGCGGCCGAGAAATGCAGCCTTCATTCACGGTTTTGAAGGCTGCATCAGATGTATCCTTCGCAGCCCAACATATCCCATGATTCATTGCGTTTTTTTCAGAGATGGCATACAATAAAATAAAAAATAACAAAACAGCAACGTGTTCTTAACTTTTATCTTCCTTTCTTTTTTTGTACTTTTTTTTCTTTTCATCTGGCAACTTCTTTTTCTTTTTTCCTCTGTTGACAAGGCTGTTTCCGTTGGCAGCTATCAGGGTTGCTAGGCAGCACAGGAGCGGCGTGTCGTCACGCAAGGTAACGGCTTGTTACGCAAACCGGAAATGCTCGTAAACGGAGACCTGCATAGACCGTCTCGTTTAACAATGCTCGTTCGGCCCTGGTTCGGCCTTCGAATCGGCCTTCATAGGCTATAGCCTTCATAGACCGCGAGACAGGAGGCGGTCTCTGTAACGGGATACAGCCATAGGGTTACTGTTTCGTACCAAACGGAATTGCTCAGTGGAAACAAGGCTAAAGCTACACTGACTAATTGTAAGTGCATTGAATGGCAATGCATTAAAGAGTGAAAGCCACCCTATGCACGTGGACCATTCTTCCGTCTCTAGACTAATAGCCTTAATGCTGACAAGACCACAAGAAAATGCACATTTAAATCAAAAACATAAAAACATTTCTGTTAAGTGCAACAGTTACTGAAGGTTAGCCACAAGAAGTTACATCTTCCTTTATGATGGATGACGATATCTTCATACTGTAAATACAAATGCAACGCAGGTTGGTATTAACATGAGGGCAGGTGGGCTTCATTCACCTTTGTTTGCCTCTAATTTGTAGGGAAACACCATCACTTCATATGCAAATGTGTACTTCTTTGATGTTTAAATGTACAAAAGGCCTGTGTAGTCTTACACATAGTATGCAGATTTATTCATTAATGCGATTTAGAACGTGAATACAGAGTGGTGTAATTTTAAAGTAGATCATGCAAAATAAGTATTACATTGTTTGCTGAAAGGGAAGTATGAGAATGGTGGAAACAAAGAGAAAATTCCCTGGTTGTGAGGTGGATTATGGTCTCCAGGGAAACATAAGGCCTCAGGCCGTAGGCTGATGAAACTAGGTTTTAACAGTGATAGTTTTGTGTAGGTACAGTGCTTATTCAGCTATTTCAGGACCAGTAAAGGAAAGAGTAAAAATCACTGAACATTTTTTTTAATAAACAAAAATAACAAGATAGTAGAACATTATGATTAGGTCAGTCCGTTCCCATCTTAAACCTTTGTTGTCTTCAGGCAAAATAAGTATGTTACAGACCAGTATGCTCAGCTCTCACTGTAAGTGGTGTCATACAGAAAAGTGAGAGTATGGCAGGTGAAGGACAACAGCTGTATGAAGTCAGTTTTATTTGGACAGACAAAAGCTCCCACATTCAACTTCCTTGAAGGAGAGGGACACCTGCACTGGGCTGATTAAAAGGTATTCTATGCTCTCATTATTTGTTTCCTTAAGACAGGCTGCATCTCGTCAAGGCCACCTCCTCTGATGGGTGCTATTTGCATTTCTTCCGCCCACTATTTGTGTGATTGTGGCAGCATGGTGAGCTAGAGATATTCGACACCTGTGACTGCTCAAACAATGTGAGAAGAGGAGATGGGGATGATGCAACTGCAGGGGCATGCCACTTAATAGCCAGGTTCTTGCTGTAAAAGTATATGAAAAAATAAGCATAAGGAGTAAGAGACTTACAACGTTTGTTACCAGCCACTTTGATTATTACATTTCATTTAGCAGGCACTTTTATCCAAAGCGACTTCCGACGTGCATTCAACCATGAAGATATACCCTGTGTTCCAATCCCCATACTTCCCTACTATTTAGTATGCCAGAAAAAGATTTAGGATGTCCCAATGCATGCACATCAATTGTAGTATGCTGAAAATACATAAATGACCCAGTAACTCCAATAGCATGTTGGAGTATTCGTCTTTATTCTTGACATTTCTCGACATAATGAAAAAAAAAATCCTTATTTGATTTTTTTCTCTCTCCTGTGGCCCTAAAACTCTTCTGTACTTTAGTATGTTGTATAGTAAAAAGAAAAATTATGTGATTTGGAACGCAGGGATAATGTCGGAACAGCAAGAAATCAACTGTTTTGAATCCGCACTTCAGTGCTCTGGTAATTCACTGGTTTGCTCATCAAGACTACAAAACAACAGTTATTCCTGGGGGAGAAAAACTGTCTTTCGATGTTGAAAGTAGGACAATGAACGGCTGAGCAGTAGTTGAAGTACAGTATGTCCTTCCCCCATGGTAAAGGTTTGGGCAGTTATGCTATTGATTATCTCTGAGTTTACTTGGCTTCTATCTGTGACAGAGAGATTGCTATCCTTGCTGCTATTACTGCTCCCCGCCTATGCAGCGGCCTTGATCTCCGTTGGCCTTATTTACAGTGTGGATACTGTGTATATGATTTGGTTACCAAAACAAGATTAGCACAAACAGTTACCTGCTCACAGAACAGGTGGCAGAGTTGAACAGGCTGTACTTATGCCTCGTTTCCACCGAGTAGAGCGGGTCGGGTTGGAGCGCTTCGATACGGTTATTTTGGCTTTCCATATGCCAAAAGCTGGGTAGGGTACAGATATAAGGAAGCCTAACCGCTCTAAGCTGCTCCTATTTCCGGTACTCCCCCGTTGGGGTACCAGCCGCCTGAAAGGGTGCCGAAAAGGTGGAGCTACACACTGCTGTCCGTTGATTGGTCGAAATCATTTCCGCCGTGTGTAGCATGGACATATAAAGAAATGGACACCGTATTGAAACATGGCGCCCATTCATTCCTGTGAAAGCGTATGAAAGCTGCTCATTGGCGCAAAGAAGCAACAAGGAAGCGGCCATACTGCTCTCATGTGAGCCAGGCACGCCTTTTCGTATGACGTAGCGGCACCATGGACCTATCATGGAAGAGGGGGCGGCAACCGGGCGGACTGGTAGCGGATGTAGCGGATGTAGAATCATTCTCGTTCTGTAGCATTGTAAGCTAAAGGATTTAGCCTTTAGCGGGCAGTTTCTATAAGTCACTAACCTCCCCCCGCCCCCCCGATGATTCGCTATATGTGATATTTATATTACACTCCGTTTTTGGAAAGTAATATAGTGGTTTTCGGAGACCGGGCCGAAAACCGAAACATTTGTTTCACTACGACTCTGTTCAGCTGCCCACGGCTGCCCACTCCCTCCTCCTCCCTCGAAAACCAACTGAAAGCCGTTAAAAGCCGTTGGGCTAATAAAACGCTTGAGGTGGCGTTTTGAAATGAAAAAACTTCAGTTTTATTAGTAAATGGTCTAAAGATAAGTTTGAGCCTATGATTGATATCCAGAAAAAATTTGCGGAGACACAATCTTGTTCGCCGCTTGTATTGGTGTGGACGGCGGAAATCTGCCTATAGGCTCATGGGAAAATAAGCTCCCATTCACAGCATGCAGTACTAATGGGTTGGCCACTAGTCCATGCTCGCAGCTCGGAAAAGGCAGTGTCCTGGGGCCCTGGTGTGTAGTCACCTCAGCAAGAGAGTCTTGTGTTTTGGCGAAAAGTGTGAGCGCAGCACTGTTTATTTTGTGGTATTTTTCCTCGCCATTAAATTAATCAGTGGGCTACACTCACGGACCTATAAAGGCTAGGCTACACTGTGTCCCACTGCTACGATGTCACGTAGCTGCCGCAGCTAGCGCTGTTCGCTCAGTGTCTCTGTCGGCTTGCACCGAGCCGTCTCTGTGCATTTACCGTTGTAATACGCTCACAACACGGGGGGAATAAATAAAGAAGTGGCTGGTTTGACCAAGCAAAAACAAGACCACAGTTGGCTTGACCACAGTTGTTCCACAGCCCGATAATTTGACCCATATTCTGGCGGCGGCTATCGCAGTCCAGCCTAAATCCCGCCCTACAAGTAAAGGGTAGGGTCGGTGGTGGAAACACCACAAGATTCTTAAAAGCGAGCTGTCCTGCTCTGAGCTTTACTGTAAATATACACATATAGGAATTTAAAGGGTCAGGTCACCGTCACACCATATTTAAATATATCAAGTAAATCAAGTTTTTCTTTTTTATTTAAATCCCATGGGTTCTCACTTAACAACTGTGGCACCTACCTATGCAGAGAGTTTTGAGAAATCCACCCCAAAAGTTGAGTGATTTGTTGTGTCTGTGGCATTAAAGCAGCTCCGAGTAACATTTAAATATCTTTTAAACAGCCTCACGTTTCCTCACAATCATAAATTACCTTTAACAGCAAACGAGACCATCAGTGCAAAGAAAGACGTTTTTATATAGTTTTTATTACTGCGTTTGGTCTGGTCGCACACCCAGTCCGATTTTCAGTTCACAAGTGCATGCTCTATGGTCACATATCCGTATTGGTCGCAGATCACAGTGTGGTAACCTAGTTTTGAGAAGCCTATCTCTCCAGGTGAGGGAAGGGGAGCGGGAGCCTTGTTTGAGACAGTTGTTTGTCGTCATAATGACTTAAAACAGGGCTGAACCATCAAAGAAAAAAAAGAAAATGCAATGAAGAAAAGCTAAAAGGAAGAGTGATAGGCGGGCGGGAGGGCGTTGCCAAGCAACGTATACACAATTTCACAGTAGCGAACTAGACTGCAGTGTTTACTCCTAAATGAATGAGCGGTAGCCTACTAAAACACAGTTTACTTTGCCTCACCAGCATCATCAGATGACCATTATTCATCTGAAATAGTCATTATTTACAACAACATAAACACATTACCTCATCATGATCCATACTAACTGCCGTCTCTCGTTCATTCGCTTTGTGTGAGGACACGGAGTCTTTCAGCTCCGTGAGAGAGAGTAGTTAGGTGACACTGCTGCATCAACTCATTGCAATCAGGTGTGTGTAGCAAGAGTCCGGTGCCCTCACACTTTCAACACACAGACATGCACTATATTGCTTCCTGATCATTTGAATCTCGCAGGCCCGGCACAAGCTAGAAAACAGCTTCACCACAGCTGGCGTCGTAAAAATTCTACCGCTTTTGTCCCAAGGGGTCGCCAACGTTCCATGTTACTCATAATTATAAAATTATATTTAGTCAATTCAACAACAACTCTGGATATTATTTTTTTCGAGAGAAAATTCATAAAGTACACCTCTCAGACTCCACTAGTTACATAACAAGACAAATTTGGGAAAGTGTTTGAGTTGAGGAGAGATGCACCATATGCAAATGAATTGTAGTAACTGGTAAACTGCCAGTCTTTAAAGCGGACCTATGATACTTTTTGACTTTTATGACCTATAAACGTTGTTATGATGATTTATAGTCATGTTTAACCATACTAGATTATCAAATAATGACGTATTCCCTGCTTACCGTCTGGGGTGTCTGTGCAGAGCACTAGACACTATTCTAGCCAGTCGAGAAGTCACGTGTTCAAAGCGGCTTGACGCTTTGTAACTTCGTGACGTCGCATGTAACTTGGTGTCGTCACCACGCGGATGTTTCCATGTATGGTAATGCTGCCACTTTCCTACTCACGTCGTTATAGGTCCATGCTCGCACCTCCCGCCACTGAAAGTGTTCCGGAAGGAAGGTAACCAATCACAACGAAGTTGGGTTTTCAGGAAGGGAGGGGAGGGGGCAGAAATGTCAAAAGCAAAGTGTTAACAGGGCATGCTGGATCGCCAAAATAAGAGAAAGAGCTTCCCGAAAATCTACATAGTGTTTTGTGATGCGATTCGTGTCAGGTTGCTCTATAGCAGTGTAAAACAAGAAATTAAGACCAGAAAAGTAGTATAATAGGTCCTCTTTAAGGCTTCCTTCTTGTTATCTTTATACTCATAATAATAATAATAATAATAAATTTTATTTATAATGCACTTTATATTCAAGAATCTCAAAGTGCTTAAAAAGGGGGGAACCTCAAAGAAAGTTTAGCCAAATGCTCTTTTAAAGAGATGAGTTTTGAGGTTCAGTTTAAAAAGAGCTGTAGTCTGTGGGGCCCTCAGTTGGTCAGGGAGAGCGTTCCATAGTCTAGGGGCTGCAGCAGAAAAGGCCCGATCACCCATGGTGCACAGCTTTGTATGTCGGGTTTGGAGGGTGTGAGTGGATCCTGAACGGAGTGTACGTGAGGTTGTCGGGGGGGTGAGGAGTTCCTGAAGGTAAAGGGGGGCATGTCCGTGAAGGCACTGGTGGGTGAGGAGGGAGACCTTGTACTCAATTCTGAGTGAGACAGGGAGCCAGTGCAGTGATTTCAGGATGGGGGTGATGTGGTCGTGCTTGCGCACCCTCATCAGGATCCTGGCAGCACTGTTCTGAATGTACTGGAGCCTCTGGATGCTCTTGCCAGGGATCCCGATGAGGAGTGCATTGCAGTAGTCCAACCTTGAGGAAACAAAGGCATGGACGAGCTTTTCTGCATCTGCCAGGGTGAGTGTTTGACGGAGTTTGGCGATGTTCTTGAGGTGGTAGAATGCTGTCTTACAGAGGTGTTTGATGTGGGTGTCAAAATTGAGTTGAGGGTCCATTTTAACACCAAGGTTGGTGACAGATGTGGAAAGGGGGATGTTTTGGCCAGAGAAGGTGATATTGGTGATGGTTGGGGAGCGGAGCTGATGTGGCGTGCCAACAAGGATGGCTTCTGTTTTGGAGCTGTTTAGTTGTAGGAAGTTGAGCTTCATCCACGCCTCTATCTCCTCCAGGCAGGTGGTCAGTGTGGATGTTGGCAGAGGGGCAGAAGAAGTGGGGGTTGTCCTGATGTAGAGCTGTGTGTCATCAGCATAGCAGTGGTATGATAACCCATGCCTGCTAATGACACTGCCCAGGGGGAGCATGTACAGTGAGAAAAGGGTGGGGCCCAACACCGAGCCCTGGGGGACACCGCAGGTGACATTGTTGGTGTGAGATTTTGCTTTGCCCAGGGCGACGTGCTCAGTTCTGTCAGTGAGGTACGAGGTGAACCAGTTTTGTACGTTTCCTGATAGTCCAATGGTGTATTGCAAGCGGTGGAGGAGAATATTGTGGTCAACCGTATCAAAAGCAGCTGTTAAGTCCAGGAGGATGAGGAGAGATGGGGAGCCGGTGTCTGCTGCCATCAGGAGGTCATTTGTGACCCTTACCAAGGCTGTTTCTGTACTGTGGCCATGGCGGAAACCAGACTGGAATTTTTCAAACAGGTGATGTTGTATGAGGTGATCCTGAAGTTGTGCTGCAACTGTTTTTTCCAGAACTTTTGACAGAAATGGGAGATTTGAGATGGGCCTGTAGTTGGAGAGGACTTCTGGATCAAGGGTAGGTTTTTTTAATGTTGGTCTGATGACAGCAGTTTTTAACGCAGATGGGATATGGCCGGCGAGGAGGGAGTGGTTTATAATTTTGGTGATGAGCGGAGAGACGGCAGAGATGTTGGCCTTCAGCAGAGCTGTAGGGAAGGGGTCTAGTGCACAGGTGGATGGCTTCATTTTCCTGATGACGTCCTCCACCTCTTCCTGTGTGATGCTGGAGAAGGAGCAAAGGGTCTGGACAGAGTCAATCGGTGGGTCAGCAGTTGGAAGGGGCAGGACAGCAGTGGAGGAGAGTTTTGAGCGGATGTTATTTACTTTTTGTTTAAAAAAGTTGATGTGCATGTTGCACCTCTCCTCAGTGGCCTCAGATTGGGATGGTGAAGGGGGTTTAAGAAGGTGATTTATTGTTGAAAAGAGTTGTTTGGAGTTACCCGGGCTATTGTTAATGATTGTGGAATAGAACCTGGACCGTGCATTCTTCAGGGCATCAGCATATGCCCTCCTGTGTTCCCTGTATGCCTGTTTGTAGACAGTCAGACCGGAGGCCTTGAGGCGCCGCTCAAGGACACGCCCAGCCGCCTTCATGGTAGCAGCTGTGTTACCAACTCAACATAACTGGTGTATACAGTTTAATTGAATTGGTCTTTTAATTTAATTTATGCCATGCAGCACCTTTAAATGAATCAATTAGTCCATAAAGTGAAAAATATCAATATATTAATGCTTTAGACTTTTCCATTTAAACTGTAATATTTTCATTACGGAGTGGCAGCTGAGACATGCTGAGAGAGATGAGATACAGCCAACCAGATTCCTGTGGGGCGTTGTGACAGCAGTAGCATGATTGAGGCTGCACTCAAAAAAATAACTCATTGGATGAACTAAATTAAATTGTGAGCAGAATTTCCATCCAATACATTTATGTTAACCCAACCTAAAACAAGTCCATCGATTCAATATAATGTATTTGAGTTAATCCAACACATTTTTTTTGTTGGTCCAGCTGAAACTAAATTCATCTATCTGATGAAATGAAATTGAGTTAACTCTACATAGTTGTGTCAAATAGAGCTAAACTAAAGTAATTATAATTAATTATATAAGTAGTTAAACTAAATTGTGTTTGTTCAACCTAAAAATATTATTATTATTATTAGTTGGAAATGAATTATTCAAAAATCCCCCCTCCCATTCCACCCCTGAGACATTACCTGTTTGAGGTGCTTTTATTTAATACCCAACAGTGCAGCTACTCAACATGTACACACTACATACCGTCTACTTAACGATCGATTGTGTATCAATAATTTAGAAACACTTCTGTCTCGTTTGAAAAGACAATGCATTGTGGGGCGGTTGAGTAAAGTAACCTATAGACAAAATCTTCCCAAAAGTAAGTACTCATCCAGGCATTTCTTGCATACACAAACTCGCATACACAACCACAACAAACTTAAGTTGACATCAAAATTAGTATGAGTAGGACGTTAGTAGGGCTTTTCGAACACAGCCACAGTTTTACAGTTAAATTCAAAGAATGCACGCAAACATTGGAGCTCCAAAGTTGAGAACAATTGTGTATTACGGCCTCTGCACACATCCTACCTCTACCTCGCGTCTGCGTCTGACTTTTTGTCACTGACCGTGTAATTAACCTAGAGCGGGCACACATCCAACCTCAGACGCACTGCTGATGCGCGTCTGAAGCACGTCTGCAGCGACGCTCCCCTTTACCTCAGGAGGCTCGCCTATTTTTTTCTGAGAGCCGCGCGTCTCTCTCGGGTCTCTCTGTTTTAACTGATAGAGAAATACTCTGCTGAGAGTCATATTGACTTCATACCGGCAGCTTTCGCAGTACTTTCACCATTTCCTGTTGTATTCCTTTCAAAATAAAACTTCCAACAAGCGAAAATGTGGCAAAAAAAAGAAAAAAAATTACACGAAATAACTTCATTTTTAATGGGAATTATCTATGAAAACACTAAGTTTGATTATGTTTTTAGGTAAGGAAAAGTAGCTCAATTGGAAAAGTTCTTCAGCGTTATTTAGGATCACTTTTTATATTGATTTGAAAGCGTTTGGTATGCAGGGTCTGCTGAACAGTACATACTTAGATACATGTAGTATTCACTTATGCATATTACAATAGATTGTTTTCTATGAGTCTTTGTTCCTCCAGGGTTCATTAGTTAATATTGTAAACATTTGTCACAGTGACTAGTTTTTTTTCATTGAAGTACTAAAGTTGCAACCGGAAGCCTTAAATGAGAGAAATGAACACAACAGAATCAGCATGTGCTAGACCTCAATTGTTACTTTAGCTCAGGGAACCCAAGAACAGGGCCAGCAACTGAAGGGGATATATGGAGGCTTAATTACTTATCCTTAATTTTTAAATGTGTGGATATGAATATTGTTATAAGTACAAGTCAATAATAAAACTGCATAAACATTTCTGAAAATACTGTCCATTTCGAAATTCCACAGGCAACTGTTCTAGGCAGCTAAACACCAGGGAGGAGCAATCTAGTATTTATGGCTCAAAAGCTCAGTTAATACAAAAAAGAAAAAAAAATAACCTCTCAGTCCCAGTGTTATTTGTAACCCATTCCTCCTTTCACATGAACAGCTTGATTTTCAACTGCTGTATTTTGGTTTTGAGCCTGTGTCCATCCAGATTCATGAGGATTTCGTGGACAAACTCAAATGTGTATTTCAGGTTGTCAGGGAAAGTAAGATCCAGAGCAAAGATAAGCCCAAACAGCAAGATGAAAGCCATTGTAGCACTTCAGACATCGGTGAGGACTTTCACGCATTCAATGACGACACAGTATATAGTTTTGATATACCACATGACAACCTGTCCAGACTCAACGTTGTGAGTTGAGTATGCCTACATAAAACCAATTAGAAGTGCTCTCTGAATGCATGACGATCTCCCTGCAGGATTGATCCTATCAGGTGTTTGTAAAGGACAGTGCCGTCCTTTCTTTGCTCTCGTAGCATGCAAAGGCACGCAATGCCCGGTGTCATCTCCCAATTGTGCTCACTGTCTCTGTGTTCTGCTTGCCTCAGCAAATCAACGTGACACACGCTCCAGCCCTCTCCACAGAGAACTTTTCCCCCCAACACTCTGGCTGTGAGGCAAACTTCTTGTTTTTTTTTTTCGATGGCACCGTGCCCTCGTTTCTCTTAGCTCCTCGGAAGAATGCATGCACACGCCTGAGCAGAAATATACTACTCCCTCCCTTCCACGTGGGAATCCCATGGTTACAGTGAGTAATGTGTTGTGTCCTTGTCCAAGCTGGGAATACTAGACAAATACGGTGCAGTCAAAAGAAGTGATATATTGCAGCAGTTAAATAAAGTTAACTGTTTGAATCAGAAGGGGAGCATATATCCAATATACTGTAAATCTCTCTGGGGTGAGCTATAGGTCTTCATTAATCACTACAGATCTCTGGAGTACTATATATAGAATACAGTATGAACAGTAATCTGAATAGAGTGTGTGGTTATTTCACTATAGCTGAGAGTTACAGCTCTGGATAGGTCTGAACTATTCTAAGGTCTAGATAGAGATAAGTTAAACCCTTGATTATGTGAATATGAGTGCAAATTAACATTACATAACAGCCTTACATAGTGATGAGATGTTACTAAATATTAACGCTCAGTAACTGACCTGTGTAATTGCCGGGTATGGGAAAGTGACACAACTTCAGTAGCGGCCTTAGCTGTGTTTCAACCCATTCAATTGAATGGGGCCCCGTCCTCTATGTGTAAATTCTATACTGTTCATAAAAAGTAGCTATCTACCCTGTCTCTGTTTAAATGAGTCTCTCCATCATAGAACATGAGTCTGCAGACCAATCTACTGTTTTTACAGTTGCAGAGTAAAGAGTGCTACCTGCTTAAGAAAAATCTGAAAAATAATGTTCCTTCTGCATCTCAGGATTTGATATAACCTCTACATTTTCCCCTCAAAGTGCACCAGATTGATGCATTTTAATTCAAAAGGCACACATTTTCTCCCACTCACATTGGATTAGAGACATTATGTCGTGCATGAATCTAGAGAAAATACGTTACACTACCCAGGGATCGGAGAATAAATTTGACAAAATATGGCGCCCCTTCTTAAACTATTTTAAGAAGCCAACTACAATAATGGAAGACTAGCTACCCCCTCCCCTCTTTTATTTAATTAAATTTTATTTCTTTATGTTTTTTGTTTCATGTTGATTGTTTGTTTTTGTTTCTTGAAGTGTGTGTTTCGTTTCTGCTATTTTTAACATTATGTATTATTTTGTGTACTAATTTCTTAATGCAGGATTGTTTGTAATTGGGTGGGATATGGGTGGGGTATGTTCGGGGGGGGGGGGGGGGGAAACATTTATAATCCATTGTACTGCAGTTGCTTTGCTACTCTGTGATTTAATAAAAAAAACCTTTGAAAGTAAAGGCACACATTTTCTTTTGGGGGGGATGCCCCCAGACCCCCAACAAGGACCAGGGTCCCTCCCACAGTATCCCTAAATCCTTTGAGAAACACTGACTTCCTTAATATGTTTTTACCATTAATTGTATAAGTGCGGAAAAGTCAGTGTACCTGACTGGATAGGTAGGAGTGGGGGGGCCCTTTAAGAGTCTGCACCCAGTCATCTCATAAACCGTATACGAACCAACTGGATTCTACAATCTGTTTTCCTTTTGCGGGCAGCATACACAGCATTCAAAAAAATTTAAGAAAATAAAAAAGTGTGGGAGGCCCCACACTAGGTCTTGAAAGGGGCCCCCAGATCGTTAAGGCCGCCCCTGCACAATTTATGTTAGTTTATGTGGGAAGAGTAAGAATGGATACATGGTTAACATACTATATATGACACTATAGTATTGTTTGAATAATGATGTAAACTGGTAAGAGTTAAAATTACATTTTACAAAAAAAAAACACAATACACCTCAATTTACAAAATGGTAGGATATTGACATTTTTAGAAATTACCTAATAAGGTCAGTTTCTAGCATAATGGGCCGGTTTCACAGACAAGGCTTAAGCCTAGTCCGAGGCTAAAATGCCTGTTTGAGCTGGATTAATTCAAAACTACTTGCACAGACTCAGTTTAAAATAGTCCTAGATTAAAGATATTCTGAATTAAACAAAGCCAATTGCAAAATGGACGACAAGAGCTACTCTAGGTCTACATTTGAGTTTAAATTAATCCTCCAAAGAGGCAGGTTTAACTTCAGTTTAGTGGTGTTTGTGAGAGATCATGGACTATTTGGAATATCTAAATGAAGACCAACTCCCACTGCAGAGGCCAGCCAGAAGAGTACTTGTGGATAGGTCTTATCCAAAACATTTATTTGATGAACTTACATTTCGAGACCGCTTTCAATATGGAAAATGCACTGGAAATAACAACTTTGCTTGAGCTTATTAGATGGATGCATTTAAATTGAAGATGTATTCAGCATAATAAAATGAGTGTCTAAAACAATTCTGTTTTCAAATGTGGTTGTTGTGATTTAAAATACAGACAAACATGAATAACAAATTGACAAAACACAACATGAACACCTTTTATTTTCTACTTATATCTTTACTGTAGCCCCTTTTACACAGAGATTGCGGCATATTGACGGAACGAAAGAGTGGCAATTTGCCGGCTCTGCTTGGTTAGGTGTTATTTACACAGAACCAAGCAATGCCGGCCTGCTGGCGCATCAGTAGCCCCTTTTACACAGCGTTCCGGAATGAAAGAGGTGCTTGTAAACAGCGTCAGGTGTGACGTAAGCATTTAGCGCTGCGCCGGTCAGCTGCTTTACAACAACAACACTGGCCGGTGAATTGAGAGCAGGAGTGCTGGAGCTTGCAGTAAGAGGGCCGTATGTTACTGTCCCCGTGATGTGCCGGTTGAGTCCAACATCTCTGGGACAGTTAACCAAACTGACAACATCACTCCGCTCACACCTGTGTGTGTGTGTGTGTGTGTGTGGGTGGGTGTCTGTGGCTGTGTCTTGATTCAGGGGTTGCACCCTACGTAGGCTGCATTTGAAGACCGATTGCGTCATAGCGGCGCGAAAAGGCTGTCCCGTTTGCAAGGCTCCTTGCAAGGCTCCTCATATGCGGCCGAGAAATGCAGCCTTTGTTTCACGGTTTTGAAGGCTGCATCAGATGTATCCTTCACAGCCCAACATATCCCATGATTCATTGCGTTTTTTTCAGAGATGGCATAAAATAAAATAAAAAATAACAAAACAGCAACGTGTTGCTCCATCTTCTTAACTTTTATCTTCCTTTCTTTTTTTCTTGTACTTTTTTTTCTTTTCGTCTGGTAGGCAACTTCTTTTTATTTTTTCCTCCGTTGACAAGGCTGTCTCCGTTGGCAGAAATCAGGGTTGCTAGGCAGCACAGGAGCGGCGAGTCGTCACGCAAGGTAACGGCTTGTTACGTAAACCGGAAATGCTCGTAAACCGAGACCTGCGGAGACCGTCTCATTGAACAAGGCTCGTTGGCCTTAAAATCGGCCTTCATAGGCTCTAGCCTTCATAGACCGCGATACCGTGTCCTACCAAGTGCGTGGTCTCTGTAATGGGATACAGCCAGAGTGACAGGTTGGCTGTGACTGAGCGAGTCTCTTTGAGAGCAGTGCTCTGTCATTCAGACACACACACACACACAGTGTGTGAAGTCACGTTACTGTAGACAGAAATATAGTGTGGATATACGCTCAGATTTAGGATAATAATAGCGGCGTCGATCTCGCTACGCGCTGAGTCCAACGTCTCTGGGACCGTTAACAACCAAATTGACAAAATCACTCGGCTCACTGCGTCAACTAACTGTTTGTGTGACAGGTTGTCTGTGAGCGAGTCTCTTTGGGGGCAGTGCTCTGCCATTCAGACATACACACAGTGTGTGAAGTCACGTTACTATAGACAGAAATTAAGTGTGGATATACGCTCAGGTTTAGGATAATAGCGGCGGCGATCCGGTAACAGCCTAGCTTAGCCTAGCTTTCCTACTTCATTGTACAACTTCCCCCGGGCAGAAATAGACTCATACACTCTGCAAAATGAAGCGTGGGGGTTTGGATTGAGCAGCGGACTTTATAACCAGCTAGATTATACGCCGTTCCTTTTATTTGGTGATTTTTACTGGACATCAGGACGCCGTGGTAATCTTAAACACACGTCCTTCAACTGCTAACATGTTCGCATGTTTAGAACGTAGGCTATGGAACGTCAAACGCCCCCCTGTTCATTTAAACAGAGAGGCGGAACTGATTGTGTCGGGAATCTTACTACCCCCCCAAGGTAGTAAAATTCCCGGAACAATTTCTGACATATTCCCGGCTTTCATTGGCTGTGTAAAAGGGGCTTGTGATTAGTAACCACAATTGTCTCTGTACTGTATCTTGTTTGAATCATAGCTAGCTCTCTCTTTCAACTTCATGTCATACAGTTTACGCTCTCTGGACTTTCTTTCCACCTCTGTCCCCAGAACCCGTACTGAGTTTGGGAAGAGGGCTGTCATGTACTCTGCTCCCTCCGCCTGGAACACTATTCAAAAAACACTCAAATTGCAGGAACTCATCACTGAATGATTTTAAAACTCGACTCACATGTGTGGAGTGTGTCAATGTTTCACTGAATAATATTTTATCATTGCCTCAAAATTGTTGTTCTTCTTCACCCACTGGAATGTATTTGTCTCTGTTTTCTCATGTCTGTGCTTTCTTCTTATGTTTGTCTTATATTTCATTAATTCTAGCTGTTGCCATTTTGACCTCAAGCAATTTTACCTGGTGAAAAAAAGGTAAAATAATGTCCAATTCGACCTGTAGAATTTTCATTTTCATTTCATACTTCCTTCAGATATTGCATTTTCTGTTCATGGAATTCTCGGGCTAACTTTCAAGGAACGTCATCTTTTTTGTCCTTTGTTGAAAGCTTGTGGCAAGCTCTTCTTAAAAGCAAGATTCGGATTTTCCACAGTCTATCAGTGCAGACATCATTAAATATAATTTCAAAATTATAAATGAGAAAGATGTGAAATACCGATATTAATGAAGATAACCTGAAGTTGGTGTATTGTTCTCTTAGTAACATTTTCATTAGTATTGAATTTGTTGCAAATTGCGGCCCAACTATTTATTTGCTCAGTCCCAGCAGTATGGCTTTTAGATTCAATAACCAGATGGTTACAAACTATTTTTTTAAGAGATTTTTTTTCAAATTCATTAAAGTTTATTGGCGGGATTTTTTTAGCCTCTGCCATTGTTTTTTCTCTCAAGCAATGGTGTTTCTGCTCCACTCCGGGTTTTTATGATCACCGTTGGACCAGCAGTATGTGCTCATGGACAGGTGTTACAATCAGGCTTACTTACCTTACTCCAGGACTTCTATAGCTGGATCTCGATTCAGGGGTTGCAGCCTACGAAGGCCAGCCTGGAAATCCAGACCCTGATATCTTGAACGATAGAGGGTCTGGCCACGATCAATAGTAATTTCCAACTCAAGGGGCGGCTCCTACTCGTGCATTTCAAATGCCACTGCACGCAGTTGGATAGCACTACGACCAATCAGAGCGATGCACAAGGTGACGTAAGCCCCGTTCGTTTAGCGAACAGCTGTTAAACTGTTAAATTAAACGTTTGCCGTGGTCGGTCGGCAAAACAGAACATTCCACTTACTTGCTAATGAAATATTTGAGTGCCATCTTCCAAATCGTAAAGGGTTGAGGCCACAGCAGTCTCAAACTCGCACAACATATCCGCAGCCATCTTTGATGTTTACTATCACGGCTTCGTCGTCGCATGCACGTCCCTGTCGTCATCCGGTTATGTCCTCCCCAGAGTACCATACAAAGGGCTCTGGCCCGCCCATATTAGATAGAACCAATTGAAACGTGAGCCCAGATTTCTGGTCTTTTTCAAAAAAACTGAGAGTTTCCAGACCAACAGGCGCAGCAAATTTAATTTGCCAGCGCCTAGTGGCAGGTCTGGGAATGCCAGGCTATATGAAGGCTGCATTTGAAGATCGACTGCGTCATAGCGGCGCGCAAAGGCTTGTTCCATTTGCAAGGCTCCTTCATATGAGGCCGAGAAATGCAGCCTTCGTTTCACGGTTTTGAAGGCTGCAACAGATGGATCCTTCGCGGCCCAACATATCCCATGATTCATTGCGTTTTTTTCAGAGATGGCATAAAATAAAATAAAAAATAACAAAACAGCAACGTGTTGCTCCATCTTCTTAACTTTTATCTTCCTTTCTTTTTTTCTTGTACTTTTTTTTCTTTTTGTCTGGTAGGCAACTTCTTTTTATTTTTTCCTCCGTTGACAAGGCTGTCTCCGTTGGCAGAAATCAGGGTTGCTAGGCAGCACAGGAGTGGCGAGTCGTCACGCAATGTAACGGCTTGTTACGCAAACCGGAAATGCTCGTAAACGGAGACCTGCGGAGACCGTCTCGTTTAACAACGCTCTTTCGGCCTTCGAATCGGCCTTCACAGGCTATAGCCTTCATAGACCGCGTAGACCGCGTAAGTCTCTGGAATGGGATATAGCTATAGTCTCAGACTAACTAAGCCAAATTTAAGCCATATCCATGAAAGTGACTCAAACATCCCAGTTTAACTAGTCCACATTAAGGCCTACTCCTGGCTTAATCTAGGCCCTGTCTGTGAAACCGGCCCAATATTTCCTAGCCTACTGATTTCAGACAGCTTGAATACTTCTTACTCCAAAACACAGTTCTCTGAATAAGCATAAAAAGAAAAGAAAATCATGCCTACCTCTACAAAACGTTGGGAGTTTAGTTTAATATAATTTTGCCCCACTGAAGCTCTGACTTTTGGAAGTTATTGTAAAGCTTGTGGCGCTACAGTGACTTACTGTTTAGGTGATTGCATTCGATTCTGAAGGCACCAGAAATGTTTAACCTAGCTAGTCTTTACTAGCTAAGAGAGATCTTAAGCAAAAACTGTGCAAACCCAAATAGGAAATCAATAGTTTGAAATGGAGTTGAAAAGCTTCTGCAATCCAAGCCCCTCACATTTTCTGCATTTGAATTATTTTTTATTTTTTGCTAGGGACAGTGCATATTCATGAACAGCTGTAACATTTACAGCTGTAAAAATGCCAGATTTTAGCAAAAATGCTAGATTTCATCTGTTGTCCCTGGCATGCAAAGAAATACAGGTTAAAAAATGTATACATATACAAGGGCACAAATAATACAAGAAAATAAAAGAGTTTAAAGGTGGTCACAGACTTGGTTTTCTTTTATCCACTGTTTGAGGTGTGTTTTAAGGTTGAATAATTTTGTGAGTCTCTTATTGTGAGTGGGAGAGTATTACAATATTTAGTTCCTTTGACTGACAGAACAGTTTGTCCGAATGTAGTACGTCTGTATAGGACGTCACAGTCTCCTCGGGCTGTGGCCCTGGTGCCAGTCCCACTCGCAGACTTCAGCTTAATAAAGTCTTTCAAAGGTGGAGGAGCAAGTCTGTGCAACATTTTATATATAAAACGTGCATTTTTAAAATAAACAAAGTTATGAAAATGTTATAAATGATGTTTATCTAAAACAATGCAATGGTGAAACGAAAATGGCTTTTTGTCAAAGATTTTTATGGCCTTTTTAAAAAGGGATTGTATTGGTTTAAGTGTTGTGCCAGCAGCAAGTGACCATGTGGTTATACAGTATTCAATATGTGAAAAAATTATCGAGTGTATTTTGGCACGTAAGAGTTTCTGTATTTATTTGTTTCGATGAAAATGAATATTACTTGTATTCAAATGGTAGTAATTAGATTGTTGTCTTGTTAGATAACAAAAACTAAGGACCTTTCATTTTATTTTTTTGTCTCATATTGACCTATTTGTCCATGTGTCTCTGCTCTGCAGTTATACAACAGACAGATTATGCAAATCCAGTTTTCATTTCCAAACTGGTTGTTTGAATAGAACTTCTGTTATTGTTTCTTCTCACCTAACTTTACCTCAGCTATCGGTTCTTTCTGCTGCAAAGCAACATGGTGGCTGTTGCCTGGAGTGTTTAGAAATAGATAATTAATTCCCACACTGTGTCATTACAAAATGGAATGTCACAGTAGCTCCATCTTTTCTCATGCAAAGGTCACCTCCATTGGCATTCTGAGGCAGAAGGGCCTTTGAAGACTGTAAATTAAATTCCCATCACGGTGAGAAAAAATGTGTTTGCACAGAAGTGGTCAAACAAGGCTGAGGCAGCCCTGTATAAGGTACATTTAAATTATGGATTGAAGTCATTCCTGCTGCATTTTTCACCGTGATTGTTTTCAGTTTCCCTGGAACAGTGGAAAGGTTAATTGTATAATTCAGTGGCTGTTACTGCTTCGCTTTTGTCAGCATGTCGAATTATCGCAAAGTATTGCACAAATTGTTCCATTCATAGTTAAAGAGAAGACAATTTCAGGGCATTTAAAATAATATACAGTTTGTTCATGTACAGTATAATTACAGTGGGATGAAGTATGTTATGTTTAACAGTTATAATCTCTTTTCAGCATATCCTGTGAGAACAAATTATTCTAGCTACTTATTCTCCACCCTTCTATGAAAGCTCCTTTCCAAGGCATCTGCCTGGTATACAGAGGTGTCTTTGTGGCATTTTCTCGTGTCTCCTCCCCTCCCATCCATCATTCACTAACATGAGTTGCACGTGAGCAGGCAGGTGTTGGAGAGCAGAGAGGCATTCCTCCACAGGCTCAATCACTGCCTATATTCTGGGGTCATGAGGCTCAGACACTTTTCCCAGCCAGTTGGATAAAGCTCAGACTAGTCCCATTCTCTTCCATTGAGTCCAAGGTCACAGCCCCATAGCAAGGGTCAAGGTGATAGGATGGCAGCCGCCTGCCTCATGCATATGGATGGCAGACGCTCCATCTGCTCTGCAGCAGAATGCTAATACACAGGCCCTCTTTCAGGGGCGACCCTGCCAGACCCTTACATGGCATCAGTTCCACTTGTTGGTCGCAGAGTGGCAATTTATGCAAAACCATAATAGAAATGCAAGTCATTGCTGCACTAAGTCCACAAACCCCAACCCCCAACTCCACCACAGCTGACTCCTGCCTGAAAACATTTATTGTCATCCCGGAATGTATAGGCAAGAGCACATCATTTATATGCTGTTTAATTATGACTCAGTCATGGCAGAAAAATGTCTACACCTTGAACTATTCAGTGATTGGCCCTCATCAGTTCAGATTCTTTTCATGAGGGTAGAATCAATCAGGAACTCTGCTCCCCACTCACTTACACACATTCACACTTTGAGGATGCGCGGTACAACCCCTATTGGATTTGTTTGCCACTGTGCGGTACCCTTAAGTGGTTAGATGTTTGGTGACTTGCTCAACGGCACCTCAGCATTGCATATATCAGTTAAAACATCGGCTGTTCTAGGGTTTTATTTGATTTCAAGAAAGTGATATATAAAGGAGAGATTTACAAAACATTCCATGGAGAATACAATGGAGCCCTTCTGGTGCTGGCTTATACTGTGTAAAACAGAGCGACTTAATGTGGGAAATGTACTCAGCCAGTGACAGTGTCATGTTTGGTGCTGTCAGGTTGTTTACTGTCCACCAGCATGAAACTATTCCATAATTGCACATTTGAGCTCAAGAGACAGTTTATCGAGCAGGACTGTATATATATCCTGTAGCTAAGAATAAATGAACTACATTGTTCTTTGACAAAGGTATGGTGTGGTATGGTATTTGTGTCTTATCATTGGATTGTTTTACACGGATAAAAAGTGTTGGGGTTCCAAATCAGGAGGATATGCAAAGTTCTGTGCAACCAAGTCATTACTAATGCACTTCATGGCTGTCAAATTACAGAATCACAGAATGAATATGCCCTCAAAGGATTGCATTGCAACTAATCAACTGTTAATTATACAGCCTATCCTTTAGATATTTTTTGTTGGGCATGCATGTGTAACTGCTCTGTGTAGTCAGACCAGTGTTAGTGCAGATCAGCGTTAGTATGCAGCAGTATGGAGTGTCTCATTGTTGACAGTACATCATCAACAGGTCATCTGCCCAAAAAACATGTGGGCAACCAAGATTATATGCACATATTTATTTATTTTAAAACATAGCAAGAAAAGATGGTCTTTAATCAAGAGCCTGTATTGGCCCTTTGGGCTGAGTGAGCCAATCAGCATTACTCTGGTAAGATCTCATGCTGTTTGCAGCCTGCTACTGGACTATGTTCTGATTCCCATGAGATTGGTCCTTAAGCTCCTTCTGTCTCAAGTGCCAGTCAATGGAGGGGGATGGATGGGGGGGGGGCTGAACATACACCCAATCCTCTTTTGCAAATGTGTGTATAAGAGCTGCATTGTGCTCTGCCCACCGAGGGCCAGCAGGTGTAAATCTCTCCTTTTGTGTAGCATTTACAGCCAGCTTAATGGTAGCAGGCGTCTGCTAATTATCTAATACAATATGCGACCTAAGACTTCTTTAAGCAGCTCACTGGTACCACACATGGTTAAACAAGCAAAAACTGTGCAACACAATTGAGGAAATCACTAGTTTGAAATGGAGTTGAAAAGCTTCTGCATCCAAGCCCCTCACATTTTCTGCATTTGAAAACAATTTTGGCACTTCAGAGTTTCCGTATTTCTTTGTTTTGATGAAATTGAATATGTATTCAAATGGTAGTAATTTGGTTTTTGTCTAGTTAGATAACACAAACTGAGGACCTTTTTATTCTAGTTTTAGTCTTTTTGACCTATTTGTCCATGTGTCTCTGCTCTGTGTTTATACTACAGACAGACCATGCAAATCCAGTTTTCATTTCCAAACTGGTTGTTTGAAAAGAACTTGCACACTGTTGCTGTTGTTCCTGCTCAGCTATCTGTTCTTTCTACTGCATGGCAACATGGTGGCTGAACATGCTCTCCTGCTTTCATATTAGATCCCGGGGTCAAATTACTTTTTTTCTGTTCTTGTTTTGTTGGGTGATGGTAGGGATGAGTAAAGACACTCAGTCATGATCATGGATTCTGTGGTGGAAATATGACCCAGAAGATTCAGTCTGTTCTTTTTGCTTTAAATCATCAAACAAGTAATTCTGTTTTCACAATAAGAAATAATAATAATGGTGTTGAGGTCTGACTATTCCCTACACTGAATGAAAGATAGTATGTTCAGGATGTGGAGATTGTGACCCAGAGAAGGACAACGAAAAACAGGACTGAGGGTGAAAAAAAAGAGCAAAAAAAGGTGCAATCAAATGATAGTTTTGATTAATGGCAACTTAAGAGACAAGTAAATTAGCCTGTGTTGTTTCTATGCAGCTGCAGAAGTTCTTGTTTCAAGGCGAAAAACAAATATGGATGATCTCCCAGTGGAGGCAGCGTAATGTAATTGCACTATATTGTTTATTGTTTATTAGCACCTCCATTCAGAGCCAGCCCAAGCCTTCATGGGGCCCTAAGCGAAATATGATTAGGGGGCCCCTCTCCAATGTTAGCGCCGCTGAAATTATATTATTGTTAAATATCATTCACACACCCAGTGTTTTCCGCTAGTGCCTCCACTGTGCAGCTGTGCGAAAATATTAGACAGCCGAGATTCAGACCCTCTTTTACGGGACATATTTCTCTATAATATAATGAATGCATTTAAATGCAGAAAGAGGAACGAAGCAGAAGAACTCTGTTGTTCAGCTACTGTATCTTTTTTTCCACAGACGAGGCTGAAATAGGCTATAGACTATACACAGTGCATAGGCAACTGAGGGCAGCCCCATTTCCAATTGGTTTTTTTTGTTTTTTTTAAGATATTTGTTTGGCATTTTTATGCTTTATTGATAGTGTAGGGACAGAGTTGAAATGGGGCAGAGAGGGGAGTGACATGCAGAGGCCCATGGTGGGGACGCCCTACCAACTGAGCTAAGGGCACCCCCCTCCAATTGTTTTTAAATAAACTCAATACACACTGTGCATGGATGTGAACGTGACATGATCAGATCATTTCGGATTACCTCCCAGATGAACTGATTATTAATTATCTACACCAGGGGTTTTCAAAGTGTGAGAGAGTGAGCCCCCCCTCAGAGAACAAATTTCAGCTGAGCCCCCCGCCCCCAAAAAAAAAAAATCAAAATCCCTGTGTGTTTTGAAAGATCTTATCATTATTTTACATATTTTTGAAACATTCTAAACATCTTTGTGCGTTTTAAAACACATTTCTTTAAACATTTTAACATCTTTATCGAAGTATGTTTTTGTTTTGCTTTTTTAAAATACATTTGAACATCTTTATCCAGTGGTTTAATCCTGCTTCCTTTAAGCATGGATAGTAGTGACTGAGTGTGCAATGGAGTGAGAGAGATAGTGCCTCCAATGTCCTGCTGGGTGAAATTAGTATAGCCAGCAGAGATCCTGACCCTCCTAGGAGGGTCCGGGGGTATGCCCCCCCCGGGAGATTTTTTTTTTACCTTGCATGAATCTGGTGCACTTTGAGAGGAAAATTAAAAGGCTAAATCTGAGGAATTTTGTGTGAACAAATATTTTGGAGACACTGGGTCGGATGAATTAGAAGCTATTGAAGAAAGACATGGATTTTCCATAAAAATATTTATTTAAAATAAAATATTATGCATAGTCCTCTGGGTTGGGCTTGGAGCTCTTTTTCTTTAACGAGACATATTTCTCTGTAATATTGTTAATGCATTTAAATGCAGTGAGAGGAACGAAGCAGAAGAACTCTTGTCCAGCTATCTATATTTCCACAGACAAGGCTGAAATAGGCTATAGACTATACACAGTGCATGGGAAACTGAGGGCAGCCCCATTTCCAAATGTTTTAAAATAAACTCAACACACACTGTGCATGGACGTGAATGTGACGTGAACAGTTACATCGGATTATCTCCCAGATGATCTGATTTAATAATTAGGCTATTAACTATCTAGACCAAAACATTGTATTCCTTTTTTTGTAAGATACCTTACATTTGCTTAAAGGGTTAGTTCAGGATTTTGGACATATGGCCTGATTCCCAAGTTAGCCTGAGTGTTATTTATCATTGGAGACAGTTTTCAACACATTTCATTCAGTCCTTCTAGTTGCAGAGTTGGCTCGTGCTAGGCTAGCGCACGGGATTGGGGTCAAGCAGAGCTGCTACTAAAACAGTCTTACCCACTCCACAGTACACCCGAGGCTAATCAATTATAACGCTAGACTATCGATGTAAATGTCTGTGTTGATAGAATAATGTTAGAAATAAAAACAACCTCGCATTGCATGAATTGTCGCATTTTGAGGGACTACTTTCTCAGCAGAAGCGGAATTTTACTTTGCTATGTAACCGAATCACTACAGCAGAAAGTAAACAGAGCAGCATGGGACAGAAACTGAAACGAACGACTAGGCAACATGGTGCGTCAGTGTGCATCCAGGAATTGTACAAATAAACCCTACAGATGGACACCACAAAGTTTCCACAAATGTCCAGTGCAAGATCCAGAAAGGACGCAACTGTGGCTTGTTGCTGCTGGCTTGGACATCAGTACACCGGCGGAAACTGTTCGCGAACGGTGTATTTGTAGCGATAATTTCAGACCGGACGACTTCGAGAAAATAACAATAAGAAATCCCTGAAAACGAATGCGGTGCCATATCCGTCTTTTCAGATGCACCAACAGGCACTGATGAACAGGTAATAACTTTTGGTAGGCTACTCTAGCTAATAGCTTGCCCCTTTCATAATGTTAGCCTACTGATAGATTGATGATGACATGCATTTTGGAGAGTGACAACGTTAGCTAATGGTATAGCTACAGGTACCTGATGGGCTAATTGCAAACTCCCGTTGTTCTGTCCCGGTCCTCTACTGCAGCTCCAGCGGGGGCTGTCCGTCTCTAAAGACGCTCTTTCTCTTTCTGCCCTTTGAGCATCCATCTCTCCCAGTTCTTCATCAGTGTATTCCGGCTCGTACAGGTACGGTTTGGCGGATACAACAAATTCCTCATAATCATCTTCAAAAGCAGACGCATCGCTAAGTCCTCCAAACGTGGCCATATCTTGTTTATTGAATAGGCTAATACAATTCCTTCGTGCACTGTAGGCTACTCTGCGTCTGTAGTAATGACAGCGGCAGGTGAAATACCTAGATCCGGTAACCTAGGTATCAGTCCGCCGCTGCCGCATATAAACACTGCTGCTGAGACACACCAAGTCTCTCAAAATGCAATATGCAAGGTTGGTTTTATTTCTAAAATTATTCTATCAACACAGACATTTACATCTGTAGTCTAGCGTTATAATTGATTAGCCTCGGGTGTACTGTGGAGTGGGTAAGACTGTTTTAGTAGCAGCTCTGCTTGACCCCAATCCCGTGCGCTAGCCTAGCACGAGCAAACTCTGCAACTAGAAGGACTGAATGAAATGTGTTGAAAACTGTCTCCAATGATAAATAACACTCAGGCTAACTTGGGAATCAGGCCCTATGTCCAAAATCCTGAACTAACCCTTTAATATGATGTTAATATGAAAAACAAACTAAAATTTTTTTTTTTAGTTTTTTTTTTTTTTTAGTTTTTTCACATATTCATCCCGCCCCCCCGCCACAACTCCGCCCCACAGTTTGAAAACCACTGATCTACACCAAAACATTTTATTACTTTTTTGTATGATAACTAACATTTGCATATTATGATGTTAATATCAAACACACAAACTAAAATAAAAAAAAATATATTTTTTTTGGAGGGGGCCCCCCTGGCGGTCGGGGGCCCTAAGCGGCCGCTTGGTTTGCTTATGCCTCGGGCCGGCTCCATTTGCAGACGCTACGGCACCATTCTGGCAACAGGAAATATGCAAATTCAGCGATTTTGATAATAAAATTATTTAAATTATTGGAATTGTACGTAAATTAAATTTAGAGCACAGATCAGTAGACAAATATCATTATATGTAAATATATATTCATGTTCTCATTTGTTTTTTCTTTTCATGATGACAGGGGAGGCTCTGCCTCACCTGCCTCCCCTGACCGCACGTCACTGCATAGTAAATACATGCTAGCAAACACAGTAATAATAATAATACATTTAATTTATAGGCGCCTTTCAAGGCACCCAAGGTCACCTTACAGAGCATAAAATCATCATAAAATCATTAAAAACAAGACATTGTGGAAAAAACAGTTTTGAACAGGTGAGTTTTGAGTTGTGACTTGAAGGTTGTAATGGTGTCTGACTGTTTTATGTGTGGGGTGAGGGAGTTCCAGAGCCTGGGTGCTGAACAGCTGAATGACCGGGCACCCATTGTGCTGAGGCGTGATGTGGGGATGGATAGTAGTCCAGCAGAGGACGAGCGGGAGGGAGTGTATTCTTGGAGGAGGTTGTAGAGGTAATTGGGGGCTAGGTTGTGGAGAGCTTTGTAGGTGAGGAGTAGGGTCTTGTATTGGATGCGGTAGGGTACTGGGAGCCAGTGAAGTTGGATGAGGACAGGGGTGATGTGGTCAGATGATTTGGTGCGGGTGATGATCCGGGCGGAGTAGAGGGTAGGGTAAATACAATTATTCCCCTCTGTCTTTAAACATGATTTGTTATGCAGAAAAATTAAACAATCTGACTACTTTTAATTTGTCTCCAAAGTTCGTCAATATACAATGAAAATTGGCATGTTGTATTGATGTAATGGCATGGCCTCAGTTACATAGTATATCACTATTGCCAGCAGGTTGTACAAGGCTTTTTAATGGGAGCAACTTGTGATGTTTTGACTAATAGTAGTCTATTTAAGATGAATATAAGCATTAATTTGCAGCAGTGGTGGGTATGCACCTGACACGTCTAATATTGACTTGCTCTGAAGAGCTAAGGGGAACAGTAAAGTCAGTTGTGGTAAGTCTCTGTGGGTTCAGTGCCAGTGACCCCGAGTAATAGTCATGTGATCCATTGTTAATTTAATATCGATTATAGCCACTTTAATGACTCTTAAATAACTCCCAGAGCAGCTGGTATAATGATCACTGTAGATGGCTGCCAGCACGGTATATGAACAATGATCTCAAATGTCACAAGTCTATTGAAAATACCATGGAACATCAAACGCTGACTTAGACAACGCTAAGTGAATTTGTTTATGTGAGTAGAATCTATATGACTCATATTGCATGCACTTTGGCGGCATATTATTGAGTGTTAATTGAGGTAGACCAGGCTTGAAATTGGCATCCAAATGAAATGCAAAAGAAGTAAGACGTTGCCAAATATAACGGCACACAACAATGGTGAACAAAGCAATGTTGTCAAGTGGAGCTTCGGCAGACAATAATATCACACTGATCAGATTATTTGGATTAAGGACTTGTTTGCATGACATTTGGCCACAAAAGAGGATTAAATAACAATGTTTTGCATCTGAGCTTTGATAGACCATTTTCTCTGCAACAATTAAAGCATATACAGTATGTAAGCATATACAGTATATGCACACACACACACACACACACACACACACACAGAATACATAAACCTCAATTGGTATATCATCAATACCTTTGGCTTTTCCCCATTTGACTTTAAATAATGGATTTATACCTCATATAATAATTAATACCAGCATTTAGCCATGCCACTTTGTTTGTAACAATTTATCTTTAATTTGGGGTTTTGTTGAACACACATCCCTATACAAGCTCAATTATCAAATATATTGTTGTCAGTGGTAAACAATAATAGTCCTGTAAAACCATCCTCCCATCTTTTAATTTGTAATGATGTTTCATGGATCACTGTGCCATCTGAGCACAGCACCTCCATAGGTCGATACTGCATATGTACAGTATCTCACAAAAGTGAGTACACCCCTAACATTTCTTCAAATATTTCATTATATCTTTCCATGCGACAACACTGAATAAATGACACTTTGATACAATGTCAAGTAGTCAGTGTACAGCTTGTATAACAGTGTAAATGTACTGTCCCCTCAAAATAACTCGACACACAGCCATTAATGTCTAAACTGCTGGCAACAAAAGTGAGTACACCCCCAAGAAAAAATGTCCAAATTGGGCCCAAAGTGTCAATATTTTGTTTTGCCACCATTATTTTCTAGCACTGCCTTAACCCTCTTGGGCATGTAGTTCACTAGAGCTTCACAGGTTGCAACTGGAACCCTTTTCTACCCATTCATGACGACATCAAGGAGCTAGTGGATATTAGAGACCTTGCGCTCCTCCATCTCTCGTTTGAGGATGCCCCAAAGATGCTCAATAGGGTTTAAGACTGGAGACATGCTTGGCCAGTCCATAACCTTTACCCTCAGCTTCTTTAGCAAGCCAGTGGTCGTTCGGAGGGGTGTTTGGGGTCGTTATCATGTTGCAGTACTGCCCTGCGGCCCAGTTTATGAAGGGAGGGGATCATGCTCTGCTTCAGTATGTCACAGTACATGTTAGAATTCAATGAACTGTAGATCCCCAGTGCTGACAGCACTCATGCAGCCCCAGACCATGACACTCCAACCACCATGCTTGACTCTAGGCAAGACACACTTGTCTTTGTACTCCTCACCTGGTTGCCGCTCCACACTCTTAACACCATCTGAACCAAATAAATGTATTTTGGTCTCATCAGACCACAGGACATGGTTGCAGTAATCCATGTCCGTAGTCTGTTTGTCTTCAGCAAACTTTTTGTGGGGTTTCTTGTGCATCATCTTTAGAATAGGCTTCCTTCTGGGACAACAGCCATGCAGACCAGTATGATGCAGAGTGCGGCGTATGGTCTGAGCACTGACAGGTTGACCCCCCCACCCCTTCAAGCCCTTCAGCAATGCTGGCAGCACTCATACGTCTATTTTCCAAAGCCAACCTCTGTGTACGACGCTGACCATGTGCACTCAACCTTCGTAAACTGGGCCGCAGAGTGGTATTGCAACATGATAACGACCCCAAACACACCTCCAAGATGACCAGTGGCTTGCTAAAAAAGCTGAGGGTAAAGGTTATGGCCTGGCCAAGCATGTCTCCAGACTTAAACCCTATTGAGCATCTTTGGGCCATCCTAAAACGGGAGATGGAGGAGCGCAAGGACTCTAATATCCACCAGCTCCTTGATGTCGTCATGAATGGGTAGAAGAGGGTTCCAGTTGCAACCTGTGAAGCTCTAGTGAACTACATGCCCAAGAGGGTTAAGGTAGTGCTGGAAAATAACGGTGGCAAAACAAAATATTTACACTTTGGGCCCAATTTGTAAATTTTTTCTAAGGGGTGTACTCACTTTTGTTGCCAGCAGTTTAGACATTAATGGCTGTGTGTCGAGTTATTTTGAGGGGACAGTAAATTTACACTGTTATACAAGCTGTACACTGACTACTTTACATTGTATCAAAGTGTCATTTCTTCAGTGTTGTCCCATGGAAAGATATAATGAAATATTTGAAGAAATGTGAGGGGTGTACTCACTTTTGTGAGATACTGTATATATGTATTTGAGCACACATCAAAATGAAAAAAAATTCTAACAAGGACAATTGAGATTCCAAATAGATCTCCGTTATATCTGGCATGAAGAATAGAATAAGGAAATGAGAAACAAATGCATTTTTAGTGAGGACACTTCTCAAACCGTGAACAGTTCCTCTTGGGAAATTCAAATCTTTTAAAGTGGGATCTCAGTCCGAGGTGCTGAAATCACCACCGCGCCCTGTGGGCTCCTGGAACGTGATTATGAATCTCAGAAGTGATTCCCAGGAAATGGGCCATCCATTCACACATGCAAGTTTCACTCCCAGCTTCACCCAGCAGGTTCTCAGTGATCACAGGAGGGTGTCCACAGACTGGGGCTCAGGGCAGAGAAGCCAAGAGCAGATTATCAGTTAGCTTTTGATCTGTCTTGGCTGGGCTGCATGTGGGAATATATGAATTTCTGTTCTCTTTTTTATATACATACATTCTCCACCTTCTTGGTTTTCACTGCATAAATCCTTCCATTTGAGTGAACAGCTGACCTCTCTGGAGCTTGAGAGGTCTTCGCTGCTCTGTGGGCATTGGCGGTATGAGCATCCCATGGCGAGCTCATGTTTGGTTACTAGGCAGATGTTATTAATATTTAAAGACGGTGTTCTTGTGCATGTTGTGGTGTAAACTGCACTTCTTCAGTGGTCCAAAGGATGTGTGCTCCCCTGGGATAAGGATGGGAGTCTCCTCCAAATGCATGGATCCTTCCTCTGCCATTGTCTCTCACACACACACACACATACACACACACACACAGCTGACAGAGTACATAGAAACCCTCTTACTGTGTGTTTGCTTATTCATGTTCCACAGCCCCGAAAACCCTTAAAACAGATACAGAAAGAGACTCTTAAGCTTTTTCGGGGGAGCATGTTTGGCATTTTTTATGTTGTTTTTAGCTCATATGCTCATAAGTATTTTGTATAAGTAGGTTTGGCTATGTGTGATGCCTGAGTGAAGATGGTCTGAAAAGTGACTGAGTAATGAAACACCTCTCAAATCTGTTACATGGGGAGAAGGCGCCTACACGAGGTGAGGGGATAAAAAAGAACAAGTGATAAAGTGATCAGGCTGTCTAACCAATAGGAAGCTGTCAAATCTGCCCGGCAACCACAGTCAGTTTAGCAACCGTTAGCTGACTAAACGTGAGCGTTTCCCTCCCTCTGACCTTTTGTCGGTACAAGACGAGTTACTGTATTAGCTGCAGGTGCCCAGGAGCTGGATGTAGGCAGGCTGCACTGTGTATCAGAGTGCAAGTCATATCACTTTTGCATATTTAAACAAGGGGGGTAGGGAAGGGAACATGTCCACGCATACATATCCTGAGTGTTGATTATTGACTGTAAAGACATGCAACATAAGCAGACGACCAGACAACTCAATGACCTCCAGTATGACAGGGAAGCAGAACAAACACACACACGCACGCACGCACACACACACACACACACACACACACACACACACAAAATTAGTTTAACCAATTGATTTTGTCCAAAAGAAGAAATACAAGATTATAAACAGCACGTATCGTATACTGTATATATAGGCTATTTAGATTTTTTTTTATCTCACTTTAGCACATTCGTAGTCCACCCACACAGGTATTTTCACTTATGAAGCCTTATTCGACCTCTTTTCAAGACTGTGTAGGTGTACAAACTCTGCTTGATTGACATCTCTCTCACCCTTGCAACTGTTAGCACAACCCAACTTACCCCTGACCATAGATATAATCAGGCAGAGTAATTGGAAACAACTGGGTGGGTGTACAAAGCCTTTGGATACATGTCTTTTAAAGTGTACATGTACAATAATTAGACCTGACGACTCAGATATCAAGTCTCATAAAAATTATTATTTTATTATAAAAAACTGGTAATAAGATCTTTTTTAAGTGTTTGAAGGAACTAAACAGTGTGAAAATAAAATAAAACAATCTCTTTTCTATTCCTTTTTTAATGGATGTGGCTATTAGATCCATATAGTTTCTTAGACCTCTAATACAGCTTGTCTAGGAATATTAAAAGGAGAGGAAGTTAAAACTCAACAGCAGCGTGTTTGTGATTTGCACCAGCACGGCCTTTGGTTACAGATTAAAGGACAAATTGGCTCCTGCATCCTCTGGTGTCTGCGCTCCGTCTCATTGGCTCGCTTGTCCTGCTCAAGATGAAATCAAATTTAGCCAGTCAGTGGGATGCATTTTCTAACCTCTGCCGCTTGACGCATTATTGAGGAGAAATCCAAGCCAAGCAGAAAGACAGACACTTGAATAAGCCCTAGGAGGATGGTTTGCCTGGCTTGAGGAAATACTGTAGCAACGTGAGCTCTGAGGCTAACTGGAGATAAACAGAACAGAGAGCAAGGGAGGGAGGGACATAGCGGGAGGTAGGGCTGGGCAGATGAAGAGATAATGACCTCGAGGTGGAGGTCCAACCCGGTCTAACTTTTTTTCCCACAATAATTTTTCTCGGGGACAGCATACTGTGCATGTCACGTGACTTTCGAGGTTCTCTCTGTGAAAACTAAAAATATGGCGGACATTGAAAAAAAAATTCTGGGCTACCTGGAATGATCTTCGTAATGACTATAAAACAAAAGATTGTACACATTCACTGACTGAAGATTATGGATTATTATATTTTATGATTATTATATAAGTAAAATGCACATTTCTCGCTAGAAATTTTATCATAAATACATTTAATATTGATTCTATCCTAAAATATATAATTTCCCACAGGGAATAAAAGGTGAGTCCGACATGTTTTTAGTTTTCACCGAGATGAACTTGAAAGTCATATGACATGTATGCTGTTGAAAACTGTAAATAACTCAAAATTCCAAGGCCGTTTTTGTGAAACTACAACGTTTTGCCCTGAAGACCAACATACCTATTACACATGTCCCTCTGAGACTGGACTGGGATGTCTTATAAAAGAATTTCCGCCTCCAGAACACAGTTGGGGAAATATTTGGTACACTCCCAGCCTCCGGGGTAGAACCGCAATCCCAGCCTCCACTGAACTGTGGTCTAAAAATACAAAATATTTCACACCATTTTCACACTCTTGACTGTGTACAAATTTGGCTGGCGTGTGCCGCTCTCTTCCTCCCAGTCCTGCCTCCTGATGAGTCACACTAAATGAGAGTTGGGAGTGTGTGGCTCCAGCCAGGGGTTGGCGAGCATCTCCGTCTGCTCCTTGCCTCCTCCAGGCTGTATCATTTGGCTCCAGTACAGCTGACTGTCAGTTGTACTGACAGCCTGACCTTCCGGAGGCTGGCCAGCCAAATGCCATGCCACGTTGGGCTTGGCTTGGTCCCCGGGCCTGGGCCCTCAGTCATTCTCACACCCACATCCACCTCCACACCACCCCTCCCTCCTCCCTTCTTCCACGGGACACTACCTGAAGAACAGAACCATTTATTTAGTTTTCTCTTCTATTTATAGCTTTGTCTCTGCGGTGTAGTCTTGGGGGAGTCGCGTGGTGCCGTAGCGTCTGCAAATAGAGGTGCTAATATTAAACAATATAGTGCAATTACATTACACGCTGCCTCCACTGGGAGATCATCCACATTTGTTATTCGCCTTGAAACAAGAACTTCTGCAGCTGCATAGAAACAACACTTTCAGCAATGTTTCTCATTACATGTCTCTTAAGTTGCCATTAATCAGAACTATCATTTGATTGCACCTGGCAGGCATGAGAGCATTGTTAAATCCAGCTACTGAGAGATTAAAGCGCGTCGGAGACTGGAGCCCGCGCAAAGCACACTGTGTGTCTGTTGCAGGCGCTCGGAGCCTCTTTTGAAGCTTGTTATGTTATCTGGAGCTTAGCATGCACAGTGTCTCATTATGCGAGGGGATGGCAAGGCATGATAGCCCACAGTGTTTACTCTACCGGTTAACAGAGGGATCAATAGCAGCACCCGATACCATGAAAACAGGAAAATGGCTGAAGTTAGAGTTTGTCACCAACTCAAGTGATGGAGGTCGTCATAATAGTCTGACACAGGCTTTCCAAAATAAAAATGTACATCAACACAACAGATGACCCTGTCTAGCTCAAGATCAGATAGTCCAAGACGAGATGCAGATCAGCAGATCACAATAAAATTAGACAGTAAAGGAAGATGGTGGACATAATGTGGTGGCAATCAAACATTGTTGTTAGTCAATCTATGCCCCTCACACCAGCAGGCCTGATGATGACCAGTGATAACTAGAGACATGATGGTGTGTTATACTGTTGGCAAGAAGAACTTAGTATTATTCTCCTGCAAGCTAGATATGTTAAGCAAGCTTGTGTTCTTCCGAGCACAAAACTAGTAGGTCAAACTACTAGGTAGGCTTTGTTCAACACCCTGCCTGCAAAACCTTGTGTGCAGAAGCAAGCGGACGAAATGTCCATGTTAAATTTCATACTTGCGCTCTTTTTTAGATTGGAAAAATCCCTGATGAGTTCCAGCAGGTGTTATATTGTTGTTTTGTTTAACCGCGCGTCAATTCACATTTGGTATGGCACTATTGAACAAGAGGGTGACAGTGACTCCATCTATGACACTAGAGAAACGTGTCAGCCAGTGCACCAACGTGGCTTATTAATAGTTTTTGGACACCGATGGAGGTCTACGCCTCAGAGGAATAGGCTCATCTTTGACTACACAGACACTACTTCTTATCAGGGATCAAATTATTCTTGGAATCATACTGTGGAAACTATGACGCACTGAATCCACTAGTTTTATTCTCCCTCTCTCCAGCGCTTTTGCTACAGATGAGCCACAGTATGTGTGCCGTCCATGATACTGAACCGGCTGTCATGAAATTATTCTGAACAGTATTTTAAACTTGTCTTGTTATTTTGTGGCTAGCTTAATTACAGGCGGGGGAAAATGCTGTTTCAAGCTGAAGAAAGCACAGAATTTGAAGCTTGTATCGAAAGGATTGGGGGCTGTATCACTGTATCAAACGGCACATGGAGACATTTAAAAGTGCAAGGTAAAGTCGCCTCTCTTTGGCTGCAGTGGCTTGACTCACTTGAGGAGGAGGCTGTAGAAAGGATCATATCATGTTGATATGACCCCTGCAACTGCTACAGTCATGAGACATGAAGACAATCTGACATTTCCCTCTACCTTTCCTGAAGGAATCGGACAGTGTGTGTGTGTGTGTGTGTGCGTGCGTGTGTGTTTGACCAGCCGTGCACGGCCTGTAACCACAGCCTTGTTGCTCTGATGCGGGCCAGAGCGAGCCATCGGTCTTCATCGCTTTCTACGGGTGAGAACCGGAGAAGAGGTGTACAGATAAGAGTTTCTCCCCATCTGCCTCCCTCCCACACACCTTTCTCTTCACCTCACCAAGGGTGGCTCTGAAGGTAGATGATCCTGGCCCTTAGGGACATTTTTATCTGTCTGAAAACCAACCCAAAAAACTGCGAATGCAGCTCCCTTCACTTTGCTGTCAGAGTGTGTATATTCCTGCATGGAATGGTAATTAGAATTTTGTGTCACATTAGCAAGTTAAAAGGATGATTGAAGCCATGAGCATATGTGGCCATATAAAAAAGAAGTGCTTGTAGTTATTTCCAAATGTCCCAAATCTACAATATGTGTGAAATTAGCGTCTGAAAGAAGTGTTTGCAGTTGAGTTTGCCTCGCCTCCTGCTCCTGAGGTGTCAAGAACTCACAGTTCTCTCATGTGGTAGTGTGTATTACGACGGCGGTGCTTCAAAGTGAAGGATACTCGTGGAGCAAATTGATTCTAGAGGACAGTGCGTGCCGCTTTCCAACAGGGCTGCACCAAGAATGAGCATACATTAACTGAGAGAGACGTGTTTTTATACTACAGAGACATGTGTTTATAAGAATGTTTGCCACCAGTCAGGAGGATGTTCAAGCGTAATGCTTTTTTTAAAATGGGAGATTCAATGGAAGGTGGATAGGATTAGGTTATGTGGCTGTAAACGGAAGAGCAATTATTTATTCGGGGGGGGGGTGCTTTATTTCAACCCCTTCACATCTCATTTTCGCTTTGCTGCAGTTGCCATGCACTTTGGGACGTGACAACAGGCCTGAGCAGGAGCGGTGGCAGCACACTCAGCTTCTGCACATACGTCAACACGGGGCTCATAATCTACATGTCTCACCACAACCCTAGGCAAATGGATTCTTCAAATCGCGCTAATGCTTTACAGATGTCCTCGTACATGGTCGCGCAAATGCTAATGGAGCCTGGATGCTTTTCACCCCGAGCTCCCGGTTTAATGTGACCCTGCACTGAGCTGAATTTATTTAAAGGACACTGCATGATATTACTTACTCTCATGGCCTGTGTGTGTGCATATACTGTAATCCGTGTTTGATCTAGTGTGGGATTATGTTGCCTCTCATGAATGACCTGAAGCTTTTAACAAGGAAGTAGTTGCCAATGTGTGAATAACCGCTGATAGTTTCCTATTGATTTGCACTGCTAAATTATCAAAGACAATGGTGCATTACTAGTCATTGTTTGACATAAAAAAAAACAAAGGCTCGTAAAAGTGATTTAAGATGCTATATACCTATTTATAAATAATTTCCTAAAAAGCAAATAACAAATTCCAAAAAAAAAGGTCCAGGTGCAGGTCCAGACTTTCACTTTGTTAGTTTATAACCAGTGATTTGTATAACAATTTGAACTGGAACTCATTTAGTAATACATCAAAAGGAAATGGCCATTTGCCCATAAAAACGACACTGGTTGCCAGAGCTTTCTTTTTAAGCCTTGGGTGGTGTGTTTGGGTTCTTAGACTTTATCTTAAAGTCCTGCAGGGGCAACCCCACATACGCCTGTCAAAGGCTTTGGATCAATTAGTGTGCCTCATACATTTTGAGAGCCTGCTAAAATGTCTGAAAAATAAAGCTGATTGTGCTTTGACCGTGCCTGCATCAATTATTAATGCTTTGCTACTGTTTACCATTGTACTTTACAAAATACATTATTTTAGTCTGGATGTTTTTGATCGTAACTGGTTTCATGCATATTTTTCTGATAGAACACAATTGATCTTTGCAAATAATCTGTTTTCCCTTAGGAAAAACTAAGGGGTACCACAAGGATCTGTACTGGCTCCTCGACTTTTGTCACTCAACACATTAACATTATTGGCACTCCTAACACATACCTATTATACCGTTTTTTTTATACGGATGTGTTTAATCTTTGTATTTTCCAAAACGATCCATCATCCATGTTCACATCTCTGGGTTTTAAATATCTAAATAAAACATGTTTCTGTCAGAAAACTGATTGGACTGGCCATTAAGTTTGGTTTGTGCTTATATACTGTATATACACAATAGGCCTATATGATTGCAGTAGCCATACATATTGAGATGCTGAATGAGCCAAATAAAGCTCAAATTGTTTAATATTCAATGTTTAACTTTTATTTCCTCTTTAGTATCTTTAGAATTTGACCCACACTGTCTGACGATATCACACACCGGCATCAGATTGTTCCAACTTTTTGTTGGATCTTTCTACTCCATACAGTGACATGTTGAAACCCAAGACGCCTTTGTTTTTATGGCCTCATTCCATCAAACGGAAAACTTTCTAGGTGTTTCATCATTTCCTACACAGTTTCCCATAATTCGGCCTGATAATTTTAATAGCTTTTGAAACTTTGGGATGTCCACTCGATTTTAGAAATGAGGTTCTGCTGCTTGTTAAAGGATGGTGGGCTTGTGATTAAACCAAGGAACATGGATGTTGGGGGTTTCGGCAGGCATGCTATACAACCATAACGAAAGATATCTGAATAAGCAAAGTCATACTGTTCAACCATAAACTGACTTTTACTGTAACACCTTCTATTAATAATATATAAATAAATAAATATTCAGAGTTCACGGTCTTCGTGATCCTTTAGTGGCACTGAGTAAAACAGTGGTATATAATCCTCAAAGTCTGTGTATGGAGGAGGAGGCTCAGAGGAGTGATGGCCCCCTCCCCACCCACACATCCCCCCCTTCGCCCCATTCCCCCACCGCCCTCTCCTGCCTTTGTTCTCATCACAACAAGCCCCCGGAGCAGATGGTGCTCTGCTTTGCTTGGGCCCGACAGTGACAGACAGTCGCTCGCAGCCAATAGCCTGCTGGGGAATCAGCTGACTGGTCTGGACAGCGCCAGGTGTTTTGAGCGTTTTATTCTCCCCTTCTCCATCCGTAGGAGGAGCAGGCGGCATCGGCAGCAGAGCGGAGAAATATCAGGGCGACACACCGACTCGTTAGTGGGTTGCAGCAGGTTGGAGATCTCTCTGCAGACCGCACCATGCCTTTCACAGAGGCGCCCTGGGACTGACGATCGGTTGCACGAGCTACACAATCGCGGTAAACAACCGCACAGCTGAACCAAGAGGATACCTTCCCATCACCACCACCACCACCACCACCCCCTTGGCACAATAACATTGATCTTATTTAGCGTTGTGTACTGACGCGTCTATATCTGGATAAAGGACCCGTGCGTGCGCTAGGGAACGTCGGACTGGAATGCCAACAAGGTGAGACCCCCTTAGGAAAGGAAATATTGAGTTTGCAATGCTGTAGCCGGTGTAGTTTGTTTTATAGCTGATTTTTGATTTTTTTGTTGGAGAAAAATGTTTCTAGTGATTTGCAGCCACATCACATAAACCCCTTAGTCGAACGTGGTAGTAGGTAGTTGTTTTCATTCATTACACATTTCTCTGCAAGGGCGATGCAATGAGTTAGGATATGTTTAGGATGCAGACACAGTCAAGGGCATGATCTTCTTTTTCTTTAATAAATGCAGTCTGGTCTGAACTACATCACTTCAGGCTCTACAAATCGGTTTCGAATCCATATTTTAACCAACTTAACTCGCAGCCTATTGCAAATTGCAACTCATGTAACACCCCTTTTATAATGCGTCAAATGATATTCCAGTGGAAACAAACTTTGATCCCTTTGCGGTAGCACTTGCAGTGGCAGCAGGAGCCGTGTGCGTCGTGCATGCGCAACGTTGTGTGAATGTGATTTGCATGTTAATGTTAAAGTATGTCGGCAGATGTCTCGATTCCTCCCTTCTAAGCTCAGTAGCAAAAAAGAGTCTTCTTCGGGGTAGAGACAGTTCCCTGTGTTAAAGATGGTCTGGTGAGAATGGGGTTGCATTGGCAGGGGGTCTATTGTGGTCCACGAACGCTACTTCTGTCGCTGCAGCTGTTGCGCTTTTGTGTTGGAGACTGCTGACTGGCATCACTCAACTTTAGGCAGAGAGGGGACATAGGCTACTGTAGAGAAGTGAAGAGTTTATTTCCAAGGTTTTCATGCGGGGGGCTTTGCTCGTACTGTTAAGTCTCTCTGCCCAACAAGATGTATGTATTTATGACCTCTTTTAACAACATAGTGCAAGCAGTCATCTTCTCTCTGTGAACCTCTGGGTCAAATAAAAGAGTGTTGTTCCAGAGACTTGAAACTATATTTTTATGTGAAACGCCAAAGAGCTTCCACTCAATGGCTTCCGTTGTAAAATAAACTTGCTCTGCTGTCTCACAAAGCATATTCCGTTGCGAGCAGAAGGCTAATTCATCCTTCCAAACTGTGCAGAATAGGGCAGGATTACCTGATTGATTTCTTCTTGTTCACTCTTTCTCTCTCTGTCTTTACCTTACATGGCACACACACACACACACACACACACACACACACACACACACACACACACACACACACACACTCTCAAGATGTCTATTTTCTCTTTAACTTGATCATGGGGGTATAGTGTGACAACAGGGTGCGTTTTGCAAGCGTGTGTGTGTTCAGGGCTGTTAGGAGGTGACAGCAGGGCTCGTGGGAGGGGGTAAAAGGCTTCACCCCCCAAGCACCATTACATCCCATGGGTATAAAGCTCAAGCTTCAACCTTTATTCCTTGAAGAAGGGCTGGGGCATTAACCCCTTTGTCCTCCTGTGGGCCACAGGGCCCAGAGACAACAGATTCAGAAACAGTTCAGTTCACCCTGCACTCCATATGATAGGCGTGTTGCAGCCATGCACAGGAGTCATGGGCGGTTTTGTTGCGTGGCAGTTTGCATGCGTTGATATGTGGGCCCTCCACGGTCACTTACACCCAGTCAGGTACCAGGCAACAAAGAGGGATCAGCCTCCCTCACAAAACATTAATGTACACACACATCCTTCATGATCCTTGCCAGCATGATACTAGAGTATCAGAGGGTTAGGTTACTTGCTTTGCAACTGAAAGGCCGACAAGGCAGACTGTCAAACCTTATTCCGGCAGGATTGAGGCTGCATTTCATGGTGGTAGAAGTCTAGTTATTTGTAAAGGTGCTGTCACGATTTGCGTGTGTCAATGCTAAATCAGACTCAGCTTGGTGCAAACGGGAGAAAATCCATCTCCGATGTAAACAATTTTGATGGCAGTGCATAACTTTTCTTTGCATCTGCACAGCCGTTTGCTCTCTCATACCATAAGAACTTGCTCGCAGTTGTTCCACAGACATTTTCAGCCTTTTACAAATCAAATCAATCGGCTTGTAGAGAGGCCCAAGATTTGCACACAAGTGTCCGTCGAGATCTTACGTTTCCTGGTTGAAGGCTGAACCAGTTTTGAGAGGTGCAGCAATCAAGCTGCCCTTTAAATCAATACAATGAGTGTTGCTGATGTTGAAGGGGCCCAGTTGTCTCCATCCTGGGAAGACCCAATGTTAATCATCAAATGTCAAACCAAACAGTGTGTACACTGACAAGCTCACACTTACTCATACGCGCATGTATACAAGAGATCCAGCAGCGTGTGTTGAAACATGGATGTTTTTTATCCATATGTCACTTCTTATATAATGTATTTTCAACACAAATGTGGCTCTGTTTCCTCTCACAATTCCCTTGCGATAATTAAACTAGCTGCATGCACCATTTAAAAATTAAGTTCTCATATGTCAAATAGTGCTTATTCAAGACTCCACTGAGGGAGTGGAGTGTGCTATATTAAATCCTGAGAGGGATGGGATTTGGAAAACATTAGAGGCAGGTGTGGGCACGACTGAAGGGATCACGACGACCCATGTTGGGAACATTGAAGGTAAATGTCCTGATTACCTCACCACCCTTGGGAGAAGATATAGTTCCCATTCACACTATAGTCTCGGATGATGTAACTATTTGTGTGTCTGCTGGATTGTGTACTCAGAGAGGCTTTAATGTGTGTTTCTCTCTAGTTATTCTGGTGTTAACATGGAGACATTGTAGGATAAGATAACAAGAGGGAGACCGTTGAGTTTTCTATTTATATATTAGTGACGTTTTTTCTCACCATTTCTACAGAACTATACACAATACGGCTTCTTGTTGATATTCCCGTTCACTAAAGTTCTGTCGTCTAAATCAGCAGTTTGTGTCACCAGTTCCGTTCAGTCGGTTACAAGATGTGTTCATAAGCTCCCTGGGGGTACTTTATCTCACATTCTCAACATGTACATTTGTTTTCCCTCAATTCTAGATTAATACATATATTTTTTTGTAAGTGTGAGCAGATGAATTTGATTTGCTCAAAGACTAATTTTACCAGTGGGGTTACATGTACTGTAGCTCCCTAAGCAAAATATCACATTCTCACTTTTTCTCATGTCTCTCCATTTGTATCACGTTTGAGGACAGATGTTCTGGTCGATGAGCCTAGGTAAGTGTCTTCAGACTGACTTGGACAAGAATTTGGAAACCAAGCCATGAACTTAAAGGAACTTTGAGTGCTTCAGAGAGAGTGCTATAGTTTTGGGAGATATAATGATTTTGGAAAAGGGCTTTCATATTGTCCATCAGCAGGAAAATAATCTTTGATACATAAAATAAATGGATTGCTTTCAGATATGTTCAGACCCCCTACTATTTATGGTTATATTACCTTTAACCATTCGTGCCATGAATAGGTCCCCAGTTTTTGAGGTAGCCTGAGTGAGTTAAACAGCTTCACACTGATGTCTGATCATCAAGAGCAATCAAATGTAATTCCATGGGCTTGTCGGAGAATAGTAGCCATCAACAGCACACTCAGAAATCAAGTATACTTCAGACCACATGCAATAAATGCTGCAATTGGCTTTCCACAAAGACTACAGCATGATGCAGCAGGTGCAGGGGCCCCTTCCAGAGAATCAATAATGAATCCATGGAAGCCTAACTTTAAACTTGACAATATCAAATAATTGCAGAAAAACAATAGAAATCACCTCGGCATTGTATACATACATTATCTTGTCATTAGGACTTAGGGAAACATGCCGTGCAGCTGTCCTACACAGTTGTCTGCTCAAACCCACCCATGTAAGTTTAAATGCTTATTCATTTCATTGTCTTTCTTTGAAACATTTCAAAAATATCAATTATGTGCATGATTATGTATAAATATTAGGTTAGGGTAGGTATGGGATGTAGGTTAGGGAGATTAAATGAAATCTCATCACCTTGTCTAAAAGATAAAATGTTGATATAATCAACATTATGGATGGCTTAATAGAAGCTGAACTACTGTCACACCTTCAGAATAGCCCATATAACAAAGTACAGTCTTTTAAAATGGCCCAGTGGTCCTTAAGCAGGAATTGTTCAATGGTGTTGTAGGTGACAGAGTGTGTATCTAAAGCTGTTGGTATTTATTTTGAGTATCCTATTCACAGGTTCAAAGGTGGCCGTGGTTCAAACTCTTGGGTTTTCCCGTTTCCTGCCTTCCGGCCTTTGGTGTTGTGTTGCTGAGTGTTCCTCCACCTGCTGTGTTGTTTTAAGCTTTCCTGTTGCTCTGGGACACTGATCACAATGGACCTGTGAAGCCTGTGTCTTCTTTTAACTTTTTAGTTTTTGTTGAAATATGGGCTAACAGGATGTTGTCAGTGATTTTTTTTAAACTGCTCATAGTAACATCGGAACTGCATTTTTTTTTCCTTTTCACCTTTCCGCAAACCCACTTTATGCTTCATGTTTTGTCTGTCCGATGTTTAATGCGATCAGGAACTTCCTCATCATACATTCAACAATGGGGAGCACGGACAGAGCATTTACCAAATAGGGGGAGAATCTCAGATTAACCCCATTTGAGGGGGAAAAGATGAGGAAAAATGTAAGAGCAGATAATGATGTATGACTAAATCCTGTTTACAATCCTAATGCGTAGTGTAATATTCAAAAATAAAGAAAAGTAATTATGTTATCTAATGTTTTTTTTTAATATATATCAGTGGATGTATTCTAAAATCTTTGTTAAAGCTGAGATGAAGTTAAATTATTTTAATGATTGTGCTGGTACAAAAAATGAAATCATTGACAAAATGACAAACAAGCACTTAAAGAATTATCCGTAATGAGATTATTATTATATTGCTTTTAAATAAAGTGCTAAGTGACGTGTATCTCTCCCCTGGGTTTGAATCCAGTATGCTACCTCTAGCTAATCTCCACTTCAGTATCTTCATCCACAAATCCTGACTGGCGTGGGAGTCATCACCATATACTGTGCTTAAGCTTTAAAACCAGATTCTGTACCATCCATGTTTCACCCATGCTCCGCCCTAGCCCATAGGGAATCAGCAGCAGAGCAGATACGCTCCTGTCTCCCTGGTGCTGTTGCCAGGCAGTTTGCATTAAGATGAATTAGTCAGCTCTCCTGTTTGAAAGCCTCTTAAATGCTATCTTCTTAAGCTGGTGTTGTCCATAAAGCTGGGTGTGATGGAGAAGGCTAAGGTACTGTGGTGTTGCCGTATGGCTCTACTCTAGATGGGGTGCCTTCTTAAGGAAGCAGACTTAAATAAGTGTTGCTGTTAGAGACTACAAGTACACAGCTTGTTAAAGAGGTGCTGGCAACCTAATCCGTTTAATAAGCAATGGTGAGGGACATAAGTGTAACAAAGACATATCATGTCTTTATACAGTATTCACTAACAGAATGATTGTGACTGGGACATAAAAAGTATAGTTTACTCCAATCATCATCTGTAATTATGTCAAAGAGTCCTGAATCATGCAGGCAGCTCTACCCAATCATCCTGGAAAAATCCTAGGCATGCCGAAAACTTTTTTTTTCTTGTTTGCCCTAAATTCAGAATGCTGAAGACATTGCATTAAAAATTAAGACGTGCATCTTTTTTGCTTTCTCTGAGGCATGGCACATACTTAAATCTCGTACTGTTTAATGATGTTCGGAAAAGCTAATGATCGAGTCCTTATGGGCCTGTTGGATAGATGAAAGCCCTCAGTGGAATTTGATCTTATTCCAAAGTAGTTCAGCAGTGTTCTGTGCAAGCATTGTAACGAGCTGAACTTGCATTTTCTAAAATCTGTTGATGCTGCACATGTTCACAGTCTCACAAGGATGGTGGAGAAGCAGTTGTTGTTTTTAGTCAATCTTCTGTCCGAGGTAATTGTTACATTTATAACAAACATGAATGATTTTGTGATAATTTAGTTATTGTTGTTTAAAAAAGACCAACATGCGACAGTCATGGTTGCTGCTTTGTGAACCTTTACCTGTGTACACTGTACAGTACTGCTTTAAGCTAAAAGCAAACGTAAACATGCTGATGATTCTCACAGTAGCTAAAGTACCATGCAGATGTTTAGCAGCAGTTATGTTCTACATGTTCACCATTATAGTGAGGAAAGTGTTTTCATTAGTTTTGCAGGTATTTGATTATAAACCAAAGTATTACACAAATTAAACATTTGACCTGATGGTGTTATCTAATTCCATTGCATTCCATTAAATAGTTGCTGAAATATTTCACTTAAAACTACAAATGTCAACCTTATGCAGGCTCTATGGTATATGCATTTTGGCACAAAACTTTGTGTCAATAATTTCAATAGTGGTTAAGATATTTCAGCCATAAGTAATGGACCAAACAACAGACATAATGACAGACTGACATTGGTAACCATAGGTTTACCAAATAATTTGAGGATCACTAAAGTCAGTAGGATTGTTCCTCTGGGGAACATACTGCTAGCATGGCTATAATTTTGTTTATATATTTACAATATTTGATACAGTCTTCATTAAAAATGTAGGGTAGACACTGTATAATGACATATATGCTTTTGTCTTTTTCTCCAGATTATTCTGCAACTCCAGGACATTGATGTAAATCTCCACCATTTGCATCAACTGCTGACCATTTCACTTGATTGAAAGACCTAATCAGTGGAAAGTTTGGTTGATGACTGTAACATACTCTCTCCCAAATTCATCAGCTCCTCCTCCTGTCCTTCTCCAGCATGGCTAGAAGGAGGATAGATGTTTTTTTCTTAGGCCTAGTTTATACTGGTCTGACCTTGGGATCGAAAGGACTATCCTTCATCCAGAGCAATGAGTGCCCCCAGCTGTGTGTATGTGAGATCCGGCCTTGGTTTACCCCCCAATCCACCTACAGAGAAGCTATCACCGTGGATTGCAATGACCTTCGCTTAACACGCATACCAGGGAACCTCTCCAGTGACACTCAGGTTCTCCTTCTTCAAAGCAACTACATTGCCAGGACCAATGAGGAGCTGGAGCAGCTCTTCAACCTGACTGAGCTGGACTTGTCCCAGAACAACTTCAGTAGCATACGGGATGTTGGCCTTACCAATATGTCACAGCTCACAACGCTTCATCTGGAGGAGAACCAGATCACAGAAATGCCCGATTACTCCCTGCAGGACCTCAGCAACCTGCAGGAGCTCTACATCAATCACAATCAGATAAACACCATCTCTGCAAATGCCTTCTCTGGGCTCCACAACCTGCTCAGGCTTCACCTCAACTCTAACAAGATCAAGACCATCATCAGCGCCTGGTTTGAACCTACACCCAATCTAGAGATCCTCATGATTGGGGAGAACCCTGTTGTTGGTATTATTGACTTTAATTTCAAGCCACTGGGCAACCTCAGAAGCCTGGTTTTGGCTGGGATGGATTTGACTGACGTACCAGGAAATGCCTTTGTGGGACTTGACAATCTTGAGAGCCTTTCTTTTTATGACAATAAACTGGTCCGAGTTCCTCAGAGAGCCCTTCAGAAACTACCTAACCTTAAGTTCTTGGATTTGAACAAAAACCCAGTGCACAAAATTGAGGAAGGAGATTTCAAGAACATGCTGAGATTAAAGGAACTGGGTATAAACAACATGGGAGAGCTGGTTTCCATGGACAGGTATGCACTGGATAACCTTCCCGAGCTCACAAAGTTAGAGGCTACCAACAACCCCAAATTCTCCTACATTAACCGTCAGGCCTTTCGTGATGTCCCAGCCTTGGAGAGTCTAATGCTGAACAACAATGCCCTAAATGCCCTCTACCAGTCCACAGTGGACTCTCTCCCCGATTTGCGTGAGATCAGCATCCACAGCAATCCTCTGCGCTGTGACTGTGTTGTCCAGTGGATGAGCTCCAACAAAACCACTGTCCGTTTTATGGAACCTCTGTCCATGTTTTGTGCCATGCCACAAGAAGTAAGAGGAATGCATGTGCGGGAGGTTCTGCAAAATAATTTAGCAAACCAGTGTCTGCCCCTGATTTCCCATGATACTTTCCCAAGCCATCTCAATCTTGACATTGGTATGACTGTGGATTTAGACTGCAGAGCCATGTCACAGCCTGAGCCTGAAATCTACTGGGTGACACCAATGGGGAACAAGGTTGTGATGGACACCCTGTCTGACAAGTTCAGCCTCACCAATGAAGGAACATTGAGAATTTCTCGTATCCAAGTAGAGGACTCTGGCAGATACACCTGTGTGGCTGAAAATTCAGAGGGAGCTGATACAAGAGTGGTAGCTATACGGGTTAACGGCACTCTGCTAGACAGCACTCAGCTTATGAAGATCTATGTCAAACAAACAGAATCTCACTCTCTCCTGGTCTCCTGGAAAATAAACCCCAACATAATGACCTCTAACCTTAAGTGGTCATCTGCCACGATGAAAATAGATAACCCACATATTACTTACACTGCCAGGGTACCTGTGGATGTCCATGAGTACAACCTTACGCATTTACAACCAGCAACTGAGTACGAAGTGTGTCTCACCATCTCCAACATCCACCAACAAATGCAGAAGTCATGTGTGAATGTGACGACCAAGCAAGCAGCCTTCACTGTGAAGATATCTGACCAAGGGACTAACACTGCTCTTGCAGTAGTCATGGGAACGATGTTTGCAATCATCAGTCTGGCCTCTCTGGGAGTGTACATTGCCAAAAGGTGGAAGAGGAAAAACTATCACCATTCTCTGAAAAAGTACATGCAGAAAACCTCGTCAATACCGCTAAATGAGTTGTACCCACCTCTGATCAACTTGTGGGAGGTAGACAGTGAGAAGGAGAAAGAGGGCTCATCTGAGACCAAACATAGTCAGGTGGACACCACACGCAGCTATTACATGTGGTGAGAGCTAAATATCCAGTGGGAGATACAGAGACATGTTTCCCTTAGGAGCACAAATATACATATTTGCTTCGTTATGTAAAAACGAATTAAGTAATTTTTTTCTTTTATGTTTCCAATATGTTTTTTTTTGGATCTCTCAGACTTGCGAATGACGGACCAAGATTTACAGATCTTTAATTTAACGTATTGCTTTTGTTTACCTCTATACCATTTTGACACACAATATGGCAGCTTTGTTCAGCTTCCCAGACTTAGTTTTCACTGTGCTTTATTTTTAGGTCTTGTTTTAATGAACACAGCATGAGCATTGTCACGGATTCAGCATACGCGAGCACAGGAAAAGCTGATATCCAATCTGTTATTTTCACACGATTCTCTGGCAGAACTGTTAGAGACTGCCATCTTTCTTTTTCTTGTAAAACAGTTTTACTGTTAACTGTTGTGCACTGAAATATATATATATATATATATACTAATTTGTCTATGAACTCAAATATAAGCTGACAAAGTTTAGACTTGATATACCGTCTTTTGAATAATGTTAGCAAATCCTCTGTAATGTTGTATCAGCTATGATTTAATTTACTTTTTGTACATTAAATAACAGTATGCTAATTTAGATTTTTAGTTTGCAGAGTAGCTACTGTAAACCAGCAATAGAAAAACGAATGTTATGAATTAGGTATATAGATGTAAGGCTTTTTACATTTCTTAAATATTTTGTTTCTTATTTTGCTAGAACATGTCTACAATCACCAGTTTTGTTGTGATTTACACACCCAAACATGTTGTTTAATGGGGAGCAAGTTTAATAAAATCTTCTTTCCTCATATTTTTTAAACCTTGATTTTAACACCAAGTGTCATTTTTCATAAATGTACATAATATTCATTATGTATACTGTGTATTTAATAAATATGTTTTGGAGAAACAGACATTTAGAGGTTGAAAGTAAAGGTTCAAAAGCATAGAAGCAAGAAAATAATCATCTGATATTGATATCATACAATAGGATTGTATTATTTTCAGCGCAATGAGCATAGCTGAAGTTGTAACATAAGTGTTGAAAGAGAGAATGGAAGATGCAGGCAGCAGTGTTTTCCTCCACAAAGCAATTATCAGAGAATACTTTAAATTCTAGTCCTGGTTTAATTTAATTATTGCACAATATGCCTGGAAGTACATACGGTCAGTAACTTCAAACCAAAAGTCACTTTTTTGTTCCCTGACTGTCTTAAATGTACCAGACAAAACCTTTGCATCCATCACCAAAGCATTAGAAAAGTGGGGAGAATAATGATTGAAAGTGGTGATAATATGAATAATGGACAGCTACAGCAAGATCAGAATGCAGAATTATTTGTAACAAAGTAGCCCTTCTAAAATCTGCCAAATCTGTCATGTTCTTAGCAGTTTGTACTGCTTGTGGAATAGAATTTACAGCACGTCTGAGACTGCATATTATTAATTATTGTGCCATGTTGGAGTTTCATTTGATGTAACATTAAAGATAGCTTTTCTTAGTTGCTTTCAGTATAATGACATGACATGAAACAACCATCTGCTTACTCTGTAAAAACTAGTGAGACAGATTATTTTTTTGAGTTAGTCACAACCCATCAGAGTCTCTGCAAGGTCTATATCTCGTCTACAATGCATCTTGTGGCTCAAGACGGGAGTCCAGAAGCTCTATTTGTTTCTGATGTTGACGGACAGCTCTGGGCTTTGTGGTGCAATCAAACGATCTCTGTTTAGTCTCCCCTGATAACATCTTAGTTCACTAGCATGCTCTTTCACAGGTAAAACACTACAAAACAGTTAATGAATGAGTAGCAAACCACATTTTTCTAAAACTATATCCATGTATATAAAGAAAAATACATTAATGAGGAAAACGTTTTATTCTAGCTTTTATTCAAGATTTATTCATTTAAATACGTCTTCACTTCCATGATAACTGAAAAACTCCAATCACCAATGAAGGCCAATGCTAAGGAAGACATGTTGAAAAGGGCCCTTGAGTGAAGCAATAATTAACAACCCGAACATTTAAAAAAAAATCATAATGTCTGCTTAAAGCTACATTACAATGTGCTATACACATATGTAATAACTGTTTACGAATACCTTTGCATCGAATTAATACATTACAAGAGAAGAAGTGTTCATTGATACATGTTACAGATAAAGTCTATTGAATCTAATGTCACACTACTGAAAAAATGCAGATGCTGAAATGGGTTGAACACCATTTCCCACTTTTTTTTCTTCATGTATAGAGATGTCATGACATGAGACAAGAAAATTGTCAGTGAATGTCATGGAGCCTTTAGGGAGGCCTGTGTCCTGTGCTGAGAATGATGGACAGAGGAGGACAAAGCAGCCCGCAGTCTGGCATTTGTTAAAACCTGCTCATTGAAACTGCTACTTTGAAAAAATCCACTGGCGTCCTTTTAAGTGCTCAGAGCGACCAAGCCTTTTTCGTCGTCTCAGTGGGTAGCCCAGTAACAGACTGGATATCAGCACATTGAGACAGCTATCAATGGAAGCTTTTTCAAAGAATGTCCCCAGAGCCTGCGCCACGTCCCTTCCCAGTGGCCTGTTTCCATGACAACCCCTCCTTCCATCCACCTGCAGGTGCTGGCAGCCAAGTAAGAGAAGTCCCCAGACTCTATGTGTAATACCAATGACAAGGTCAAAACCCCGCAGGTGGGAAACCATAAAAACATCATGTAGGCTTTCAAAGGTGTAGAGTGAGAAAAGCTTCATCGTTGCACTGAAGCTGAAGTAGAATGGCACAGAGTGATCCTCAGCTGGACTTTATTTATCTTTTTACTACTGGCAGGCTTGAGGGGAACTGAATGCAATTCTGCAGCTGAAGACAGACAAAATGTCACAATGTGAATATTTGTAAAGTTTGGTTTTTAAAGCTAACTTCATGAGTAATTTAAACAACACTTTCTATCTACATGAGGTAAGCCATCGGTGATCACCCATGGATTTTATTCCTTCTGCTGTAACGTCCAGGTTTTTTCTTAGCATTTTGTGGGTGCTTCTTGAGCTCCTGTGCCAGTGCCGGTGGGCGACACCAATTTGTAAACGGTGACATTTAAAAATGATTAATGAGAGGCTTAAATTAACTTTTTGTCAACTAATTTGGCAGTGGCTTGAATATAACCAACATTAATTTATATGAAAAAGTTACACACTATAGCTTTTAAACAGAACCACTATTTTTCAACTGACAAAATGGGACAACCTTAAAAATAAGCAGTCTTCAAGCAGACGTCAATTTTCATGCAAATTGACGTCTGCTTGATACTTCATACCATAAGTTGGTGGTATGAAAATGGGGTTTTGGGTTAGGATTGTGACATTCTGTTGTTCTGGCCTCAACTCTCTGCCTTAAAATGTGTGAGAGCGCCCACAGCATTCAGTGGGGGCACCGCAGTGTTGAGAGAAATGAATCAAAATGTAATCTTTGTGCAGTAAGAAGGCAGGAGGCAAGCCTGAGCACCAAACTGCAGCTCTCTTTCCACTTAAAGCCAAAAAGATTGAGCATCTGCTTGAAGAGCTGAGGATAAAGCAAAGGCGGGGTACACATTGGTTTAAAGGAATACTTCAACATTTAGTTCTTTAAACTTTTTGCCTCATTCTCCAGCTCAAGAAAAGGTGACAGAAACTGTAGAAATGGGCGAATGACACTAATCCAGGTTAGGTTAGCTCAATCACTGGTGGGGAGCATGTCAAAAGATACATTTAACAACATCACTAAACACTCCTGTGTGCTTGTTGGGACTTGTTTATTTACCACCTTATGTTGCGCTCTATATTTTTTACACTTTATATAATTTTAAACATACTGGAAGGAAACCATGAAGTGTGTGATGGTTATGTATGTATTGTATTATAAAATTACATAAAAAAGTACCAACAAGCACACAGGAGCGTTTAGTGATGTTCTAAAGTTTATCTTTTGTTCTGCTAAAAACATTGAACTATTCCTTTAAGCTTTGAGGACAGGAGGAGAGTGAACTCAAATTAAAGCTCACTGTTTACGTGCATGGCCACACGGCTCTCCTTAATGGTCTTAAACACCAGTATGCATTTGATGACTATAAATTATATCATGCTAAAAGGCCAGCTAAAAGTTACCAAGCAAAAACATATTTGGCTACCTAACTTACATACTTTTTCAAGCTGTAGCCTATGTTTTCCTTTAAATTGAAAGAGAAAATATTTTTAAGCTGAAAAACTAACCAATGTGTTTGGCAATTATACTAAACAGAGGATGTTCTAGTCATACATAACTTTTTTTAATATCAAATTCAATCCCACAAACTATATAACCTTGGCCCATAGGTTGCAAATGTGGGCGAGTCAGCGAGTTAGCCAGAGATAAAACACACTGCCTTATCCATGCAGAAGTGCATAAAGTATATTCAGAAATGGGTGTCTGGGGGATCATTAGCTCTTATGTTAACACCATGCTAAGTGGTAGTTGGCAGCTTCAAAGTAGGAGTTGAAATATTATGCATCAGGTTTATCACATGATCTGCATATTCAAATTTGAGTGCATGGATATGTTCCCATCTTCAGGTTGCCAAACAGAACTACTTTGTGGTTTAGGACTCACACAGTTGCCATGTGATGTAGTGGAGCATGTACAACAACAATATGGGCAGTGCAGCTCATTTATACAGCAAACAATGAAATGTTAAAGACTGGTGTTTATGAGCAATTAGCTTGTGACTTGAGCTTCCCAAGAGCAGCCAATGCATAAAAAAGACACAAGTTTGTCAGATAGTGCTAAATATAACAATAAAAGCAAGCAAGCAAAACCATCTGGTATCACTGCTGCCAGCTGGGACTGAACATTCTGTCTGGCAGGCAATAAAAAAGCCTATACTGAACTAATTCCAAAATATGATCCATACTAACGTCTTTTTACAGATGTATTATTAGATTCACAGACGTAGTCATTGGTCTATAAGTTGTTTTTTCATAAAAAAGCAATTATGCTGTGCACAAGCCTGTCAACTTTTAGAGCATTCCGCAAAACAAAATGGCTTCTCATAAAGCCGAAACAATCAACCCTGCTTTTATATGAAACAGTCAGCATGAAAACTTTATTCTGCTATCTTGCTACCATGTAACATACACCAACCACTGTCGGTCAAGCAGAAATAGCCACTCGATTTGAGTCCTAATCAATGGAGATGGAATATGAAAGGTATATTAACTTAACATCTTCCTTTCATTACAATAATGACATGCATTGTAGTTTAAACTCCCAAAAGGTTGCCAGTGACAGTGGAACTGGTGACATTTTCCAAGTGCTTTTCCTCTCAAAGATTGACTTTGACACATGTTTGCCTTTTTGCTGTTTTTACAACCAACTTGATAATGTTTTAAAATGTGACTGTTCAATATTTAAACCAGGTTTTTCCTCTTGAGGTTAACAGCTTTAGTGCAGAAAACATTGTTGTGTATATTTATTGGGCACAGTGCACCCTTGCATAAATAGCCACAGTTCAACCATTAAAGTTGAAATGATAATGTCTTAAAACATGTTTTACAAGAGCCTCCACCTATACTGAGTACAGTCATGGGGCACACATGAAACAGAAAAGCAAAAAGCATAGCTCATTGTAATCCATGCAGCACTCAGCCTTTTTAATGGTCCAGAGTGCCCATGCCTCCTCGCTATTTTTATTTGGACAATGTGATGAGCTCCACTGTTAAAGAGGAGACGATCAACAGGGTCCAATTGAAGGTTACCTCACACAGATTGCTTATACAAGGGAATGAGTACTGTATGCATAGCCAAAGCTATCATAGCTTCTTGCTAGGTGCAGCGATCACGCAGGGACCTGCTTTGGTTATTTTCATTATTCTGTGAAGAGTGTGGGTGTGACTTCACACCTCTACCTGAGAGCAACTGGCTGCGCTGCAGATACAGCACGTGTGATCTTGTTCTCTAATATTCCCAAACTCTCACACGTACAAAGATAGATTTACCACTAACAAAGTGCTCTTACCCAGCAAGCTTTTGATGGATGGCTCTGTGCAGACGGTGATGAAGTTTGTGGTAAAGATGTTTTAAAGAAGAAATTGTTTGGTCGCCAAACGATGATGCCTAATGACTATGGGGATCCCTATCCCTTTTTTGTTAAATATGTTTTACTTATCCAGTAAAATATCTTGGTCACAACATTATGTATAGATATTCATGGGTCTAAGATGATGGATCTTACTGACTTTGCTGATCTTGCACAATCATTTGACATGTTGAATGAAATGCATCATAAAACTAGCCTGGAAATCCAAACCCTGATATCTTGAACGATAGAGGGTCTGGCCATGATCAATAGTAATTTCCAACTCAAGGGGCAGCTCCTACTCGTGCATTTCGAATGCCACTGCACGCAGTTGGATAGCACTACAACCAATCAGAGCGATGCACAAGGTGACGTATTAAGCCCTGTTCGTTTAGCGAACAGCTGTTAAACTGTTAAATTAAACTTTTGCCGTGGTCGGTCAACAAAACAGAACATTCCACTTACTTGCTAATGAAAGATTTGAGTGCCGTCTTCCAAATCGTAAAGGTTCGAGGCCAAAGCAGTCTCAAACTCACACAATATATCCGCAGCCATCTTTGATGTTTACTATCACGGCTTCAACGTTGCATGCACGTCATTGTCGTCATCCGGTTACATCCGCCCCAGAGCACCATACAAAGGGCTTTGGCGTGCCCATATTAGACAGAACCAATTGAAACGTGAGCCCGGATTTCTGGTCTTTTTGAAAAAGCTTCAATGGAGAGTGTCCAGACCAATGAGGGGCGACTCGTAATTCGTAACTCAACATTTGTGGCTTTGATTGAGAAGTCTTTACACCTATTATAGATTGACATTTTATGACCTCGAGACACTGATTTCCCTCACAGAATGATTTCTAATAACTTTGGTTATCCTTCATCTAGCGCCTGGCCAATACTATATTGATTTTTGCAATACTTGGCCAAAAACCTACAAAACCTGACATAGCATTATTTTGCCATCAACCTCACCTTGTGTTTAGTGTGAATAATGAGCAAATGTTAGCCTGCTATCAGGCCAGAGTAATATGTGAACATGACAAACATATTTGCTAAACATCTACTGGTTAGCGTTTTCGCAGTAAGCATGTTAGCATGCTGATGTTTAGAGCAGTGAAATACTAGGAGTCTGTGGCCACGTATACATTACCTCTTTTAATTCCTTCGTGACAAACTGTTTCTTGCCCCAGCCGATAGCAAATATTTGCACAAAGGATTATATTGGTTAGGTTACATTACATCCAGGAACATAATTAAAGTTTCCTTCCATTGTGATCCAGGGGGCACCTTGTTACTGACAGGTTTTCCTACTGCAGCACTGGACCTGGACATACCAGCAGGCTTGAAATGGCACAGTGAACATGTCTTTTAAACCAAGCTAAATGCAAGCAGTCTCTCCACAGCACAAAGGGTCCTGCTGAGAAAGTGTTCGCCGGTGATTACACCCGATGATTTAAAACACACCGACCCACAAGCCTGATATGTGGGAGCAGACAAAAGGTATTGATTGGATTGTGAGAATGGAGCATTGTGAAAGAGATTCAACATCTCTACAAGGGAACACGCCTGGCTGACGCTGGGCATTGTTTGCTGGAGATGATGCGTTGCTGTTATATCCTTGTACTCAGTTAAACATTCTCAAAACCTGGGTTACTGCATGTTTTTCTAATGAGAGTGAACGCAATAGAGAAATGCGAAGTCCTCAACTGCACCTGGACATTTTGTAACCCTCTCTTTTTAAACCTGCGATTTGAACCGGCCTTACATTCTAAATCTTAGTTAATCCGAATAACTTGAAACCATGAAGGATGCCATATTGCTTTCCTTGGATGCCAGTGTTCACATAAGCTGGCTACATTTGTGAGAACTATCATATTTCTCAAATAAAATGATGGGTTATGATGATTGCTACCTCAAGCAGGTAGTCAGTGTACCTTTCTTAAAACTGTCACCGTTGTATAATTAGTGGTGAGTTTAATTTTAAACAATTCTGTACAGTTCTGTATAGCTCAGTTGGTAGGGCGTCCCCCCCATGGGCCTCAGCCAGCAGCGGACCCGGGTTCGATTCCAGCCCGCGGACGTTCTCTGCATGTCACTTTCAACTCTGTCTCTACCCTGTCAATAAAGCATAAAAATGCCAAAAAAATATCTAAAAAAAATCAAAAATCTGTACAGTTCTGAATATTTATTTTAATTAATAAACTGCCACAAATAATACACCGAAGTTATGATTTAGGTTGTCACACATAACAAGAGCATTGCTGGTGAGTGAGAAATTGCATTGAACGTAGACCGACCCCACCAACACAGAGTAAGATTCCTGACATTTTCCTCAAATTTGACTAAAGAAGCGTAATATGAAAACATTAATGGAATGTTCCTAGAATGTTTTATATTTCAAAGAGCGTTCCTACGGTGGCGCTGAGCATTCACCAAATAAAAAAAAGTTTCAGAGCAGGATCTCGTAATTACGAGATAATATCTCGTAATTACGAGATAAAGATCTCGTAATTACGAGATAAGGATCTCGTAATTACGAGATAAGTATCTCGTAATTACGAGATAAAGATCTCGTAATTACGAGATAAGGATCTCGTAATTACGAGATAAGGATCACCCTCTCATTCATCGATAACGATGTCTGTGTGTGTGTGTGTTTGTGTGCAGACGAGGTGAACCTAGCCATAGGAAAACGTAGGCAATAGCCTTGGTTTCCGGACTAGATACAATGGGCCCCATAATCAATACAATTATTTTAAATATCTGTTTACTGTTCATTCATTAATCAGCGATCGCATCGGGAAATGAGGGACACACTTTCACTTTGTATATGCAGTTTGTTCATTATGAGCCACCGGAGCCACCGTACTGTGTTGCCTCATCCAATCAGAATGCCCGGTGGGCTAGTTCACTTTTACCTCCTGTTTGTTACTGTATCGGAACGCAGTTTTATTGAATGCTTTGATTAAATGAAGTCGTTAAACTCGGTGTAATCCATGACTCATACAAACACATAAGAACTTTCTACAAGGAGGGCATGACAATGAGTATAGCCATGTCAACTTTGTGATATGCAGTCACTGGGACTATTCAGGAGAAAAGCCCAGTCGGACCTCAGCAGCTGATCACGGGCGTAAAGCCGAAAGTGTGTCCCTCAGTACCCGATGCGATCGCTGATTAATGAATGAACAGTAAACAAATATTTAAAATAAGTGTATTGATTATGGGGCCCATTGTAGTCCGGAAACCAAGGCTATTGCCTACGTTTTCCTATGGCTAGGTTCACCTCGTCTGCACACAAACACACACACAGACATCGTTATTGATGAATGAGAGGGTGATCCTTATCTCGTAATTACGAGATACTTATCTCGTAATTACGAGATCCTTATCTCGTAATTACGAGATATTATCTCGTAATTACGAGATCCTGCTCTGAAACTTTTTTTTATTTGGTGAATGCTCAGCGCCACCGTACGTTCCTGCAACATTAACTGTGAAGACTTAAGGAAAGTTCCAGCAATACAGCGATCAGGGACATAACGTCCTTTCATGTCAGCAGTAAAGATTATTTACAGAAATGTTACCAACCTGAGACTGTTCCACCTCTGTGTCTTTGCATCTCTGTCAAAGTTGCCTGCCAGCTTGTATCCCTGGTTCCATTCAGCAATGATATAGGGCGTCCTAAAAAAAGTCATTAAACATTTTAAATAAAAATTAGGAAATAAAAGCCATTCAATGGTCTGTAAGCATGTTATACTTTGCTATCATAGCGAGTTGTAAAGAGAAATCCACATCAATCTTAGTACAAACAGTACTTTCAGGCGCTGAGGGGCGCTAATGAAGATTACGTTTCTTGCAGCTTTTAGAGGAAGGTGTCTGCAGGCTCTTCAAGATGTAATATCGCCTTAATATCATTGTTCTAAACACCAAATCCTGAGCCATTACATCTTCTGAAATAGGAATTGTATGTCAACGTGATCTTTGGTGTGTTTGTGTAGTGCAGAACCCTTTATAAAATATAACATTAGATACAACGTTATTTTGTTCACTGTCAGGATTGATTGAAAAATATGTAGATGTATCGGAATGCTAAAGGGAAGGTTCCTCTAAAGATGCATTGAAAATCCAGCTCCTGATGGTTAGCGTGCACCCTGCGTGGTTATCCCAGAGGACAAATGTGCAGTGGAGTGCATTCATAGTTCAGTTCTTTGCTTTTGTTAGAAAAGTGTCGAAATCACAGACAGTTTTACAAATGGACCAAGACTGGATGGAGTGTGCTCTAGGGCCAGCTGAGAATTGCTTATGTTGTAGCTTTGTGTTTAGGAAATATTTAGTTAAAGAGCAAAACGTTTAGATAAATATGCGTGGTTATCCCAGAGGACAAATGTGCAGTGGAGTGCATTCATGGTTCAGTTCTTTGCTTTTGTTAGAAAAGTGTCGAAATCACAGACAGTTTTACAAATGGACCAAGACTGGATGGAGTCTGCTCTAGGGCCAGCTGAGAATTGCTTATGTTGTAGCTTTGTGTTTAGGAAATATTTAGTTAAAGAGCAAAACGTTTAAATAAATACTATAAAACTTGTTAGTTTCTTTTTTAAATTCTATGTAACATAATTGTTTTAAACTCAGAGTGGGCTGAATATGTTGTTTGCCTCTGGAGGCTGATGAACCCCCTTGACTCCGCGTTTAATTGCTTTGCAAAAAACCTTTGTCATGTGTGTGCATCACACTGTCACTGCGGTTGCCTGGCAGCAGAGGCAGGCACCCAGGAGTCTTGTGGTAAGACTGCTGCATGGTGAACTGAAGCAGGCTGAAATCATCCTCCTGCGAATTCTGATCCACCCAAATAAAAAGTTTGAATGCAGTGAAATGATATGTGTTTGTTAAAGGTGGAGTCAGCAATTCTGGAGAACGCTTGTTGTAAAAAATCACCTTTTGTCAAAATAAGTGAATATCTCCTTACGATCCACTGCCTGTCTGTACTGTGTGTTAATACGATGCTTGGCTCTGTAAACTTGCTGACTCCAGAATTGCTGACTCCGCCTTTTTTTGTGTGTGTGTGCGTGTGTGTGTGTGTGTGTGTGTGTGTGTGTGTGTGTGTGTGTGTGGGGGGGGGGGGGTTGTTTCTGTTTACTGTGAAAACACATAAAACACAATCCGTGCCTCTTTCTGGTCTAATCTGAGCATCTCTACACCCTAGTTTGTTTCCCTGCCTTTGATAGCCTTTGATAACCTCAGTGGAGCAGTCAGAAAAAAACAGCCCCTGTGAAACCTCCGGGGTCAACTCATCACAGGCATGCCTAGTCAAGCGGACAGAAGCAGATGAGGAGAAACCTTTGAACATTTCCCTTTGTACTCCACTGTCAGACGACCAGGCTGGAGTGCTGCACCCACTAGACTAGGCCACGGCACAGCGCAGCTTTTTTCCTCACAAGCAGGGAGAAGCATCGCAGCCAGTTTGAGGCCAAGTCAATCAACAGAGTTGCAGAGGGAGTGCTGGACGGTTGTTTGGTAAGCTCCCCGGGGAACCTGGTCTATCATGCTTTTCGGTTCATTAACTCTCCAACCAATTGTAGTCCATGCAGCTTCAAAGTATATACAGCTGCTTTGCGATGGTGTGTGTGTGTGTGTGTGTATGTGTGTGTGTGTGCGTGCGTGCGTGCGTGTGTGTGTTCTCATTAAAGTCAAAAGGATCCCTGTCAATGGCGCTCCTTAAAGACCTCCAACAACCTACCTCATCTGGAGAGCGTGGGTAGTTGTCTCAACCTATTGACAGGCAGAACAATGAATACAACAATGTCAAGTCTTATTATCTGCTCCAGGTAAAAGCCCTTTCAAAGGTTACAAAGTAGCAAATGAGCACAATAGATAATTCAATTAAGGTACACACAAGAATGTACCTGCAATCCTTAATGTTTTTTTTAATATGACACCATAAATGCTAAGATCGTAGCCTGGAAATCCAGACCCTGATATCTTGAACGATAGAGGGTCTGGCCACGATCAATAGTAATTTCCAACTCATGGGGCGGCTCCTACTCGTGCATTTCAAATGCCACTGCACGCAGTTGGATAGCACTACAACCAATCAGAGCGATGCACAAGGCGACGTAAGCCCCTTTTGTTTAGCGAACAGCTGTTAAACTGTTAAATTAAACGTTTGCCGTTGTCGGTTGGCAAAATAGAACATTCCACTTACTTGCTAATGAAAGATTTGAGTGCCGTCTTCCAAATCGTTAAGGGTCGAGGCCAAAGCAGTCTCAAACTCACACAACATATCCGCAGCCATCTTTGATGTTTACTATCACGGCTTCGACGTCGCATGCACGTCACTGTCGTCATCCGGTTACGTCCTCCCCAGAGCACCATATAAAGGGCTCTGGCGCGCCCATATTAGATAGAACCAATTGAAACCACCAGCCAGATTTCTGACTTTCTTGATAAAGCTTCAACGGAGCGTGTCCAGACCAACACGCGCATCTACTAAGATCGAGCAACAGGAAAACAATTTAGGGTGTATTCACACATGCTGTGTTTAGTTCGGTTGAAACGAACTCAGGTGCACTTCCACCTTCGGTGCGCATCTTTCAGACAGGTGTGAATACAGCAATCGCACTCGGGGGCGGGCCAAACAAACGCTCCGAGACCCAGCTGAAGAGGTAGTCTCGATGCGCTTCAAAACGCACTCTGCTGCAGTTCGTTTGTGGTGTGAATTTGGCCGGACTCGATCCGACCCAATTGCAGGAAGCACTGCGCCTTTTCTTTCTTTTCTTTTTTAATAAATCGCCATCAGCTTCACATTATGGGAAAGTGTTGTTGTCGCCATTGTTAGGAAGATTAGTTGTGGTTTGACCGGGAGCCCCGAGCGAAAATATTACATTTGATAATGATGCGTGCGGATCAGCGATCAGATGGAGAGGAGCGTCTCCCGTAGCCTACAGTGCCAACAGGTTCACGCTGCGCTTTGCATGAAGTGTGTGTTTTTATTGTTCTTCCCAACGGGACCGTCAATACTGTCCCCGTGTCAGTTTGGTGCTGAACTGCGCCGAACTGACACCCAGCTGATACACAGCTTAATCAGCTGTGTTTCAGTTTGAGCCTATTCTTCACGCGAGTCGCGCGTCCAGCAGCAAAAATACAGTAAAAATTATGTTTCACATCGTAGGCTAGAAGCCACATAACGTGGCATTGTCATAGGGCTACATATTATAAACATATGAAACAACAATAATTAGATTTTTTTCTTCTTTATTTATAGGCTAGATGTAGGCATTTTTATTATTTTTAACTCCATATTATATCAATGATAAATTTGCAGTTTTTACTTCGTTCTTCCTGCTTCTCTCCACCCCAGAATGTCTGTCCAATGAATGAATGACCTTAGATCACGTGTGGTTTTGCTTCGTAATGCTGGTTCACTTGCAAAAGGGGCAATATGAAAGTGGACCACACCAAACAAAAAAATCCAAATTCTATTTGGTCTGGACCAAAGCAAGTGAACTAACGGACTTTCCATGTGTGAATACACCCTTAGTAACCAATGAGACTACTCTTAAGATTTGTGGTGCATGAGGAAGATTATGAAACTATTTCACCAAATCCTTAAAAATGCTGTCATGTGAATTAGTAAACCGGCCTTAATTAAGGCCAACAAATTTTAATGAATAAAGGGATATGTGGGAGGAATAGTTTCATGCCTCTAGCCCTTATTGTATCATTGCATTAGATTAAATGACAAATAGCCATTTCAGAAGAAAGAAATATCATAAGTTGTTTAATTATTAAAATTAAGCTTTAGTTAGTTTTAACAAAAAAATTGTGTTTATTTGTTGTTGTGTTTATTGATCGTAGATAAGTCTCTATATTTATCAAAAGTTCTCAATTATGAGTGAGTGCTTAAATGGCCTGATGTCTGAAACCTTTATATTTCCATATTTGATTGATTCATGTGAGCATCATGTCTCTAGGGTTAATGGCAATCTGTCACTTGGTCAATCAACCCATTTGATTTTGACAACCGTTGGATGAATTTACATGAAATATTATAAAAGGCTTTCATGGTACCAACAGTGGTGAAAAAAAAATTTAAATAAAAAATGCTACATCTTAATTTATACAGCTGTTCAAAATATAGATTATTTTGGGGTACCATACAGGACACAATTCTTCATCATATAGCCCACACACTTTTCAGCACATACCTCTTTCATATGTCAAACTTGTCAAATTATTGTACTACTCACTTCTGTCATTTCAGCTTGTGATTGAGTATGCAATCTATGGAAACCCAAATGCAGGGCTAATGACTGACAGCTTTAATTTTTCCCAAGGACAAACATGCAGGCGTATTGTCAGAGCCTTGGTCACTTGTGTGCAGCTTGGAAATGGCAGCTGACAGTATGACCTCCCCCCATCTGCCTCAGATAGCCACCAGAGAATAAACCACTGAATATCAATTGCACATGACACCATTGTAACACCATAAAAAGGTTATAGGCCTACAAGGATGCTTTACACAGCTGGGTTTGTCCAGCCTACCGCAAAACAATAGCCCACAGGTGCACTCAATGGCCATGTTTTCATGCCTTGTTCTGTAGGTACATTATGCTCTTTGACATTCAATTTGATTTATATTGAGAAATTATGTTGGCAAACTTTAATTGATTCTTTCTGTTATTGAACTTTTTTTTCTCCTCATATAACTTCATATCCTTTAACCAATTTAAACAAACTATCTTAAATCTGCCAAACTCTACCTGTAACTGTTTTAATTAGGCTATATTGTACTTTCACCCATTTCATTTTAATTGCTGCCACTCTTCACCACTGTGTAAATGTTTCAATTGTTTTTCTCTTCACCTGTTGTTGTGTATTTGATGTATTTGCATTGAATATTGTTTATGTATTGTTGTTTTTCCTTTGAATTTGTTTGATCTCGACGTCATTGTAAATGAGGGTCACCCCTCAATTGGTCTCTCGAGGATAAACAAAAGTTAAATAAAAATAAATAAATAAAATCTTCCTTACTATTATATGCAGATATCAATTGTGTATTCAAAATGACAGCAGACTACTATGCCAAGCCAGTAATGCCATCTGCAGGTCACATCACATTACTGCAGCTGTATGAATGCACTACCATCGGTGTATGAGTGTGTGTATGAATGGGTGAATGTGGTAAGAAATGTAAAGCGCTTTGGGGCTGAGAAAATCGGCTAGAAAGCGCTATATAAGTCAAGTCCATTTACCATTTATTTTACTGCAAAACTACTAAGGGAAAGTGAAATAATGGATAACTGGAGATGTGAGGACAAATATTGAGAAGTACCATTCTTGACAAGAAGAAAATTATCAATAGGGACAGGCTAAATAAACAGCCTAAATAGGTGCAACCCTACTATGGGACTACTTCCATCATGTTTTTGTTTTTTTTGTCCTTGAAGAGCTCGTTTCAAATTTAAAAGCCGTTCCTTAATAAATGGCCAAATAATCACAAATCAAACTTGTATTTCCTTGTTAAAAAAAGAAAGCCTAAAAGTGGTGTGATAACATGAAGAAACCGCTAGAGAGAGCTAGCACGGGATTAAGGCACCGGAAGTTAGCGGCTCGTAGCTAGGTCTGGTCTGAGGTTTTTTTTGGACACAATTTCATTGTAAACTTCGGATATGAATATTGACAGACATGGTGTGGACTTGAGCAACGGCCTGGAGGAGGTTCCTGTCTTACTCGAGGGGAGTTCAGCCAGACTGTCACGTCCTTTATTTCAGGTAACGTCACGTAGTTTGCCTCTGTAAATTTGTTGGACATGTTAAGCTACTGTCGTCCAAACCAGCGGTCCTAACACACATTCACATACACAAACTATTTAAAAATGCATCAAAATTAAATATTTCCCCCAAACAACACGACATGTTTTCAAATCAATATAGGCCTATTCCTTAATTCAGTCTTCACACACAATTCTATATTCAGCCATCTTATTCTTTTCTCAAAGGATGGCGGTGGGTGACTAATGACAACAAACCATACAGCAATCTGCACCTGCACCAAATACACTGTTTTGATAGGCCTACGTCCTGTTGACGTGTTTGTTGTCTAATCTTTATCTAATCGTCTCCTGTTGTTTAACACAGTTTGATGTCTTTGAATTGGATCTGTGGTAACTGTTTTGGAAAAGAGTTTGGAAAATGATTGTTGAAATCATGTAGCCTACATAGGCCTATGCAAATTTAGAACTTTTGATGATGATGAAAATCATGTAGATCCCAGTTTCATTAAGCTTATCTAAGCAATAAAGAAAAACTGTAAATGCCCCCCCCCCCCCCCCCCAAAAAAAAAAAAAAACTGTGAATGTGTATTTGGTGGCTGTAAGTAAGGGTCCCAAAAGTAACAACACAAACTTTTATTTTTTCACCATTGTGGCCTTTTTTGCACAGCGGACTTGTAGCAGGTAGCCTTTTACTTAATAGGTTCATAATAGTCTAACAACTGCTCTGTTGTAGGCCTTTTCAAGTGTTCAAATACAACATATAATTCATATTCTATAATTAACATCCAAATGACAGATAGAACAAGTAAGATTAAAACACAGTCTGAGGGTCAGAACAAAGGACCCGTAGAGCCAGCTAGTGTCTGGGGGTCAGAGCAAAGAACAATCAGAACCAGCTAGAACAGCCTGGGACTCAGAACACAGGACTAGACCCAGCTGTCATGTTCCATCTTTTCAGTCTTTGATTAATATTTTTCTGCATTTGTTTTATTGGGATCATTCATTGAATAAAGACATATTACTTAGAGTCTATTGATGTTAAAGGTCACTCTCCAGTCCCCGACATACATACGTGCCAAGCATGCCCTTGCTGACACCCCTTCAACCATCAACCCCCACCTCCAGCCCACATTGTCTTTTGTCTTATTCAGACTAGTCTCCTTGCTACCTCAAATATAATGGACTTTACCCCAAAAAACTACCTCTCTCAGCCATTCAGGCTACTCTTCAGTTATCATCATCACATGGTTTAATATGTTGGTAGTTCATTAACATGTATGATAGAAGTTTTTCTACCTGAATCAATTTGCTTTGGCACAACAATCGATTAAGTTGACAGCAAGAAAATATACTTTTACATGCAAAAAAGACATTTTTGTGAGAAAAAAACATGCTTACAACATCACCATGAGGTCCTCTCTTTCATGGCCGATTCTGAAATGAGAGGGGCTTGAAAACATATATCTCAAATGACCAAAAATGTTCCATTGCCTTGATTCAGGGGGTGTCTCACATACCTGATGCCTCACATTCCCCCGTTCTCCCCTATGTGTTTTAAAAAAAACGGACTTGGTCACTTGTTATTTGTGAGCCTCATCTCATTTGTATTTAATCTAAGATAGAAAATAAACCTGCAAATCAATTATGAGTGACAATACACAATCAATTTGTCTACCAATCAAAGCTGTGGAAATAATGTGACGTTGTTATTAACCCACAGGCCACGTGACATTCTTAAAACTTAAGAGAACACGCATGTTGAAGAGAAAATATCTAGTATTTGCTTTTTCAACATATTCACTGTGTAGCGCTGCCTCCGTGCAAGATGGCAATCACTGTTTTAGCTCTTGTGATGCCAAGATTTCAGTTTGCAGGTGTTAGGAAAACATGAGATATCGGAAAAGGAAATATGGTGACAAATGTTGTCCTGCTTAAGCGTTGACCAGACAATCTCAGCGTCTGGAAAAAGTCTTGAGATTGCCTGATCAAAGCCTGCTGGTTATAATCTCTATCAAATTAAATGAGTTGTTCTGCCAGCAGATGGCAGCAAATCATTACAGGCTACAGCCACACCATCTGAGTGCTGTACAGTACAAGGAATCTAAAAATAACTGCTCCTCCAGAACCAAAGGAACTGCCCTTGTTAACACTCCTGGCTCATGATGCTCTAGAAGACCTTTCTGACTGCAATCAATGTCATTCAACCAGTTTATTTTGATTTAAAAAAAAATGTAATCCTGAGGGCATGAAAGTCACATCAGGTTGATTGTGGTGAAACTACAATTATCTGTGGTAATGCGGTTGTTAACGTAGGTTGATGTGTTTCAAGTTGGCATTTGCAAAGCATTCAGACTTGTGCTCCAAAAGAAGTCCCTCGTATATGTAAATAGTGCAGTCATTTAACTGGAATTTTCTCTATTGATCATTTTATTGATAACTTATTCAACTAGTAAAGTGCCTGTCACAATTTCACAACACTTAAAGGCCTACTTCACCAGTGGGAATATGAAGGTGTATTGAACTCTGAGATCCTATGTAGTATAAATGTGCAACATTTTTAGAAATCGGTTCAACCCTACAGTTTTCCCAGTTGTTTTTCAGGCTAGGATGAACCGTTTTTTTTTTTTTTTTTTTTTTTTTTTTTTTTCCATAAACGATTTTTATTGAAATTTTCCTTTTTTTTAACAAACATACAAAACATTTATAACCCCACCCACCCCACACCCCAAATAATCCTTGGACAGATGACATATAAAATGAAGAAACATTAAAAACAGTTACAATAGAGACAACTACATGCAGTATGTAATATGACATCATCAAGAAAGTACTAGAAATTTCTAGAATGTAACGTTTCCTGGGAAGCCCACTCCTTACAAATAATAACAGAAGCTACAGTGGCCTTCAAGGACAAGAGCAATTCTAAATTCTAAACAGTGCACCTGATGACATTCCAACCATGACGCCCTCAACATTGCGGCGCACAGGCTGTGACATATGGTATGGAGAAATATGGAGATACTATAGACCAGGATGAACCGATTTCTAACATTTTGGTACATTTATACTACATAGGATATTAGAGTTCAATACACCTTCATATTCCCACTGGTGAAGTAGGCCTTTAAGGTGACATTTTCAAATGTCTTGTTTTGTCCGATCACTGGTCGAAACCCAAATATATTCAGTTTTAATTTCACATAAGATGAAGAAAACTTGCTGAAAAAAAATTACTAAAACTATTTATCAAATTGGTTGCAGACTAATCCTATCTACTAAGTAAGTGACAAATCAATTAAGAAGTTTCGGCTGTTTAACACTTGAATCAACATTAACCGCTCTACGTTGTCATTTTTCAGTACTCCCCAGAAAATACTCGAGGACCAGGCTGCACTGTGGACCCAAGTGAGGTCACTCTTCCCGGATGCTCCTGCCTGTCCCACTCCTGCTTAACTGAGAGCTGCTCCTGCCTGCAGACACACGGTCGGGCTTACGACACGAGCACTGGCACACTGCTGAACCTGAGCACAACAGACTGCGGTTACTGCTCACCTGTGTTTGAATGTAACGCCCTATGCTCATGTAGTGACTCTTGCTCTAACCGGTCTGTGCAGAGAGGACTAAGACTCGGTTTAGAGGTTTACAGCACCAAGAACAAGGGCTGGGGGGTAAGGACACTCCAAGCAATTCCATGTGGGATATTTGTGTGCGAATATGCAGGTGAGGTGATCAGTTTAGAGGAGGCCAGGCACCGACAGCTGGCCCAGACTTCCATGGAAAATAACTACATCATTGCGGTGAGGGAGCATGCAGGCGCAGGCTCCGTCACCGAGACGTTCGTGGACCCGGCCGCGGTGGGAAATGTAGGTCGCTTTCTCAACCACTCCTGCTGTCCAAACCTGTTAATGCAGCCAGTACGTGTGCACTCTGTGGTTCCTAGACTGGCGCTGTTTGCAGGTAGGAACATTGACGCACGAGAGGAGCTGACGTTTGACTATTCGGGAGGATACAGCAACCAAGCTCCTGTAGAAGTTATGGCCACACAAAGTAGTGACGATGCCTTAAGGGTCAGTAGAACAGATGGACTCCAGAGGAAAGAGTGCCACTGTGGCGCCGAGAACTGTGTTCACTTCCTTCCATTGGATTTATCTATTATCAATTGAAGTAATCTAAACTAAATAAAAAGTTTTTTTTATCTTCAAGCTCTGGTGCGTAACTTTTTCATGGTACACACAAAGACAAACTTTCACATCAAGTAGCTATGTTGGTCTGAAGAGCTGTTGGGGAAGTAAGTGGTTTCTAGCGCTCCATGTTTACTGGGAGATGCCAATGACTCGTTACATTCAAGCCATCAACAAAATGGTTGACACAAAGTTGACCAAGCCTATCAGCTCCACAAATTTCTATGTCTCAGTATGGCAGCGTAGAAGTTGTTTGTCACCCCCTGTCAAATCCCAAGAAGCGCCCAAGAGATGTTTCAGTCGTCGATTCTACTGCTTGGAAAAAAACGTGGATGTACAGCAGGTATAAAATCCATGCTCCATCAAAAAAGGCTTACCTCATAGGTGACAGTTGTTGTAATTCCTCAGAATAAGGAGAAACAGAAATGACGCACTATAGCTTGAATGTGAAGAGATTGGTGTGTTTCTGATTGATGGAGAAAATATTTTTGTCAAGCCTGATGTCTTTTCTCCTGATTTTTCTATTTTGCTTTTTTTGTCTATTTAGTTCTTGCCTTGGACTATTTACAGTGTCCCTGAAATCCTTGTTTAATTCAGACACTCATTAGAACAAGACAATGCAACACGTTGGTGGCTCCATTTACACAATTAGCGGAATGAGTCATGTCCATGCCCATCATTGTTTCCTGTTCAGGGTTCCGCCCCCTGCTTGTCTCCAGAACTGCCACTACTCTCTCCCACTCAGTGTAAGATGATGCAATGAAACCTACATCTCAAGACAACAGGTTTTTAATTTTTTTCTGGGAGAGTAAACTTGTTGACATCCGCTTCTGTTCTGTCATTTGTGCAATCAATGTCATCTATCAGGGGATGCTTGTTCTGTATAGGGTACTCGATTTAGAGTGTTGCATCTGTCATCTTGTCCTGGTTCTGGAAGGTAACTCATTTACACTGACATGATGAAAGCCGGAATAATGTTCAAATCGATATGTTGCTTTTAAAAGCCACATAGGCTACAGAATTGATCTGTACTCCTTATAGTTGACAAAGCTTTTTGTCATTCCAGTCAGAAACAAAACATACTCAGTTAAAGGTGGAGTCAGCGATTCTGGAGAACATTTTATGTCAAAATCAATGTTGTCATTAATCAGGTAATATCTATTTACGATCCGCTACCTGTCCGTACCGTGTGTGTGCCAAAAGAAAATCACACAGCCTAGGCTCGGTAAACATGTATGTAAACAATGTGTATGTAAACAAAGGGGGACCACCTTAGTAAGCTACATGCCCATTTACAGAGGAGCCTAGACTGTTAATTAACACTGGATTTTTTTCAGCGCACACACAGTAGGGACAGGTAGCAGATTGTGAAGAGATATTCACTGATTTTAACAAAGGGATTATGAAACACAAAGTGTTCTTGAGAATGGCTGACTCCACCTTTAAAGTTATAGCTGTCAGATGTTGTAGATATTCTCAGCTTCTCATCGCACTCAAACCTCAAGAGAGGTGGGGCCAATTAAAAAGGGCCAGGGGGTGATTTTTATATAGAAACCGACCCTATTCCCCTGACAGGAGGGGCGAAGGTGACCCACTTTTGTGTGAACATTCTGAAATCAGGACTTTCTCCGTTCAATATGCCCTGTTTCTAGTCTAGACCTGCTTTCATCTTATTAATATCCACATCTGGGTTAATTAGGATGGAGGCCGTGTTTCATCAAGAATTGGGACCAGTGCCCCAGCCACACAGGGACTGAGAGAGACAAAATGGAGGGGGTTGGAAGCCCTCTGCCGATTGGAGACCGCTGTCAAGTTGATTGGTTTTTGTGTCACCCAGTGAAGATGCAAATGGCACAAGATGTTATTTTGACCTACCGGTATATTGCTTTTCAAAAATGGGCTGGTCTTTGCATTGTACCTGATCTGATCTTCACTCTGGAATTAACAACTCAAACTAAGGGATCAGTTAGACATGATGAGGGGATGGATGGTTTTGTATTTATTAAACAAATTAAACAATGTGCTAATATTTTAGCTTAGATATGCTGGTAAGATGATTTTGTTACCTTGAGACACTTTCAGGCTAGCCATTTCACCCAGCTGCAAGCATAAGCTTCATATTTAACAGACAGAGTGGTATCAATATTCTCATCTAACTCTGGTAAATACAGAAGTTTATAGGACAAAATGTTGAATGGTCCCTTTAAACTCTTTAAAATTGCAGGTATATGTGATCAGACACATTAATCATTGTTTTTATTTTTTTGTAAAAGATGCGGATGCTCAGTATATTATCAGTGTAGTGCCATGTGTTGATAAAGCTGTGGCCTGACAGAAAACTAGGACAGAGATTATGCAGAGAAAAAAAGCAGGCCTTTCTCAAACCAAATTAAACAAATGTTATGGGTAAGGGCTTATTCCATTTTTATTTGCTACCGATAGATTAAACATTTATTTTGAGCACTATTACGCAGCCATTAATCCTTTCATTTGGCCATCTTTGTTGTGTCTGTGATAAACCAGATTCCGCTGTCCTTTTAGCCAAATCCACTACTACAGTCTCTCTTCAAATGTATGACTCATGTCATTTTTGAGGCAGATGTCCCTGGAATCCCCATGGCAACCAGCTGTGTGTTCAGGAGGTGATTTGAATAGCAGTGGAGGTGCACAGAGGCTTTTTCTCAAATCCTGACTGTTGAAGAGCTGCAGGGCTGCAAATGAGTAGCTTCTCTCCAGGATGGTCACCTAGCAACCACCAGTTAATCACACAAGGTGAACTTCCCCTTCTGAACAAAAACAAACATGTCAAAGATGCCGGAGCCTGACATGTCATTAAAGGTGAAGTAAGCGGTTTATTTATGTTAATATACGTGTTAAATCGCTATTTATTCCTACAGCGATCACTTACATAATGTGCGCGTTTCATAAAGCCGATCGATCTCTCAGTCAGCTGCTCTACATGTAATCGGCAAATAAACTTAACGGAGGATCCCGAAATTTTTATCCAATCACAAAAGACAACACTACAAACCGACACCCGTCTCACTCATGGTCTCACTGCCGGTGCACGCCAGAGCAACAGATGGGTGAATGTTTATGCGCCTACAATGGCGGAGCAGGTAAAAATCCTTCCCAATGTCTGTTTTTATCATGTTTTATCACACACATGGATCTGAGATGATGCTAGATAACTTGAAGACCGCAGTGCATTAATGTGGTGACGTATGGGACGAGCGAGGGGACTGCTAACTGCAGTAACTGACAGGAAGTTAGCTAAAAGAATCATTCCGCTTACAGCACCTTTAAGTAATGGTATTCTTTTGAGAATGCCAACAAACTGTGCCTTGTAACTAAGAAAGTAATTATTTGAAAGGAAACACATCCTACACCAAAATGTCCAGACTGATAAAGATCAAATATTGTAGGCCCTACATTCTTCTTTAATCGGAACTCTGTGAGTTTCTCAAGTCATTTCAAAAAGAGACCTGACTAAATAAGTATTTCACTAAGTTTAGTCCCTTCTAGTGAGTGCATACTGTAGGCTACTTAAAGTGACACTTTGGACTAACTCTGAAAGACAAAATATCAATCTTCATAATAAATAGCTGAACTGGCTAGCTAATTGAAGTAGCTTATGGTGGTTTCCTTTAGATAGTTATTTTTACTTAAGTGAATTTATTCAATCAGAATAATTTTTATTCCCGTTAATGGAATGTGTTCAGGATCGAGATCCCTCTGTTACAGCCCTACATTGATTTAGGCGAATAAGACTTTCAGCTAAATGTCTTGCCAAGTGTAGCTTGAAAGGATGAATGATACAAAGATAAACCTTCTTATGAGAGCCATGCATCATATTGAGATAGAAGCACTACTTCAGGATTAGTGACCAGTGGAGAAATTACAACTGGCACTCCAAATATGGAACACATCTCCGGTGAGGGAGCAGATGTCCTTGCTAAGAATCCTGCAGCCAAATCAAATAAAGAAAGAAAGAAATATCTGCAGTGCTCAGCTGTCAAAAGGCATTTCAAAGTCCAATTTGAAAAATATTTATCTACTTTTGACTGACATGATGCTGGCTGAGAAGTGAAGAACATGGTGACATGTTGGAGTCAAAATTTGGAGTTAATTCCAGCATCTATAAGGATTTTTACATTATACAACCGTGATAACAGTCCGTTTTTTACTATGCCGTGTCCTGTTCAGACAGGAACAGGTTGTATTTTGCAGTTTCACTTTAGTGTTAGAGAAAGAAGGGTTTTTCAAATTGCCTCCTCCCATCACAGATGTTAAGTTAAATTTGGCCCAGGACACCTGCAGCGGGCTCAGCAGGAAGTATTGGAGCCCAGGAGATCACCCGCCTCCACAGCTGCTCTCACCGCGGCACAAACCTACACATACACATACTTCTCAACTACACCGACGACACTATGTTCACAACAGTGTCTTCAATAAGCAGGGTTTCGTCATAAGCTAATAACGCCCCAGGATTTCCCTTGCTTTACCCACTGTCATTATGTCCCTGTGCAATCACAATCTTGCAGAATGACCCAATCTTACCTCAAAGGATCCAGCGGAGTCCAAGTGCTTGGTGAGGCATGGTAATGCACTTGACAATGGTGTAGCTATTGTTGGAAGACACTAACTGTGCATGTCAGGCTGAGACTAATAGAGTGAGTGATTACAATGGCACAGATTTTTAAACCTTGTGCAACAGCTCACTCACAAACAGTCAGTCCCAAGTGTTTATGTGCAAGCTAAGCTGGGGACAATCCCATTACCTGTCCTGTCTCGACTTGGCAGCATCCAGCGCAGACTTTTTTTTGTTTTTGTTAGGATATGCACTGCATGTTATTGATATGAAGGAATTGTTTTTTTTACATGTCTGAATATCATTTTATTATATTTGATTAATCATTGCAGGTGCAAAAGTGTGAATCAATTAGTATAATTATACAATCTGTCGAAGTCAGAACCATTTTCTTGCATTTATGTTTGTTTTGTTCAATGATAATTTAGAACTGTTTAATACTCACCTACACATACCGATTTGGTGACCAGGTAGGCCTATGTTCTATAGTGTAGTGATAGTACGAGTCCTCCGACCCTGCTGATCCCAATGGATTACTTGCAGTTAAAGAAGCTTACAACAGGTCATGTTCTGCAGGTTAAATAGGTGAGTTCAGACCACTGCCTCCTCGGAAATCGTCCTCCTTGAGTGGGATTAGCATGAAACAGTAGCAACATTATGCATAATGTTGACTCGTATCATTCTCCAGTAATCACCTAGCAGATTACTTTCCCTGACATCTGTGTATGGTCTGACATATCGATTATGGCGAAACCAAGGGGACGTGGTGAAGGGATCCTCCCCTCTGTGCATGCTGTTTACGAAGATGGCGCTAGCTGAATGTAGCTGGTTATTTGATCAATTCTCTTTTCTGTACTCAGCCTGTTGTGAGAGCCTGACAGAAAATCATGTAAAAGTCGCAGAGAAATTTTAACATTCACACTTTTATGACCCATACACTTCTTCATGCCGATTGGCATACATTGAACAGATACAGCACATGTTTTCCTATATTGGTTATGACACCAAATCTCAAGGCCTAATTAGAATATCTTTGCAGCTGGACTAATCAGATTGTTTCCATTGGGAATATGCAGGACAATTTACCAGCATAATTGTCTTTTATTTTTAGTGAGGCATATCTGTACTTTATACTACGGTCGCCATACCAATACCTGTTGTCCTGCAGGCAAGACTGGAGATGGGATCTGCCTTATCAAACTGCATGATGAACATAAAGTGTACTCTGTGTATCTTATGCAAGGGTGGTATAGCTGCATGTCTCCTATCCCATTAGTCAATCAATGGTTGACTGTGGTCTGGAACAGAAAAATAGGAAGCTTCTTTGACAAGCATGGTTTCATGCAGGGCTTCTTGGGAGGGGCTGATAACTCTGTGGTAATTCATCCGGCCATGTCTGAGTCCTGTTTAGGATCTGAGGGTAGGCTACTAAAATCCTCTCAAAGTTTGACTGTGCTGCCAACTCGAGACTACAGGACGTGATGTCATCAACAGACTGTTGTTGACATCCTGCCCCTGTCACAGAGTCATAAAAGGCTGGCAGAAGATAATCAACTCGTATATGCTACCTTATTTTTTACATTATGTCGGATGATTCTGTGATCACAATGTGATCTGGTGTATGTTAGATATTGATTCTGGGAAAAGCCTTGACTCATCGTTCAAGTTGTCCAATAAACTCCAATAACAGAGATTAAAATGTCACATTGAACAGAATAACCTGTACAGAATAATATACAACTGTGGATGGGAGAGTACTGAAATTAAAAGAAGTTCATTATTCTGATAAGCCACTTTCTATGGTTCTCACCCCCAGAGGCATTGTGTCTTCTGTGGTTCACTGTCCTAGATACAGAAAAGCATGTTGGATGCCACCACATTCTTACAGACCCTCTCCCCAGCTCTCCTTTTAACAGGACTATACACTTTATATGGACTTTGGAACTTAATCTTTGATATTAAATTTAAAAAAATAACGTGGATTAATGAAATCACAAGAGGCTCTTTGTTCCTAATATATTTAGTGCTACTCTGACATTTCTGATGAATGCGAGGATTAGTTTTCGGGCATGGCCCACTCAGAGGACTATATCAAGGCCTCAGACAAGAAAACTACCAAGCATTGTGCCCACACAATCGCTGCTCAGGGAAGGCCTGACTGCACAAGAAATACTCACTGTTATCCATGCACAATGATGAATCTCACAATCTGTTCACCCACACGGATGGTCACTTTAGTTTGTCATATCTGCTGTTATGCTGTTTTTCTGGCATGCAGATGTTGTGCTGTATTTATTCACTGAACTTGCGCTTCTGCTTGTACACGAACATTGCATTATGTGGAAAAGCAATCACACATCAACACACGTTTATCTATATTAATGGGTCCGTTGCATCCATGCAGTGTGTGGGGACAAAGCCCTCAGGCCAAGAGCTTCAAGTTCAGGCAGGGAACCATTACAAAACACTGACCAAAATATCCAGAGAATAACAGATGTATTGTGTTTACCAAGCTGCAAATCAAATTGTGCTTGTGTATACATTATATATATATATATATATATATATATATACACATACATACTGTACATACAGACATGCACGCAGTACGCATGTGCACACACTCACAAACAAAATACAGAAAACATTTTTCTTTTTCACGCTGGTAGAAAGGTTGCCAGTTGTACACTGTATCCATGACAACTGAGTACTCAGTGATCTGGAATTAACTTCTCTTATGTCAAATGTAACCAAAGCCTGGAAATACTTATTGCGGGGATTAAAAGGTTAGTTTATAAGATACTGATATGTCATGAATTTGATATTATTGCAGTTAGACACAAGTGCTCGTATGTGTGACAAATAACGTATCCTTCATCCTTCCTTTAACATCCAATATGATTCAAGAAAGGGTGTGTCATAGTCTATTTATTTTACATAAGGGTTTTTTAATGTACTTTGGATATCATTTGTGATGTAATTTTATATTTATGACTTATTGCACAACCAGTAAATCGGGAGAGTCTAGCGGTACATAGAGTGGCATTGCGTGCATATTAAGTGTTGTTTTTCTTCACTCCAGCATTGAAAGTATTACAATTTGAATCACGGTTTATAGTTTTGTTTGGCCTCAGCCCTACAACATAGCAATCTTCGTCCATTTCCATCTTGAAAGACCTCACTCTGCCCAGTGAAAAGCAGATGTGGAATGTACAAAGCACTTATATGGAAATGTCTACTTGTGTAACCCCACTTACTCCACTCTTAATATCCCTCTGGATTCTCTAGCCAAGAACCAAATGAACAGCACATCAATGGATTTGGTTAGTGCCACTGAACCCATTTAGGGATGAAAGTACTCTTCCTGTGTCTCTCCTTCTGTCATTGATATTTCAAATAGGAACAATTATGAATAATCAAGCTTTTACACATTTACTGTATGCAGGTTTTTAATGGAGCAATTGGAGTGAAGCCTATTCACTGTTTTGGAATATCTAATGGGACCGCTTTTATTCATATGGCAAATTATTTGGGAGGTAGTGCAATGATTCTGAATATTTTACTCTGAGAGTGTTCCAATTCCGGTGACTGAAAATGTGTCAGTTTGATTTAATGGGTCAGTTGCATATAAACCAGATCGCTCAAAGTTGTGAGAAGGAGGTCTCCAAATCTTATGTTACAAACTTAGAAACCGGGTGGTATTGGGAGAAGAGAAAAACACAGTATGCTATCTATCTGAATAAGTAGGCCTATATACTATGCTATTCCCTGCAAAAAAAGAAAAAAAAAAGATAGCAGTATCCTCATCAAAGTCTGATTACTAGTGTCCGCATCAGTGTTTCTGACAGGAGACAGCACCCACATCTGATGTCTTTATCTTGTGTCCTTTCACAGTTGGACATGCACAGCATGACCCCCTCTTTGTCAGGCTGTAAGAGAGCTTCTGTTTTTGACAACATAAAGATGAAATAATATACATTGCCAACAACCTCCAGTCCACATGAATTTGATCATTCAGAGAAATGATTACTACAGTCCACAATATGTGATAGCCAGCATTAAAAGGATCGATTTGTACCAGCTCTTTGTAGACAAACATGATCAAACACAGATGTTAAATGTTGATGTCATCTAGGCCTACTTACTACAATAACAGAAGTGTAAGCTTATAAGTCTACAGCCACACTGGAGGCTGCACTTAAAAAATATAGTGCTTTGGGCCAAATAATGTCTTCAAACATACTCAATGTACCGATATTTAAATGTATTCACCATCTTAATTAGCATGTTCCGTTTTCTTTGCTAACATTTGCTAATTGTCAATATTAGAAAGACAGAAATAGCAATTCCTAGTCACACAAATATTGTTAAAAACACAGAATATTATATTAATTAATATTTTTAATTTTATTCCACCACTTTAGCCTCCTCCAAGATGAACAATTCTGATCTACAGATTAATAACAATAATAATGATTTAATAAATAAATAAATAAATTAATAAATTAATTAATTATTATTTGTTTGTTAGTTTCGTTTTGATGTAGTTCCCCATTTCCTCGTGTCATATAGGCCCGTTAGTGTTGGTCACCTGTCTGTAGGGTAGGCTATTGCACTATTAAATAAAATAATGTAGGCTAATAAAAAAAATAAAAGACAAAATAATAGTTACATCAAATAAAGACTCCCCCCAAGATAACAACGCCTCCTTGAACTAGAGCATAGTTTATTTATTACGGGCGTTGCTCGCGAGGATTAAAATGCGTGGGAACTGCATTACCCAGAGAGCTCTGCTGCAGTATAAATAGAAACGAAAGGGGCGTTCCCTCAGTGACATGTGTAGGAGGTAAGAAGCGGATTGTTGCCGAGGACGCATTCAGCTGTCAGAGATAACGCTGCTCAGCCTGCTCTTACCTGGAGTTCCACCACCATGGACTTAACCGAGGATAGCGCTGTGGAAATTATCCTGTGCTGACCCACTTCATCACACGTTTCTTTCCTTCTCTATCTTTGACGCCTCCTTTCATTTCTGTCAGGTAAAGTCCGTATCTATGTACAGTTGTTTTCTCTTGGGACATTGTTCATTTTGTCAATGAGCTGTAAGCATCCCTGTTAAGGAAGTAGCCCACGCGCTCATTTGTTGCTGTTGTGCTGCAGCTCGTGCGATAAACGAAAACGGCGGTTTGAATTGACATTTAAATTATCCAGCAGATGTTTTTGTCCCATTTGAAATGGCAAAATAATAGTTTATTCAAATAAGCCTACTAGCCCATTGTGGCAATGGGCTATAACAAAACAAACTTAATGTTTGTCTGTATGGACAACTGTATCTAGTTAAATATGACCTTCAGCTTAACACACACAAATATTCGTAGGAAAAGACGAATGCCAAATGAAAAATATCCTGTTTTGTGATTTCTTCGCGAAAGATATTTTTTCACTTGACTGTTCAGTGCAGCAAACTGTGAGTCAATGTCAATGTCAAAGTCAAAGTTGAAGCTGAAATAATGATACAAATTAAATTAAGGTGGTTTTACCGAGAGCAGCGTCTGTGTCAACGGTCAAAGGATGGACCACTATGACCACTTGAACTCTTTGAGTGAGGTCATCTTCATTCCCGTAGCTTTTACTTTTCTCGACCTGGAAACAGACTAAATGACCTACATTCATGTACATGGATGGGTTTCATAAAGCTAAACTAGCACGGTGAACATGTAGAAACTTTCCATTTTCTTGGCAGGGTTTATTTTATTCAATTCTAATAATGAGATATGATGCAGGAGGTGTTTTTTGGCAAATGTAAACTTTAACAATTTGAATTCTGTAAAGTTAAGCATTCATTAATGGCTTTTAGTCTATGTCTTTTTAAATGTATGCATTAAATAGAAAATTACGGTTTAACAACTTCCGTGGAGTGGCAAACAGTTACTTTATAGCTAATTTATGACCAATGTATCATGTTAGGTTATTACTTTAAATTGTTATTTTGTGATCTTACTGGTACTCTGAGGATGGGCTAATACTGGACTACAGACCTCACCCATAGCAAAGTCAAAGTCATAGAAGTCATGATCATGACAAATCTTTTCAACTCAATGCATCGGCTATTCAGGAACAGGAAGCTGTAACAAGCAAATGCTTACCTTTGCTAGTAATATATGGCATACACCACTAATGGTCTATCTTAATTGTCATTGGTTCATTTGTTGTTTATCATTTACAGGTGGAGTCGGTGATTATGGAGAATGCTTGTTGTCAAAAATCAATTTCTCCTCGCGGTCTGCTACCAGTGCGTATTTTGTGCGCACTGAAAATAGAATCCAATGTTTTTACACAATCTAGGCTCTGTGAATTGGCATGATGTTAGCCGTTTACGTACCCTTTGTTTACATACCAGTTTCAGAGCCTATAGGCTATGTATTAACATCTGATCTTGACAAAAAATTGTTTTGACAAGCATACTTCTGAATCGCTGACTCCACCTTTTTTAATTGACTTGTTGAGCTTAATATTGAATAATTGGGTTCTGCTCTATGTGATTGCCTTACAGAACTTTTGTGTCAATCTTTTGTAGGTGTAGTCAACCCTGAGGAACCATGTCGGACAAGATGTCCAGTTTCCTCCATATTGGGGACATTTGTTCCCTCTATGCAGAGGGCTCCACCTGTGGATTTATCAGCACTTTAGGGTAAGTCTATTTGACCCTTTCACTTTACTGCACTTCCCCACTACATCATGACACTGTCTTCCTGATGGGCTTGGGCTGTTGTAAAACCATAACAGGCTACGAAATAAACACAGTCACTCAAATAATGATCTATATTTCTGCGTTTTTTGATCCAGAGAGTGTATGGGGTATAATAATGGATTGATTCGTATAATGGATATATTTAAATCCTCTGTTTGGTTGGTGGTTATTACCACCAGTGTCCACATAAGCGTTACCCATTTGGTCCTGCACTTAGGTTGAATAGAAGGTGATTCGATATCAGTGAAACAGTGGAACCCAGTTTTTAGAAATAACAAAAAACTTGTTTCAGATGCGAGAATGTAGTTGAAGTATGCTGATGTAAAGATTGACTTGGAATTTATACAGAGGGAGACAAAAGATTGCAGAATACCTCTCTTGAAACACAGTGTCCCCTTCCCTCGAAATGAATCTGGACTGACCCATCTTTAGACTCAAGCTCAATGAGGCAGAACCTATGTGCTCCGCTGGAATTTGGTGACACCATTCAATAAAAACTGTGCCCCCTATCTAGTGTATTTCAGAAGTCAGAAAAAAGATGCTGCAGAAGTCATTGCTTTCCTTTTATTCCCTTGATATTCTGCGGTAATAAAGTACTCTTTTTCTCAATGTATCCAGTTTCTTCCTGCCACATTCCAAGCACCATTTATTTAAGTGCTTGACATCTTCCCTCCTCCCTAATTGCAGGCAATAAGTTGCACCAGAGCTCATCTCATTATGTGCAAATTAATGCTGACGATCGACAGTTACAGAAATAACAGGGAGCTACATGAATAAGATGCAGCCAGATGGATGACCATCGATGTCTCTATCCAGCATATCTGGCAGGACACCTGGCACGTTCGGCTTCATTTTCCCAGACTATCCCTGTGTCCCAAATCAATCACATACTTTTTCTTTTTTACTATACTACGTACTTAAGAATGCTGGTTTTTATTACAAACTGCAATTGGATAGAATAGGGCATCCTGGTATTTTTAATTTTTTTTGGCATACTGCATTTATCATGAATGTTTTGTGACATCATACATCTTTTTCTGGCAGACAAAATAGTATGGTGGAAGTATGGGTATTGGAACGCAGGGTTTCTTTTCTTGCATCAAGCTTGTATCGAGACGAAAATAAGCGCAGCATTTGTGTTGTTCATTTGTAATAGCTGCAATCTCCTTCCTCTTGTCCTGTCACTATTCAATTTGCCACTCACTACAGGCCGCTCCACGCTGAGCCCTCCCTCCTAGAGGGATCTCACAAACCTGGCTCTTTCACAGTTTAGTGGTGTGCGTCACCTGCCATGGCAACAAAACGTGTGCACAGCTTTGAACACTGCCGCCACCATGGCAGAGCTCGTTTATAAAATTTCCCATCAGGTATTTTTATGCTGAGTAATCATTTCCCCACAAACCCCCTCTCACTGCTGCTGCTCAGTGCTCAAAGACAAGAGCTTAGAGGACGTGTCTATAAATAGCATTGTTGCACTGATGTCAGAGTTCTTAATGTGACCCCTAAGAGATGGCTGCATCTACCACTGCTGGCTCAGAGAGGATGTCACCCAACATCTTGATGCCGGGAGACTGGGCTGTCGCTATGAGAAGTCGGCACCAGTAGTGTATTCCAAGATTGAGGGTTCGCAATAATTCCTCAAGGGCCGTACTCGATTTTCAATATCTATTTTGAGAACCCATATGTCTGCAGGATAACAATGCACGTCAATATAGCCTACCCAACGTATAATGCAAACAAAATACCGAAAATAAGTCACCATTTCAAATAAAAACCACAGTGATTAAAATAAATAATACAATTTAAAGTCGCTGCGAGAAGCTTTCAGTTTCTGTTGTTTCTTGGTGCATGTATTTTTTTCGGAAGCGAGCGAAGGAGGGACTTTAATCTAAACATACATTTAAAAAAATAAAAAATAAAAATGGAGTGCACCATTTGAGTTAATTTGTAACGAGTCCTACTCCAGGAATCTATTACTCACATCCACACCACTAGTGGCTCTCACGCTGTATACCAGAATGCAAGAGAGGAGGTTTCCTTTTGGCCTTGGACACGGATGACCCCTGAAACGCCTGTTCTTTCTGGACCTTGGCCCATCAGTGCATCAGTGTGATCAAGGCTTAAGCTCTTCATTTTTATAGAGGAGGTTCTCACACCATATGCTTCCTCCCTTTGTCATCACAGTAGTCCTGCCCTGCTATAAAAAGATGGAATTGACTGGGCCGGCTAGAGAATTCTACTGAAGTGTTTTATGTATGCTGATCTACTATCTATCCTGGGCATGCATGGTGCCAAATAAATGGTGTTTTTCCAACATATTTTGTACATTGTTTGGAAAATTGTGCAGCAAAGTGTATTAATAATGCTACAGAAGAATATGATGAGGTAGTGCTGTTGAATTTTGTTTTATGTTTTATACCTGTATGTTTATTTTACAGGTGCAACAATAGTACAATCTATCAATTGTGCCCTACTTCAGACATACTGTGCACAACCACATCCCCTCAGTCGTTGGTCTGTCTGAATGGGTAGAAGAGGTTTAAACAATTCAGGCTACTTGATATAAGACAAACGCTTGGAAGCCAGGTGTTGAAAGATGGTTAAGCAGCTAACAGCACTGTCCTGCTCAGTAAAGACAGATGGACACAACAGTGAATCGTCTTACATCATGGCAGTATGTTAGCCAAAGATATCCCCCACCGTACGTCCATCTTCATGGACCTTCTAGAAAAGAAAACATTGGGAAAGATTCTACCAGTTCGACACAGCCTTTTGATAAATTACCAAAATATTAAATCAGTAAAAAGCAGATACCGTGAGGGATACAAGGTGTCATATGCACAGCAAATACAGCAGCAGTCCTTGTCAATTCCATTCTTGAGTCTCAGGCTCAAGAAATGTACTGTATGTGATGTTTTTTTCATTGTAATGTCGACGGTGTATACGTTGTTGTAAAAAAGAATGACTAGAGAACATAGAGACTGGACATGATAGAGAATGTACTTTACTATTTTTTGTACTAAAAACTTGATGATTTTATTAGATTTTTCAAAAAGATAAATTTTGGGCACAACACTGAATGGATTCTAACTAACTCAGATTGGTTTTTTTTACATTATAAATCATTAGCCTCATTAGCATAACAATTGTGTTATAATGGCAGTACCAGTTTGGTTGTTTGTTTATAAAAAAGCAAAGCTTTTGAAGTGTGTATTGAAGTCTATTTGAAGCTTCATGTGGCTTGAGTGTATGACTCATCATCATAACAATGTCTGTGTCCCCCAGGCTTGTGGATGACCGCTGCGTGGTGCAACCAGACACAGGCGACCTCAACAACCCACCCAAGAAATTCCGAGGTAAGGCCTCAAAATAACCTCATATCTTGATTTCTATATCAAGTCAGGAATTTAGGCAGTTTGATTGAAATGTATATAACATCAGTGATGAGCTGATGTCACACAGTTTTACTTTTCAGCAGGTTAGATCAAAGTTGTTTTATTTTTTTATTTTGACATTTTCAGACATGGTATTTGGTGTTCTTTCAGACAGGTCAGATGTAGTTTAGAAGTTAGAGGCAGGTATGCATAACTTGATTACCACAATTATGTGCTACACGAGTTCCCATTAGCAGTGGCCAACCATAAAGCTTGGCATATTTTTAAACTCAGTGATTTTTTTGTTGATATTTTTTAACCTTTTTATTAATAGTTCAAGAGCAGAGTTGAAATGGGGAGATAGAGGGGGATGACATGCAGTAAAGGGCCACAGGTCGGATTCAAACCCGCGACCACTGCGACAAGGCCGGAGCCAAATGCTACACGCTCTACCCACTACGTCACAACGTGCCCCTCAGTGATGTTCTTTTGGTTGAATCAAGGTTACATTTTAAAAAAATGCTGTATGAAAATACAAGACTGACCTAGATAAGTAACCTTTCTTTTTGAATAGTAACCTAATACAAGCATATAGTTCATCACTGCTATATAAGGAGATATGATGAGCACTGGCAGCCGTGTGAGTGTGCTTTTGCTGCACACTTTGGAGATGATTGCTTTACTAAAGGGTTGGTCAGATGATTCTCTGTTTAGGACATAATGGTGTGTTGAAGGAGTGTGTAAATAAACTAATACTTCTCTGCTTATATTAGTTTATAATTATTTAGGTTATTAAGCTCTGCAGGGAGAACAGCTTGGATTCTTTAATCATTTCTCTGTTTCCCATAGCGATTTTGTTTGTTGGTTTAATATTGTTGGTTTAATAGTGCTTTCAGATTTTAAACCACACAGTCATAGTGTGACCTTCCCCTTCCACCAAAAGCAGCTTTACTGAATTCCATTTTGGTGTCCATGCGGGCAACTGGATTGAAACAAAGTCAATATTTACTAATGTGTTCTTGAAACCATGTTGAGATGGTGATGTCTACATTGACATACAGTATTATCTGGCTGTTAAGCATAGAAAAAAGATGGGTTGACTGTAGCTATGATCATCTGGTTAGCAGCGACGCCAATGAGTGTTGTTCTGTTTGACCCAGGGAAGGATGGGCACAATACACTGTGCAGCTTTTATGGCAAAGTCTCACCCTGTCAAATGTCTCTCCACAAATTGTTGATCATCTTACCACTTGACAACAGACCAGCTAATGGGGTTGATGCTTAGTGTGTCTAATTGGCTGGCAATTTCCAGCAAACACATTTGGCAGGTTTCCGAACAAGGTCTTTAGTGAGGGAATTGTGAAATGAGCAAAGCCATTTCCGTTTCCTTTCCTTGGAAAAGTGTACTTTCCAGATTGAAGTGATTTAATGGAACATTGCATACACTTAACATATACATGGGAAGCCTTGCAGGCTGTCATTTAACATGTCATTGTCATAACTTGCGCTCTTGTCTTTCATGTTTGAGTGACGAGTATCACATACACACACACACACACACACACACACACACACACGCACGCACGCACGCTTAGATTTACTGACTCTTTAGGACTGTATTATCTGTTTACACCACAACATAGATTCAAAGATATTTGCACATTATTGTATACCATTTAACAGTAACAGTGTATCTGCCACATGTGGTGTCTTTGGGTGTAGTCCTCAGAATGAGTGGTTTCTTCCAGGCAGATTGCCAGGCAGAGTTAAGCATCAGGCTAAAGACAGCAACCTGCAATTGCATCCTCACATCTAATAACAGGCCTGACACCATGAACAGCTGCGCAGATGAGCTGGCAGCTATTTGGCTAACAATACGATATCAAGACTAAGCGCTTCTATTGTGGATTTTTTTCAGCTGTAGTTTAATCTATTGTGAAGCTTTAACTACTGCTGTGAATAACTGAATGTTACTTTTTGAGGCTGTATTATAGATGTATATTTTTGTTGTTTCAAAGTATCTCAGGCAGCACATCTTAAGGTGTTTATAATACAGCTCTACATTCACACTACCTCAAAGTCACATAGTCAACAAAAACAAACCACAGACGTGACTGTTCTGCATGGCATTGCGTCTCACATGTGTTTTTCTGGTCACTGTTAAATGTGAAAATAGTGATTTGTAATGAAGCAGTTGCTCTATTGAATGGTCCGCTCTGACACAATGATGGGGGGTGTGCGCTATTCACTCGATTTTGCATTTCCAGTAATCAGGCAATGTTCATTGATTCACTGCAGGTGCAGAGAACTGCTGTTTAATAAACATGGATTTTTCCTAGAAGTGAGACAACAGTGACGTGGCTGCCAGACTGAAATGCAACCTTGCTGCCCTGCTGAAGCTTGATCAATGCATGGCAAATAAAAGTGTAAACAATATTATATTCAACAATGTCTCAGTAAAAAATGTCTTAGTCCATTTGATGACCTACCTCACAGAATCTGCTGTCCATATGAGATTTTAACCATGAAGTAGCCTATTTTTTTATTGAGCAACCACATTAAATCAAGTGCAAAATGAAGGTGTAACACTGGGGAGCAGTGTGGGATGGACCTACTGTAAAGTGTTTCATGTTCGGTATAATGCAAGTTATATAGATTGGCTGAACTGCAGATAGGCAGCAGTACCTTTTGGATTGGATTGGATTGGATTTACTTTATTGATCCCCAATGGGGAAACTGGTTTGTCAACATGGTCTGAACCACGTAGAACATACAATACAACACAGGAATACAGTACCAACATAAAACAAGCATGGTCACAGGGGGAGTATGGTCCACTACCATAGTAAAAATAGAAGGTTAAAAAAGGGAACTAGAAAATCCCGCGGAGATTTTGAAAGTACGGGCAGCCCTGCACAGGCCGCCAATCCCCGCGTAGGGCGCGAAAGCTTCTACGAACCTCCGCCGCGGGCTTTCCGAACTCCAGTCCCGAGTTGCGGCCGATCGAAGGTCGCAATCGTGGCAAAACGTCAGGAAAATGGCCGCTCTTAGCAAAGACGTTTTCGTTAAGCGCGGCCATGTTTTTTTGAGCTATCTGGCTAAAACGTTATACACACGTGTACGTCGGTCACCTGATGCTGTGTACACAATTGGGTGATGATAGGTAGGAAATCCACAAAGTAGATGTCACTTGACTGAATTTCAGGTCATGTAAATTAGGGAAGAAAAAAAATCATGGCCGACTCCTACGGTCCAAGAGGCGTTATTGTAGAGCACCATGAGCTGTACATGTGTAAGAAATGTCAAGTCAATCAGAGTCAGTGGGAGAGGGGCGTGGCCTGTCAAACATTGCATTTTTTAATGATGGTTTTCGCATTTGTGGCGCCCCCTATGGGTTAATCTCGACAAGCTTAGAGGGCCATGCTACCACATGTCTTCTGCACATATCCTGCAAGTTTCATGATGATAGGACCTATGGTCAATTAGTTATGGCCAATTTGTTATTAAGCCCCGCCCCTGCATAAACGTTTTAGTCAATGGCGGCCATGTTTTCCAAGCTTTCTTACTAATCTTTTACGGGCATGTGTGTCATAGTCCCCCGAGGCTCTGTGAGAAATTTGGTGTTGATAAAGTAACATTTGAGAAAGTTGTGGTTCAAACCCTGTTTTTCAGTTTATGCTAATTAGCGAAAAATATTCCCTGGCGGACTTATATGGTCCCAGAGGCTTTTTTGTAGAGCACCCTAACATACACCTGTGTGAGAAATTTCAAGTGAATCGGACTTACGGTGTGCGGGGCGTGGCCTCTCAAACTTTCTTCAGTCAGGGCTTAATAACAGCGCCCCCTAGCGGAAATTCAAAAAACTGTATAATAGCACACCATTCGGGGTAGGGACGGACGTTCTGTGAAATTTTTGCGTTTCTAAGTGAAACGGTGTGGGAGGAGTAGCAGCTCGAAAATGTGCGGAAGAATAAGAAGAAGTAAGAAGAAGTCAGAAGAATAAGTATGGTAGAGAGTAATAATTACGGGCCCTCTGTACTTAATAAATAACAATATTATGATGCTAATGAGCAATGTGCAAAAATCAAATCAGTAGTCCTGATTAAAAAGCCTAGCTGCTGCAGGAACAAAATATCTCATAAATCTCTCTGTAGAGCATCTTGGTAACAGGAGACGTTCACTCCTGCCACTTCTAACAAAAGTGCAGTGCAGGGGGTGGTCGTCACGGGACAGGACAGTCCTAAGCTTTCTCCTGGTTCTCTGCTCTGTGATGACCTCCAGAGAATCAGGGCTCATACCAATAATGGATCCTGCCCTTTTTATTAGTTTGTTGACCCTGTTCCTCTCCTCTACTGTCAGGCTGCCACCCCAACAAAAGACAGCATAAAAAAAGGACACTCAACAATATCATGATAAAAAACACTGGACTGGGCCTTTTTAAAAATGACACTATGTTCACTTTCCAGTCCAGCGTACTGTCCAGATGCACACCTTATGGATATGAACACACCACTGTCTTTCTATTTGGGGATGCAAAGATACTTCTTCACTTGTTCATATTCTAACTGAGCTATTCAAATCATATTCAAATCTTTGGTGTAATATCATGAAAGAGCAGTGTCAGCAGAATTACCTATACCACGCCCATGCTAAATGTGCCATTGTCACCTTCAAGTCATCCCAAGACCAAGGAGACCTTGTCAGATATGCAACTACAAATAATGAAAAGTACATTACTACACATATTGCACTGCCTTTGTTAGTTTAAAATACTTTTATTTAAGACAATTTAGTTGCCATATTACATTCAGAAGTCAATACTCAGCACTTATAGGCATGTTTGACCCCAGCTAAGGTTGCAGTCTCACCTCTCTAAAGCTGGAAGCAAATTGTGCCTGGACTAAATCCCAACTTCCCTGTTGAGTAGTATTAGCACACTTAAGCTATTAAACTTGTCTGTATAGCAGGGAGCTGTGCAACAGCTTTTGAAACATAACGTAATTCTCTCTGAACTTGGATACATGAAATTAAGTGTGTGTGTGTGTGTGTGTGTGTGTGTGTGTGTGTGTGTGTGTGTGTGTGTGTGTGTGTGTGTGTGTGTGTGTGTGTGTGTGTGTGTGTGTGTGTGTGTGTGTGTGTGTGTGTGTGTGTGTGTGTGTGTGTGTGTGTGTGTGTGTGTGTGTGTGTGTGTGTGTGTGTGTGTGTGTGTGTGTGTGTGTGTGTGTGTGTGTGGCCTTGTTAGACATTCTAAAAACCTCTGAACTTTGTATGCAGTAATTACTCTGGCTTCACTTTTTCACACTATTCTGCATTCACAGAGACACCACTTTCAGTAAGTGATGCATCTTGTTTTGTGGGTGAGACTGTGTATGTACTGTATATTGTGGGAATTTATTTGAAGTGATGAGTGAGTGAGTGAGTTTTTTTAGTAAAATGCTGTGTGTTGAGCTGGAGTAGTGGTAGAAACCTAACATCTCAAAACCTAGACAAATAAAACCAACACCTTTGTCATGGTTAGATAGTGACACCACAAGAAGCAAGAACACCTTTTTTGAATCAATTCTGTTAAGCAACCCCTAAATTAGGTGATAGAAAATTAGATATAATACAAATTTGTTTAGATTACAGTTTTTCACAATTGCTTAAACACATTTCTTGATAGACTACCTCACTTTTTCAAAACCCTAAACACAAAACTCAAACACAAAATGCAAAATCCTTCACTTCTCTTGCAAAAGCACACTTTACCCTCAACACAGTGTTAACTCTTCACTAAATGGTGTTTTCTTTTCAAATGACAAGCACACATCATATGACTAGACATTTCTAGCACTCATTGAACAATGATGTGCAGAATGGAAAACACTGTAGTATAAATGCAAAACACTATATGAATGCTTTATCAGCAGAATTATGCCTTTGCCTTTGCATGTTCATACACTTTACCTACAGTAACAACACATGCTTTACAGTTTTTGCCAAATGCTTACACACATGTTGTATAATAGTTTATTTTGCCATTTCAAACAAACAAAATGAATAGGTAGGACTGCAGTTCAAGCAATTCAGTGTGTCAGTATAAACTAAGAAAAAATGACAGTAAAATTAGGGAACAATGGTAAAAAAAACAACGTTGTAAAGAATTGGGTGGTTGGATTATGAATAATTTTATAGATACCGCCTCCTGTTTGCGTCAGGCCACATCGCCTCATCAACATCACACTCAATGTCATCCTTTGAGAAGCAACAGGGAAATGATCACCTGATATCCAGTTTAAATCTCCTAATTATGGAGCGACTCAGGTTTGGCTGCACTCTCTGTCCAGGCTCCCTCATTGATAGGCCATGATCTATAACATGGTCCACTATAGTGTTTCTGTTGTATGTGTCTCCGTCTGTTGCCTTCTTTGTCCTCGTCCTCCTGTCGCTCTCTCTCCTCCTCTTCCCCTGACTCTTACTGTCTCACAAAGGAGCTGAGCTCCCCTGGGGTCTATTTGTAGTGCTAAGGTTTAGACTGATTGTTATTCAATTAGTTAAATTTTTTGTGTTGGAGAATTTCAAACAGTGCATTCGATTAAAAATAGATTTCTCAATTCAGTTCAAAAGAGGATTGCAGGATCTATTCCAGTTAACTCTCTGCAAAGAGGCATAGTGGCAAATTATGGCATGAAAGCAAATAAAAGTCCATGTCTTATTCACCTTCATATAAGTCTATTTTAACGTAAAGCTTGTAATGCATGTGATTTGAAGGTCAAAATACAAAATCTATTTTTTTTAATCGATTTTGGCAAATTATGAATCGATTTGAAAATTGCAGGATATAAGAATTGCAATTTTTACCTTAATACATTTTTTTCACTCAAGGGTTTACAGAGAATGGTCCGAAAAAGGAAACATTTCCAGTGAGCTGCAGTTGTGTGGATGAAAATGCCTTGTTGAAGTCAGAGGTCAGAGGAAAATGGGCAGACTGGTTCGAGATGATATAAAGACAACAGTAACTCATATAAATAAACTAATGCTGTCAGCTAGTGATCGACTGAGGAAAAGGAGAGAGTCATCAATGAATGGAAGAGCAGGGTGTGGTTTGTCTTACATATTCATGTATGTATGAAGGTATGTGTGGATATCCATAGAAGCAGTGTATTTGTGAAAATCCCAGTCTTGGAAAATATACTGAGCACATACTGTTAATCACAGTGTAAAGGCTGTGGTACAGGTTTTGTCTTTCAATAGTCCATCTTCAAAGCTAGCAATCTGCAGTCAAGCATATCTGACATAGAGGAAAGGATTATTATCATTGGGGCAAGAATACAATTTTTTTTCTCATAGCAGTAGAACTTTTTCACAGCAATATGACTTGCCAAACCTGTACAGTAACAAACGATGACTGCCTTCCATTTAGGCATTTGACTCTTCAGTGGAATGGTGGCCATCAGTAATGTTATTAGATCTACCTGTTTTTTTTGCTATTTGAGACATGTGTGAGATACCTGTTTTTGCAGTTAGGATATACGTCATAATGACACCTGATACCCAGTCTAAGCCCCCATTTCAATTAGGTGTGCTGCAGAACCGAAACTTGCAAAACAGATTGGCCTTGAGAGTTAAATTTAGAGTGCTGTCTGTGTCTGAAATCGCTCCCTTGTTCAATCATTCTCTACCCTCCATATGTTAACGAGGGATTTCAGTCACAGCCCTATACTGTTCAGATAAAGGTCAGCGATTCTGGAGAAGCTTGTTTTCAAAATCACTTTTTTTCAAAATCAGTGAATCTCCTCATGGTGTGTGTGTGTGTGTGGAAAGAAATCCAGTTTTAATACACAGCCTAGGCTCTGTTAACTGGTATGTAAACAAATGTGATGTAAACAAAGCACCATAGCCGGCAACATGCGGTTTACAGAGCCTAAGCTGTTCATTAACACATTTATTTTTTTCATACACAGTATGGACAGGTAGTGGATAGTGAGAAGGTCTGCCTCCTCCACCTTTAAATGTGTACCATCCGTATCATCATGGCCAGAGAGTTTGGTGTCAGAAGATTGGATTGTACTTGCTTAATTATTCTTGGTTAGCAGTTCAAACCAAGTTAAAATATGGTAGATGACCAACAGCAGATAAAAATGAATGCAGCAGACATATCTGCCTTTTTCACTTAATTTAAAACTAAGCAAAGAAGCATCATGTAGTTTTCATATGTGACTTCAATGTATGGAAAACAAAATTGAACAAATACATGAATGAATCCTGCAATATTCTCACATCCCTTATCAGCGTTGCACTGTAAACCTTCGCTCTGCCATATACCTCCCTGCCCATGCATACCACATGCTTCCAATGTTATGTTTTTTCTCCAAACTTAATTGCTGGTCCCTGGCAGACGGATGTTCTCCCATCGACCCATTTTCTGCATTTGTCCTTGGCCTCGTTTCTCTCTCTCCTCCATCCTGTGCCATGTGATGGATATTCCCCAGAGAGTCTTGTGTTGGCCGCATTTCTGGTGAAGGAACCCATAGTGGCCATTTTTACCCTGGTTATATCTCATCAGGTCCTTCGTACCAGTTAACATGTACGTAGCTATACTGGATGTACACTCACCGGCCACTTTATTAGGTACACCAGGTCAATTTCTTGTTAACACATATAACTAATCAGCCAATCTCATGGCAGCAGCTCAATACATTTAGGCGTGTAGACCTGGGGCCGTATTCACAAAACATTTTAAGGCTAAGAGTAGGTCCTAACGTGCTGATTTAGGAGTAACTCTCAAAAATAAGGGGCGTTTCACTCCTAATTTTAGGACTCCTAACTTTTTAAGATAAGTGTAATTCACAAAGCCTTTTAGCGCTAAAACTAGCTCCTAAATCTATGAAAAGCTAAGAGTCCTCGAGAGGACTCCTAAGTCACTAAGAGTAAATCACAGACAACCATTTGATGGTGTTTTGGAGAGATTTAATGATAGTGAGCTTTGTAAAAGGTACCTTTAATAGCTGTAAGGGTTTAATTATCTTAGTAAAGCTATATCTAGAAAGTATAGACACATTTATATATATCATATTTATATAAAAAAATATTTATTAAGTTCCTTTTCCTGCAGTTGCTTTGGGTTTATGATGCACTGAAAGTTACTGTTGGTGTCACGTTTGGGTTTAATTTCCTACTAGAGTAGGCCTATATGTGGCGCTTCGCAGCATCTCCTCCGTTCCACAGGTCCGCTACTGTATAGTTGCGAGTCTCGCCTTTTTCCTTCCGCATGCATTTTACGATTTCGCCGGCTTTTGTTTCTAAATGGTGAATTTCCTGGTTTGTCGCTGTCTGACTATTGCTGCATAGTCGCCGTTGAGAGAAATACAGTGAGAGTGCATGGCGTGCAGCTGTTCAATGAGGATATTTTTTTCCGATTCAAATCATTGTAATATTTAAAATGAATAGGCCTATGTGGCGCTATTGTAGGCTAATTGTGAACGAAGGTGTGGGAAACCCTGCAGTATCTTGGTTTCATGTTAAACCAGTGTCACTTGTCATTAATTGTATATAAAAACTCTTTACTTTAATACAGCGACACGATATGGATATCTCCCCACAGTGTTTCTATCATAAATTCACTCTTAGGGACTCATTTCCTCTCAGCCAATCACTGTGGGCATAGAAGGTATGAACATGACGTCATCCATAGCAACAGGGTCAACACCGCCCTCTAGTCTTAGCTTAGGAGTTCCTCCCATTCCTTAGTAAAAGTTGGTCTTATCAGCTTTGTGAATAGGTTTTAAGAAATTACTCCTTACTAAGAACTTTTAGTGCTCCTTAGGAGTACTCTTAGCGCTAAGATAAAATGTTTTGTGAATACGGCCCCTGGACAGGATAACTTGTTGAAGGTCAAACCGAGGATCAGAATGGGGAAGAAAGGGGGATTAAGTGTCTTTGAACATGGCATGGTTGATGGTGCCAGACGGGCTGGTCTGAGTATTTCAGAAACTGCTGATCTACTGGGATTTTCACAACCAACTATCTCAAGGGTTTACAGAGAAAAAGGAAACATTTCCAGTGAGCTGCAGTTGTGTGGATGAAAATGCCTTGTTGAAGTCAGAGGTCAGAGGAAAATGGGCAGACTGGTTCGAGATGATATAAAGACAACAGTAACTCAAATAAGCACTCGTTACAACCAAGGTATGCAGAATACCATCTCTGAACACAAAACACGACCAATCTTGAAGCAGATGGGCTACCACAGCAGAAGATCCACATTTTGAAATGTCCCTGGTGTGTGTGTGTGTGTGTGTGTGTGTGTGTGTGTGTGTGTGTGTGTGTGTGTGTGTGTGTGTGTGTGTGTGTGTGTGTGTGTGTGTGTGTGTGTGTGTGTGTGTGTGTGCGTGTGTGAAACAATGTAAAGCACTTTGGGGCTGAGAAAATCAGCTAAAAAGTGTTTTACCTTTTACCATATCCTGTTTAGTGTGATTATTTTAGAATAAATATTCCCTGGGCAACAGTGTGAAGTTTTGGCAGGAAGTTTGGACTGGCTGTGGGTAAATGATAGAATTAGGTCCCCAAAAGAGCAGTCACCTGCTCTGACTGCTTGGTAAATCCCTCCTTGATCCCGTTTGATGATCCCGATACCAGATCTGCACCTTTCCATAGCTTGTGTCCACATGTAAGTGCTGAGCAGAATAATGTTTATATAATAAATAAATAAATAAATAAAGGAAGCAAAAAAGGAGAGTGTTCAAAATAAGACGGGTCTATTCTGTTGAGATCATGAATGTGCTCACTGAATGGTGCGGAATGGTTCTCATTTCAACCTCCTAATGTTGATATGATATTGAATAATGCAAACATTATAGAGACTCAGAATAAAAAATAGTCAAATAATTGTCAAATATTCTTAGTATTCTACTGCAGGCTCCTAAGTATATGTGTTCTGTAGCTAAGTCTTACTTTGTTTTTATCACAATATGAAATGTACTACTTTCAACCCCGAACTTCCAAACTTAATCACAAGTACTTTAAATTGAATCTCCATTCAGCCTTGTAGTTACACAGGTTAACATTGTGTTACCTTTTTAATTTCTAAAGTACTATTTTATTAACTTGATGGTGTCTGTTTTCCCATCACTGATATTACTAGAACACCTTTTTGAATTAAATTTTATTTCTTCTTTCCCCAGACTGCCTTTTCAGACTGTGTCCTATGAACAGATACTCAGCACAGAAACAGTTCTGGAAGGCGGCAAAACCTGGAGGCAACAGCACCACTGACACAGTCCTCCTCACCAAACTCCATGTAAGAATCGCATCATTAGTCTGCTTTTTGATTTTTTTCAGGTTGAAAATAACAGATTAGTGCAGTGGTGACAGACAGCTTCAGTCTTGTATTGCTGTGAAATATGTTTATGGAGCATACTGTATCATTCTTTCCGGGTAATATTAGTTCTGTCATGCAGTAACCGATTGTGTCCTTGAGCATCTCATTAGCATCCCACCTCCATCTCTGCTCCCTGCTCTGTGTTCGTAGCACGCTGCTGATCTGGAGAAGAAACAGAACGAGTCTGAAAACCGCAAGCTGCTGGGAACAGTCATCCAGTATGGAAATGTCATTCAGGTGCGTTCAGGAACCTGTGAGATAAAATGCTAACTTAACTGCTGCACAATGTATGACACTCTGCGCTTGATAAAATTGACTACAATTCTGTTTTAATCCGAGAAGAGTTTTAAATAATTGCTACAGTGCAAATAGTGTGCTATCAAGTAGTCCAGTCTTATCTTGCGTTGCTCATTGCCCAGAAATAGTGTGCACACAGGTATGAGATCATCTAAAACCAAAAATGGTCATGCATTCCTGCTAAGGTAGAGAGTACAGTACATGCAGTGTGCTAGTGTGTCCAAGTTACAATAGAGTGTGCAATTATTTATTCCTGTTTTGCAGGTCCTTGCAAACCAACTTTAAATCAAACGTTGCCATATATACTGTATATTGTAACACTATCTATAGAGAGGTACACTTCGCATTTTGTATTAAAACCTCATAAAGTCTGCTCTGCCATGGAAACTCACTTGTTCTGATATCTTGTAGTATTAAATTGGGCATTTACTTTTGCTCACTGTCTTCTCCTAAAATATGCAAAGCTCTTGTGAATCCAGTATGGTTGGCAATATATTATTCATGACATTTTGGAGAACATGTTGAATAAATAGATGGACCTTCAGAGGTCATGAGAAACGTTCAAGGACAACAGATTGAGAAGTATTTCAGTAATTTTGAGTAGAAATAAAGAAACATAACCGTTCCGGAATTTTATTGTTCCCTTGGGTGCAGCTGTGCCAGATCGTGACATATTTGTGTCTTAGTACGAACCTCTGTTATTCTTTTGACTCTATGCATTATGTCTTCGGAAGCAGCCACATGTCCTGCGCCAAAGTAACACTGTTTGTTGTTATGTCAACAGTTGCTGCACTTGAAAAGTAACAAGTACCTGACAGTGAACAAGCGCCTACCTGCTCTGTTGGAGAAGAATGCCATGAGAGTGACTCTGGATTCGGCGGGAAACGAGGGATCCTGGTTCTATATCCAGCCCTTCTACAAGCTGCGATCCCTGGGCGACAGTGTGGGTAGAGTGGGGTGTGGGATACATGTTAATTATGCTCAGTATGAGAAATGTAAAGGTAAATGGTCAGTTTAGCTAACTTCCTGTCAGTTACTGCAGTTAGCAGTCCCCTCCGTCGTCCCTACGTCACCACATTCATGCACTGTGGTCTTCAAGCAGTGAGTTATCTAGCATCATCTCAGATTCACAAGTGTGATAAAACATGATAAAAACCATCAAAACAGACATTGGGAAGGATTTTTACCTGCTCCGCCATTGTAGGCGCATACACATTCACTCATCTGTCGCTCTGCAGTGCACTGTCAGTGAGACGGGTGCCGGTTTGTAGCGTTCTGTCTTCTGATTGGATACCAGTTTTGGGACCCCCGAAAAGTTTATTTGCCGATTACATGCAGAGCGAGTGACTGAGAGATCGGCTTTATGAAACGCGCACACTACAGTATATAAGTGATCACTGTATGAATAAAGAGCGATTTAACACTTATATTAACATAAATAAATCGCTTACTTCACCTTTTTAAGGTGTATTTTTAGACTTTTCTGAGGGCTGAAGTCTTGTGGGCTCTCATTTTTACAAGAGAGAATGAGTTGTACATAGAAAACAACTAGCCCAACCTGAGAACCTTGCCAGTTTTTGCAGTTCCCTCTTCCTTTAGTTTTTATAATGCCCAGCTTTCCAAGTATGAGGAACTGCTGACAAACTGATATTGTATAACTGATAAAAGTCGATGTAAGAGAGTTACTTTTTAGATGGATAGAAAAGATTCAGTGTATTCTCAGCTTTCACAAACAATTCTGCAGTTTCTTCACATGCTTGAGTTTGTGTTTCTACAACCATTTCTACAACCTGCCCAACAAGATAAATAGAAAAAGAAAAACCGATCCAACCTTGACTGGTTATTATCAATGCTGTCCATGAATTATAGTTATGAAAATCACCCAATTATGTTTTAGAACCATGATGGTTGACTTGCAGGATCAGTTGCATAGACTACCTTCTAAAAACGTGTACATTTCTTTTTTTATATTGTATAATATTTATTCAATATCTTAGTCATCTATTTCAAAGGTAACACACGGTACTTTATTTACTGGTATTTGGGAGTACTACAGCATCAAACCTTGTGTGGCTCCTGATAGTGTTAAATTGCCTCAAGTGATGTAACTGGAGGGAGTGTCAGTAGCCCTGTAGCCCTTTCAGCTATGCTTGAGGGGAATGGCTCTAGGCTTAAATAGCTGCTATTTAGCCTGGTCCTACCAGATCATCAAACTTAATTTCATTTGTACAGAGGGTCTGGAATGGCTCAATTGACCAACGTTAACTCACTTGAAGACATGTGACTCTTGAAGTTTAAAACTATTGGATCTCCTCAGTGCCACTCTCTGCCAACCAATCGCATAAAGTTTGGTCGTGATGTATGTCATGCGCCGGCTTCTGACTACAACTGTATCTGGTGCACGTCATTGTTCTCAGCCACTCCCTCTGATCGCTGATTGGACCGCCAAAAATCTGGGGAAGAAAACCCACTTACGTATACTGTATGTATAAATGTTTTAATTTGAGATCAGAGTGTGCACTTTTTTCTTGGATGAAATAATTACATAGAATACTGATTGGATATCAAGATACATAATCATAGATAAGTTCACTGGATAGACAAACTTAAAGCCAGTGTAAGTTATTGGTGTCCAGTAAAAACCTTTCTTGCATCAAAAGGTAATATTTTTTCAGTTTCATGCTGGCAAACTGTAAGGTCGTTATGAGGTCGTGTAGGTGTTATGAGCAAGCACAAATAAGTTACTGAATGATGATTTGACCAACATTTCTGTTATGGATGCTTGCTGCTTAAGCCTACACATAGGCATAAGCAGTACGTTGTGCTCAGGGTCAGTGCTACACCTCAATGATTTTCCATCTGATCCATTCCTATCAATACACTGATGGTCCATGTCTCCCCCTAGTGCTTATCTGAAGGCAAACATGAGCCAATGTAACCAGATCTCTCCCACCCATGTGTTATTTTTTCCTTGTGAGAAAAGGGAATAGCAGTGTTGAAGAATGATGGCTAATATCTTGGGACGTGACACACTTATGGTTTGGAAGTTAAATGGAGTGCTCAATTCCACACAGTGGTCCCTTAGAGCATCAGTATTTCATCTAGCTTTATATTTTCTATTACCCTTTACTTTCTTGCGCATCACCTTTTTAATAATTATATAATATCTCTTAATCGTATGAAAAATTTAATGTTATGTGTATTTATAATGGTCCTGCAGGTGGTGATTGGAGATAAAGTGGTCCTTAACCCTGTGAATGCCGGACAGCCTCTACATGCCAGCAGCCACCAGCTAGTTGACAACCAAGGATGCAATGAGGTAAATGAACAATTCTTGCACTTCAGGGCTGTTCAGTAACAATGACTCAAAATACGATCCACATTTGATTCATTATAGTGTCATATCGGACCTAAAAGCCAACATTATATTATAAGTTGTGAATAGTTTTGGTCGAATTACATTTCTCTGGTCTGTTCCAAAACATCTGTTCTGTGCCTTTTAGGTTAATTCTGTAAATTGCAACACGAGTTGGAAAGTTGTTCTGTTCATGAAATGGAGTGACAACAAGGAAACAATACTCAAAGGGGTAGGTACCCTCGCGCAAACTTAAAGTAATCCAATTTCACATTAAATATTGTAAAATAAACGTTGAATATAGAATACGTGCAAAAGCAAAAACAGTGGCAAAACATTGTGTGTGTGTGTGTGTGTGTGTGTGTGTGTGTGTGTGTGTGTGTGTGTGTGTGTGTGTGTGTGTGTGTGTGTGTGTGTGTGTGTGTGTGTGTGTGTGTGTGTGTGTGTGTGTGTGTGTGTGTGTGTGTGTGTGTGTGTGTGTGTGTGTGTGTGTGTGTGTGTGTGTGTGTGTGTGTGTGTGTGTGTGTGTGTGTGTGTGTACGTGTGATGGCAGGGGGATGTAGTCCGGATGTTCCATGCGGAGCAGGAGAAATTCCTCACATGTGACGACTACAAGAAGGCGCAGCACGTTTTCCTTAGAACAACCGGCCGGCAGTCTGCCACCTCTGCCACCAGCAGCAAAGCACTATGGGAAGTAGAGGTTAGCAACATGTTTATGTCTGCTCTTAATATAAGGCTTTTAGTGATCTATTTCATAAAAGGTGCCCTAACTTTGGAAGAAAGCGAGAATTATGATGCAATATTGCTATGGTGCAACAGAGATAATCTATCTAATGTACTGTAATAATGCATCTTTATACCAATTTGACATAAGACGTGTGTCTTCTTCTCACCATGTTTTTGCCATTGCCAGGTGGTCCACCATGACCCATGCAGAGGAGGTGCAGGCTATTGGAACAGCCTGTTCAGGTTTAAACACTTGGCCACAGGGTGTTATATGGCAGCTGAGATGGGTGAGGTAGGCTATGTCTCACAGCTTACCTAGTCATATCACACTATTATAATTATTTACCTGAAGATGTTTGACATACAGATGTGTTTCCCAGGTCAATCAGGACTTTGAGGAGGAGAGTGCCGAGCAGCGATCCTCGGTAAGACTTGATCTCTTCTGTTCCGATTGCTTAGCAACGTCACACTGGATGCCCCACTGCTATTGATCTGCTCTGTTTAATACTGTGCTGGATCTTTGCTTTCTGCTCTAGGTGGACTTTACCCCCTTTAATTTCCAGGTACTGTCACATAATCTTTACTTGGCTGCAGCGACCTAGCCAAAAACTGATTGTCTTGTCGTCGGCACATGATCATCCTACTGTCTTTGCCTCTCTGTTCTCCAGTGTAATCTTTCAGAACATCCTGAATAACTCTTCTCATCTGGGTTGTGTGTATCTTTATTTAAGTAGCAGTACAGGTGCATCACAACAAATTAGAATATAAATCAAAAGTTCATTTAATTCAAATCAGTGAAACTTTTATATATTCTAGTCCTTACACATATAGCCTACTGCATTTTTTTAATTCCATGACCTGAAATCCGTAATCATCAAATGTAAAACAAAAGAAAGAACAGACATAGTTCACTGTGTAATGAATCTAGAATATATATAAGTTTCACTTTTTGACTGAACCTTTCTGTGATATTCAAAAAAAACTGAAATGCACCTGTAGTTTACCACAGGGTGTCACCATGCCATCATCTCAGCTGTCTCACTGTAAAATCACCATAAGGGGGCACTGTTGTACTAACCATACTAACCCAAATGGGGCTGTTGTGTGTTTACCTGTCAACTATTTGCCAACAAGGCCTAACAACCTGTAGTGATGACTGACACATATCCTACTAATGTGTGCACAGTTAAGAGTGAGAGCTAATCTATGTAATCAGCTTCAGTGGTATAGTTAAATGTGAAAACATGCACTGTGTGGCGTTATCATGGCTAAGAAATGATAGCATATTTGATAATTTTGCCCTCAGTCTTTATATATTTTATGCATGTTTTTTTGCTGTAGCTTGATGCAGACAATGAAGCTCTGCGAGGGCGTCTGCGAGCTCCACAGGAGAAGATCATGTACACACTGGTGCCAGTTCCCGACGGCATGGACATCTCCTCCATCTTTGAGCTGGACCCTACCACTCTGAGAGGCGGGGACTCCATGGTTCCCAGGTACAATATACAAACATGCAGTATACAGGGTTCCTAAAGATCCATAAAAAGTCTTAAAAGGCATTTAATTAATTAATGTAAAATTAAGTAAAGGCATTCATTGGTATTAAAATGGCTTAAAGCTGATACGAGGAACTTTTAAATATTTCTGAAACATTCTCATTCTAGAGACCCCTTTGGACAGAAGCGGTAGTGTTGCTACGATGCCAGCTGCTGTTCTTGGGGGATCATACCCAGACAAAGGCATTGAGAAAAACTATATAAAAATAGCATTCTTTGCACTGATCAAATCAAATCAAATCAAATCAAATTTATTTATATAGCCCAATATCACAAATAGCAATTTGCCTCAGTGGGCTTTACAATCAAACACAATAAAAACATACACAGTGAAACAATCCATAAGAGATAAAAATGTCCATAGTGAGAATGTAGGTAGGTAGAGTTCGATAAGATGTCCATAGACTTCAGAAGCTGCCAGACAAAGGGCCACACCGTCACTCATCCTTCAAGTCACCATCACTCTTCATGATGTAACCTGAAGAATAACAAGGAGACAACCAAGGAGGTTGGTCTCGTCTGCTGATACATTTCTTTATGATCCCCAGAGGAAATATTTGGCTGTTTCAGAAATATTTTAAAGTTCTACTTGTAGCTCCTTGTAGTTACTTTAAGAGGTATACATGACTTTCGGACATCTGAGGATACAAACATGATAATCTTCACACAAACTTTTAGAAGCCCTTTTGATAAAAACATGTTTCTGAGATGTTGGAAAATTAGGAGGGAAATGGGTAAAATGACTAATATCTCAACAGCACATTATCTAGTCAAAAAGACCACAGTGATGTCAAGACTGCAACAAATCAAACCGTTGCAATACTAAACATTTGACTCGTGTCGAGTCGGAGGGGAATTTGGAGTATCGCTAAGATGTTTAGGTAGTGAGGTAGGTTTGTTTGGTTTTGCAACTATGGACAAGGACCCTTTTTTGTACAGTACAGTCCATTAGGTGTGGGTGACCTGCTGTTTATTCTGGTTACTTATTGACTGGATATTCAAATGAGAAATTGTTGCCCAGTCTTCTGTGTTTGGTTAAAGGAAAAGACACTGTTAGTGGGATCAGACATATTGATTTCTTTTAGTTAGTTATTGGGTTTGCATTGGGTAGACATTTGGCTTCTATGTAGACTGTGCCCAGGGGAAAGTCAGTCAAATTCGTTTTAAATCTAATTCATTTTGTTTGTCCTATGTTATACATCCACTAGCATGGATTGTCTTGTGCTTTCACTTACTAAAATGATCATTGACAACTGTGTGTTTCTGTGTGAATTTCAGTGCTTCTTTCCATGGTATTATACTAACCAGTGACAGCAAGGAAAGTCCCTGCATGGCATAACACAGGAAACTGTAGTAAACAAGCTGAGAAAAGGCATGAATAGTAGGCACAAGAGGGGAAAAACTCCCATTTCAAAATGCCATGTAAGACGCTTGTTTGTGTCATGAACAATCACGTCATCTGGCAGATACATGTTTTATCAGAAATCTGCTCTTTACCTCCCAGGTCATGATTAAATGTTTACGTTGATGTTGCAAAATATATTTTAAAACAGTAATATTTGTAAGAAAATTATGTGATATGTCGGTAGCAACTTAATTGTCATGAAGTGTTCGCTGGCCTGCGTACATATATTTTTGGGGTTAACTACAGTATACTTCTTTAATAAGCCCTTTTTTGTTGTTGTGTGAGAGGGAATGTTTAGTTTTAAAGTCCAAAAGTGTACTTGTCCTTGACATTGGCAGGTGCTTGCCTACACACTGCTGACTACTACTGCTAGAACCTCCTATTTTACCTGAAATAACCCTCTCAATAAAACCTTAGCCAGGGGACTAATTAATGCTTGGGAGAAGCATTACACAAAGGTAAGGTTGTTAGCCTCAGTAGGCGTTTAAAACGTAATGCTTGCCAAGAATATTGCTACACTCTGCTGTCAGTGCTGGAGGCCTGACACGCCCCACACACACACACACACACGCACACACACACACGCACGTACGCACGCACGCACACACACACACACCTACTTTTACTCTACATTTGTGGAATGGGTTAGTACTTAGTTGGCTCAGTCGTTACTATGTGTGCGGGGTTAGTGCTTAAAGGGGAAGAGATGATAGTGTAAAGGTCATCATTGGTTGATCGGTAATGCCACACAGTCGGCTGTGGAAGCCATTGTTATAATTATGATATTCCTCTTCGTGTATGTAAATTGTATTAATTATTTTGTCATAATTTGTTGAAAAAAAGAGCAAATCATGTAAGAAAATTAAGCAGTTGGTTATCAGTAAACCATTTGGTGAAAACAATTAGACATCTTGTTTCTGCCAACTCTCTCAAGACTGTCAGGACTTGCTGCAGCCATTTGACACACACACACACACACACATACACACACTAACGTCAGCTGCTTTAATACTATACAAAATGGTTAGGGAAGGAAAAGAGGCAATTTCATGCAACAAATGCCCCCCGACTTTATGGATGTGCTTGTTATATTTTTTGGCAATTGGTCCATTAGATTGCAAGATATGTTGTGTGATCAGTATATAGTTTGGCATGAGCGTGACTAGAGAGGAAAGCTCATTGTGTGTCTATAATGAAAATAGTTCATCTGGAGCGGGGACTGTCTGTAAATCTCTTGAGTGTCTTATGCACAGTGCCCTCTGCGAAATCCAATGTTAACCTTACAATGGAGTTAGCCTGCCTAATGAGTCTGTTAAACATTCTTAAATTCATTAGGGATGGGTCCGATCCAGTATCGGTATCGGGTCCGATATGGCCGAAATCTGCGTATCGGATATCGGACTGACAGCTCCGATATACAAAATAAATAAATAATTACTATTAAAGAGCAAACGAGCATGCGCCGACGTTCGGTGGAGGGAGAGAGGACACTACTTTTTAATTTGACAAACAGTACATATCAGTTTGTTAGTCAGTGAGCTAACCAAAGCCTAACCCAAGTCAAGGAAGTGGAGAGGCTTCTGCACTGTGACAAATTCTACTATGTAAAATACAGCCAGAGAGAGGAAGACTGTGTAGATAAACACACCAACACATATTCTAGTGGGGTAGAAGTGATCATTGAGAAGGATTCTTTTTGTGTGACTCTATAATTTATATTTTCATTAAAATTTTGCATAGTCTTGTCTTTAAGATAAACCTATATGCATTTGTGTATATTTCTTGCTCTTTTAAATTAGAATTGCTTAAGCCTTCCTAGCCTTACACATGACATCAACACCAACACATTTTTTTTTAACAATTATGATATCCTATCGGATAGTATCGTCCGATATCCAAAACCCATATATCGGAATCGGATCGGAACTAAAAAAAGTGGATCGGTGCATCCCTAAAATTCGTATTATGAATAGTCCCACATTAACGTGGCTTTTATTTTATTTTTTGTGATTTTTTTATGCTTTATTGATAGTGCAGAGAGACAGAGGTGAAATGGGGCAGATGGGGGGTGACATGCAGAGAACGACCGCGGGCGGGAATCGAACCCGGGTCTGCTGCTGGGCCCGGCCCGGGGGGGGGACGCCCTACCAACTGAGCTAAGGGCTCCCCTTATAAACGTGGCTTCTTGAAAAATAATTAAAACAAAGATCTTGGTGTAACATTAAAAGGCAATCTAGATTCCTGGCAACCATGGTCAAGCAGTTTCAACCCCAAAATGACACTATTATGTTTAGGTTATTGCACTCATCAAACATGTAACTTCTCCAAGAAGATCAGATTTTGAAGCAACACTCCCGGTTCTGTGCCCTATAGCTTTTTCTTTATGTAATCAACCTTGGATAATTTCCTCTTTCACTTCTAGGAGCTCGTTTGCTAGGCTAAGACATCTTTGCACCAACACGTGGGTTCACAGTACCAACAACCCCATTGACAAAGAGGAGGAGAAACCTGTTATGTTAAAGGTCAGTAGATGAGGGTTAGCTGTTTAGAACAGCTGGTGTTTTTCTGAGCAGATATACTAAAAACTATGAACTTTCCAGATTGGAACATCAGGAGTAAAAGAGGACAAGGAAGCTTTTGCCATCGTACCAGTGCCACCAGCAGAAGTGCGTGATTTAGACTTTGCCAATGACGCAAGTAAAGTGTTGGCATCCATCGCTGGCAAGCTTGAAAAGGGCACAATCACACAAAATGAAAGAAGGTTTGTGGGCAAACACCAACTATAGACTTTCAATTCTACTTTATTATGTGTTGCATAAATTGTGTCACTATTCATTTCTGTCTCAATTTCTGAGGGAAGGGAACCAAGATCATACTGCAGTTGCTTTTGTATTTTTCAAAGATGTTCTGTTTTTGAAGTAGCCTGTAATGTTTTATGCTTTTCAGATTTGTGACCAAGCTCCTGGAAGATTTAGTTTTCTTTGTGGTGGACATCCCCAACAGTGGGCAGGATGTTTTGGAGATCATGGTGAACAAACCCGACAGGGAAAGACAGAAACTCATGAGAGAGCAGAATATCCTGAAACAGGTTGGCCTTAAACATCTGAGACTATAACTCCACAGATTCTAGGGATGCACTGAAAATTCGGCCACCGAAAATGAAAGAAATTACAGAAAATTGACAAACCAAAAGACAATAAGGAAATATTTTTTTAAAAGAGCTGCATGCTTGTAAACAAGTAAAGAGAGACGTAACCATGTTTGCTAGTCTACGTCTGTTCGTGAGTGCGCTGCAGGAGCAGTTCTGTAAGGTGTGTGCATGAAAATGTCAGAATCCAGTGTGGGAGCATTTTTTCAAACTAGAGGAAAAACAGCGCAGCGCAGTGCAATGCTTGATGTAGCATAAAGTTAATACGCTCGTCCAAGACTGATGTTTAATCACCTTAGAAACACAAAAGCCTTGTGATGGTTGGTAACAGTGTCATTAACACTGAGACCTTGCAGCCACCGCGCAGAAAAGCTCTGGTTTGACAGCTAAAATGATAACAGGGATATCCTGCCCGTTAGCGTTGTTGAGGCGGGGAAAGGCTTTTGCGATCTGATTGCATTTCTCGAGCCTGGATACACAGTGCCATGTCAGCAAACTGACAGCGTGACTAGAGAAATCATCCGGTGAGGATACACAGTGCCAAGTTACAATCACCACCACCGCATGGACACCGTTTAAATAAAGCCTCTAATTTGTATGATCAGGGCTCTGATGCAAATTCTGTAGTCTGAACATTATGGTGGGAGCTGTGGTGCAGTTTCTTTTAGAGCAACTCAACCTGCTCTGCACTGCACTAGACAAATAAATAAAAATAAGGCAATAAGTCGATCTTTTTGTAGATCATGCTCATAAGTCAAGGTACAAATCAATGAGTTGTTCACAATCACATTCCTAATAAAATGTTAATTTTACTCTTAGATCTGAAGGTTATACTGTTTATTTATTTATTTATGGTGGCTTTTTAGTTGTAGGCTATGTTTGAGGAGAACATTTGGGAGTTTAATTAATGCAATGTTGAAAGAATTGGCAAAATAAATAAACAAAACTGCAAATTCTCTTTCGGTTTCGGCCAAGAATTTTCATTTCGGTGCATCCCTAACAGATTCTGAGCACATATTCAGTTATTAAATGTCTCCTCTCCTATTTCAGATTTTCAAACTTCTCCAAGCCCCTTTCACGGACAGCGGTGATGGTCCCATGCTGCGATTGGAGGAGCTTGGAGACCAGCGCCACGCTCCTTTTAGACACATTTGCAGGCTTTGCTACAGAGTGTTACGCCATTCCCAGCAGGATTACAGGAAGAACCAGGTAAGTGGATGGATACAACAACTACAATATGATCCCTGATACTATGGCCTTTTCCTTCCAGTAATCAACCCTATTTCCCTTCGCTTTACAGGAATACATAGCCAAACAATTCCGTTTTATGCAGAAGCAGATAGGATATGATGTGCTGGCAGAAGACACAATAACAGCTCTGCTCCACAACAACCGGAAGCTGCTGGAGAAACACATCACCGGTGCCGAGATTGACACATTTGTCACTTTAGTTAGGAAGAATCGGGAGCCGAGGTGAGGCTCACAGAAAAGGGGACAGTCCTTGGCTGGTTCAAAAAATAAACTGGCATAGAAAAAGCATCTGTGGCCATTTTGGGTCTAATTTGTTTGTATAACAGCTCCTAAGGAATGTAAATCCATGTAAATCTATTCAAATGTGAGCAGGAGTATGTGTGCAACTGCTTGTCCATGACCTTGGCACTGCTGGTGAATTGCTGACAGTGTTTGCTTGTGTTGTGTTCAAGTCCTGTCAGGGGCTGTTAATGATGTGTAAATCATGCTGAGCCAGAAGTCTGGACACTTAAAAGTTTACTTATTATGCTCAAACTGTTTTCATGGTGTAGTCTCCAAAAACCCTTTATATTTCTCACTGTGCCATTGCTGAATCTCCTGTTTCCAGTTTGAAACAATCCATTTAAGCTAGCCTTCCAAAAATCCAAGTCTGTTCTGATTGGTCAGTTCTCCACGTGGGGGCACAGGTACTGCCCGCAAGATCAAACTCTGTCGGTTAATATCACAGGAATCTGGGGGGGTGGGTTGCTTATCACAGGTGGAGGTAGTGCTTGGTTAGGTTGGTATTGAGGTGGCTTGGCTTTTTCCATATGACGTCAGGTTTCAGAAGGGTGGAGTTGGAGAAAAAGAGAGAGGGTTGTTTCTTTCTCATACTTTGGGAGTCTCTAGTCACACCGGGGACCAATATTTAGGTTGTACAACCATTAAAAATTATGTATTTTGCACAATAGGTGATCTTTATTATTTGAACTTCCTGACACAGCCTGTAATACAATCTGACATTGACCATGTATATCTCTTAACTCATGGTCAATGTCAGATTGACTCCCCCATTGTCTAATGAAAACAAATGCAATATTGAATGTACTGTAATCTGTGCTCAGGTTTCTGGATTACCTCTCAGACCTCTGTGTGTCCATGCAAAAGTCCATCCCTGTGACACAGGAGCTTATCTGCACTGCAGTACTGGACCCTTCCAATGCCGACATCCTCATCGAAACCAAGTTAGCTTTTCTTTTGTCTCAATAATTAAATTATTATTTTTTTAACTTAAATGAGCATGTAGAAATAATATTTATGCCGTTCATTATGCTAGGTTGGTCCTATCGAGGTTTGAAATTGAAACGATGACAAATGGAGAGAGTCCATTGGAGGCAGAGGATGAAGAGGAGGTCTGGTTGTTCTGGAAAGACAATAGCAAGGAGATTAGAAGTAAGAGCGTCCGTGAGTTGGCCCAGGATGCAAGGGAGGGCCAGAAAGATGACCAGGATGTGGTCAGCTACTACAGGTGAGATGTCTTTAATTATACACACATGAAAACACATACACAGATGTAGAAAAAGATGGGCTACTTAGATTATAAAACAGGAGGACCCAAAAACAGGTGGTTATTCAACAAACAAATTGTATGACTTCATGACTTTTTATTGGACTACGAATGCATGGGTAAATTTGAACATTTAAACAAGTTCTAGTGTTAAATGGCCCGTCACAAAATTAGAGGAGGGAAGTTCAAGTGCCCCATTGAAACATCGTTGACATTTTCTAAAAAATAATAATAATTAAAAAAAAAAAAACAGGCACAAATATATATTCAGGGTTGTTGTGTACAGGCTGACAATAACACAATTCAGATGAAAGCAGACAATTCCCTAATATTTCCTTTCTAACTTCCATACTACTCATCGTCACAGGTGCCAGCTGAACCTCTTTGCCCGGATGTGTCTGGACCGTCAGTATCTGGCCATCAACAAGATCTCCGGTCAGCTGGATGTAGACTTGATCCTGCGCTGTATGTCGGACGAGGACCTGCCCTTTGACCTGCGGGCGTCTTTCTGCCGCCTGATGCTGCACATGCACGTGGACCGGGACCCTCAGGAGCAGGTCACACCCGTCAAATATGCCCGTCTCTGGTCCGAGATCCCTTCTAAGATTGCTATTGATGAGTGAGTTTATCACGTGTACTGTGAGTTGAAATTTTGCTACCATTCCAAAGATTTCACACAGCATCTCTTCTTCTATACTTATACAGCTACGACAACGATGGAACCACCAGAGATGAGATCAAAGAGCGATTCTGCCTCACAATGGATTTCGTGGAGAACTACCTGAGAGAGGTGGTGTCCCAGAACATTCCTTTCAATGACAGGGAGAAAAACAAGCTCACCTTTGAGGTAATGCCTCTCTGTGGATGGTATGTGCAGATGAGAGGTCAGATTGGTGTAATTAAAGTATAAATCATGGGTTTTGAATTTGTCTTTTTTCCACAGGTAGTGAACCTGGCAAGGAACCTCATATACTTTGGTTTCTACAACTTTAGCGACCTGCTCCGCCTGACAAAGATCCTGCTGAACATTTTAGACTGTGTCCACGTCAGCACCATTTACCCCGTCAGCAAGATACAGAAGAGCGAGGAAAACAAAGGTAAACGTGCAACTTCTGAGGCTGAACTCTCTCGTCACTCTTCATCTGGGAAAAATGCAATTGTAAAGTGATGTATGAATCTTTTTAAACACATTTTAATTTTTATGATTTATTCACACTGGCCTCACATATTTACATTTTTACGTAGCTAAGAGTATTATGGACAAGGGAGGGAAAAAAGAGAGACAAGACATCCTCTAAGCTTGACTTAAATAAATGCACTGCACTGTTAAAAAGTGAAGGTATTGAATATTTTTCCCTTTGGTTTTGCACTCATTAGACTGTCCCTGCGCTTGCGTGTCACAGTCATAGCCCGCTGCACATAGAGAGCAGTGTTATAAGTTTAGCTTAGATGACATCTCCATTTGGCAAAAATGAGTTACCTGTTGCATTTATTCTCAACATTGTATTTACTCTTTATTCACAAAATTGTATTTCCACTTTATTCTCGACATGACAACTTTATTCTAGAAGTGCATTATAAAAATGTAAAAACAATTCTCTCCCTTGACCCTAATAATCTTCTGTACATTTTTAACAAAGAAAGATCTGAAAAAATGATTGCTGTGTTTCTGCATGTCCTGTAGCTGGCAGTAATGTGATGAAGTCCATCCATGGTGTCGGGGAGTTGATGACCCAGGTGGTGATGCGAGGAGGCGGCTTATTGCCCGTTACACCAACGCATCAGCCGGAGGGAGATGTGGTGAAAACAAAGACTGAGCCGGAGAGAGAAGACATCATGGTCATGGACACAAAGCTCAAGGTCATTGAGATTCTACAGGTAAAACTTCAGGACAACTGCTTTTTCCTTGATAGCCATTACTTTGTGTGTTTTTCTTTGTGTAGTAACTTTTAATCTTTTCCTTCAGTTTATTTTGAATGTACGGTTAGACTACAGGATCTCCTGCCTACTTTGTATTTTCAAACGCGAGTTTGATGAGAACAACCAACAAGCAGACAACACTGTCAGCCAGAATGGAACCAATAATCAGATGCCAGGTATGCTGCGCCTGGATTTAATAGATTTTCTTTCACAGCACATACAATGTGGCTTGTCCTACCGGGAAAAGCACTGTTAAGGCTCACAGGGACACTTGATAACTATTTGTTTCCCTGGGCTTTTCCTTCTATGGCATGTCAAAATGTCTGCTGTTAAAAAGGCTAGTTGTAACAAAATAAATCTTGATTGTTTAATTAATTAATTGTTTTTTTTACATGGATTCTCTGAGTATTCTTTTTTCTTTGATAACTCTAGGAAATTTTGACTTTGAAAACATTGAAGAACAGGCAGAGGGGATTTTTGGAGGAAGGTAATACATTGCTCCTTTGTCTTTCCTAATTTATTTTGACAATAAAGCAAGATCAAGTCCATGTAATTTAAATACTTTTTACTATTTTTTAGTGAGGAGAACACTCCACTGGACCTGGATGACCACGGCGGTCGCACCTTCCTGAGGGTCCTGCTGCACCTCACCATGCACGATTACCCTCCTCTGGTGTCTGGAGCGCTTCACCTGCTCTTCAGACACTTCAGCCAGAGGCAGGAAGTCCTCATGGCCTTTAAACAGGTAGGCCTTCTTCCTACTCATCTGGGCAAACAACAAATACAAAACAAGTTATTGAGAAATGTTAAAGATTTTCGGAGATTGAGTTTAGGTTGATGCAAATCCACACTCTTCGTCTAAATATAGGTCCAGCTGCTGGTGACCAGTCAGGACGTGGAAAACTACAAGCAGATCAAGTCAGACCTGGACCAGCTGCGTTCTATTGTGGAAAAGTCTGAACTGTGGGTGTATAAGAGGCAAGGAGAAGATGGGATGGACGGAGACGGACCTTCAGAGTCAGACAGCAAAAAGAAGGTATATTAAACTTAAGTTTAGTTGGACTGATGAGGATGGAAAGTTAATCAAAAAAGAATGTATTAAAATTTAAATAATGTTATTGTCTGAAAAAAAATGGAAACGGAAGGCACAAAATTGCCTTCAGTTTGTGACTCAAACAAAACACGTTAAGACAACATAAGACTCACATAAAACCGCACAAGCAGTTCAATAATAAAGTAAAAGCAAGTGTGTAAAGAAAAGCTGCATTAAAAAGTAGGGTCTATTTGGTCTTGTTTAAAGTGCATATTGCAGTGGTAATTAAAGCGGCTACGAGTAACATTTAAATATCTTTTAAACAGCCTCATGTTTCCTCTGATAATCATAAATTACCTTTAACAGCAAACGAGACCATCAGTGCAAAGAAAGACGTTTTTATATAGTTTTTATTACTGCTTTTGGTCTGGTCGCACACCCAGTCCGATTTTTGGTTCGCTCGTGCAGGCTCTATGGTCACATATTCGTATAGGTCGCAGATTTCAGTGTGGCGCTGCAACGCGATTTGAGAAGCCTATCCCTCCAGGTGAGGGAAGGGGAGCGGGAGCCTTGTTTGAGACAGTTATTTGTCGTCATAATGACTGATAACGGGGCTGAACCATCAAAGAAAAAAAAGAGAATGCAATGAAGAAAAGCTAAAAGGGAGAGTGATATAGGCTACGGGCGGGACGAGGGCGTTGCGAGAATATAGATAAGAGAAGCGAATATAATTGTTGTTTTTGTTTTATTTTATTTTATTTTGTATTTTATTTTTATTTTTATTTTATTTTTTTTATTTAATAAATATTTTGATTTTTAATTTTTTTTAAGGAAAGGGGTAGGATTAAATAAGTGTATACTTCTTCCTGCTCCTTTTCAGGCATATTTATTGTATTTCCATGCTTTTCATTTTGTTTTGTATGTGGATGTCTGAAATAAACTAAATCAAATCAAATCAAATCAAGTTGCCAAGCAACGTGTATACAATTTCTCGAGAGCGAAACTAGACTGCAGAGTTTACTCCTAAATGAATGAGCGGTTGGTACTAACACAAAGTTTGCTTTGCTTCACCATCATCAGATAACCATTATCTGAAATAGTCATTATTTACATCAACAACACAAACACATTACCTCATCGTGATCCATACTAACTGCCGTCTCTCGTTCATTTGCTTTCTGTGAGGACACGTAATCTTTCAGCTCCGTGAGAGAGAGTAGTTAGGTGACGCTGCTGCATCAACTCATTGCAATCAGGTGTGTGTAGCACTGACTGGCATTAGTTGATGCAGTGTCAAAACCACTCTCACGGAGCCGAAAAGAGTCCTCACACTTTCGACACACGGACATGCACTATATTGCGCCCTTCTCAGTTCACACTCGCTCGCCTGGCACGAGCTAGAAAACAGCTTTGCGACAGTGGGTGTCATAAAAATACTACCGCTTTTGTCCAAAGGGGACGCCAACGTACCATGTTACTCGTAGTGGCTTTAAAGAGTTCTTGCAAGTAATTACATTTTTTTTGTCAGAGGTTGATTGTTTTTGCTAGTTTGTAGTTGGTGAATGGCAGCGGTGGAAATTTGTTAATTTGCCTCTAAAGATTTTGTTACAGATATTACATGAAAAATATTGCTTATCGCTCATCTTTACAGGGAGACTCGGACAAGAAGAAGACTGAAAGCACCAGCAGTTACAACTACAGGGTTGTAAAGGAGGTATGCTCATTTAGATTTCTTATCTTCAATTTTTGTTTGTGATAACTGGTTTTGCCAGTAGTTAAAACCCTCCTCCTGTGTGTGTTCAGATCCTGCTGCGTCTCAGTAAGCTGTGTGTCCAGGAGGGGATCTCCGGGAAGAAGAGTAAGAAGCAGCAGCAGAGGCTTCTGAGGAACATGGGAGCTCACAGTGTGGTGCTCGAACTCCTACAGATACCCTACGAGAAGGTGCCACATGGCAACTGAATATAATAACACATGCAGAATAATTAGGAAGCATTAAAAATCGGCAGAGTTTTGACCCATTTGAATTTCCACAATAAAGGTGGAGTCAGCGACTATGGAGAATGCTTGTTGTCAAAATCACTTTGTCAAAATCATTGAATATCTCTTAACGATCCGCTACCTGTGTGTGTGTGCTGAACATTAAACCTCTTAGGCTCTGTAAACGGGCAGCTGTAGCAAGCACACTAGGCTTTGTGTAAACACTGGATTTTTTTGCAGCGCACACACAGTATGGACAGGTAGCATCAAGAATTTAAAAGATTTTGACAAAAAGTGTTCTCCGTAATCACTGACTCCACCTTTCCATGTAATATAAAAACCAAAAATGAAGTCTGACTCTTTGTAATGTGCATTAGGGCGAAGATGTCCGAATGGAGGAAATCATGAAACTGGCTCACGAGTTCCTGCAGAATTTCTGTGCTGGGAATCAGCAGAATCAGGTTCTCCTTCACAAGCATATCAACCTGTTTCTTAACCCAGGGGTGAGTAGTACAGGCATAATGTATCATGTTTACACACAGGGATTGATTTCTACAGTTGATACAGTTCAGTTTCAAAAATGCTATATTTTGAGTACGCAAATCTGAAATTCACACACCATTATAAGTTTTTCACAGACTGTCCTTTTTGTCTCGTCTTTTTTTCCAACTCTCTCAGATCCTAGAGGCCATCACCATGCAGCACATCTTCATGAACAACTTCCAGCTCTGCAGCGAGATCAACGAACGAGTGGTCCAGCACTTTGTCCACTGCACCGAGACTCACGGGAGACACGTCCAGTATCTCAAGTTCCTGCAGACCATCGTGAAGGCTGAGAACAAGTTCATCAAGAAGTGTCAGGACACTGTCATGGCAGAGGTTGGTTCTGTGATCTTTATAACAGAACCAGAAAATATAGTGATTTAATTTAAGTATTTGGTTCTATCAACTGGCAAAGTTTCATTATAAATTTTGTTCGGTTAAGTTTTCGTTATAAAATCTTCCCTATTCATCTGCAGTGAGGTTTTCTGGAGCTGACAATAATGATAGTTGTCGGATGTACTGTAAAAACAAGATCTTTTGGTAATAAAACTGTCCCCGACCCTCCAACTCAGCTGGTGAACTCGGGCGAGGACATCCTGGTCTTCTACAACGACCGTGCCTCCTTCCAGACCCTGATCCAGATGATGCGCTCGGAGCGGGAGCGCATGGATGAGAACAGCGCTCTGATGTACCACATCCACCTGGTGGAACTGCTGGCCGTCTGCACTGAGGGCAAGAACGTCTACACTGAGATCAAGTGTAACTCCCTGCTGCCCCTGGATGATATCGTACGGGTCGTCACCCATGAAGACTGTATCCCTGAGGTACAATGAACTAGTTTGATTTATTCATTTTCAGCTTAAGTGTGTCTTTGTTGGTGTCAGTGAACAAAGATTCTCTCAACCCTAAATGATAGTGGTTAGAGGTAAGGTTGGTATGTGGGTGGGTGTGTGATTCAGCTCTTATAAACTGTATATGTACACCTCATGCAATGTATTGTCTATGTACAGAATTTACCCAGGGGAATAGATTTAGTTATTTTTGCTCTATACTTACACTGCTCACTGACGTTGCAATGAAAAGGTTCAAATTAGTTGCAAGCAGTTATCTCTAAATTGAGTGTACAAATAGTAATTATGATGAGCTGGCATTAAATTCATATTTTGTTAATCGAAAATGAAGAGTCTCCCTTAAACCTCAAAGATGTTCGAGATAACACTAAATGCCTTATTGTGTATTCTTATTTGGATCCCAACAGGTGAAGATTGCCTATATCAACTTCCTCAACCACTGCTATGTTGACACAGAGGTTGAGATGAAGGAGATTTATACCTCCAACCATATGTGGAAGCTGTTTGAGAACTTCCTGGTGGACATTTGCAGGGTAAGCCACAATCTTATCTGACGGATAAAAGTCTTCCTTTTGAGTTGTGATCCATTGTCCTGCTTTATATAATGTAATGGGGTTTGGGCAGTTATGTCAACACAGCATGCAGTGAACACATGTTGGCTGTTGCCCATGTGCAGGATGTGTGATCGGGTGGCCGTGCCTTATGCTAATACCTTTTCTGTCCTTGTGTCCCAAGGTGTGCAACAACACCAGTGACAGGAAGCATGCTGACACCACGCTGGAGCGTTATGTAACCGAGACAGTCATGAGCATCGTCACGTGTTTCTTTAGCTCTCCTTTCTCTGACCAGAGCACAAGCCTACAGGTAATCTAGATGTTGTGGTGTGGCAATTGACATTTTAAAGTGAAACTCTGCACCAATACATATATAAGGGATAATGTATAGTGAGCAGGTTACATTTTCCCACTAATTTACATTATCCCATACGGCTTATTACACATTAATTAATTAATTGAAGCAAAATGTTGTTTTAAGTGTGGTTTTATTGATTTAGAAATTGCTTTTATTGCTTACGGTTCTGAACTTACTCCATAGCAGCGTTAACTATGAAACTCTGTTAACAAACGTGCACACGTCGTCTTGACATGAGTCTTTTCAGACATTAAAGCGACTCTTACCTTTGGTGCATTTTTACACTTTTTTTGGATTAGGTTAAAATGGTATTAATAAGGTAATTACACTCTAAAATATAAGACAGACCCACCAGGAGTAAAAACAAACAATGATTTCAATCTCATAATATTATGAAAAATATATATAAAATTCAACCAATCAAGATTGGCCGACAGACCTGTCTGTTTGCGGTCTGCTTCTGTATTGCGCATTCTCAACTAGAGGGTTTGTTTTGATTCCACGGCAGACAGTAGCGAGTAGCGACCATTGTAGAAAAGGCCCCAACGTTCAGTTACAGTGTTGTTAGTTCTTACAGTGTGTTAAAATGTGTTTTGTTCAGTGTGGATAGCAGTCAGTTAGGGCCGTGACGTCAGTCGGACAGAGAGCATGTTTAGTTTCCGTTCTCTTCTCCCTCGGTCAGATGTGTGAGCGTTGCCGCAGTAAGCGATCATTCCACATGGAAACGTGTTTATCTGAGTTTAAATGTGAATCACCCGTGTGTGAGTATGTACATGCAGTCCCGATCGCTGTTATAATATAGTTTGCATGCGATTCGCGGGTCGCAGCAGCTGTTGTAACGTCTCCTCACGAGCGGAGTTTAAACCTTTGTTCTTTTCCCGCGATCTATATGTGACTGTGCCTGTGAAAGAAGGAAAATAAAGAGCGGATAAAACCCTACTCCTCCTCTCCTAGTCTCATGCTTATAGTCTGACGCCTTTGGCCATAAGTGGTATTCTGGCCGACACCTCTGAAGTGAAACCAGTGATACAAGCATGGAACGAGGGTGTGGGGGCATTAGAGGGAGGCGGGATGGTATGATAGTGCTGTAATTCTCAATTGCACGATGGGTGTGAGTCCCTTTAACCAGTTCTCCAAAGTTCCCTGCTCTCCTCATCCATTGTGGTAGTCCGTAGTTCCATAGCAACGTTGTAGCAACCTTAACAGCGGGCATTTTCGAGAAATAACGGACTGGAGAATGTCTTAATTGACAAACAGAACACAGCATTGATCAGTGCCGTGTAATAATATGAAATATGTTTCTTCCCTCTGCATAGTTGGCATGCCAAATTTATGTAAGTAAAGGTGACTCTCCCTCACATTTAGTTTCCAGACCCTTGGGTGCTTGTCAGCAGACTCTGAATGTTAAGAAGTATCTTCACGGTGTGGGTTTTCACATTTCCATAGCTTAGTCAGCACACAGACTCTGTTGTTCCCCAGATCTGTGGGTGTGTTGCACAAGGTTTTGCCGGAACGCAGTGTAGATGATGCACACACTCCATTTTTAGTCCTGCTGCCCTCGACCTTTCCCAATCAACCATGACCAATACACTGTTTAGATTACTACATCCCTGGCATAGTAACTTTGTGGTGTAGTATTGCATAGAGTTACCTATGTGACACCCTGTTTATTGTTATGTACTTTGTACTGAGTTGCCCCCAATAGAAATAGCTGATTCTCCTTTTATGTAAGTTTTTGAACATTCTGAGAATTCTGCTTGCTGATGCTCACCAATGCACGATGACATCACAACCCTGTTTCTCTCGCAGGCCATCATGCTTGGAAAAATAACCGAGGTATTTATTGTACTCTAGGACTGTGGCTAAATGTTGGATTGTTCTTGCATCATGGTGGTAGAAATCAGTTATGCTCCTCTCTGTTAAACACTGGTTTATGGACTGCATATGATCCTAAACATCTGGCCTAGTGCACTTGGAGCTGTAGATCCTTCCATAGGTGCTATAGTATCCTCACATTGACATCCCTAGCACACAATGGGTTATGAATGAACGCAGTCAGGTAACACAATAATCACACTGATAATTATTAGTCCGATTAGTAATTGTTCTCCTTAATCTATGTTATACAGTAGTACAGTGTTTTCCTTCTATTCCTACCTCTCTCTCATTCTGTGTTTTTGCTTGTGTATTTGCTGTCTCTGTCTTACAGACACGTCAACCAGTGTTTGTACAACTGCTTCAGGGAGTGTTCAGAGTATACCACTGTAACTGGCTTAACCCTGTTCAGAAGGCCTCAGTGGAGGCTTGCATCAAAGTACTGTCCGACGTGGGTAAGATTCTGGGCCAACACCGACCACCAATCTCTCTCATTGAATAGCATTGTGTTACATGATAAAAGCATTTAATATAAATATATACACTCTTACCTCTACCCAGCTAAGAGCAGAGCCATTGCCATCCCAGTGGACCTGGACAGTCAGGTCAACAACTTGTTTGTCAAGTCCAATAACGTTGTGCAGAAGAGCATCCTCAGCTGGAGACTCTCTGCTAAGACCACTGGCTTCAAAAAAGACCCCGCAGTGACCACCTCCAAAGACTACAGAAACATAATTGAGAGGCTACAGGTGGGTAGCAGGGCATATTTTATTTCAATTGCAGTGCAATTTGTTTAAATTTATGTAAATAACCATACATTTAATCTAACATCGGTGGGGGCAAATCTAAACAAAACACAAACAAAAAATATGCAAAAGGTTAATGCAATAAAAACACTGGTAAAGTAAAACTTGTATTTGTTATTTCTTGATATCATTGTATCTATCTGTCTGTCGACCATTAGAATAGTAACATGATTATTAGTGCCACATTCACTCTACGAGAGGAGCCTGGATTGGGGAAATTGATTAGACATATGACCAACTAGTAGCCCTCTGTTTATTCCTTTGTAGCTGCAGTTTTCTAAATAAACAAAATTTAGTTAATTGTTTGTTTGTAATGGCTTGAAATGATTCTCACGGAGAAGCACCGAAGAATGTGTCTGTTCCCAATCAAAAAGTTTTACAAATAAAGTCTGGTTGAGTTCAAATTGACTCACCAGTCATAATTTTGATTCATTTAATTGCTCTGATCAGAAATTATGTTGGGGACTCTTAATGTAACCACAGTAAAAATACAAGCCCATCTGAAACAAGATCTGACAAGTGCACTTTTTAAAAATATAATACTAAATTGTCTCTACAACTATTGTAAAGCCTGGATCCAATCAAAGAATATCATGTATTTTAATTTTTTATTAATGCATACTGGTGTGATTTAAGATCACAAGATCTGGCAGATTGTGCCAGTCAAAGTCAACAATGACTAGAGTAAGCTGACTGTAATTTGGTAAATAGGGATTCAAAAAGTGGTGTATGTGTTGTGACCACCAGGGGCCTCTCCAGACTCCTCTAAGCCTTGGTAATTTGCCAGGAGTGATGTCACTCTTGTGGTTACTGTAAGACAAACTAAATTCTGTAGAAGTGGGGAAACAAGTGTTTTTTAGTCACAGGCCTGGCTGTTACACCCTTTCCTCTTTTAACACGTGACTCAGTATTCACTGGAAGCCTGAAAGATCTCTGACCTGTCTGGTACAGTTCAGCTGTTATTGTCTACTTGAAAAGGAATATAAATAAAAATTAACAATTTAAACATCAGACCAAACCCTTCCTGTATACATGCCCTTCTGTCTCTCTGACATTAATAAACAAGGAAACCTTGCGGATATTTTGATGTCCATACTAGATGTATCTCTAAGATGACATAACTGAACTGGATGTATGTACAGAAAAATATTGACACATATGAGTGAGAGGCTGAAATGTCATATTATTAATATGAAAATGGGCTTTTGATTTTCTTTATCACTTTAAGTGGATTCAATCATGATTCCCCTTGTTATACATAAATAAAGTGTTATAAATATCAATACAACATGTATTATGTCAACACCGGACTTATGAAGATCAAGTGTATATGGGGATGTGATCGTAAATTGGTTTATTTACATTTGAAGTAAAAAAAAAATAAACAGGGAAGAGTTTTTTCATTAGTTGGGTCATAATGAAGAAGACTATGAACTTGTCCCAGAACACACTAACATATAACAGTTCCCGGCCATGTCTAATCCCTGGTTGTGTGTCCCTCTGCTCTGAAGGACATAGTGTCGGCGCTGGAGGACAGACTGAGGCCGCTGGTCCAAGCTGAGCTTTCTGTGCTGGTGGATGTCCTGCATCGTCCAGAGCTGCTCTTCCCTGAAAACACAGAAGCTCGCAAGAAATGTGAAAGTGGAGGATTCATATCAAAGTAAGACTAATTTTTAAACCGCCCCGGTTTATTGTTTGCCCATTTACAGTTATTATTCTCTTGTTTATGTCATATTCAGATTATACTGTATACATACACTCAACAAAAATATAAACGCAACAGTTTTGTTTTTGCTCCCATTTTTCATGAGATGGACTTAAAGATCTAAAATTCATTCCAGATACACAATATTACCATTTCTCTCAAACATTGTTCACAAATCTGTCTAAATGTGTGCTAGTGAGCACTTCTGCTTTGCTGAGATAATCCATCCCACCTCACAGGTGTGCCACATCAAGATGCTGATCTGACATCATGATTAGTGCACAGGTGTGCCTTAGACTGTCCACAATAAAAGGCCACTCTGAAATGTGCAGTTTTGTCTCACAGCAAAATGCCACAGATGCCACAAGCATTGAGGGAGCGTGCAATTGGCATGCTGACAGCAGGAATGTCAACCAGATCTGTTGCTCGTGCATTGAATGTTCATTTCTCCACCATAAGCCGTCTCCCAAAGGCGTTTCAGAGAATATGGCAGTACATCCAACCGGCCTCACAACCGCAGACCACGTGTAACCACACCATCCCAGGACCTCCACATCCAGCAGGTTCACCTCCAAGATCGTCTGAGACCAGCCACTGAGACAGCTGCTGAAACAATTGGTTTGCATAACCAAACAATTTCTGCACAAACTGTCAGACACCGTCTCAGGGAAGCTCAACTGCATGCTCGTCGTCCTCATCGGGGTCTTGACCTGACTCCAGCTCGTCGCCGTAACAGACTTGAGTGGGCAAATGCTCACATTCGATGGCGTCTGGCACGTTGGAGAGGTGTTCTCTTCTCGGATGAATCTCGGTTTACATTGTTCAGGGCAGATGGCAGACAGCGTGTGTGGCGTCGTGTGGGTGAGCGCTTTGCTGATGTCAATGTTGTGGATCGAGTGGCCCATGGTGGTGGTGGGGTTATGGTATGGGCAGGCATCTGTTATGGACGAAGAACACAGGTGCATTTTATTGATGGCATTTTGAATGCACAGAGATACCGTGATGAGATCCTGAGGCCCATTGTTGTGCCATACATCCATGAACATCACCTCACGTTTCAGCAAGATAATGCACGGCCCCATGTTGCAAGGATCTGTACACAATTCTTGGAAGCTGAAAATGTCCCAGTTCTTGCATGGCCAGCATACTCACCGGACATGTCACCCATTGAGCATGTTTGGGATGTGCTTGACCGGCGTATACGACAGCGTGCACCACTTCCCACTAATATCCAGCAACTTCGCACAGCCATTGAAGAGGAGTGGACCAACATTCCACAGGCCACAATTGACAATCTGATAAACTCTATGCGAAGAAGATGTGTTGCACTGCATGAGGCAAATGGTGGTCACACCAGATACTGACTGGTTCTGAGTCCCCAGACCCCCAATAAAGCAAAAAAATGCACATTTCAGAGTGGCCTTTTATTGTGGACAGTCTAAGGGACACCTGTGCACTAATCATGATGTCAGATCAGCATCTTGATGTGGCACACCTGTGAGGTGGGATGGATTATCTCAGCAAAGCAGAAGTGCTCACTATCACACATTTAGACAGATTTGTGAACAATGTTTGAGAGAAATGGTAATATTGTGTATCTGGAATGAATTTTAGATCTTTAAGTCCATCTCATGAAAAATGGGAGCAAAAACAAAAGTGTTGCGTTTATATTTTTGTTGAGTGTACTTTAACCATTTCCACAAATAGGACATTGTTCTTTGAGTGAAGTCAATTGGATTATGTGACTCTCTTACGCTTCATTGAGCAGATTTCTTTAAATAATACATGTTTAAGCTTAGAATGTTGAGTATTATTGCGCCAGTCTAAGATAGGATGGGACATCCTTTTAGAGAAAAGGGCTTACTGAGAGGCTGGGCTTGGGCTGTCAGTGCCCATGAAACCAAAGAACAAAAAAGCCTTTGTGCAATTACATCTCTGTTTTGCATGTAACTGGAAGTTCCTTGATGTTGAGCTTCCTGTCATGAGAGCACTGAAGGTCCAGCCGCCTTAGTTTTTACACCAATGAAACCAAACACAAAGTATATTCCAAGTATTATATCATCTTATATGGATATTTGATTTCCAATCAACCATAAATGTTTTTTTACTGTTGCAAAATTAAAGAATCAAATGAAAAACATGTCCCAACTGTTGAAAATCCACAATGAAAAGTATGCATGAATGTACTAACTATTCTTTGACATATATATGGTGTTTTTAATGGTAATCTCAAATTGGATTACAAGGAACTTGGCAGGAAACATAGGATATTCCCTGCAACAGCAACAACAGCACACAATTTATAATTGCTGACATTGTGGAGTACAGTAGTTTGTTGAAAAGCCTATATCAACTCTCATTAACTCTGGGAATCACAGTGCTCTTTCTATGTCTCTGAGAGCTCAATGACATCTGCTCTGAGAAGTTTGCAGGATGCACTGTGAACTACCCATAACTTTGTCATTTTCTGTCATTTTCATTTACATCCAAGACATAGATTTGAGCTGTCCTGCCCTTATGCTCAAGATCTATGGCTTTGGCTTTGCAAAACAAAATTGCTGTACAATAGAAATCAGCCCAAACAATATGGTTAGATTTGAATAGGGATTGAGGCATGTTAAGTAATGGAGTTATGTGGTTGGAGAACTGCAGCTTCTATTAATCTATTCCTCTACTTTTTCTAGGCTTATCAAACACACCAAGCAGCTGCTGGAGGAGAATGAGGAGCGTCTGTGCATCAAAGTACTGCAGACACTGCGGGAAATGATGACAAAGGATCGGGGCTATGGGGAGAAGGTACGCACCTATTTTTGTGATTCTTTCTATTTCTCCTCACCTGCAATTGTGCCCACGATCCACCCACACGTGAGATGGAACACTTCTCAGGATAAAGTGCTCCCTGTCCCACTGCACCAAACTTACTGGAAGACATCAGATCAAAACAACTGGCTCTGCTTGGTGCCTCTGGAGCCTCTACAGCTACAGAATAGAAAAGATCCATACTTATGTAATACAACTTTATTTGAAATCACTGCAGCCAGGGCAGTTTGTGGATATATTTCATGTCTAGTTCTATGTTTGGCAAAAACTGGCACATATACAAGACAATTTAAAGAGATTCCCTCATTGCTTTCTTCCCAAAGTTTCTTATCAAACAGGAAGTCTAGATGATTGAAGTGAGGAATAACACCATTTACCTCATGCATGCTTGGACTCTCTCGCTCAACCATTTGCACAACATTCATTGGATACTAATGACCTCATCGGATACTAATGGCCTGTACTAATCTCTTATCAGTCCGCTTGTTTTAACAGCAAAAGCACTTTGTCTTCATAGGTTGAAACAAAGTCAACCCATTACTGGAATTTAGATTTTTTTTACATGTGATTTTGAAGCCATTATGTTCAGCCCGCATACCGCAGAGGTCTATTAAATCAACAACCACACAGAAAAGCAACATACTTGAAACACATAATACACTAGCATTATTTCAAACATTACTGAATGTATATATCTGCCAACTCCCTAATAATATATGTGCACCCACAGAAAGACCATTTGAAACAGCAGTAGCCGTACACTACATCTGCAAAGGCAGAATCGAATGATAACACCTGTAGATTTACTTAAGCCAGCACTTGCTCATACCTGCACAGACACATGCTAAATTTTTCTTACATAAGTGGCAATGATGACCGGTTTTACTGCAGCAGTTTTTTGTTTTATCCACATACTGTATGTTTACTTTAAATTCCTGGAACAAAGGTTCTGTGACTTAAGCGCAGCTGCAGGAAAATAGAAGAGGCCATATTTAAAAAACTGAGTTTTGATATTCACTTATTTTGACAACAAGCGGTCTCAAGAGTCGCTGACTCCAATTTAACATGGATTTTTATGTGGTTTCAATACTATAAAACATGAATGTGGGTGGTTGTTTTTACAACTATGATTCTTTATACCTGCAAATTCATATGGCCAAATGAGCTTTTATTGACATTTAACATGCTGTCCTTTTAATGTTTTCACTAACATGCGTTTGTGTAAAGCTTTACATTTGCACACTTGAGACCGAGCTCTAACTCACTAATCTAGCTCTGCTAACTCTCTGCCCCTTATACTTTTTCTCTTGCAGCATATTGCCTTTGATGATGAAATGGATGTGGCTGAGGTTGATCATTTTACTTACTATTGTGATGTACATTTTACTTGTCTGCCACTAACAACTTAGCCATGCTTATGCTGAAAGTAGGCTTTCTAGCAACGCATTCTCATCTGTGCCGCCTGTTGGTAGTTTAGTCCATACCTCCATGTTTTGTGGTTGCTCTAGATCATCTAGCTCATATATTTTGCAATGTGCCTGTCTGTTGTGCCAGTTGTAACTTTGTGTATTTAAGTGCACTCTGTAAGTGAACAATGAGTTTGTAGAAGAATGCTAATTTATTGAACACATTCTGGAGACTGCAGGTAACATTACTGGATTGTTTTCCAGACAATCCCAGGAACACTATTATTGATCCATTCGGATAGTTCATTTGAATATCTATTTGTAATAGAACCGTTCTAAAGATATCTATAATGGCACATATATGCAGCTGAGATTGCTCATTACGAATTTACATGGAGGGACACATTTTTGATTTCATTTTTGATTAAACTTCATGTCAATAGTATAATGTCACTAAATGAACAAACAACTTAAACTCTAAAAAAAGAGAACATGTTAAGGTAGTTTTTATTAGGGTCATTGTGATACATTGCATTACATCCATTTTTAAATTTTTCTGGTCACTCGATCTACGTGCCACTCAGCCCCTCTGTAATGGATGTAGACAGTAACAGGTGTGAGTGTGTGTATATATAGCTGGGGATACTCCATAACAGTTCATAGCACAGGGGGCCTGCTGGACTGTGTGCGGCAGCGTGTGCATTGCAAAAATAGGTTTGTGGCCATGACCTGTGGCCTTAAAGGAAGTGGATAAAACAGGTTTCTCCTTTCTGTTTGTGGGTGTGACTGGGGAACCACATCTCACGTATAGTATATAATATCATGAGATGGGATCCATCCCACTCAAATCTATGTTTAGTTTGTAGGGGTTTTTGTTCTAGAAACATTTAGTTATGCTATTGGTTGATTTATTTCTATGTTTATTCTGGAACAATATCCTTTTAAAGGACTAAAAGTATTTTTCACATGAGAAGTCCTAAAGGTGCCATGGATAACATGGTAGCAGCTACCGAGTTTGCACTTCAACAGATTCATCTCAATGTCAACTTAGAAAAAAACACACTCACTGACTGTGAGGTTGAAAGATTGCTTTGATGGCATTGTTTGCACACATCAACGTTTACTAGCCTGTTTGCTAGCTTCTTCTGAAACCAGTGCATCTGTCGAAAGTGCGAGTACACAGTTTTAGAACAGGAGAATCTGTGCCAGCAGGAAAAACAGTCACAGGGCCAGCCACTTAATCGACAGTGTGCTGAGTGCAAGGGAAGTGAACAATGATGTTAGTTCGGGGGAAATGGAGAAAATTGTTGGAAAGGTTCTTTCCAGAGTTGCCAGGAAGCAACACGCTCTCAGTTTGTCTGTTATGTCTTTTTTTCCCCTCCTCTTTCCCTCCCTCCTGCTACTGTAGCGTTTGGAAATCCCCTTCTCCTACAAAAACAGAGCTGCTCTCAGACACCAGCGCTTTGTTTGGTCCACTCCTGCCATATGCATCTCAAGAATGTACACACACACATACTAGCTCGCCCCCGCAGCACATGCTGTGTGTGTGTGTCAGTCATTGACGCGCCGCACTCTCATTAGCTGAGTACTGTTGACTGTTGACCGGCAGCATGTGTGTTTGTGGATATCATTTAGATGGAAAGACAGGCAGGCCAAAACCCCGACTTCCTCTCGGCAGCAGCTAGATAAACTGGCTGTTATGTAACACTAGTGTGTAGCCCGCTGCTGCTCTCTGACCTGTCGCAACACACCCCAACTCCCACACTGCAGCTGTCAGTTTCACTAGTATTTGACAGACCCCATCATACCTCTAAAGTCCTGGTGTGTGTGTGTGTGTGTGTGTGTGTGTGTGTGTGTGTGTGTGTGTGTGTGTGTGTGTGTGTGTGTGTGTGCGCGCGCGCGTGTGTGTGTTTGTACAACTATGTGTGTGAGAACCAATTGGAGGTTTAGACTTTAAGAGTGAGGAAAACCTTTGGGTAGTTCTCACTTCGGGACAGGCCTTTAAAGGGGACCTATTATACTACTTTTCTGGTCTTAATTTCTTGTTTTACACTGCTATAGAGCAACCTGACACGAATCACATCACAAAAAACTATGTAGATTTTCGGGAAGCTCTTTCTCTTATTTTGGCGATCCAGCACGTCCTGTCAACACTTGAGTGTGTGTGCTTCGGCAATCTCCGCTCCCTCCGCCTGTGCATCGGCCATCTCCGCTACCCTCCCCCCCCTCCTGCAAACCCCACTCCGTTGTGATTGGTTACCTTCCTTCCGGAACACTTTCAGTGGCGGGAAGCGCGAGCATGGACCTATAAGGGCGCGAGGCAGACGCGAGGCAGACGCGAACAGGGAAGTGACAGCATTACCATACATGGAAACATCCGCGTGGTGACTTCACAAAGTTACATGCGACGTCACAAAGTTACAAAGGGTAGACCGCTTTGAACACGTGACTTCTCGACTGGCTAGAATAGTGTTTAGTGCTCTGCACAGACACCCCAGACGGTCAGCAGGGAATACGTCGAAATGCATGTAAGTCATTATTTGATAATTTAATATGGTTAAGCATGACTATGAATCATCATAACAACGTTTATAGGTCATAAAAGTCAAAAAGCATCATAGGTCCTCTTTGAAGGACTTAGGGTTAAAACTACTTAAGGTCCACGTATTAATAAGTTTTACGTAGGGTATAGTGTAAGTGTTGGAGTTTGTTTGTGTGTGTGTGTGTGTGTGTATGTCTTTATCCATGGATGAGTGACGAGAGAGCAGGATAAAGCAGAGTGACGGTTCCCCCCCATTAGCCAAGGTTATCTCACTCTTCCAGAAATAGAATACGTGATAAAAATGCGTGCCACAGGGAAAACAAGACATGACCAGCTTCCCTGCCACCCTCATTGTTAGGCCCGATCCTATCGTTCACTGCACACGTTTTGCATTTGAACTTTTTTTTTGCGAGACTGCGGGGAGGTCGGAGGGGTCAGATGGAGATGATGTCTCGGTTCTTATTCTGGCGACGTAATGCGGTTTGCCGGTGGCTGATGCCGAGCACGTAACCCATAACATGTAGTTAGGCTTATGTAAGGGGACTATGGCTGTGCTGATGTGGTGGACTGTGTGCGTGTGTGTGAATATCTCTCTCATCTATTTGTGTTTTTTCCAGCCCATCACAATCTCCTCTTGATCCTGACCAATTACCGTTTGTTTGGCTAGAGATTTTCTCAGATTACCTGTTCCTTTTTTCTCATTTTAAGTTTTCTGACCCCATCCCTGCTGACATATTATTGTTTGTCCATTTCGCTTTCACTTTCTCTGCCAGGCTCTTCTCTTCTCCTTTGACTGGTCCTCTGTAGCTTTTTGTCAGTAGTGTTCAGTTTATTCAGCTGACTCTCCCATTGCTTAAACTCTGCCAAACGCCCTCAGACAGACTCTGCTTGTCCTGGTTTGTCTTCATGCCTGCTACTGTGGGTGAAGTCGAAGCTTTGACTGCTGTTTCTTTCCTCGGTCAACAGGGGGAGCTGCAGATGTTTCCTCAGCAACTTGCAACACTGTCCCAGTTTCCTTAACTTAATTCTGCACGATTCTTGGGCTCCCGCCAGCTCTCAGGAAGCAGTTACATAAGAGACAGCAATTTTATTTCCTTTCTTTTTTTCCTCCATTTTCCTGGAATTTCAAACTCTCCACTGATGTGTGACCTTCAGTGGTAATTGGCAATACAAGTGCAGCACACACACACATCTTCCAGGAGACCAAATAATTGATGCAGCTTCATTTAGACAGCGCACGATGGGTTGGGGCTAGAATTGTCCGCCAAAACAACACCTGTTGCTTATTTGAGATCTGCCTCTGTTACAGGGTAATTTCATATTGCCAGCAGAGCACACTCAAGTCTTTGTATCTTTGATTATGAACAGCCAATTTCCTTGATGACTTCAAGGAGGGGGCAAAGCATTGCTTGGTGTCTTGCTGTTTGGAATATGGGATAAGGCTATGTATGGCTTATGTTAATGTAAACCAAAGGATTTTTTATCTCTTCCTGGAGAAATCTAGAGGGAAATCACTATGACCCTTAAGAGCGTGTGTTTATTTGCCTGGCATGGCCTCCATGGAGATAGTTCAAGTTAAAGTTTGACCTGAATTACAAGATGTTGAGGATGGATGCTGACTTTGTCTTCAGTTGCAGATGTCGTGATGCATCACCATTTTTCTGTGGAAATAAATGTGACGTAAAAGGGGGCTTGATAGAGGGGAATTCCGTGTGTGTGTGTGTGTGTGTGTGTGTGTAACCCTTACTCTATCAGTAAAACAAAGTTGAGCCTTTATGCTCACTAGGGAATCTTCATACCACATTTTTATTCAGTTTAATTTAATTTCAAATACATTTTATTAGTTGAGGGAGCATTATTGTGCCAAAAAATTAAGTACTTTCTTCCATTTGGTTACCATTTTTTTTATAATGTTTATTGTTATTTAAAATATTATTGAATTCTTTCTATTTTTACTACTACCACTTTTGCTAACACTGCTTTTATTTGACTGTATATCTGTCTTCCCATTAGCAACAGCAACCCACAAAATGATGTGTTTATTTGAATTTTATGCCCTTTTAAGGAAGTTGGTGAAT